>NC_065544.1:37709125-38330792 GCF_932294415.1 Quercus robur
AATGAGATTTTCTAACGGAAAGGGCAGAGGTGGGTAACGGGGGTCTAATGGAGCCCACCTCAGGTGAGTTAAATGACAACTTTTAAACCACGGGTGGACATTGTTAAAACGAGCCAAACCACAGGTGGATAAATTGCAATTTCCAAAAAAAAAAAAAGTTTACATACCCGGATGTGGGGGGTTTTAAGACTCCAGTTGGTAAAATAGCAACTGGGGGGTTTTTACACACCCCAATGTTAATGCTCTAAGACGTTGTCAATTTGTCATGGTTGTTAAAACTTTAAGTTAGAACAAGGACTCAAAATGCTTTATTTCCTACATTTTTCTTTAAAATTCTACACACAAAAAAAACCCTCACACTACACTAGTAACTCCAACCATGACATTCCATCCAAGATAACATGAGATTTGAAACTTTAACCCTTTATTATTTCTTTTTATGACTTGAAAACCCACCACCCATCAGCAAAACCATGATCTCAAAACCCACCATCATCAACAAATTCATCATCAATCTAATAGAGAGAGTTAAATAAGGGGATTTAAGTTTACAACTCAATACAATGATTTCTAAATTTAAGAACTTACTATGGTAAACATCTAAAATTTGTAAGCAATGGCAACCCGGATGTTAGTGCTATTTTGGTGTTTGGGGTATAAAATAGATTTTAGCACTTTTAGCAATCTCATTGCTAATGCTCTTACTGGTAAGAGCACTAGCATCCAAGGATGTAAAAAAAAAAAACCTATTTTTTATCCTTAAATACCACTTTATCTATTTTACTAACTCATTTTATAACTCACTCTACATTCTAATTTTTATTTTTACATACAACCTAATAAAATAATATAAATTACCTAATAAAATAATAAAAAAACATTATTCTCTCTTTTTTCTTCCACTATCCTTTTCTCTTCCCACACAACCACTAAATTAAATATTATTATTTTTCTTTACAACTTATGAATAGTAAGGTTGTATATATGCAACCTTATTATTCATAGGTTGCCTTTGCTATTCATAGGTTGCAAATTTTTTTAAGTATACAAACTCGGATGAAGTGGATTTTTGCTGTCTTGTATTGTAAAATAGCAATTGGAGGGTGTTTACACCCCCAATGCTAGTGCTTACTAGACCATAATGTTAAGTAAGACATTTTATAAAAAAAAATTATAAGTGAACCCACTTGAATGACATATTAGTGTCCTTTCTTCTTCTTTTTTTTTTTTTTTTTTTTATACTTTTTTTTGAGAAAAACATATTAGTGTCTTTAATGGTGTGTTTCTAGAAAAATAAAAAGTGTTCATATTCGCGTGTAGACTAAAAGTATGGTTGGATACTGCTTATTTTGCTGAAACTGAAAAATTATTGCTGAAAGTATTGTAGATAAAGGTAAAAGTTAGTTGAAATAGTACAGTGAGACCCATAAATAGTGCCAAAAAGTGCAGTGAGGCCTATGAATAGTAGCAAATATAAGCTGAATAGTGAAATGATTTTCATTTTTTAAGCACTACCCAAACGCACACTAAGTGTGCATTTGGGATGAGCTGAATTTTCCAGTTTATCTCTACTTTCAGCTTATTTTAGTTATTATTTATGGGTCTCACTACACTTTTTGATACTATTCATATGTCCCACTGTACTATTCAGTTTTTTTTTTTAACATTTTTCCTACACTTTCAGCAAAAAAATTTCATTTTCAACTAAATTTGATTTGTTTATATATACAAAAGACTAAATTTGTTTTTATTTCTTACAAAATATCAAGATGTGATTATTTGCTTAATTTTATATTAAAAAATGACAAAATTTAGATACAATATATTAGATGTTATTCCTTAAATTTCCCTATTAAAATTCAGTCATGTGGCTACTTAACTAAAAAATACATTTCCATTCCATGAAGAAAAATCCACATCGCATAATCTTAAAAGGTAAACCTAAACAACATTATTTAAGTACTGTACTTAAATTTTACCTTAAAAAAAAATACGATTACTATTCTTGAAATTTCATAAACCAAATGAAAAAACAAAAGTTATTGTTTAAAAAAAAATAGAAAAGAAAATAGACGAAAATCACAGAATCACGACTAAATCAATCATTTCCTTAAAAAAAAAAAAAGTAGGAGTGTAAATGAAGCTTGAGAGTTTATCTATATATATATATATATATATATAAAACCGAAGCCTTTGAAGCTTCCACAATTTTCCACGTCAGCACAATATTTAAATAATAATTTTTTTGATAAATTTAAAAAATTAAATTAAAAACTCTAGGGTTGAAAACACGATTGGAGTTCTATTTTGCTATATTGGAATATTAATAGCAAAAAAAAGAAAAAGAAAAAAAAAGAAAGAAAGAGGCATTAGACACAAATACAAACTCAGTAGGAAAACACAATACGAAACCCCAAAACTGAAAACCCTAGACCCAAATCCTTCTTCTTTGTCTCCATTCCCATCTGCGTTAGACACAAACACAAACTCAGCTTGGAAACACGATTGGAGTGTGCAAGAGAATATGCAGGAAACCCGAAATTGAAAACCCTAGACGCAATTCCTTCTCCTTGGTCACCACTCCCATCTGAGATAATCTCTTCTCGGCAACGGTAAGCGATCAAAACAAAAATTCTGATTTTATATACAAAAATTTTGATTTTCTATTTTTTGATCTGTTAGATAAAGAGGTTTTTGTGTGCTTTTGTTGTTGGAATTCTGGATTTTAAGTTCCAATCTTGGAATTCAATCTCAAAGTAAGCAAAAATAGAAATACATGTTTGATCTGATTCTCTCCCTTATATACCTACCCCTGTTTTTGTTGTCTCTTTGGGTATGAGTAATAATATACATACATATAAGTTTAGATCTTTCAATTGATTTTTTGTTTGTTAAATGGATCCTCTATGTTTGTATTTAAACAATACGATTTTAATAATTCAAACACTAACTCAAGCTAATTCTTGCATTGTTGCAACGGAGACTAGCTTTTGAACTACTAAACGTTCAATTGGAATTTATAAACATGGAGGTATGTTAAAAATTTTTTTTCCCTCTTTTAACAATTAAACTTATGGCACTTTGAAATTTTAGGTCAGATAGTTTGTATTTTATATGAATTATGTGAACACTTTATGCTTGGGTAGGGGCAGCTATTTGATAAAATGCCTAAAAGAGATATTGTATCATGTTTGTAATAATAAACTTTGTAATTTGTTTAAATTATTGGCTTTGCTATCAGCTGTGATTTGATGATTGCAGGTGATCAGTAAATGTGCACATCATGACCACTTCATTAGAGGAGGAGGAGCAGCAATAATTGTGCAAAACAGAGAGGAAAAAGGTTTAGATATTTACTCCTTCCAGGTACAACATTATTTGGTTTCATAGTATGGTTCGTTACATATTTACATGTCCAAAGCTAAATACAAGAAAATCCTATGAGTTTGTTCGTTACATATTCCAGCACTAATTCTTGCATTGTTGCAATAGAGACTAGCTTTGGAACTGATAAACCTTCTATTGGAATTTCAAAAAGTGGAGGTATGTTAAATTTTGATTCCCATATGTTAAATTGTTTTTTTACCTCATAATATCTCTTATAGTTAGTAATTTATTTGAATTATCGAACCCTATATGCTCAGGCATGCATCTATATGACAAAATGCCTAAAAGAGGTATTGTATCATGTTTGAAATTTCACCTCAGTATCAGAGGATGTAGCTAACCAGTGCCTATAATCTCTCTTTTATTTTCTCAGGGCTCAAACTCAGACCCTATCCTCTCTCTTTAATCTCAGCCAAATCCATCACCACTCTCAATTTGCTTCTGTTGCTAATGTTGCACAAGGTAATGTTTTGTATTCAATTCTTTATTATATAATATTTTCTCAAATTTAGTCAGTGTTTTGAGACTTAGAGCAATTCTTTTCTTAGTGCCATTTGATTACAATTTAGATGTCATGGAGTCAAACTTAATTTGTGTTGATAAAATTGTTGATCAGTCGATTACAATTATGCTTAATGCTCTAACATGACAAAAGCTGTAAACTACACTTATCAAAGTTGCGTCACAGTTCTTTTTTTCTTTTTGTGAGAAAGAAGCTGAATAATATTATTAAAAAAGATCAACTAAATCACCCTGAAATATAGACAAAAGTTGTGGTGGAACGTCCTCCATCCATACTAAAAAGTTTGGAATATTAATAGCATGTCTAGCCAAACTATGAGCAACATAATTCTATTTTTCTATATTGGTAGTTCTATCAATAATAAGTTGTGCAATGTGATATTGGCATCACTATTTTTTACTTTTTTTGGTACCCTTGCAACTTCTTGAAACATACAAATATATATGCATTATTTAATCACACATCCCTACATTGTGCAATGCTTGAACAAATTTTTTAGAAGTTTTCTACTTTTATTTGTTATTGGCCAGAATTTGTGACTTTTTAAAAATAAATGGCAAATATAGTATGCACCCCCAAGGTTTTTTCCCTTTTAACTCACACCCTTTTAATTTTCATTATTAAATACCCATCTTTTTACATATTATTTGCATCCTTATTTATTTAGGGTTGTTTTTTAGTTTGGAAGACCACACAGATTTTGAATTTTTTTTTTTTTTTTTTGGGGGATTGTTTTTTGTTTGGAAGACTGCACAAATTTTGACAACACTACCAAGCCACAAAGCCTTTGTGAACTGCACTCAGGCATGCCTTTAGTTTTGGTTTGGCATAAACTTTTGAAACAAATGCTGTAAATATCTAGATTTGTGTCTTTTGTATTCTTAATGTTTGAATAAAACCATATAGTACAATTTAAACATGTTTCACATAAGCTTTTGAGGTCTTAGGTCATGTTGTATTTATATATGGCAAAAGATGATACCATTTTTCACCTTAGCACAATTTGTACTGGTATTTTATTTATAACTTGGATATATTGAAGTTCTTTTGTATGTGAATAATCTATTTTGTTATTTATTTCTGAATTTCATGATGAAAGCCAATGGAATACTTATTTTCATGAAGATTATAGACATATTGAACTTTTTTAATAATTCAATAGTTGGGGTGGGGTTATTATGAAATTTATTGACATTAAGAGTGTTTGGTGTTACATTGTAAATCTTTGATGAATTGGTATAATTTGGTGTTATACTTGATACTAATTAGGCGAAAAATTAAGTAGCCTGAAGAAGTTGAGAAAAGAGAAGAGCCTAAGAAAGGGAGGAAATAGATTCTTGAAAAGCATTGTATAAAGTTTGAAGATGTAAGCACAATTGTACATTTATTCTATTTACTGGTTCTTTTGTAATACTTATTAAACCAAATGTAAGAGTACATTATGATTATTGTAATATATTACTTCATAATATTTGTATTTATCTCATTTTTAATGATTTTATGTGTAATATTTTGATAGTTTCATCATAATTACATATTTCATCTTATATTAGAGCCAAAATAGCTTTCAATAATTGAAATTAGAGAAATGTTTAAACCTGAACATGTTAATATTTGATTTAAAATAATCCCGTATATCGCACGGGTTAGTTTATTATATATTTGTTTACTCAACAAATGAACCAAGCCTATGTCTAATTTTCTGCCACATTATATTTTTTAAGTCAAGCAAAATAGTTACCTTCACACACAATTCTATCCTCCAAACAAAGTTGAAATAAATTAAAATAAACCTTTACAAGTGTTTTGGTGATGGTGGAAACCAGGCAGTGCTCGATGGTGGGTTTTTTTTTTTTTTTTTTTTAATAATTTAAAAAATTGATTTTGTTTATACAGTTGAATTGTGTGTGAAAGTGTCTATTGCTTAAGTTAAGAACATTTGATGTGGCAGGATATTCTTGGAGGGTGTAAATATTGGGTTTTATACCACATTTTTATTAAATTTAAACTTATTTTTTAAATTCCATAAACCCAGTTGAAAGAACAAAAATTATTATTTTTCTCCAAAAAAAAAGAAAAAAAAAAAGAAGATATAGGGCAATCATAGAATCATAAATTCACAACTAAATTAAGCAACATGGAGGCAAATGTGTAAATGAAGCTCATGAAAAAATTTGTTCACTAACTCAACAAATGAGCCAAGTTGGAAGCTAATTTTAAGCTCAACTATTAAACAAGAATATCTCAAGCATAATAATATTTTTGTGAGCAAACTCTTGAGTTAGAGACTCGATTTAAATATACATAATACTTATACACACTTGAGATTGGTTGTGTAAGTATATAAATAAATTCATAATATATCAAATTATTATTTGTATTACTAATATATAAATAGTTCAATTTATAATAACAATAAAAGATTGGTAAATTTTATTTTTACAAGTTCATGAACCAAAATCATCTTATCTAATTAACTAAAATTATATAATTTCAAATATATTTTAGTTATTCACAATGTTTACTTTATATGAAATAAGTATAACTTATAATCAATAACTCATGAACAAGTTTCAATGAACCAAAATTTTTCAGAGTGAAAATATAAAACAAACTTAAATATAGTATAATTTAGTTTGATAATGATCCCAAGATCAATTGTATTAAAAATAAGATTAAATTAAGGCTAAAATACAAAACACATCCTCTAAGTTTCACTATAATTTATTTCAATACACTAATTTTGTTTTCATTTATTTTAGTCATCTAAGTATTAAGTTTATTCAATTAAGGCCTCTTTGTGAACTTCTATTATTATTATTTTTTAAAAATTCTTGAAAATATTTTTCAATCATTAATTAAAATTTGTTAATTTAAAAAATTTGAAGAAAAAAAATTAATAATTTGAACAATTAACCATAACATTTAACAAAAATTGATAAGTGAATCTTAATTAAATAAACTTGAAATTTAGAGAATTGAAATGAATTTTGATTAACCACATGCGAATGTCTCAACCATTAAACGCACCGTGTGCTTCACAAGCCAAAGGCCATTTTAGTAAATTCAACCCCACTGCCCAAAAACCCTAACGCACAACCCCATATATAAGTCCCTCTTTCTCTCTTTTCATTTCTCTCACCTTCATTCTCAAAGAGTCAGAGGCTCCAACAAAACACTAGGGTTTTCCCTCTGTTCCCAAAACCACACCAGAAAGCCCATCATGGCAGCATCAATGGCCGCAACGCCGAATGCGGTGGAGTCAGTCCAGTGCTTCGGGCGCAAGAAAACAGCTGTGGCAGTCACCTACTGCAAGCGCGGCCGCGGCCTCATCAAGATCAACGGCTGCCCCATCGAGCTCGTCGAGCCCGAGATCCTAAGGTTCAAGGCCTACGAGCCCATCCTCCTCCTGGGACGACACCGCTTCGCCGGAGTCGACATGCGGATCAGAGTCAAGGGCGGTGGCCACACCTCGCAGATCTACGCCATTCGTCAGAGCATAGCGAAGGCCTTGGTGGCCTTTTACCAGAAGTACGTGGACGAGCAGAGCAAGAAGGAAATCAAGGACATTCTCGTCAGGTATGATAGGACTTTGCTTGTTGCTGATCCTAGGCGCTGTGAGCCCAAGAAGTTTGGTGGTCGTGGTGCCAGGGCTAGGTTCCAGAAGTCTTACCGTTGAAGACTTTGTTTTTTACGGTTTCACATTTTCGAATGCTCAAAAGTTATGTGCTTTTTTTTACTATTTGTTGTTTTGAGGATATGGTGTTTTTTTTGGAGTATTTAAAGACTGTTAAGTTAATGGGTTGTTTTAGTTTTTGAGTAATTTGAGAATTTTGGCATCTGGGTATTAGTATGCTTTCATTCAAATGAAACTTATGGTTATTTAGATTGATAAATATATGGAATGCTTTGCTTAAATTCAGGCTTTTATTTAATGGGTTATTTTAGTTTTTGAGTAGTTTTGCTAATTTAGTTTCTGGGTAATGGGTATGCGTTTGGGTAATTGTGATTTTTGGTGATTTAGATTGATAAATATATGAAATGCTTTGCTTAAATTTATTGTTTTATTTGAGCTTACGTCATAGTTTTAGTTTTGTTACAACTGCTTGAATTTAGGTTCTAGTGCATGGTTGATTCTACTTTGCTATCTTGGTTTTTAAGTCTGAGCTTGTTTAGATTGGAATTTGGTTGTTTGAATATGATTTTGATGTGTTCATAGTGCTACTATTTTCAATTTTTTTTGTTGTGTTCCATTATCTGCATGTTGTTGTTGGTGAGGACAAGGTAGTCTTTTATTTTTATAGATAGTTTGAAGATTGAGAATTTTTATGGTTTGCTTATTTGATTTCTCCTTGGCAATAAGAGTTAACCAATTTGCTTTAATTGGTTTCCAAAAACATAGATGATATAGTTATTTCTTTTGGTATGTTGATTTTCTGAGGTACTGCTTGATTTAAACTATCATCTTTTTACTTTGTTCAATGATGATGTGTTTCTACTGGTATGTTGTTTTCGTGCAAATGTTATTAATTTTTTTTTACTTGATTCTGGGATTTGGATTGATTTATATTGCCACAAAGTGTTATGTGGAAATGTTAGTAACACTTTTTCACATGGTTCTTGGGATTTGTCTTTGTTTAGTATTTGATTATTGCAGGCTTTGCATTCTCTTGAAAGTATTATTTGAGACTTTGATCTTTGTGTCCAAACATTGGGTTTGACAGTTGACCAGATAGTATCAATTGTGAGCTAGTTATATGTTGAATGATCAGATAGTATCAATTGTGAGCTAGTTTTTTGTTGAATGACCAGATAGTATCAATTGTGAGCTAGTTATATGTTGAGTGCTTTATACTGCCTCCTGATATGCCTTGCACGTGCTTTTTTCACTCATACTCATTGGTTTGTTCTGGATTATTTTTGAACAATTTTTTAATTATACAACTTGCAGTAATGCCCATGGTAATTTGATACTATCTCTTGAGTTATTTATTTTGATTTAATCTGAGGGATTTGATGTTTTCTTATAATCTCAGTATTTTGATTTCACATGCTCTTTATGGCTAGGACCCAAGTCTGAGCGGGTATAGGACAGAGCACAGAAGAGATAAGAGTATCCTGAGAGAAACTAGGTCTAATATTATGCTTAATCTTTTAGTATAGAGAAATGCTATGTCTACAACATTTCTACAACATTTTTACAACAAATCCTAAGTGGCAAGTTGTTACTGGTTGTTTTTGTTGGGGCAAAAAAGTAATCTTAGTGTTAGTTTTAAATTTGAACCAATAACAACTAACCACCCATGATTTGTTGTAAAAATGTTGTAAAAATATTGTAAACGTAGCATCTCTCTTTAGTATATGCGTGTATGGGTTTTGCTATTGGAATGAGATGTAGAGTGGCTTGAGACTGCCTAAAGATTTTAGGTTAGTGTTACCCTGTGAATCATTATCAATCCATCAAATGCTGGTTTTATGCTAGTTCTGCCCATAAATTTTTAGCTTCCCTAGCTGTTCCTTTAAAAATGGAGTTGATGCCTAATTGGCAATGATAGCGAATTAGGATCTTTTATGTTTTTCTTGTGAAATGGAGACATCTTTTTCAAGTAAAATGGGAAGGTATCTATTTCAAGTGAGGACAGGACCCTGACCCTATAACCGAAATAGTGAAGTGTGCAATTGTGCGTTTGGAACTCGCCCAGAAGAATGGTCTTCAAATGGTGGGATTGTCTGTTTAGTAGTATTATTTATGAATTGAATATAGGTCCAATAGAGTGAGAAGTATTGATAGAAGTGGGGATGTCTCCTCAGCTTTTGATGCCCATCTCCAATCATTTAATGGAAATCTTAGTCTGTTGTTTGGATTGTTTGGCAGAATTTGAGGTAGGGTGTACCCGCTGGCAGGGTTTGAATCTGTTTCAGGAAGTAGAATAGTGGTCATTGCTGCATGTTTTTGCTGTGGTTGTTGGTTTGATAGGGCACCCATGATCTTGCCCTGTTCCATTTGGTAGCCATCACCTACCTCCTTTTGCTTTGTTTTTGGTTGTTTTTTGTTTCAAACAAAGAAGTGCAAAGTTGCAGGCAATCCAACAAATTCAGTCTCAATTTTTTTGGGTTAGGCATGAAAAAAATATATGGTAGCACAATTTGTTGCTGTCTCCCAGTGTCTCTCTATTGGATACGACCATTGCTTCACCTCCAACTATTGAATTATAAATATTTGATAAAAAAATGAAGGCACTTGGTTGGTTAAGGGCCCCTGTGACTGTGAATCAAATATGATTTGAGTCAAAATACCGATGTGTCAAATATGATTGATCTCTACTCTTGGAGCTTTTCTATTTTTGTATTGTTTGTTCAATGGAATAATTTTGACTCAAGCTATAAATTTGACAAATTTGATTAAGGTCAAATCTATGTTCGAGAGTTGGTGGTTTGCTATTGCCTCAATTAAGGAGTCGTGTTAGTATGTTCAGTGTTTGTAAACAAATGTAATTGAGCGAGATTAAGGCTATGTTGGTTTTAGTATCACTCAAAACTCAACCTGTCTCATATTCGTCTCCCCATTTTTCTCTCAATTCACTCAACAAAACATGTTCAGCTCATTTTCTCAAAAAAAAAAAAAAAAAACATGTTTGGCTCAAATGTTCAGTTTAGTTTTTAAACTTAAAAACTAACTCTATAACTCAAAAATGAGGAGCTCACATGTTTGTTTTTTCAAAATGGTAACAATACCCTTGTCACGTCAATCCGCATGATATTTTCTCTCTCTTCACTCCTCTCTCATTAGAACATTCCTGTCAAACATTCTAAAAAATTTAGCATTTACAATATCAAAATACTACTTTTACAATTTTAATAGCTCATTTTACAATATACCAAATATCAAACATTTTATTTATTTTACAACTTTATTTAAATATTCTTTCTTTAATATTTTTATTCATTTCTTCTTATTATTTCTCACTCTCCCTCTGTCTCTTTCTCCCATTATCTCTCCATCTTTCTCAACCCGGTCTAGAAGCTTCTCCCTCTCATTGTTATTCTGCTCTCAAAACCTCCATGGCCTGAAATCACCTCTAACCACGGCACTCAACAACTTCATTCTCTGCTTTATCTCTGAATTCAAACTTGATCAGAGCCTAGACTTTGATCCAAACGCTCCTTGTTCTAGCACGGAACCCACCACATCCACATCCATCCTACATTGCCGCCACTAGCCACCAGTCAAATCCACCACAATCACAAACAAAAGCATTAAAAAAAAAAAAAAAAAAAAAAAAAAAAAAAAAAAAAAAAAAAAAAAAACCCACCCACCACATGGCCTTAACCCACAGCACATCCCACACCCATGGCTAGCTACAGCCCAGCCTCACCCCAATACCAACCGTCACAACAGCCACCATAAAACCCACCACCCACTCACCCCAATCTCAACCCCAACCAAAACCCACCACTACCCACCCACCCCGTTCTCAATCCCAACCAAAACCCACCACCTCAATCTCAACCCTAGCCAAAACCCACCACCCTAATCTTAACCCCATCAAAACCGTCGCTGAGCACCACCGATACCCACCAAATCACAAACCATACCCATCCACCACCATCGGTCCACCACAAAACCATACCCATCCAAAACCACAAAACATACCCATCTACCATTGGTCCATCCACTGACAAGCTAGCGACGTTACAGACGAAGAGTTATTATTGATCGACAACGTGTAGAGATCGGTGATGAGCAGAGATTGGCGGCGAGCAGTGATTGGCAACGAGAGTGATTGACGACAAGCGGAGATCGGGTTTTGGAAGAAGAGACAACGTTGGACCACAACAAACCATGAAACACTGGAGAGATAAGAGAGAAGAGGGGAGAGAGAAGTGAGATAGGAAAGAGAGATAGAATAGAATAGATTCATTGGGGGGAATAAAAAACATATTTTTTTTACAATCCAGCTACAGTGAGCTTGTATTGATAGAAGTGGTGCTAAATTTTTTACAAGCTCACTGTAGCTTGATGTTAAATTTTTTAAGATTTAGCATGTTTGATGGAAGTGGATTTTTATCATTTGAGGTGCTAAAAATGCTAAAAAATAGCATTTAGCATTTTTAGCACCTTTAATGAGGATGCTCTTATTCTCGCTGGAACACTCCTACTCCTTCTTTCAATTCTCTTTCTCCTCCACACTCCATTAGTTAAGCCCTAAGAAACATACAAACACAACTTAGCTCATAAACCCACATATACCCATTTAGAAACAAACCCTATAACCCAAAACAAAAATCTTTTCTTTCTAAACTCCAAACTCAAATAAAAATTCCATTTTTCAAACCCTCAAACCTAAATCAACTGAATCCCAAACCCACAAACAACCAACAACCAACAACAGGGAGAAGGATTCTTGGCCATAGGAAAAATTAAAAAAAAAATAAAAAAAAAAGGAAAAAAGAAAAAAGAAAAAAGAAAAAAAGAAATAGAGATAGTGGAGAGAGGAACTTGAGGGTTTTGGTCTTGAGTTTTGATCTTGAAAGGATGAGGGGTTGGAGCTTTCAAGATTTAGTTGTGAGCCACTTGCGCTTCTAGCATTTAATGGGAGCTTTCGTAGAGACTCGCATTTGTCTACGTGGATCTCAATCAGAGTAGGATATGTTAAGGCTTGTGGGTAGATTCTTTCTAGCTTGGGTAGAACTTGCAAATTAAGTCGAAGTTTAGGTTGGAGATGAGAAGGAAAGGTGGGAGATAGAGCATGAGTTAGAGGAATTTAGGAGGAGGACCGCTGTCCTTTGCGTGTGGTCTAACTTGATGAGACAAATCATGAGAGTGGGTCTTACTCTTTTTCTTAATTTTACAAGAATGCTACCATAACTCTGAACTTATCACTTGAAAACATAAAAAATTTGATTTTAATTTCCATAGCTCAAACTCATATTTTTTAGTATTGAGTTATGGAAACAAACCCAAACAAGTTGAATGTTGGTGGGACCCACAATTTGAGAATTGAGTTATCAAATTTGAGATTTGGGTGATGGAAACACACAAACTAAAAAGTAGTGGGGAGGAGGCAAAAAGGAAAGAGAAAGGCTAGAAGAAGTGTAATAGTAGGTGTGTGAATTAATAGGGAGAAGAAGAGTTATTTATTTATTTTTTTTTTGGGGTTGAAAATAGGGTGAAGAAAAATTTAAATAGAGAAAAGAAAATATAAAAAATAAATGAATGATGTAGTTGCTAATGTGGCTCAATAGGAGCGTAGCAACAAAAAATGCTACGCTTTAACTTTTAGTAATCTATAGATATAGATAAAATGGGTAGAAGAAGAATCAAAATATAAAAAAGAGGAAGAAAGTATAATGGAAAAGTAATGGGGAGATAAAGAGGTAAAAAGGAAAAGGAAAAGGAAAAGGAAAAGTTTGGAAGAACTGTAATAGTAGGTGTGTGAATTAATAGGGAGAAGAAGAGTTTAAAAGAAAAAAAAAAGTAGGGGGAAGAAAAGTTTAAACAGAGAAAAGAAATTATAAAAATAAATGAATGACGTGGTTGCTGATGTAGCTCAACAAGAGCATAACAACAATAAATGCAACTCTTCAGCTTTTAGTAATATATAGATAGATTTGTTTTTTCCAAAAATCCGTTGCACCCCATGGTTACCATCATCAACACTAAAAACTCTTCTCCATTCAACAAAACCCAAATCTTGAAACCTAGATTTTATTATCCAATACCCAAATCTCAAACCCCACATTTTATTATCCAACAACACCCAAATCAACATCATCCAAATCTTAAAACCCAAATCTTAACTCAAATTTTATCATCCAACAACACCCAAATCTCAAAACCCATATTTTATCATCCAACAACACCCAAATCAAATACTCTCAACTTTGCTTGTATTACCCATCATTATACCTAGATAACCCACCAATATTACTCACTGTTAGACTCATTGATGGTTGGGTTTTGTGGTGGATTTGATCAGGTGGTGGTGGCTTTAACTAGGCGGTGGCTGGACAAGAAGAGGAGAGAGACATTGAGAGTGAGGATAGGAGAGGCAATGAAGAAGAAGAAGAAGAAGAAGAAAAGAGGGGGAGAGTTGCCTATATGTAAGAGTGAAGAAAAAGAAGAAGAAGAAGAAGAAGAGAGAGAGAGGGGGAGAGTTGTCCATATGAGAGAAAGAGAATAAAAAAAATGAGAATGAATATTTTATTATATTAAAATTGTATAGAGAAGCTACAGGGCTCTCCACACTAAGAGCATGTCCAATAGTAAATTTAAAACCACAATACTCTCTACAATAAAGAGTGAAACCAAAAAATAGGTCTCCAATAGTCTCTCTAGATCTCAAAATTTGTTTTGCTCATGAATAGTAGCTCATCAAGTCTGATGGGCTACTGTTTATTAGCAATTGAATTTTTTGATTAAAAAATTTCAGTAGCAAGTAGTATTATATCAATTCTTTCTCCTTCTTGTTGATAAAAAAAAGATAAAAAAATAATATTTAAATAAAATAGAAAAATGATAAAGACTCTGTTGAAAAACGTATTTGAAAAAGTAAATAGATAAAAAGAAAGTATAATTATTCACTTTTCAAACAGTATAAAAATTTAGAGAATTTACTAGAAATGTTCTAAGAGAACAATGAATACTTTATTATATTAAAATTGTATAGAGAAGCTACAGGGCTCTCCACACTAAGAGCATGTCCAATAGTAAATGTAAAACCACAATACTCTCTACAATAAAGAGTGAAATAAAAAAAAATAGGTTTCTAATGGTCTCTCTAGAAAGGTTGTTGAAGCTAATTTTTTGGTGTGGCATTAAAATGAGCTTCTCTTTCACGAAGCTGTTATAGAGAGTTGTTTTAGGACACGTCCTTGTGTTGTGACTTCAATACTTAGGACAGCTAAATAAATTCTCTAAATTTATGGACAATTCGATTTTCATAAATAAATTCCTTAAAAAAAAAGTAAATATGTTGTCTGAGTTTTTCATGACTTTTGGGGGCGGTATTAACTATTAACTACCACCTTGCGACAAAAACCACCAACCTCGTAAGCCACCCACACGTCCACACCACATACATGCGTACACAACTGGTCCTGATATAGACATTGATTATCCAAAATTTTAGATACATTCATTAAAAAAGAAGAAGAAGATAAAACTAAAGGGAAAGAGAAAAAGAAAAAAATTGTTCATTATAGAAGTCACTTTTGGTGTTAATTAGAGACATTTAAGTTGTGAGACATGCCCCATCACACTACCCCAGTTGTTTTAAATGCTGTATTAGTTTTATTTAGGTTGCAGTTGGAAACTTGAATTTAGATTTTAAATTAACAAATTTTAAATGCTTTTATTTTAAATTTATTAATTTTAGATATTATTTTAAAAGGTTAAAATTTTTGGTGAATTTGTTAAATTTAAACTTTTTATATTTTAAAACTATCCAAATATAATATTTGAATTTTATTCACTTAAATTCAAATCCTATTATCCAAACCCAAACGCATCATCGTGGTGTTGCTATAAGCCATAGCCTACACAAGGTATATTTTTCAAATACATAGCGTGCGTTTGGATTGGGATTATAAATGAAAATTATTTCACTATTTAGTTTATTTTTGCTTCTATTTATTATTCTATTGTATTATTTCAACTAATTTTTACCTTTATCTAAAGTACTTTCAACAATAATTTTTCAATTTTAACAAAATAAACGATATCCAAATACATATTTTTTCCTAAACATGAAAGAGCGGGAGAATGAGAGGGAAAAAGATTTGATGAGATACAATCATGAATCATGCAATACACCTCGCCGGTTGCCAGACTTGACAAATGTGTGTGGCCAATCAATCTGATGTACGAATTTTTTGGGCTTGATTATGATTTTATTATTTATTTAATTGCTAAAGAACTCCTTTACCTAACCTGATGGTAACGTGCATTTCCAATAAGCTTAAAGCTAATTTTCTCTCCATTTTCTTTGGATAGTGAACCTGCGGTCCCAACAATTTTTTTATTTTTTTTTTATTTTTAATATTTTAGTTGAATTTTTTTCTTTCTTAAAGAGGTACACTAAATGCACACATGAAGAGCCATTGTAGCTCTATAAAAAATATTTTGGGACTAAAATGTTCTACGACTCAATTAAAATATTAATTTTTTCTCCTTCTCTCTATCTTTTTTGAGGTTAAATAGAAGTTTTTCTCTATCAACCTTTCTCATCTCTTTTTCTTGTTATCTTTTTTGAGGTTAAATGGCAGTTTTTCTCTATCAACCTTTCTCATCTCTCTCTCTTTATAATAAGATAATGTTCCTCCTCTCACCAAGAATAAAAATCAAAAACCGAAAAAACAAAGAAAAGATAAAGAAAAGGAAAAAGAAATATTGATTTGGGCCGACTGTGAGATTGTGCAAGGGGGACATGTAAAAAAATACGAGGAAAAAATAAATAAAAGAGTAAAAATAACTATTTAATAAAATA
The DNA here is from genome assembly GCF_932294415.1 of Quercus robur. NCBI lineage: Eukaryota > Viridiplantae > Streptophyta > Magnoliopsida > Fagales > Fagaceae > Quercus > Quercus robur. The sequence goes on from NC_065544.1 coordinate 37,725,524, forward strand.
AAGAAAGGTTAGATTTTTTTCCCTTTTAAATTTGGGTGAAAGTTTAAAGATAATCTTGGAGAGAAGTTTCAAACTTTCATTGTATAAAAAGTTGTTAAAAATGATCCCCACTTTAAGAAGAAAAAGATCCGTCTATTTGAAGTGAATTAATTTCATGATTCACATTAAATTTTACAAATATAAAGGTGTATGAACTGACTACAACATTTTTTAAAATTTTAAATGATACAACAATTGTCTATTTACAGTTAGATTAAGTATTTAAAATCTTAACCATGAAATTGATGAAATGAAGATTTTAAAATCTTAACCATGAAATTGATGAAATGAAGATGATCATGTTCCCTTCAAATGGGGGAGAGGAGGGGGTTGTAATTAAGGGAATTTGATTATTCAAATTCAATAGCCTCTCTCTGTCAATACAATCACATGACATGGAAACCTTAACCCTCCGTTAGGCAAGACACAGGAGTAAGACACCTGACCTACAACTACAACTTGCAAATGGTCTAACCCATGATGCATTTGCCTTATCTTTAAGCCCCCACCAAAAAAAAAGAGTTTTTGTGATAAATCTGCTTTGCATTATCTAAGTTTTAGACTAAATTAAATGTGCACTCAAAAACTTGATAAACATTGAAATATCCCGGAAATATATCTGTTGGTACTTTATAGTCTTCAAGTTTTACCTGGTTATGTTTTTATTTTTATTTTTTTATTTGATAGAACCTGGTTATGTTCTGAATATTCTACTTCAGTTGCTAACCTGCCAATGATTTATATCACAAAGTCTATCCCACAATTTCGCCTCTCTCTTGTGCCACACAAACCAATTGAAAGTGGTTTAATGTCAAACATCCTCATTAAAACAGCCCTTAAAATTTCGCAACTTGAAAGCTATGTATGTGGCAGGTGATGATATTTTCTGAAAAAGCAATCTACCCCATAACTTAAAAATGGACCATATAATAAATAGTACTAAACGGATGCAATTGCCCATCGATTCTAAGGTTTATGATTTATTTCGTTTTCACGTCACCTTGTTAGAGTATTTATATCAGGTTTCTTCCAATTATTCTTTTTTACCATCTCAAAACCTACTTTATTATTTATATCATACAATTTTTTAACACTTCCAACGTTTCAACTTTTATTTTCCTATTCTATTCATTAAAATAATATTTCTACACAATAAAATAATATATTTCAAAATCTCCGTCGTTTATAATATAACACATTATTTATTCTTTTTCTCTCATTCTTTCTGTTTAAGAAATAACCACATACTGAAACCACCATCACCGGCCACCATCAACACCAGCACAACAGCTCACAAATAATATATCCCAGCCACTATAACCACCGTTGGAGCTACCGACGAAGCCCCACAAACAGCACCGATCAAACCTAGAAACCCACTTGGGCCATTTCAATGACAATCTACCTTGAAATTTTGCTCAGGTGAAATTTTATTACCACAATAATGCATTAACAAAAAAGAATTATTTCTTTCTACAACCTGTTAATACCATTTAAGAAAGTATTACTAAAAAAAATTATAAACCGTTCTCATAGAGCCATTTACGTCTTTTTCCAAATGAAAAAAGTTTGGTTACCAATTAATGGAAAGCCGAAATGAGCCGCAGGACGTCATATTCAGAGTTAATTATTTATACCAAGTAGTAACTAGTAATCACAGTCATCCTTTGAAATCCTTCAGTTTTGGTGGGTGGGTTGGTGACCTCGCTGTCCACCAATGATCGATCAATGTGGCAACATAGTATTCATAACCTATTAAGTAACCCATATTGGACTTGGAACATTTTATTATAAGGTCCCGTGTATATATATGAGTTGAGTGGGGTTCAAGTTACATCTAGTGTAACTTTAAGTAATGTTACACCAATACACCAACTGATAATAACTTGCTATTGAATTCATATTTTGAAAATCTCATTATTATATTACATGGTTTATATGTTCTTAAAATGCATGCCAGTTTTTATGACAATCAGATGTTAATTATTATTCGATTTATAATCTCATTTTTTATGTATTATTTTAAACTACAAAAACTTTAATTTAAACAATGGATTGATAACATAATTATTGATCTTTGATCACCGTGAAATTTTGCAAGCATAGAGAATATATGAAAATAATATAATCCAACGATGGATTTGTCAAAATTTGCATCTAATTAAAAATTATTGAATGGTGTAACATTACTTAAAGTTACGCCTAGTGTAATTTGAACTTAACTATATATGGATTGAATTCAAGTTACATTTAGTGTAACTCTAAGTAATGTTACACCAACTAATAACTTGCTATTGAATTCATATTTTGAAAATCTCACCATTGGATTACATGATTTTTATGTTCTTAAAATGCATGCCAGTTTTTATAACAATCAGATGTTATTTACCATTCAATCCATAATCTTATCTTTTATGCATTATTTTAAATTACAAAAACTTAAATTTAAACAATTGATTGATGACATGGCTATTGATCTCTGATCACCATGAAATTTTGCAAGCATAGAAAATATACGAAGATAATGTAATCCAATGTTGGATATGTCAAAATTTGTATCCAAAATTGTCCATTTATCACGTGCCCTTAGGGCATTTGTCAATAAATTACTTTAAGAAAATTTTGATATCACTTTTATGACAAATATAAAAAGTTCTCAAAATAGTTAGTTAGTTATTTTATTTTATTTTTTCATAAAAAGCTTCTAAATTAACTTTTCCCCTAATATTTTACTAGATGCAAAAATTGAACAAAAACAAAGTTCTTAAAATGTAAAATCAAATTATGTGCACACACATCAATATCTATATATAAAAGCAAAGATCTCATATTAGAAAGTATGAAATTTTGCCAAGTGGCGCATTTTTTGCAAAGAGAATTGAAATATTCTCAAGTATCACATTAAAGATAAGAACAAATTATATGTTGGCTTTTTGTTTCATTTGGTTCAATGTTTCAAGACTATTCTAATTAAAAAAATAAATATTCTTTGTTTCCTTTGGTTCAATGTTCTAAGACTTTTCCTCCCTCACACTTCAATTCACCATTTTCATCCCTTGCACTTATACTTTTTTTATATATCCCTACCTATAGCCTTCATGACATTCTATGTCAAATACACATAGACAAAAAATGATGTCATTTACCTTCAATTTTTCAACAATACCTACCTTGTTCCAACATTGTTGTCCCATCTAATCCTAACCCATATGAGTAGGCTACAACCAAGGGAGGGAGATTGCATTTTATGTTGAGTGACAATGGCAATTATGATTTTGATGTTAAGATCGAATGTTGTGGGTTTTGTAAAGGCTGTAATTGACTAATGACTATGAGTGTTTGGGATGTGTATTTCGTTTTATAATTAAGGAGAAAGATAAAGACAAATTCTTTATCGAATTTTATTCCACTATATTCCTCCAAATTTGTTTTTTTTTTTTTTTTAATTTTTTTATTACTTAAATTGAATAATTATAAAGAATATGTTTGTAATTTACAATTGCTGCTTCTTATGATGAACTTATTACTAACAAAATTCTATAACAATTATGCTATAATATATGTATAATATTCTCTAAAATTATTTTATATAAAATATTACAATATTATTCGTGCATCGCATGAGTAACTTACGAGCATATATAAAAGAGTGAACAGAATCACAATAACTTTTGCCAAGCTTAATAATGTAAGTTTGTAGCCAAGTGGACGAATTAAAGTAGTTGAAGGAAGAATGAAATCAGCTAAGTAAGATGAAATGGTTGTTGGTATGTACTATTGCATTGCATACAAGGTCCTATGGGTCTGACCATACTTTATGTGTGTTTAAGAATTCTTACCACATGTAAGAATTACCCTACTACAATATGTGTGTTTAAGATATTCGTTAACAGTACCCATAGGAAAAAGAAAAAAAGTTATGAGCATAAACAGCAAAGATTTCTCATTAACCGTAACAATTTTATCTTATTTTGCATTTGGAACTTAAATATATATAGAAGATTTAACAATATCACCGAGAGATTATGTGACAACAATTTTAAATCAGCACCATTGATATTATGGTAGCTTGTCTTCAATCGTACAGGTTCCTTTCAGATTGCAAATACAAATGGTAAAATACAAAAAAAAAAAAAAAAGGGTGTGGAAAATTAGAAAAATAAAAAGAGTGTTTTGTAATTTTGGTGTGGACCCCTTCATTTGATCCTACGGCAGATAGTGATGCCATCACCAACAGGAAGCATGCAAATCTCAATCCTAGGGTCAGCAGCAAGAGCCTTGTTGAGCTCCAACACAAAGTCCCTATAGTACCTCACGTACTTACGTAGTGGTGCATCAGGTGGGGCCACCACAGAGCCATTCCATAGGGTGTTGTCGTACCCGATCACTCCTCCTACCTTCACAAGCTCAATCAGCCTCTTGTGGTAGTTGATGTAGTTGTCCTTATCAGCGTCCACAAATATGAAATCATATGCCCCGTGATTCTTTTCCTGAGATTCACACCAAATCAAATAACCCAGTATTAAAAACTCTATTCTATTCTAATCAAGATTAGAAGGACTTGTTTGTTTGCAAGAATGTGACAAGGGTTATTAATAAGATTCGCATAGAAAATACCCAAAAAGAAAAAAAGAAAAAAAGAAAAGGTTTTTAAGAGCCCCGCTATAATAAAAATAGAAACAACCTCAGTTGTAAAAAATACTAATCAAGAACCTGATTTTAGTCAAAACTTTTAATTATTCAAGAGTAATGCTACATAAACAAATTATTTTACAATATTTTTACAAACTGACTTTAGTAATTTTTAAATAATTATTTGTAAACATAAATGTAATGTTAGTAGTGAACTTATATTAGAACTAATAAGAATTTGCCACATTAATAGTTTGTAAAAATATTGTAAAATAATTTGTGGCAGTAATTACTCTAAAAGAAATAATGTTATCTTTATTTTTAAGGGTAATAAATTTAACTATATTGTTCATTCATTAGTACGTACAAATTGACTTATACAAATTTAATTGAAGTCTAGTCTAGAAGGCCTAAGTTACACCCCTACTTTTATGGTTTTGCTAGATTCCAATTCTTCCTTCATATTTTCAAAATATTTTTGTTACAAAATAAATCGGTGCGTATAAATTTTAACTCTAAATATTTTTGTCGAAAAAATCTTTTGTTGAAAATATCTTGAAATGTGAATTTAAGTTACAAGATCTTGACACTAGATTCCAATTCTCTCTTCTATAATGATGGCGGCACATTTTTCTTCCTCTAAACATTGTATATACAAATACAACAATGCTCTCTTTCTTTTTCTTTTTTTTGAGGAACCGTCAATGCTCTCCTCATCTTCAATTTCTTCGAACTTTCCATATTAAAAAAGAAAAGAAAAGAAAAGATGACATTTTCCTACTTGACCCTTGTTCTACCTAATCACGATGATATTTGAAGCAATGTTTGGGTACAGCTAGTCAAACTTTTTTGTGTGCCGTTCAACCCTGTCCAATTCTGACTAAAGAAAGAACAGAACAACCTTTTTATTCTACCTAAAAATATGATATTTCTGTAAATCTAGAAAAACTTGTAAGTGTGGTCAAATTTGTTCCAATCTAGAACAAGAAAGAAGTGAAAAAAAAGAAGAAGCAAGGGGTTTAGAGAAATTTACATCTTCGACCATAAGGTCAAGAGCCGGGAGAGCAGGGCCTTCTCTGAAGTCGATCTTGTGAGCAACACCAGCCTTTTCGATGACAGGCAGGCCAAGCTCGTAGTTTTCTCTGTTTATGTCCATGGCCAAGATCTGTGCACAATCAAAAAATATATACAAACTTTTAATTTTCATGTTCTTATTGGATTGTTTGATTTTGTGATGGGGTTTTCATGAATTTCTTCTTCACCTTTCCATCTTCGGGAAGAGCTAGAGCTGTGGCTAGGAGGGAGTAGCCAGTGTAGACACCAATCTCCATGGTGTTCTTGGCATTGATGAGCTTGAGAAGCATGTTCAAGAATTGACCTTCATCAGCTGAGGTGGTCATGATGTTCCTGTTAAATTTTTATCCAAAAAACTCTCAGCACAAAATGCACAACAACCTTAATTACATCATGGGGTATCTAAATTTTAACAAAAGAATCAATCTTTAAAGTCATGAACGTTCACCATGGATGCTTGGCTGTAATCTCTCTAAGCTCCTTCATGGGCTCAGGCTCTCTTGGGTAAACACTGGTCTCCAAAATATACTACAAAATCAAACCCAAGAAAGAAAAACAACATGTTAACAAACCAAAAATGGAAAATTGATAAATGAAACTCATCAAATAAGAGCTTCAAAGCCCATAAATGCTCAATTTTCCTTGATCTTTCTTTGATGGCATGCAATATATCTATACCTGGTAAAGAGCATCACTCTGCAAAAGGCTCTTGTGGCCAACCTCCTGGTGCCTCCCAGCTTCGTTTTGTGTTCCTTCTGCGTTGGTTGCCATTGATGCAAATGATTTTTCTTACTTCTTTGATTTTTGTTTTGGGTTGTCTGCTAGATTTTTGTGCTCACCAAACAAATAACAGTGAACCTGAAAAGAAATGAGGGCAGAGTAGGGGTATATATTGGACGATTGGAGCTAAGGTCCGGTTTGAACCGGTCAGAAGTTGTTGGCAATGGACCGCCCGCCAAACCGGTCGGGGGTTGGTGAGGACTCGATAAAGCATGAGGGGCTTTGGGTGAGTGAGAGAGGACCCCACTAATCAATTTTTGGGTGCCATTTTTTTTTTTGAGAATAATTTTTGGGTGTCATTTGGGTTCATTGGTTTTGAACTTGTAGTCTTCAAGGTTTTTTTTTTTGAGAAACATGTAGTCTTCAAGGTTTGGTCTTCAATTTTCATGACGTTATTATGGGTATTTATGACGTCTGAATTTTTGTATTTAAGTAGTAGGTACTAGGTATGGTTCTTGAGTTTTATTTATTTATTATTATTATTTTTTTATTTTAATTTATTTTAAAAAAGACTTAGACTATCACACAGGGAAGTGAGGACTAAAATTTAATATCACACAACTCACAACATACAAAAGTCAATAACTCTTAATATACTCAAGTATAGAATTTAGAGTATTAGTATTTTTAGTTTAACATACTTTTAATGATTTTAGGTGCCACCAAAAAAAAAAAAAAGGAGTTTGGTTAAATATCCACATAATCCTAATTATGTATTGAAATAATTAGTTATTATTCATATATATAATACTAATTGAGATTATTAATAATTAAAAATGAGTGATCAAATCATTAAAGGTAATATACCCAAAAGATCATAGATAAACATGGTCAAATTATCTAAGAAAAATTATAGACGTATGATATAATGTTTCCACTTTAGTGTAAGATTTTTTTTTTTTTTTTTTTAAACTTATTCATTGACGTGTAATTTTTTAAAATATGATTATATTGTTGTCAAATTTCAACCAAAAAAAGAATCAAGTAGTACACCTAAGTATTTTGTTTTTTCGGAGTTTGATTAACAAAAGTAAATGAAATGGTCATAAACAAATAAATAATGGGTACTTAGAGTGGACATAGGGTATTGGAGTTAGGATTTCAATGATGGCTTCCATTCCTTTGGTGGAACCCACAAGCTTCATCGATGGAATCTCAACGTGGCAAATAGAGAGAGTTGGTGTATGGTTGGTGGTGGATGGAACTAGGCCCGTTTGGTGTCGTTTGTTCTTTTATATACGGTAAGAGTTGGTGGCCACCACCTCCTAAAAAAATCATGCCTTTTGTTTTAAAATAATAATCTAGATTCAACTGTTCTTGTTGGTAATTAGCATAAATAATAAAAATGCAATGAATTTTTTGGAATATTATTCTTGACTTGAGCAAGTTTGGAAGCAATTATATTTCCAAGTTCTAACCACAAAATCCTTGATTTATTTACATTTTTATTAACTACCCATTGGCATTTTTATTCTGCACTATGATTAAGTTTGGATATGGAGAGATATAGGATGCAACCATGACCCATGGTTGGTTTCATCAATATGTTGAAAATGGTCTAACAACAATCATTATAAGAGGAATGAAAAATTCACTAGAGAAATAAAAATAATTGTGTAAGACATTTTTTTTTTCTTTCTGAAATTAATGTGACCCCATCCCTTATTTCTTTGATAAATGATTACTTAAAATTAAAGGGGACAACAATTGAGTTAATATAGGTATAGCACAATATATTGGTTGTGAAAATAAATTCTAAAGGTTTCACCTTCATCAAATCTCTGAGAAGTTTTGGGCCCCTGTTGGTTGCTTTTATATTTTTATCAAACCAACCAAGTTGATTATTAAGTATGCTTTGGAATGGCAATTTAATTAGCAACTGTTCATACAACCTATATTGCAAGTAAATAGAAGTACGGAAAATAAAGTGGGCATGCAATATGGTTAATTATATAAGGGAATCATTCGAGGGTTTATTAGTAACCACTCAATAAAATAATGTACTAAATAGAATGAAAGTAAATGATATGACATATTAATCCTTATATTGCTACCTGTAATAGGATTTACTAAAGTGACCACACGTAACTTCAACCTTATTTAACTCTACTATCATGGATCTCTTCAATGCATGAATATCCTATTCATGACTAACACCACAACAACAATTTGATGGTTGATGATATGCTTCCATTTCACAAAAACACCAATCTCATATAAGATCATATCAATGGTTGGTATTGAAGTTCTTTCTTGGTACAAACCCTTGACGCACACAAATGCAGCCAGGGGCGGCCCAACATAATTTGGAGTCTAAGGCGAAAAATTTATGCGGGGCCTTTAATATGTAAATATTAATTAAACAAAATTATTTAATACTAATCAAATTAAGATTAATTTGATACATTAAATACATAAATAATACCAACTAGACTAATATTAATTTTATATAGAGAATTGAATATCATAGTTGAATTATAAATATTAATAAAAAGAAATAAAAATATATTGCGATTGAAAAATATACTTTATTTTGGATATAAAACGATGCATAGTTAAATAAAGTTGTAATCTAATTTTTAATTTTATATTTTGATTTTAAGAGAGAGAGAGATAGATATTATTTGGTATGTGGTTTTGTAGGATATTAGTTTACAAAAATCAAAGTCTCAAACTATCAGGGGAGATTAATCTATAATTGATGATTTAACACATTTGCAACATCTTTTTAAAATATTTTAGGGTTTCAATTGGGTTAAAGTTCTATTGGTCTTGTAATTTGAGAGTCTTAATAGAAATGAAAAAGAAAAATGCATTAATTAAAAGTACTATAAAATGTTCAAAATATAATGTGACATTGTCTCTCATTGATGAACTTCATCAATTTAACTAATGACTGTTTATATCAATTTTTTGTGATTAATAACATGACAATTTGTAAGCCAATAGTAAAATTTGTAGTATCCTTAACATCACTAATAAAAAAAATGTACAACCTTTAGAAAAAATATATATAGCTTTATAAAAATTTGGGACTTTAACTATGGAAAGTGGGGCCTTTTTTCCTTAAAAAATTTTTGTTTTTTGGTGGGGCCTTAGGCCTAGGCCTAACTTGCCTAGGCCTTGAGCCGGCCCTGAATGCAGCAAGCCAACAATCTCTCTCTCATGTTTTTGATGACCTAAGAAAGCCTTAAGTATGTTTTAGCTCACTAGAACACAAATACTAAGGATTTTTTGTCATTATGGATTCGAATTTGAAAATTTGGAATCATGTGTCTCAATCAATCGAGTAATGTCGAGATTGGTATCGAGCTTAAGTGAATCTCAATTGGTCAAGCAACAATTGAGCTTGTAGTTGTGTCAATAGATTTAGCACTATTCTTGAGCATTTATTAAGTAGTCTCTTGTGTCTTCAACATGATCTTTAAATAAACTTTTTAGATACAAAGGACTTACAAATTCAATTAATTTTGGCACATTTTGAATATGGTTTGCTAGTGCATATTAACTTTTGACCCTATCATTAACAAAATATTGCTTGTGAATTTTTTGAAAAAGTTAAAGTGTAAAACTATATAAGATCAAATTATTGAAATCAATGAGATAAGATGATCATTTACTTCTTTCGTAAGCGATTACTTGAAAGTTGAAACCTATGGGGACAGGTTGGATAGTTAATATAGTTAATTAGAGAGTCAGTGAAGCAGGACTGAAAGGCTTCACCTATTTTTTTAATTCTTTTTGAGCTTCAATAAGAGGTCGCAACAAAAGAATTAATCAAAACCCAAATTTTAAAGCAAGGTTCACTATTACCTGTTAGGTGAGGACTGGGCCATTTTGCTTCAAGTCAAAGCTGTAGGGCTAACCACCACCAACAAGAACTACACCAGTATGAAGTGTGGACCAAAGGGTATGATATGGATATATTGGCCAAAGTTGCTTTGTCCTTTTGTAACTTCGTAAAATAATTGGTAAAGTCGGTATCGGAACCAGTTTTATTACCAACCCCACTGACTTTTCAAACAGAGCCATCGCAGGAAGACTATATAATGTTCTTTATTTCTCCGCCCTTTTTTGAGCAAGAGTTTTTCTTTCCTACATAGATCTATTATTATTATTTTTTTCTACAAAAACCAGTCAGTATAAATAAAGGAGGATGCTCCCTCTTAGAGGATTTTGTTGTTTTAGAGCTTCCCCCTTCTGATAGTTTTTATGTAATGCTTAACTTAGATGCTTCTGGTCTGAATTATTCTAAGACTTTCAGCCACAACTTCACCTTTTTGACTAGTTAATGCTATGCAATTTCCCCTAAAAAAAAAAAAAAAAAAACCTACACCAGATACAAGTCCTTTTATGAATGGCTTTTAACACAGCCTTAGGAACAGTGAGAAAGCAGTTATGTAAACCCTATATAATAAGGGTGTGAGTGACATATATATTTCATGGGAACAATTTATACATATATTTCTAGTCATATATGCTTGCACAATGGGTCAACACACTGAGATGAAAATAAGGTATATCTGCTTTGACTATCCATTCTCTTTGGTGAAACTCTTGCACTAATGATTGTGTCAAGGACACCAGGCGTGCACTTACTCTTTCTGGTAAGGCTTCTCTACCAATTATTGTGTCCATGACATGAGGAGTAATTTATTTTCTTTAATTTCTAGTTTCTACCAAAGATTAAGAGTTTATTTGCTTTAGCTTATTTGTAAATTTATTTTGTATATTTGGTTAAATATAAGTTTTAAAGTTTGGCTTCGTCTAGTTATATCTATATTTTATTATTTTTACAGAATTAATTTTTTTAAAAATAAAATAATACAAATAAGCTCATCTAGAAATACCCTAATACTTTCTTCTTTTTTGAGTTAAAAGTCATAGAGAATTTTATTTCAAGAACTTTTATACCACCTAATTAACAACTTTTTATTGAATTAATATTTTAAAATTTTTATTGTGAATTATATGTTATCTATGTTCTTAACACACATACTAAATTCCGCACACTAATCGGATATTGTTAACCATTTGATTCATTAACTCATTTTTATGCATAATTTCAAAATACAAAAATTTGAAATTTAAATTTTTTATAAATTATATAGCAATTGATCTAAGATGATCTTGAAAATTTGCAAGTACAGAGAATATAAGAAGAAACTATAATTGTAAACACAAATTTTTCCAATTGTAGAAAATTAAACAATTGAAAAGAAATATGGTTTGCAAATAATAATTTGTATTGATGAATAATGAGTACAATCTCTATTCCAATTCTTTTACAAAAGAATACCCTCTGATTCTATCTTCATTAAACTTGACTCGAACAAGGAATCTCCTTGACTTTAGTTGGAAGATGGATTGAATGGTCTTCACAACAAATCTCTAGCTTTAAGCTTATTAGAGATTTATTGTTCTTCAAGTCTTTGAATGTGAAGGCTTTTAGGTTGAAGTTCTTCGGGGTTTTGGAGGCTTGATCTGTTGAGCTTCAAGGATTTGAGGTTTGTTGAAGTTTATGGAGGCTTTTTCAGCTTAATTCCGATAGAACTTCAAAGAACTTCTTTGAATGTTCTTTGTGTGTTCTTGAGGTAGAATTTCTCCAGAACTTCGACGTCTTCAAAAAAATTCCCTAAATGAGAGGAGGTGTGCCCTCTATTTATAGTGGTTTCAAAGGATAAATCCCACTTGGGATTGACTTCCTTGTAGATAATTATCTCTATTTTTATTTATTTATTTTAATAGAGATAATGACTAACTATTATCATTCCAATTTAATTGAGATATTTATCTCTTTTTAATTAGGATAAATATCATCTTAAACGACACATGTCAACACTTGATTTATCTAATTTAATGACATATTAATTTAAATTTTGTCACTAAATTTTGATGTGGCATTTTATGATTGGCTTAAAATTTTGCCTCTTACAATAATCAAATGGTGGATTTGTTAAAATTCACATCAAATAAAAAAAAAATGTTGTGGTGTAACATTGATCTCATATATTTATCTCATTATTATTTTTTCTATTTTCTTAACATGTATGCCAAATTTTGAATGAATCAAATATTATTTACTATTCGATTTATTAACTAATCTTTAGAAAAAAAATTATATTTATACTTTTATAAATTTACTATATTTAAACAAAACTAATCAATGAAAACATCTTCTCCAAAAAAAAAAAAAAATCAACATTTTAACACTGTTTTTGTTTTTTGTTTTTTTGGTTAAAAGACGATGCATTAAAACTAAGAAACTACATTAGTATCAGGACATAGCCTGTTCAAGTACATTCCATTGAGGTCTTCCTCAAAAACACATCTAACATCCATAGGCAGACATTCAAAATAAATAAAATCTAAACGTTGGCCAGCAGCCATCCTAGCTAGTACATCAGCACATCGATTTGATTGGCGATAGCGATGGTTGAATTTGATCCAGCTAAACCTTGAGATTAACTGTCTGCAATCATCCAAAACATGGGAAATTATGTTATTATCATACTGACTATTCTAGATAGCATCCAAAATGGCTTTTTCATCTAACTCAACAACAAGTGAGGATATATTAAGATTACTACGAAGCAACAGCCCTTCCCTAAGCCCCCAAAGCTCAGCTGCAAAGCTAGAAGTTATCCCAATGCGCCTAGAGAAACCCGCAAGCCACCCACCATGTTCATCTCTGACAAGACCACCATAACCTGCTACACCCAGGTTACCCGAAGCAGCTCCATCAGTGTTTAGTTTGCTCCACCCTTCTGGAGGCCTCTCCCAACGTACTCTCTTGATTATGCTTCGAGCTGGACCTCTAGGGGAAGCTACACAATATAGAAACTCCATAGATTGGTGAACAATGTCTGCAGCCAGCCTTGGGTTCTGGCTTTTCCTGTTAAAGACAACACTGTTCCTACTTTTCCATATATTCCAAACAGCAAAGGGGTAAACCACATTCCATGGGGGCTTTCCAGATTCATAGCTAGCCCTAATCTTCCTATTAACATTCAGCCAATCTTGCAAATTAGTCAACCAAAAGCCCTGATTTGTCAACTTAACTCCCAACTGAATCTAAATAGCCTTAGCCTGAGAATAGTCTTTGTTGGTGCAAACACAATAATAATGGAAATAACACACAAAGAGAAACTGAATAATACTTTTGAATATTATTGATGTAAAGAAAGGAAATACACAACACTATTTGGACTGAGGTAAGTGCGTTAATGGCTCTTCATTGTCCATAATAAAAATGGAGTATTAATTCGGGTCATTTACTCACCAACGGATATGGTAATTATTCTGAATGGGCTGTCCAGTAGGAGGATCCAAGGGGCTGATTCATTTCCATTTTTGATACCTTCACTCTTCACCTCCCCCCTGCGCACATATTTAGCCCAATATCTGAGACAATTCATATTAGCCAATTAATCACCACAATTAAAAAGAATAAAATAGTCTCTCTCCTTTTCAATGTGGGATTAAACATTTTCACAACTCCTCATCTTCCATATTCACTCCCACATTTTATATAAATGTTGTAACATTTATTCATTTTAATTATTTAATATTAAAATGCTCCAACAGTCTCTAAGTGCGTGCAGTACTGTTTCTGGTTCTCTTCGACAAATGGGACAAAGGTCATCCTCAATCACACCTCTTCACACAAGGCAATGCTTCTCCCCAATACTTTCATGAGCACATTTCCACAAAAAGGTTTTAATTCGAGGTAGAGTTTTAGCCTTCCATATCCAATTGGCCGTAAAGGCTTGGCTGGAGCTAGCACCCACTGCAATATTATAGGCACTCTTCAAATCAAAGTTGACTTTTGGATTGTCCATCCATGTCAGTCTATCACTTCCTCTATCTGTCATTGAAATAGGTGTGGCTTGGATCAATAACTTAATATCAGTAGGAAAGTCAAAAGGAATTTTATCCCAATCCCAACCCATGTCCGTCACAACATCCTTGACTTCCCAATGTGATGCTTCTAGAGTTAGAGGGCCATGTATCAGATGACGAATGGGTCCTCTTTTTGTCTAGTTTCCTAGCCAAAAGCTCAAGTTGCTGTCCCTACTCACCATCCACATGCTACCCTTAGAAAACACCTCTCGTCCTCTCTTAATAGCTGCCCAAATCTGTGAGCATGGTAGTCTATCAGCATTAATAGCCCTTTCTCTCCGAAAGTTACAGTATTTTTGTTTTAGAACTTTGGCCCATAGAGCTTCCTTTTCTGTAGAAAGCCTCCAATTGAGTTTTGCAAGCAAGGAAACATTCCTTCCCTTCGCTATTTGTAGACCAAGCCCTCCTTCATCTTTCGGTTTTGTCACCTTTTGCCAGCCCACCCAATGTATCTTCTTAGCAGAATCCGATGTGCCTCAAAGAAAATTATGGTTCACCCAATCTATCCCCTCAAGAATTTTCCCCGGAAGATAGGTACATTGCATTACATAAGCTAAAGAGGCTTGAATTAACACAAACCGACTAGCCAGCGACAACATATTAGCTTTCCAACCCGCTAATTTTTTCTTAACTCTATCCAAGATAAAATTGAAATCTTGGGAGGAACCAGGTTGCTTAATGGGGATTCCTAGATATTTCCCAAGGTTAGGGGTGGAAGCAAAGCCAAGAATGTCACAAAGCAATTCCCTAGTGTCCCTATCAACATTGGACGAAAAATAGACTCTCGATTTAGCTTCACTGACCTTTTGCCCCGAGATACTGCAGAATTCATCCAGAACATCCTTAATGGCTGAGCAATTTATATAATCCGCTCTAGCAAAGAATACCAGTCAATACTTTTTTTGTTAATAGGTGTACCCAGCCTCGGCCGGCACAAAAATAAAGGAAAAATTATGTTCTACCTTCCATCTATGAGTTGTGACCTTTAAAACACAAAGCCTCTTTTCATGATTTATGTCTAAATTTCTTATTTCATTCTATATTTGAATGGCATAATTTATGAATAGTCTCGTCAATGGGGCATTTATCTACAACAAATTCCAAGTAGATTCTCCAAACTATGCTAATAGAAGATAGTCTGCGGACGGCATTTATGCAAGTTGTGTTTCTGTATAGTCCTTAAAAGCCTGTAAACTAGTTTTGCTCTTTTTTTTTTTCTTTTTTTTTTTTTTTTTTTTTTTTAAAAATTTTTTAATGTCAACCTTATTTCTATGGACTTCAATATCAGAATTTAGAACTTTAAAAATCTATTTTTTTAATACCCAGTTGAAAAAAATCGTAAATCCTAATGCAATTTTGATGAGCAACAAATTACTTCCAAGTTCAACTGCCAGCAAAGTTGCAGTTTAGTTGTTGTATCTATCCAATTGCTCAATATTGTATCTTTCTAATTATTGACTGTCTAGACTGATTTATCAGATAGGTGAAGATATCTTCATCTAAATGTATTTTTTTGTGAGTGAATTCATCTGTTATATTCAATCATGGAAATAATAGTTTCAATTTTTAAGGAGTGGGAAGAGTTGCAAAAAGATGGGTCTATATTGTGGTTATAGGTGATCCCTTCACAAAATGAACTAGAGGAAACAATTTTTTTTTTTTTTTTTTTGAGGAAAAAGGAAACAAATTTAGTGTAACTTTTCATGCTATTGTGATGAAACTATATATCTTTTCTTTCTTTATTTTGGATTCTTTTGAGAATCGAAACTATAGATCTTTCACGACAATTAAGGGAAAAAAAAAAAAAATTTAGTGAGAGACTTCCTTACGTTAAAAAGGACCAACAGAGATAATCCTAAACAATACTACGTTAGTGCTCGGTTACAATGCTTTACATATATATATATATATATATATATCATGTTTATGTGTTTCATGAAAGTCTAAATAAAGCTTTAGAGCTAATGTGCTTTAGTATAATTGAAACGGTGTTTTTTAAGACACGATTTTTGTATTACATAAATATTATTGAATTTTTGCTTGTGATATATAGAACTAAATAATGTTTTTAAAATATGATTTTTGTATAATATGAATATTATTGAATTTTTGTCTTATAGATAGCCAAACTTTTAAATCTAATATCCAAATTGATATGTAGAATTAAAATAATTTTTCTATAAAACACAATTTTCATATAAAATGAATATTATTGAATTTTTTGCCTTCAAGATATCTAAGCATATGACATTCGATTTTATCTTCTCAACTTTCTTGAATATAATACTTTCACTTTTTCTTTCTTTCTCTTTTCCTTCAAATTTTATTAATGAATTTGTGGGGACTCGAGAACCGAGGAAGGATACAACAAGCTGTGACTATCGTCATAAAAGCATTCTAAGCCTGAGGAGGGGGTTTGCCCTAGGATAGGAAGAGAAGGGACAAAATACTTATTGAAAGGTTGAATGGAGAGGATGGTGTTTAGTGAGAGTCAAGGTAGGTGAAAGAAGTTTCCAGTGAAAGCTCACTTACTGCCTTCGCATTAAACCATTGGCAACAACTTTATCAGCTGCATTGATGAAGAAGTGACTTGAACAGTAGAATTCATAGTTAAGCATCTCCTTCTACCACCTTCAATAGAAGTTTAAAGGGACAAGTGTCCTAAGGAGAGTCTGGAGGATTGTAGATGGATGGCTAGGATGCAATTAGCTGAGGATTATATAAAGAAAAAGGACTTCCAGATGAAAGGGGATCCCAAAAAAATCAAGAAAAAGAATAGTAATAGTGATAGAGGGAGAAGAGTGTACATCCTTGTGCAAGAACATCGTCCTTAGGCAAGATTGTAAAGAACCATTCATACCCTTAATCTATGGCTTTCGTTCATTCCTTCTCTATTTGAATCCTCAAGCTAAGCCCAACTTGTTTTACCCCCCTCTTTAAACAAATATCTATTGGTTTGGGCCTAGCTGGATAGCACGAATTTCACTATTCTAAGTGAGTTTGGGCCGCCAGATTTTTGTATCCTTACAATTGGCGTCGTCTGTGGGGAGCAAGGTTTTGTTGTGGGATTGTTTTTGGTTAGCCATGGCCAACCTGGAACTGAATGGGGAAGAATTTGTTGGTTTACAGAGGGAAAATCGGTTTGTTAATCTAGAGCAAAGGAGAGACAGACATCTTACGCCAAGTGTTATGGTAGAGTCCTACCATATAGAGCGTACTTAAAGGAGTCATTCAAGGATAGGGAGTCATGTTTCGTACAATCAGGAGACACGAAAATTGCAACTTGAGATAGATCACTTGCGTAGGAAGCTGCGGCAAAGAGAGCGTGATAGAAGGAGTGCATCACCCCCATCAAGTGATGGATCAGGGGAAAGTAAGGATCGCTTGTATCGCCATAGGTCTAGAACCCCATCCAGTGAGTCCTTCTTAGCATCTTCATGCTAGGATAAACTAGAAAAGGGCAGGTTCAGGTGTGGGCAAGGGTCATCTCACCATAGCATGGGGAATGATGCGATGAGCAAATCACTTCGTCAAATCTCAAAGTCACCCTTTGTTAGGAGAATTAACAAGGCAAGGCTCCCCCACCAGTTTTCACAGCCAACTTTCACCATTTATAATGGAAGGTCTGATCTTGTGGAGCATGTGAGCCACTTCAATCAGAAGATGGCAGTTCATTCAGGCAATGAAGCTTTTATGTGCAAGGTGTTCCCTTCAGCCTCGGGCCTGTGGCTATGCGGTGGTTTGATGCTTTGGAAGAGGGGTCATTAAGGTCCTTTGAGGAGTTGACAAGGGCATTTGGTGCTAGATTTGTGATGTGCAATAGGGTCCTTAAGCCTTTAGACTCTCTGTTATCTATGGCGATGAGGGAGTGGGAGACCCTCAAGACCTATTCGGACAGATATTGGGAAATGTACAATGAAATAGATGGGGATTTCGAGGATGTGGTAGTGAGAACTTTCAAGGTAGGGCTTCTGATGGAGCATGAGTTGAGAAAGTCACTAACAATGAAGCCTACCCTTAGTATGCGACAGCTTATGGATCACATTGATAAGTACAAACGAGTAGAGGAAGATCAGACCCAAAGAAAGGGTAAGGCGAAGGCTTTTCCTAAAAAGAGGGATCCTCAGGGAGAATGATATCACAGTAACCAGTCGAGGAGAGATTTCCCCAACCAGACATCGTCTGTGGGTGCTTAGGTGGTTAGTTCATTGTTTAAAGAGCCTATCTATCAAATACTTGAAAATATAAAAAATAAACCGGATTTCAAATGGCCCAATAAAATGGGTGGGGACCCATCCAAGAGAAACCAGAGCCTTTACTACCATTATCATCAGGAAAAGGACACATAACTGAAGATTGTAGAACTTTACGCGATCATTTGGGCTAATTGGTGAAGGTAAGGAAGTTGAGGCCTTTCTTGCACCAACCTGCTGGTCAGTTTGGATAGCCTAAAATTGGGTATCAATGGAAGGGAGCTCCCTGACCAGCCCTAAGCACAATTAATGTTATTTTTGCTAAACCCAGGGGCGATGCAAGAACCTACTTAGGGGTTATATCTGTAATTTTAGGTCCCAACTTGGAAGACAAGAGCCAGGCTTGCAAAAAGGCCAAAATGGTGGCCATGCCCACTTTAGGTTTTTCAGAAGAAGATAAGGAGGGGATGCTCTAGCCATATGATGATGCCTTGGTAGTAACTATTCGGATTTGGGGGTATGATGTAAGAAGGGTCCTGGTAGACTAGGGAAGTGGGGTGGAGATTATGTACCAAGACTTATATAAAGGGTTAAATCTCAGGTCTGAGGACCTGGAGAAGTACGATTCACCACTAGTGGGCTTTGATGGGAGATTGGTAACCCCTCGCAGGCTGATAAGGTTACTTGTACAGGCTGGAGACGAGGAGGTACAAGTTGAATTCATTGTAGTTGAAGCTTTTTCCCCTTACACAGCTATCCTAGCCAGACCATGGCTTCATGCTATAGGAGCAGTCTCGTTAACCTTACACTTGAAAGTTAAGTACCCCACACAAGGTAGAGTTGGGGAATTAGTAGGAAGTCAAGCAATGGCTAGGCAATGTTTGATAGTAGCCATTACACGACAACCCACAGATCAAGTCGTGGTGGAAGAGGAGCGAATCCCATAGCAATCAAAGGGTCCCGAAGTAGGACTTGGGACCGAGTTGTAGGGGGTACTGTTCGAGGAATTGGAAAAGGTTTTGATTGGTCAAGATGAAAAAAAATACTTTCAGGTGGAGTCTCAATTGCCATCCTTAGAATAGGCAGCGTTGGTGAAATTTTTGGAAGATAATATTGATGTGTTTGCCTGGAGTACTTATGATGTACCTGGGATTGATCCTGATTTTATATGTCGCCGGTTGAATGTGAATCCAGAGGTGATCCCACGAAAGCAACCTCCTCGATGTTCATCAAAAGAGTATGCTGAGGCAGTAAGGTTAGAAGTGAACAAACTTAAGCAAGCAAGGGCAATCAAAGAGATCTTTTACCCCGAGTGGTTGGCTAATACCGTGGTAGTAAAGAAGAAAAATGGGAAGTGGTGTGTGTGCGTGGACTTCACGGATTTGAATAAATTTTGCCTAAAGGATCCTTTCCTCATTCCTTGGATTGAGCAACTGGTGGATGCAACAGTTGGACATCCTCAGATGAGTTTCTTGGATGCCTTCCAAGGGTATCACCAGATACCTTTATCATTAGCTAATCAAGAAAAAACTGCTTTCTGTGCTCTTATTGGAAATTACCATTATCGGGTGATGACCTTCGGCCTTAAGAATGCAGGATATACATATCAAAGAATGGTGACACGGATGTTTAAGTCATAGATTGGGAGGAATGTGAAGGCATATATTGATGATATGGTGGTAAAGAACAAGCAGGTTGTAGAGCACTTAGCAGATTTTGGGGAGGTGTTCTCGGTGTTAAGGGAACATAGGCTGCACTTAAATG
Source organism: Quercus robur (assembly GCF_932294415.1). NCBI lineage: Eukaryota > Viridiplantae > Streptophyta > Magnoliopsida > Fagales > Fagaceae > Quercus > Quercus robur. The sequence goes on from NC_065544.1 coordinate 37,745,908, forward strand.
CATCTAAGTGTTCTTTTGGGATCAGCTTGAGAAAGTTTCTAGGCTATATGATAACACACCGAGGAATTGAGGTCAATCCTAATCAGATTAAGGCCATTAATAGCTTGCATCCTCCTCAGAATCCTAAGGAGGTACAGAAATTAACAAGGATGGCAACATCTCTAAATAAGTTTATCTCTTGATCAGCGGATAGGTGTCGTCCGTTTTTCCAGCTCCTCCACAAGTGGAAGGACTTTCAATGGATCGAGGAGTGTGTATTGGCCTTTGAAGAGCTTAAGCAATATTTGTCATGCCCCCAATCCTTTCTAAACCTAAGAAAAAGAAGTTTTGTATGCGTACTTGGCAGTCACGGATTATGCAGTTATTTTGGTCCTGGTCAGAAATAAGAGTAGGGTATAAAGACTTGTTTACTATGTTAGCAAGTCCTTGCCTGAAGCTGAGACACACTATTTACCTCTGGAGAAGGCGATGTTGGCCATTATACATGCCACAAGTAAGCTTCCACATTATTTTCAAGCACATACCGTAGTGGTGCTTACCCAGCTCCCCTTACAAGCTCTCCTACGAAAATCAAACTACACTGGCAGGATTGCTAAATGGAGGACTATGTTGGGTGCCTATGATGTTAGGTACATGCCTCGTACTACCATAAAGGTATAAGTCTCGGCAGATTTTGTGGCGGAGTTTACAGAAAGCATGACCGATGATAGAAAAGGAATAGTTGACACTAAGACAGTCTTGGCCTCTATTGTTCCCACCTGGGAGGTGTACACGGATGGAGCGGCTAACCGAAAGGGGTAGGGGTAGGAATTGTGGTGATAACCCCTGAGAAGCTGGTGATGCGATTGGGTTTTCTAGCTACGAATAATAAAGCTAAGTATGAGGCCCTGTTGGCTAGAATGGCAATGGTTAATCAGTTGAAAGGAGAAGTTGTAAAGGTATATTCAGACTCATGGCTGGTGGTGGGCCAAGTTAATGGAGAATTTAAGGCTTAGGATGAATGCATGCAGGGGTATCTTGTTAGAGTTAGACAAGTTCGGGTCAATTTCAAGAGCTTTACTCTAAAGCAAATCCTGAGAGGATAGAACTCTCATGCAGATTCTTTGGCTATGCTGGCAACATCTCTAGGGTTAAATTTACCTTGGTTGTTATTGTTGAAGATGTGGCTAACTCCAGTCTTGTGAAGAAGCAGTATTCAGGTTGGGCCAAGTTGGGTGGATCCCTTGGTTACTTCTTGAAACAAGGACTGCTGCTCGAGGATGGGGGCGAGGTAGAAAAGATACATAGAAAGGCTCCCCGTTATTGGTTATCCGAGGAATAGAAGTTATACAAGCGTTCTCATGTTAGAAAAGTTACATGAAGGAATATGTGGAAGTCATATAGGAGGGAGGTCTTTGGCCTATAAAGCTTTTACCCAAGGATATTGGTGGCCAAGCATGCAAAGAACTTCTTAGGATTATGTAAGGAAGTGTGATCAGTATAAGAGGTATGCCACAAATATTCAACAACCTGGGGGGGGGGGGGGTTCTGAACCCACTTTCCAGCCTTTGGCCATTTGCTCAGTGGGGCTTGGACATAGTGGAACCATTTGCTCGAGTCATGGGAAACCGAAGATGGCTCCTCGTCGGGACAGACTATTTTACTAAGTGGTTAGAGGCTGAATCTTTATCCAATATCAGGGATGTGGATGCTAAGGGGTTTATATGGAGAAATATCATCACCAGGTTTGGAGTCCCACATACATTAATCTCAGATAATGATCTTCAATTTGATAGTAAAACCTTCCGAAGATACTATGGGGAGTTGGGGATTAGGAATAGGTATTCTACTCTTGCTTATCCACAAGGGAATGGTTAGGCCGAGTCTACAAATAAGGCCATAGTGTCTAGGTTGAAGAAAAGGTTGGATGATGCAAAGGGAATGTGGGTGGATGAATTGCCCCACGTGTTATGGACTTATCGCACCACACCCCGAAGATCAACTAGAGATGCTCATTTTTTAATGACTTATGGGGCAGAAGCAATAATCCTATTGAATTAGGATTCCCAACCCTAAGAACTGATATGTTCAGCATTAAGGAGAATAATTGCTTACTCTCGGCTAGCTTGGAATTGGTTAGGGAAAGAAGAGAAGTCGTCATAGTAAAGATGGCACATTATTAGTAGAGACTTAAGCAAGGATATGACAACGGAATGAAGCTAAGACAACTAGCCCTAGGAGATTTAGTTTTGAGAAAAGTGGTGGGGACAGCAAAGAACCCATCCTGGGGAAAGTTGGGTCCCAACTGGGAAGGCCCATACAGAATAACGTCAGTGGCTGGTATTGAGGCTTATTATTTAGAAGACTTGAATGAAAATGTGATTCCACGTCCTTGGAATGTAAATAATTTATGGTGTTATTACTACTAATGATATGAAGTTCTTTTTATTCACGTCTGGCTCATTTGTGCTTTGCTATAGCTGTGAGTTGTGTGGTAATCACTTAATTAAAAAGTTTCTAGGTGTTAAACGGAACCTTGGGCTTATTTGACTCCTCGGGTCACAAACTTTGGGTAAATTAACCTTTTTGTGAGGAATTTCTAAGTGTTAAATAGAACCCCGGTCTTGTTTGACTCCTCGGGTCACAAACTTTGGGTAAATTAACCTTTATGTAAGGAATGTCTAAATGTTAAACAGAACCTTGGTCTTATTCAACTTCTCGGGTCACAAACCTTGGGTAAACTAACCTTTATGTAGGAAATTTCTAAGTGTTTAACAGAATCTTGGTCTTGTTAGGCTTCTCGGGTCACAAACCTTGGACAGGATAATACTTATGTGAAATTTTCTAAGTATTGAATAAAACCATAAGTCTTGCTTGCTTCCTCGGATTACAGGTACAAGGCAAATTAATCTCTTAGCATCCTAAGTCCAAAGTAAGGTAAGTTTTGGCTTGAAATTTTTACTAAGTGCCAGAATATTGTTACAAATTACCCTAAGTGTTAGTCCAATAACTTTCTCAAGGTTCATTCAAGATTGAATAGGATAGTGTATGGAATAGATTAAGTTAGTTAAAGGTTAGCATGTTTCAGATAATACTAAAAAAGGAAGAAGCAGAAAATATACGTGGACAAATTAGACTTAAATAGATGAAAAAGTGTAGAGTAAAGATTGGTTGTTAGACTCTGGGCAGTCTTAGTCATGCTCGTGTCATAGGCCATTTACTCGGCCTTAGCCTTCTCAGCGTCCTTGGCCTGCAACTGTTTCTGCTGCTGTTTAAGCTTCACCATGGTCAAGGCCAGCTGATTTTCATCCTTTTTCTGGGCAGTCTTGACCTCCTCGGCCTATTTCTCATAACCAGCCATCGCAAATTCAGCATTCTTCCAAGATTTCTCTACCTCGGCCAGGTGGAAGAGGGCATTTTTAAGCCTCTTCTTCGAATCAGCATGGGCCTTCTCAGCCGTTTCCAGCTTGCACTCAGCTTCGTGGGCTTGACCCAAGCGTCCACTCATTCCTTAGCCATGGAGGTTGCTTGCACCGATTGTAAAAAAATGTTAAATAGAAGTGTCTGTACAAATTTTGCGTAAGTGTATAAGAGTGAAGGATAGGTATATACCTTGGCAAGATCTCTCTTAAGTGAGAGAAAGACCTCACACTTCCTCAAGGATTGTAGCTCGTGCATATCCTCAGGAAGGAGGAGTGCCTTTTCAAGGCATTCTGAAAAGATGCCTGACCTACCTTTCTGGAGATCCTTCAGGGTGGTGTCATCCATGACCGGATCCCCGAAACTTAAAACAAACGAGGGCTTCCATACGGAAGCCTTTGAATGTTGTCCCCCTTCAATGCCTTTAGAAGCTCTAAAGGGAGCATTCTTCTTCTGCTGAGCCCTAGTCGTTCGGGCCTCCTTGGCTGAAGGTTGCTGCAAAGGGCGAGTGACCTCCCCTTCTTCAACATCCTCAGATCCCTTGGCCCCTTTTTCTTTTTTTATCAGCGGTGTCACTAGAGGACGTAATCGCGTGGGCAGGAGTTGGTGGTCAGGGCACCACGAGAACTGCTTAGGAGGCACCCCTAACATGGGCTGTGAGTAATGCCAGTAGGTTAGGGGTCTTTTCCTTGAGCACCATTCCTTCAGGGATGTTGGCTTCTTCTTTGCTGGTGCTGATTTGGGCAAGAAGTAAACGGCGTTGGGAAAGGCTGGGGAGGTTTTCGGGGTCCTCTTGCTTGTAGAAGACTTCAAAGTCCTTATTTGTCACCTCTTGGGTGGCTTTGGGAGTGTGCTTCTTGGCGTCATCGTCTGAAGGCATGGGCAGCTCCTGAGACTAAAGGAGTTTGGGTACGAGCAGGGCTAAAAGTTGGGCATCTTGTGTTCTAGATGGAGGAGGGGCTATTGTTAGGAAGCTCGGAACTGCTACGTTAATTAGAGCTAGCCTTGGATCGTTGGCTTTGATCACGTGTTTAGGGCTTTGGAAACGTTTGGAGATGGGGTTGAAACCAAGGACCACATGCACCGCCCGAAGCTGACCATCTTTGTGAAGAAAGATTTCTAACCTAAGGATGCAGTTTAGTTCGGGAAAATTCACTAAGCTCTTATTCGGGGCGGTGTGATGTTCGTCTGCCAATAAACATGCAACATAAGTCATAGATTAGAAAAAATCGATACAAAAGTTTTCTTTATCTAAATATGAAAATCCTACGCACATCTAATGTCTGTGGGAACCCTACCTGGTTCCTCATCTTGGGTGGGACAGCGCAGTCCATCATGCCAGTCTCCCGAGACAATGAGGAAGTCCATGTCCATGCCTTTGTTTGACTCAGGCATACAACAAATTAACCTAACGGTTGGGACCCTACATTTAATATAGTAGTTGGTTTCCTTCCCTTTTTGGCAGTTGTCTACCCAGTTCACATCATGCCTTGTGAAATTGGTCCCCATCTTACGGTTTATCATATCTACGCTACCGAGGACCCTAAAGACGTTGGGGGAGCATTGTGTGGGGGTCAACCTGTAATTCATAAGGAAGTCTCTAGTAACCCTGCCTATGGGAATTTCCATCCCGCTTTCTATGAAGGTGATCATCAAAATCACTACTAAGCCAGGAGGTCAGTTTATGACCAGCCATTTGCCTAACTCACAGTGTTGGAGTTCAACACCGTTAGGAATCCTATATTGAGCCCTAAAGGTGGCCATGCCTTCGGGGGTATCCACTAATCTAGCAAATCTACTCATGAAAATTTGTGGTGTAGGTAACGAAGAATCTACGTGTAAAAGTAAATGAATCCAAACGCACCTACAAGCAATAAAAGAATCTCTCCTCGAATTGCTGCTTCAATGAAAAAGTTGCAAAGTCAATAAATGGAGAAAAATCAGCCTCAACCTCTCCTTATATAGGGGTGAAAAATGAGCAGTAAAATTCCCGCTTGTAAGTATGGGTAAATGAGGACTGTAGGATCATCATCGCATCACAGAACATGGGGGGACAAGTAGCCGCCTAACACAATAAATACGAGATCATAGATTCTGAAGCGTCAGGAACGTGCTGAAGAAAGATGAAGAGACATTACCACATGGGAACATGTCTGGCACGTACTAATTAGGATTGCACGACTAAAACCTTACTTTTTATCTCAGGGCTAATAGCAAGGTTTTAGGGGGCTATTGTGGGGACCTAAGGACCGAGAAAGGATACAACAAGCTATGACTATTGTCATAAAAGCATTCTAAGCCCAAGGAGGGGGTCTGCCTGAGGATAGGAGGAGAGGGGGAAAAATACTTACTGAAAGGCCGAATGGAGAGCATGGTGTTCAGTGAGAGTCAAGGAAGGATCAAAGAATTTTCCAGTGAAAGCTCACCTACTGCCTCTGCATTAAATGACTAGCAACAACTTTATCAGTTGCATTGCTTAGGAAGTGACCTGAATAGTAGAATTCACAGCTAAGCATCTCCTTCTACCACTTTCAATAGAAGTTTAAAGGGACAAGTGTCTTAAGGAGAGTCTGGAAGATTGTAGATGGAGGGCTAGGATGCAATTAACTGAGGAGTATATAAAGAAAGAGGGGGGATCCCAGAAAAATCAAGAAAAGGAGATAAGAACAAGAATAGTAATAGTGATAAAGGAAGAAGAGTGTACATCCTTATGCAAGAACATCGTCCTCGGGCGAGATTGTAAAGAACCATTCATACCCTTAATCTTTGGCTTTCATACATTCCTCCTCTGTCTAAATCCTCGGGCCAGCTTGTTTTACCCCACTCTTTAAACAAATATCTATTTGTTTGGGCCTAGCTGGATAGCACAAATTTCACTATTCTAAGTGAGTTTGGGCTGTCAGATTTTTGTGTCCTTACAGAATTCATTATCTATTTCCTCTTCTTTCACATTCTCCTTTTTTGTTTTCAACATTTTTTTCCCTTTTTTGATTGTGTCATTTTTTTACTTTTTTTTAAGTTCTCTTTTTCTTCCAACTGTTTCACCGCAAATTTACCACAATAAGATAATTTGTTTGCATACATTCTTGGATACTTGGTATAAGGTTTGAGAAAAAAAAAAGGCTAAAATAATCAACTCCAATGGGTTACTAGCAATAATGCACCAAGGAAAAAAAAAAAAAGGTTCAAAATAAACAAAGATGACCCTAATTTTAACATTTGACCAAATCCATAATTTTAAGAATTGTGATAGTTCTTCAAAACCCATAATTTTAACATATTCAAGTGTGGGACAAAATTGATGAATTTGTAGCATTTGACCAAATCAGAGAATGATGAGACTAAGCAACAACTAAATATTGCGTTTCCAAATAAAAAATGAAATCAAAATAAAATAACCCTCTAAAAAAATGAATAACTTAAGAACTCACATGGGTTAAAGTCTCCATATTTTATTTTCAGTATTTTCAAAGTCATCTCTATCTCTCAACCAATGAACCAAGAAACATGTTCATGTGGCATAGGTGCATGTGCAAAATAGTTATGAAAAACAATGAATTCTTTAGATAGAAATAATATAATGGATTTCGACTTAAATATCATGCTATAAGTAATAATAATTTTGAAAAATTAAACTTGTATTTGGTGCAAATTTCTTTTAATTATGTACAAATGTCTAATATCCGAATTCATATATAAAACTGAAATAGTGTTTCTGACAAATTCCTTTAAAGTTCAAGCACCAGCATAGTTGTATTTAGCTGTAGTGTCTATCTAATTGCTCAATATTGTATTTTCTAATAATTGACTGACTAAACTGATTTATCAGATAGGTGAAGATCCTCATGTATTACATATATTTTTTATAGTAAATTCATCTCTTATATTCAATCATGGAAATAATAGTTGATGTGTTGGGTTGTGAATCAAAAGAAGTGAAAAACACTTAATACTGCAGGTACAGTATCCACTATACAGGGCAACACACATTTCGTCCATTACGCACGAACGCACACCCCAAAAAAAAATATCTGAAGAAGGTTCTCCATATGAAGCTAAATAGAATAGAGCTTTGGACGGCAAGTTGTTTACGGTTCTTAAAAATAAAAATTCATATAGCTCCTTTTGCTTCTTCTCCTCTTCCTTATTTTATTTTCTTTTAATGTCAACCTTGTTTCTGTTGACTTTACCAAGGTATGAATAGATCATTAGTCTACTGGAAGTTTAGAATTAGAACCCCTCCTAAATTGATTAAACAAATCTATGTTAGTAGTAGCTATTTGAAAAACTGAATTTCCGTGGGTTCTAATTAGCTCAACTGGTAAAGTCTTTTATGGTTGAATAAGAGATTTGAGGTTCAAGTGAATATCCTAAAATAATGTAAGTGTCAAAAACAAATATTTTCGACCACCACCAAAGTTGTACTTAGCTGTAGTATCTATCAAATTGCTCAACATTATATATCCTAAATTGTTAAGACTTAAGAATATGAGAAATGATATGTCCACAACATTTTCACAACAAATCTTAAGTGGCAGGTTGTTACCGGTTGTTATTGTTGGAGCAAAAAAGTAATCTTAGTATTAGGTTCAAATTTGAACTAATAACAACTAACCACCTATGATTTGCTGTAAAAATATTGTAGACGTAGCACTTTTCTAAGAATACAAAGAGAGGCAAACGTTGAATATGGCTATCTTGGATTTTGTGGAGGATTTCACGTGAGTTGTAAAGGCTAGTATTAACCCAAATAATGAGGTAATTGATTTCATTCCAACTATAACTCCTTCCGTTAGAGCATTAGTATTGATGGTGTTAAAAAGCTAAGCTAGATGGCTGTGCACTGCAGCTCAAAGGTAAGAAAAAAAAAATTTTATTTTTGCATTCACATTGATAAAGATTATTTAAATAATTTTTTTTTCTTTTTCACTTTTATTCCCGTTGCAACTCAATCCTCTTTTCCTTAACCTCATTTTTTTTTCCCCCTTAGATTTCTCTCTTCCTCAACCTCGCCTGCCTAGTCGCCGATTGCCCAGCTTCGATCATCTTTTCCTCCACTTGTTGTCGACCTCGCCTATACTCTTCTCCCTTTAATTTTTTTTCTTTTCGTTTCTTTCTTCTTCTTTTTTTCCAAATCGACGTGTTGGTGTGTGGGTTATGGGTACAGATCGATTTGCTGGGTTTTATGGGTCAGATCGGTTTGCTGGGTTTCGTGGGTCAGATCGGCGTGTGGTTTGTAGCTAGTTGTGGGTTGTGGGTTGTAGCTTGTGATGTGTTGGTTGTAGCCTGTGATGGGTGTTGTGGATGACCATTGTTGATGTGGGTGGGTTTATGGTGGTGATATATATATAAATTTTTTTTTTTGTTTTAATCTGAGTTGTGGTGGGCTGGTTATGGTGATGGAGGTGGCTGGCTTTGGGGTTGTTGGGTTTGTGTTTGGCTAGTTTGGGGTTGTTGGGTTTGGTGGTGGTGCCGTGAGTGCTTGAGGACAGTGAAGAATAGAGAAAATAATAATAAATAAATGAATTGTTTATTGTAGTATATATATTATTTTATTGTGCTGTTTATGTTATTTTATTGTGTTAAAAGCTAAAATAAAACCACTGATGTTGGGTATTTTGTAAAGTGAAAAGATAAAATAAATAAAGTAACTTTTGGTGGAGCCAAATAGCTAAAATTATAGCTCCACAAATGTGGATGCTCTTAGTCAATCCTCAAATTTTGAATTTCACATTAATGAGATAGACGTGGCTCTCCAAAAGTTTGAAAGCAATAAAACTCCTTGGAGGCCAAGTTTTATTTCATACTAACTCAAAAAGATTACAAGGAGTCTCGAGTTACTAGGGGAGCTATATCATTAGGAGAAGATTCAATCCAAATTGGTAGCTCATTGCCAGAAACAAACTTCTTGTCAAGAAAATGGACAACTGAATTGCCTATGCGGATGGAGTTTTTTCCGGTAAAGATATTCATCACAATAATGAATTGAAAGAAGAGGATCTTTTAGTGGAACCCCCCTCACGTGAAATTGATCCATCCACAGGTCTCCCAGTGCCCCGCAAGTGGAAAAAGCTTGCACGTAACAATAAGCCCAAGGATTCTTCTATGACACAAACTGTATTGAGCAAAAGAAACAGAGGAGAGGAAGAATCAATGCTGCCTGAGTTATCGGATAAGAAATTTTAGGTTTCAAAGGTAGACGAGCAAGAAAGTTTAATGGTGGAGGTTGTGACGTAGTCCCGCCAATCCCAATGAGTTTCTTAGTTTGGAACTGTCATGGGCTTGGGAACCTACGTACAGGAAAGGAGCTCGAAGTAGTGGTTTGGGCAAAAGATCCCTCCGCAGTGTTTATAGTCAAAATATGGGCAAATGAAATAAGACTAAAAGAAGTCCGGCGGAATTTAGACTTTGAGAATTTATTTTTTGTAGAAAGAAATATCAGAGGAGGTTTGGCTTTATATTGGAGAAATTCAATTGATTTATCTGTTGATACTTTCTCAAAACCCACATTGATGCTATAATTAACAAAGGGAAGGAAGATGCATGGAGGGTTCACTAGTTTCTATGTTGAACCAGTTACTCACAAATGTTATGAATCTTGGAATAAGCTTCGCCAGTTAAACAACAAATTCAACCTACCTTCTCTTTGTGTGGGAGATTTCAATGATATCGTGAGGAGCTCAGAAAAATTGGGAGAAAGTAACAGAAGCCAAACTCAAACGCAGTTGTTTCGGGACGTCATTGATGAGTGTGGTTTTCTCAACCTTAACTTTGTTGGCTCTCCATTTACCTGGCAAAAGCATTTTGCAAATGAACACTCATTATGGGAGAGATTAGACTGAGGCCTAGCCAACAATGATTGGCTCATGAAATTTGTTGGCACAAAAATTCATCACTTACCATTCGATTCTTCTAATCATTGTCCTCTATGGATTATACCCAATGGGATGGAGGTTGCTTGCTTCACCAAACCCTTTTGCTTTGAGGAAATGTGGTTATTTGACTAGGGTTGCTCGGATGTTGTCAAAGTAGTATGGTGATCTAGTGAGGTAATTGATGCAGCTATAAAGGTTATGAGTAAAATTGAAAAGTGTGGTAAAGAATTAAAGAGATGGAACCGGGTTCATTTTGGGAATGTGAAAAGAGAGTTGGAGAAAAAAAGAAATCTGTTGAAAGTAGCTAAACAGGAAGCCATACGGACTGGGCAAAATTTTTGTGTCAAAATTTTAAAAAGGGAGATTTCGGAACTTATTGACAAGGAAAACAGGATGTGGCTCCAACGGTCCAAGGTTCTATGGGCAGCACATGGAGACCAAAACTCAAAGTTATATCACAGCCGTGCAACACAGATAAAAAGAAAAAATTCCATACATAAAATTTGGGATGCATCGGGACAGTGGAGATCAAATCCTGAAGATGTGGCTCAATGCTTAACAGACTATTTCCAAGATCTGTTTACCTTGGCCCACCTGCAACAATGTGAAGCAGCCATAAACTCCATTAACACAATCATCAGTGATGATATGAATATCCAGTGCTCTTCAGAATTCAAAGCTTGGGAGGTAGAATTAGCCATAAAGTAGATGGCTCCACTAAAAGCTCCAGGACACGACAGTATGCCTCCCCTTTTCTACTAGCATTATTGGAATTTAGTTGGTAATGATATTAATCAATCTGTCCTTAATTTCATTAACATTGCTTCTTTACTTGAGCACTTGAATCATACTTTTATCACTCTCATCCTCAAGAAAAATAACCTTGAGTATGCCTCTGAGTTTGGACCAATTAGTCTATGTAATGTCTAGTATAAGATTTTCTCAAAAGTCTTGGCCCATAGGTTGAAAAGAATTTTACCAAAAATTATCACTGAACATTAAAGTGCTTTTACTAAAAGCCGTCTTATATCTAATAATATTTTGGTAGCTTTTGAATCTTTACATAGCATGCAGAAACACTCAGGGAAAGATGACTTCATGGCCATTAAGCTTAATATGAGCAAAGCTTATGATAGGGTGGAGTGGCCATACCTTGAAGCAATGATGAGAAAGATGGGATTCAGTGATCAATGGATCAAGCTTCCTATGCTTCGTGTTACATCAGTATCGTACTCTATACTTGTCAATGAAGAAGCTAAGGACATGATACATCCCTCAAGAGGAATTCGACAAGGAGACCCACTCTCCCCTTTCCTATTTCTCCTATGCATAGAAGGATTACACAGTCTCATCAATAAAGCAGCAAGCCAGGGTGATATACAAGGATATTCCCTTGGCAGATATTGCCTTCGTATTACCCACCTCTTTTTTGCAGATGATAGTCAATTGTTTTGCAAGGCAACCATTCAAGAGTGTCAAATGATATTAGACATCCTTGATACATATGGAATGTGCTCAAGGCAGCAAATAAATAGGAGCAAAACTACTTTTCTTTTTAGCAAGTCCACTTCTGAAGAAATTAGGGATCACATTAAACAAGCATTGGGTGTTCTAGAAATAAGGCAATATGAAAAATATTTGAGGTTGCCGTCTCTAGTGGGGAGAAACAAAAAAGAAAGGAAAGGGTATGGAAAAAATTTCAAGGATGGAAAGAAAAATTATTATCTCAAGTAGGGAGGGAAATTTTAATAAAGGTCGTGGTCCAAGCCATCCCCACTACACAATGAGCTGTTTCAAGCTTCTTGTGGGGTTATCTAATGAGATTGAAAGCCTTATTAGAAAGTTTTGGTGGGGATAAAATGACGACCGAAGAAAAATTCATTGGGTTAAGCGAGAAACCTTTTACCAATCAAAATCTGTTGGAGGTATGGGCTTCAAAGACCTAGTTTGTTACAATGAAGTTTTGTTGGCAAAGCAAGCTTGGAGACTTTTACACAACAAAGACTCGCTGTTTTACCGGGTTTTTAAAGCTAAATTTTTCCCTAGATGTTCTATTATGGAGGCTTCTGATTCTAGTTCGGGTTCATATCCAAGGCACAGTATTTTAAAAGGTTGTGATGTTCTATTAAAAGGTGCGAAGTGGAGAGTGGGTTGTGGTGATTCCATTGGAGTGTGGTTGGACTCATGGTTACCATCCTATGACCATCCTAGAATTTTATCTCCATTAGTTGCAGGTTTTGAAGATGCTAAAGTTGTTGATCTCATTGATCTAGTTTCAAAATAGTGGGATGTTCATCTCTTACAAGGCCTGTTTAATTCTCTAGAGGTTGAGTTGATAATGAGTATTCCCTTATGTCGTTCCTATGTCGAGGATAAGCTTGTTTGGCCTTTCACTCCCTCAGGCACATACACTGTGAAGCTAGGATACAGATTTCTTGTAAATGAGAATTCCGTCAATTCTGCTCCTATGAATTCGAATCAAAATGATTGAGTTTGGAAGCTTATTTGGGCACTGTCTGTCCCTAACAAAGTCAAAAACTTTGTCTGGAGGTCTTGTAGAGATGCGTAGCTAATAAAGTATAACCTGAGGAGGTGTCAAATTCTGATGGACGATGCCTGTGACCACTGCCAATCCTCCTCAGAAACGGTATTGCATGCTGTGTGGGACTGCCCAGAAATTTCGAGAGTAAGATACATATCAGGAGCTTAATTTTCATAGTAGACTCAGATTTTCATCCATGACAGATTTACTGCTCTATGCCTACGGTGAATGAAAAAAATTGGAGTTGATGGTGATGCTCATGTGGACAATCTAGTTTTATCGAAACCAGATTTTGACAAACAGCTCTAACTATCCCATCACGCAGGTTGCTTAGAATTCACAGGAAGCTCTCCAACTCTTTTGCCAAGCAAAGTTCACTCCCCCAACTCTGCGTTCAGCCCCTGCACCTCCATGGGTAAGGTGGTCTCCTCCAATAGCAAACACTCTCAGGGTGAATTTTGATGGTGCTACTTTCAGGGATATCGTGAAGGCAGGCCTGGGAGTGGTGATTTGCAACGGCCAAGGACATGTCCTGGCTTCACTCTCTCAGCAAATTCCTCTACCTCATTCCTCAGCTGTGGTAGAAGCCTTGGCAGCAGCACGAGCTATCTCCTTTACCCTTGAGCTTGGTTGCTCCTCTTTTATTGTTGAAGGTGACTCTGAAAGTGTGATCAACACCCTCAACAGCGCAGAAGAATCTTTATCCCCTTTTGGCCATATCCTTGCATCAGCCAAGGCCACTGCAGAAGCCATTTGTTGTATTTCTCTCTCACATATTCATAGACTAGGTAATTCTGTTACTTACAATCTAGCAAAACATGTCAGACATGTTAGAGGTTTTTCGGTGTGGATGGAGGATGCTCTACCACACCTCAACTCTATTTTGTTTACCAACGGTTGATTTTTTCTTCAATGAAAGTTTCGAGGTTTCTTTCTCAAAAAAAAAAAAAAAAAAAATGAGAGAGAGAGAGAGAGTAAGAATAATCTGTATATTAATGTATATTTTCTATGTATAATACTTTATAATAAAGAGCCTTATATAGACATAGACTATATAGTATGTGTGAAGTAAAAGTAATATGAGTGTGCAAGTACAGTGCACTAGGCCCAAGCCCAATGGACTAAACTAACGTATATACTAACACTAATCAGTAATCATTATAACTTATTGATATTGTCCGATTTTTTTCATAAAGGAGTCACTGAGATCAAATCCCTCACTCACACTTGTTACAAGAAAAAAAAAATGAATAAAATGATTTATCAGATTGGCGAAGATCTTCATCCATATTCATATAGATAAATAGTATTTGATGTGTTGTTGTGTATCAATTATTGTTAAATGATAATGACAAAAATGCAATACTGTGTGAGGAGTGAAAACTTATTCATCTTATTTAGTACCAAATTAAACAAAAAAAAAAGTCTTAAAACTTGGAATTTAGGCCATCGAATTACAAAAAGAAACTACTCAAATGTATTTTGGGCAACATTAAATTAAATATCTTCACTAATTTTGCAATTCTTACAACTGCAGACTAGTATATTATTTAAACCAAATTGTTTTTAGGGAAATTTAGGAAAAATCAATGAAAATTATAAGGAAGAAGAGACTTAAATCAAGCCTGTAGAGGAGGAGTTCAGATGCACAGAATGATCATTTTCTTTAAGACGATATTCATCTCCACTCGATTGAGTTTACTAATGGGTTGCAGGTAAATTGTTTCCAGGATACAATTAAACCAAGATTCTACGAGTAGCAAACTTGGAGAATTCTGTGAATTTTTATCTATGCTGTGCATAATCTATATGAAAAAGAAAAAGAAAACAATTTTTTATTTATAAAATAATGAAGAATTACCAACGAAAATGCATCTTTGAAAAGTCACTCATGTTTGGACAAGTACTTTAAAACTTTACCACTACAATCTAGCTGTCATGGACACAAATAAGTTTATTTCCCTTTTTTCTTTTGCAAAATTCTTTATAAGCAAACTTTCTGTAAATATCTCGCTTAAGCGAAAATGCATCTCACTCAAGTGAACTACCTTTTCTTGCTCAAGCAAACTCTTCAATAACCGTAATAAAATCTAGATAAAAAGTTTTGTCTATCCCTCGCTCATGCAAGATCCAAACAAGAAGTTCACTTGTTCCTCACTTCAAGTGAGATCTTAAACTCAATTTTATTTTACTTGAAATTGCTCTCCATTATTCTACTATTCAAGTAGGATCCCTCTTTAGTTATAACATGTATATATACATATATATACAAAAACTTTCCATCACCATGACCAAAGAATGCAGCTTGCTATCTTGGACCTTGGTTCCTAAACTGCAACCAGGGCGATTCTAAGGAACATGCTTTGCAATCAACAACAACAACCCCCCCCCCCCCCCCCCCCCCCCACCACTTCCGAAGTTGGGTACAAAGACACATCTGGCCCATTTGCATAAGCTTGAATGACAAGTGAATTAACTAAGAGAGAGCTATTTGCAACAATTGAGTATTAAACAATGCCTTCACTATTCAATTTACTGCAACTATGACTGTAATAATCTATTAATTTAATCTATAACCCAAGTTTGGGAATCCCATTACAGAATATAAAATGGCTGTGCCAAACTATAAAAACATTCTCTAAAAGCTTTTTGGTGTCGATCTTTTCAATCTTTTTTGCTTTTAGCTGACAGTTACTGTCTTCAATCAACTTACATTTGAAGATACCCTCTAGTATATTTCAACGTCACAGTCACAACCCACAAGGGAACATAACCACAAGAAGAACACGAAATGTTTTCAGTTGAGAACCAATCAATCAATATAAAAGTATCAACATTGAGGTAAACCATATTTACCAATTCAGTGTGTCCCTGGATCAGAAACGATAAAGGGAAAACATTTTAAGGTTTTTATTTGTCACTAGCATTGAAGATTCACCTCCTTTCCATTGGAAAGCTAAATGAAATATCGAAAAGCCTTTTGTAGAACTACAAAAGACAGACAAACAAGCTTTCAAGTTTCAACTAACTGAGAAATAAGAATAACTATGTCCAACAGATAGTTATCACAATCTTTTTTTTTAAAGATATGATTTACAATCTTGAGGGAGAGGGGAAAAAAAATCCCCTGCATTTCACTTTAAAAATTAGTACAAAGATGCTGAACTGAATGCATCTTCAAAAATTAATTGGCAAGCAAATGGAACAAAATTGGAGCAACAGAAAAGTTCTCTAATCTTATGGATCTCTATTTTTTTTTTTGTTTAAATGCAAAATCTGAAGGAACATTTTGATAATCTTCTATCTAAAAAATCTCAACTACCTATCTAAAAAATGTTGACCAGAACAATGTTAGCTACCTCCTTCTAAAATCCACAATAAGCCGACTCCTAATTGGTTTTGAACTGCACCAAACAACTAAATGCTCATAGAACAATCTTCAATCATGTAACTCATTTGCTCTTGTAGCCAATGCACTTCTTATATCAGAAGCCTTGCTCCCAATCAAATTCTCCTCCAACCCACTATAGTAGTCAGTGCTCTGATAACAGTCCCCCAATCCATCCCCCAAAGCCGTATAGTCCTCCCTCATAAGCAACGCATTGTGAAGCATGGAACAAGCACCAATATAAGCAACTGCAATCTTAAACTCCTCCTCTACAGGCTTGCTCAAAACACCCCAATTCTTCAAACTAGCACTGGCTTTAAGCCCCGAAACACGCATCAAACTATGCACCTTATTGAAATTCTCTTCACAAGAACCAGGCAAGGCTTCCACATAAGGTACCATTAACCAAGGAAGCAAAGGGTACCCTCTATTTCCAACTAAATACTGATTCACAGCCACACCATTTACATTCACTGGAGGTGAATTCAATAACCTTCCTTCTTCAATATCCTTACACAAAGTCGATGACTTTAGAACCTTATAATCAGCCTTATTGCCGCGATAGCCTGCGACAATGCTGAGGATTCGACAGGAGGAATCGACAACTATTTGAGCAGCAATGCTATGTTCTTCAATTTCATCATTTTTCTTGACAACCTTGAACCTTGTACACTCTAGTACACCACAACAATTTGGCAATCCAGTGAGGGTTTGAAACGCTGTGGACACGGATTCAAGCTCGTTTGGGTTAGGGAAAGTGACCCAGAATCGAAAATCGGTGCAAAGAACACGGCATAATTGTTTGGTACAGAATTTCGCTACTGACTCGGAGACACCGAATCGGTTAGATATTTCGGGGTAATCGGACCCAGTGGCTAAGCGATAAAGACCGAGACCGAGACGAAGCTCGGCGGAGAGGTTCAAGGGTGAACCAACAGGGTCACGACACTCTAGCAATGGTTCGAGCAAGCCAGAGAGCCATTCAAAGGTTGAGGAGGTCATCCTGAAGCAATTCTTGAAGGAATCGGGGGTCCGAGTCAGAACGAGTTGGACTCGGCCGCCACCGAGTCGAGGTCCGAGTTCTGGGTTTTCTTCATCATCAATGGGTCCAGCTTCTGGTTCTGGCAAATGGGTTCGCTTGCGTTTCCGGGAAATTGAGAGGAAACCGAGGGAGGCGGCGATTTTTTGTACGGAAAGGAAGTGGTGGATGAGAGGGAAAAGGTTTGCATTGGAATTGGAATTGGTGGAATTACTGGAATTGGAATTGAGGGAAAGGGGAGCGGAGGAAGGGAAAAGAAGGAGGAGGAGAAGGATGAGTTCAGAGATCAAGGATGAGAGTAAAGCTGCCAATTTCCGGGATTCCATGTATCTTTTTGTATTTTTTTGGGGGATTTTTTTTTTTTTTGTCGAGAATTTGATTTTCTTGGGAATCGAGGA
The DNA here is from genome assembly GCF_932294415.1 of Quercus robur. NCBI lineage: Eukaryota > Viridiplantae > Streptophyta > Magnoliopsida > Fagales > Fagaceae > Quercus > Quercus robur. The sequence continues at coordinate 37,763,549 of NC_065544.1, forward strand.
CAGTTGTTATGTGAATGGAGGGTGAATCTTTGTGTTGATGGGAAAATCTGTATTGGAGGAAGAGATACCTAGGCACATTATTACTGGGCGTGGTGAGAGTGAGACTGATTTGGAAGCTTTCGATTGGTTCAAAAAAGGTAACTTGTTTTTTAATTGGGAAATTTGGGCGCTGTCAACTTTGTGCCTTTCTTGATCAACAGAGGCCGATTACTATAATATTACATTTTTATTTCTCATCACCAATAATATGATATTTTTTAGAAGAAGGTGGCAATTCCATTAAAATTTAAATAATAATAATAAAAAAAAGCCATATAGGCTTGGATTACAACCAGAAGGAGGGGGTGGAACATCCCTCTTTCACACCAATAAATTTATATAATTTTTTTTTTTTGAAGAATACTAAGTATTTAACATTGATACATAAAGATAAGAAAAAGTTGTAAAAAAATTGACATTACCGTATATCTAAAATGAACTATAAACCTATATAATATAGATAACCTATTTAGTAAAGTTATGAACAACAAAATTTTTAAGAACGGACTTGAGAAAAACTAACTTGAAGGATTCCACGCAAACTTTAACATCTGCAATTAAATGGCTATACGTGGTGAGAGAAGTTTCTTTAGCTTGCAAAAGAAGAGATGATAATAATCTTGGACAAACTCAATAGTATTAACTGCTGCCAAAGCTCCAATCTCTGACATTGATTGAGGGAGATATATTAACAAATTTAAGACATAAGTTATGAAAAACCTGGTAAATCAGTTGTGTTTCTTCTTCTTAAAAAAATGTTTTTTTTTTTTTTTTTTGAATGATTAATGCTAAAATCAAAATTTTATTGAAGTGGTATATTATGATTGATGAAATATTATTTTTAATGACATTATTGACACCACTTATATTGTGCTCTAATCAAAATATATTAACTTTAACCGTTGTAAAATATAATTCTGATAAAAAAATTTAGTCGTTGTAAAAATAGAATTATGAAAAATGTTGTGTATAGATAGGTGATTTTTTCAATAGATACTGTAGGGTCACAATTTAGAGCCCAGTCCCAACAGGTATGGGGTTCTGGTCCAAAGAGCCCCGAAACAATGAATTTATAGAGAGTGGGCTATAGAATTAGGCCTAAACGAAGTGTATTCTAGCTAAAGTTGGGCCATAAAACGATTGAAAGTAAGAAAATCTCCTTCACGTCCATAGATTCTTAATCCGAGGAGACGCATGGAATGAACACGGATCCATGTTTAAAGACTATGGTTCTTGCACTGTTCTTCTGTTCTAGTTTCTTTTTTTCTCTGTCCCCCCCCTTCATGGGGACTTCCCTTTCTTATATAGTCTTCTCGAAGTCATCAGGGCCTTACGCTTGTTGATCATCTGGACCCTTACTTGAGTGTCTGTCCCATCGGACATCCCCCCCAATCTTTCTGTGAGTTGTGGTAGCTAAGGCAGCACTGTTCACAGATCCTCTCCACATTAATGCGACCAGAAAAGTAGCTGCAATACATTTAATGTGGTAGTTGCAGCCTCTCCTTGGACACCCTACGCTTCCTTCCTTCCTACGGGCCTGTGGGACTCATCCTTATTACTAATGCCCGTTGGGGTGGGTCCTTCTAGCAGGCAGAGTGCATGTTTGAGCCATATTTGTTACGTCCGAGGAGACATTTCTCCTCGAACCGCCTTCTAAACATCTTCAGGCCCACAAGAGCTGGGCCAGGAGCCCTTTTGGCACCCACGTCTTCTCCTCGAACATGGTTAATCTTCTCATACGGGGCCCAAGGCCCATTGTGTGATCTTGGGCCTTTGTCCCTACAAATACAATATAGCTTCAATATATGACATTCCTTATATAATGATTGTTTTTTATTATAAACTTTACTAAGTAGGTTAACTGGAGCCAACAGATGTAGGGTAGGTTGATGTTATTATTTTTCTTGTTAATTTTTAATTATGTTTTAAATTTTTAAGCAAGACTAAGAAGGAGAGTTGTTGATGGTGTCCAACTATTTTAAGGCATATTAATTAAAAATTTAATGAATTTTGAGTAAGTTATATTGTATAATAACAACCAAATATTTGGGTGTATTTGTGAGTTGTAAATTTGTAGCAGCTAAATGGCCATCAATGTTACCAAAAACAAAAACTTTTTTTTTTTTTTTTGGGACAAAAACAAAAACTTGATATAAACTACATAATTTTCTCTTCTCTTTTAAAGTGTAAGAATTAATATGATAAATAGAGATGGATAGCGGTTTCATATTTGATTTTTTTCCCTTGGGAGGTAATTTATAATTTTATTTTCATAAGAAATAAAAAGTAACATTTAATTATAAATACTTCTTTTTTAGCTTGGTTTATATATACACCCCATCCCCTGTCTTGAACCTAAGGCCCCCACAACCCATTCAGCAAAAAAAAAAAAAAAAAAGACCCACCACAACCCTTTGGTACGACCGTACGAGATTCCAGAAGACTAACACAGTTATTGGTACGAATATTCTATTATTGTTATAATTACTACCCTGCTCAAAGACTTTTCTTCCTATTTTGTTATGTGTAAGTTTTATTTATTAAACTTTTTTATTTAGATATTTCTCAGAAACTAAAAATATTTATATTCTAAAATACTTACAAAGTTCAAAACAACATTCTTAAAAAAAAAAAAAAAAAAAAAACAACAACAACAACAACATTGAAAGATGATATAATGGTATCTAATGAACCAATTGACAAGTTTCAAACCAACAAAGTTAATTGTTAGGAGAGAACCAATAAATGTGATGATCACTTATTCTAGATTGCTAGCTTCTTAATTTTGTAATAATGCCTAAACTCCACAGAGTGAAACTAATATAATTTTTGCTGATAAAGAATGACGATAAAAGTCAATTACTCTAACTTGCGTAGAGAATGCAACTTTTGAAGCTAATGTGATAATAGGGATGAATAGTACGTCAGATCCTATCTTTGAGAGAATATGGCATTTCAGGTTGTTAGCCTTCCACCATTCCAAAGCATTAAAATATGAATCTGAATCTTTTGTGCATATAAAAACACCTTCCAATATGCTGTAGAATAAGGTTTTTTGCCAACATGATATGCATAATAGGTCTTCGAATGAGTCGGATGGAAGGAAGACCAAGTTTAGTATGCAAGAGAGAAAAAAGGGCAAAACCTTCAATCAAATCACTTTAGAAACCATGGAAAAAGATGTAAAATGCTATTCATAAAGTCTTAAGAAATGCATGACCACCTCTACAGTGTTAAAGGAATGACCTCCATGCCACAAATACAACTCCTGCCCAAATAAGAATTTGGAGATACTAAAAAGTTTGACAGAATCAGAGACCTTAAATAGCTAGCATGTGTGTTAGTACTTGAACATTACTAGGATGAAATGGAAAAATGGAGAGCAAACAACTTACACATGTGTTTCTCAAAAAAAAAAAAAAAAAAAAAAAAAAAACTGACACATGTCCCTCACAAGGAATTCAACTAAGTGGTATTACTCCAACGATTTGGGAAATATGAATTTATGGAGACTGGAGAGACCTAGGGGTGGCAAAGTAAACTCAAACTCATTTGTCCATCCAAACCCACCCATTCTAATTGAACTCAAATTTACCCAATTATTAATTGGGTTAAATGGATATCAACCCAATTAAACCCAGTGATTATTGAGTTTTAATTAAAAACCCATTGAAGCCCATTTAACCCAAAAACAATATACCTAAATTCAACCCAATCCTTCCCATAAAGAAAAATGTAATTTCTCAATTTAAAATCCATTCATTTTCTTGTCCTTTCTTGCCTTTTCTGGGAAACCACAAAGAAAATTTTTGTCACTTCCTTTTCTCTCGCTTTCTTGGCAACCAAACAACAACACTCAAATACTCTCTCTAAAAATCTAGAAAAATTCCCAGCAAAACAGAGTAAGTGTCTAAGAATATCTCGATACATCTTTTTATCTTCAACCTAAAGCTAAAATCTAAAACTCCTTTGTAAACCCATACCCACATCAAGCACTCTCTGAAAATACTATCAAAGAATTCATTGCTCACATCATCATCAAGCGTACCCACCTTCCCAACACCAATCAGTTCAACCTGAAGGTCTCCCCTCTCTCTCAATTTCTTAATTTCTTCCTTATTTCAATTAATCTCTATCTCTGTCCTGTTTCAATGCAATGGCAGACAGATCAGTGATAGACACGATGTTTTGTCCTGTTTCAATTCATCTCTATCTTGATTTCTTTTTTCAGATCCAAATCCGTTTGGTTCTTGAGAAAGTTGAGGAATTGATAGTTTTTATTCTTCATTGTCTTCTTTTTTTGAATTTGGTGTATGTAATAGAGCCACTTGGCTATATTTGGTTCGATTGAGTCGAAGTTGCTTCATTTGGCTTTTTTTTTTTTGTGTGTGTGTGTTGGTTTTCGGTTCTTAAATAATTGGAATCCAATTTTCAAAATTCATTTCCTTATTTTTCTAAATTTTCTCAACAACCAAATGGTGGACCACATAGTTTCTTATCTTATTCCTCTATTTTCCTGTCGCTGAGCTGTTACTGTGTTTATGGGCATTTTGGTAATTTTGATAATTGGGTAATTGGGTGGGTTGGGGTTTACCCATTATAATTGGGTTGGGTTGAGTTTGAGTTAGAAGCAATTAGTTAAATGGGTTTTAATGGGTGAATGAGTTTTATATATCTAACCCAATTATGCCCACCCCAAACCCACCCAAACCCACCCATTTGACACCCCTTTCAGAGACCTCATTAAGACCTCATTTATGGGGAGCCAATAGCAACTAGAGACCTTCCATCCCAACTAGAGACCTAATTTTTGCTTTTCTTTTTTTAGATAAAACAATATCGTCTTTCTCTCTTTCCTTTGCCTTCACCGTTTCCTTTGATTCTTTATTCTGGATTTCAGCACAATACAAAAAGTCAATGTCTTCAACGAGAGAGTATTTTTGAATGGATAGAATGGAGATGCTTAGCCTGTTGTCCTTTGGAGAAATCTCGAGGATGACAAAATAAATATAGTGAGAAGCAGGATGAGGCACAGAAGACTGCAAGAGAAGACAAAATTCCTCCACTAGAAAGAACACATTTCCTTGCCAAGAGAACATCCTAGATACCTCCACCCTTCACCTCCCCATTGCGCACGTATCTAGCCCAATATCTGATTCAATTTATATTAGCCCATTAATCACCACAATTAAAAAGAACAAAATAGTCTCTCTCCTTTTCAATGTGGGATTAAACATTTCCACTAACTCCACATCTTCCATATTCATTTCGACATCTTTACATTTATATTGTAATATTTATTCATTTGAATTAATTAATATTAAAATGCTCCAATATGTTTGAACCACATATTCTTTTCTAAAAGGTAGGCATGTAAAAGGCATTTATATTGATTGTCATCTACGAAGTAACACCAATAATGACCTTCACCACTAGTCACTGCTATTCTTCCCACATTTGGATTAACATTCAGCACAAAATATTTAAGGTCATTCCAAGACCTGTCATTGATATTGTAAGTAAAGAAATCATCATCTTCAAATTCATCCCAATGCTCCAAATTCGGTTCATCATCCCCAAGGCTTGGTGATTCATAACCATCATCATCCCCGGAGTCCTGTGATACATCACCAATGTATATTGATGTAGAAGTCGATGGTTTGGAGACAATAATTTCTTTTGTGGCAGGAGCAGATTTCATATGATCTGAATTAATTTGAGATGAAGGATTGGGTAGGCTTGTCCACTTACCTAAATCGGTGTCAAAAACCTCCATCCAGCCCACGTCGCCTTTTGGTTTGAAACCATCCAAACCACCTAACACATATAGCTTGCCATCTGCGACCAGTGTGTGAGGATTCCAATGATGGAATTTCATATGAGGACCAGCCTTCCAATAATCCCAAGTACGGGTGAGGTCTAGGATCCAAACATCCCTAGTCCCGGTGGTGTTTTTGCAAAAGGATGTCATTGGCTGAAAGACCTCCTTAAGGCCTGAGTAAGTTCAGTTGTGACATACTGTGATTGGGCCGCCTATAGAATAGAGATGAGTGCCTACCACTGCGAAGGATTTGAAGTAAGAAAATTTAGTAGCTTCCAATAATGGAAATAGCTTCTTTGGGTTGGACTCTTGCTTTTCCTTTTCCTTTTCCTTTTCCTTTTCCCATCTTGTACAAACTGAAAAATACGAAGAAGGAGGACATGCTTCAAGCTTTGGGACTTTAATGAGATAGCAGTGTACAAACTTGTCTTCCAACCTTTCTCCATAGAAACAAATTTGAAATTCATAAGACAGGCTTGGTGGCGTTAACATTATAGAAACAAATCCTTTCTCCATTGAAACAATTTTCTATGTGAGAAAAGAGACTGCCAAGGGTTCAGGTAAGGGTTAGAAATTAGGTATTTCAGGTTTGTATTATATATATATATATATATATATATACACCTGGTGTAACTCCATAAGAGTTACACATTTTTTAAGCCGTAGATTTCTAAAAGATTAAAAGGTTAAAAAAAAAACACTATTATTTATCATTATGTCATTAAATACTTACCAAATTAATAGCATCCTCATTATCTCTTTCCTTATTAATTGCTAATTGTGTTTTTTTTTTCCTCTCTCTTTAGTCTTTACTAGTCGCTAACCCGTGCGATGCACGGGAAAGCTACGAATTTTTTCCAAATGATGTGACATTAGGTTTTGGAATTTAGCATTGATTCTCTGGTAGCACATTCTTAATTTTCAATTTCATTTATTTGATATCTTCCACTAAATATTGAATGCATTCATTATATTTAAAAAACGTTGAAGTTTAGATATTGTTTTTGAATTCCTCTTGATTTTAAAGACACAATTATTGAATCTAAATAACATACCAATGCAAATATTAATCACTTAAAATTGAAAATAAATTATTTAAACATGACAAGTTACAATTCAAATTAAGTCTCATGAGTTTTTTAAATGTAAAGAGAATACTACAATATTTATAAATGAAATGTATATAGACAGACAGTTAACGTTATGGTAAAAGAAATTCTCAAATAACTAAATATGAGTTTAATTCCTCTATGTTTCAATTTAAAACCAAATTGTGCATAAAAGCAACAAAATTTCCTTTCCAATATGTCTTTAGTATCAAAATCACAAATTCATTAAAACCAAATTGTGCATAGAAAATCTTAGAGATAGAAAGACAACTTTAAAGTGTTTTTTGTATCTTCTTCCTTTGTTGCTTTGTAGTAGTCCCTGAATATGCCCTTTTGTTTTCCTTGAGTACAGATGTTGGTGTGAGCTGCACCTTGGTTTGAACATCAAGTTTTTGAAATGTTGTACAATCACCATCTTCTTCATTTGAAGTATCACTGATGTAAACCTAGCAATAGAACAGGTTGAGGAATGTATTACAACATATACATCTTAAATATCATATTTGTAATTTTGCTAAATTAAATAATACTTACTTCTGTCATTTTATCAAGCTGAATTGCTTTGTCAGTTTCTTCAAAAGAGTAAAAAAGTTTCTTGATAGTGAAGAATTCCCATCCATAGTTGAGATTATAGTTATTTAGTTGTATTTGGAAAACAAATTGTTTTCCTTTAAGATTTTCTATTTGCACAGGAAGGATGACTTCATCGGGCTCCTAACAAAAGTAACACTTTTCAAGTTGTACACTGAAATAAAGTAGTAAATATTTAGTGCTCTATTTATTAGTTGCCAAGAAAGCTTGGAAAAGAGAAGGTTTGAAATTTGAATCCATTGAAGCTAGACAATATATGCTCCACCATTCAAAAGTAATAAAGCACAAAAATATGGCTATGTTGAATTGAATTTCTCAGAAATCAGAAACCACAAAAGACATAACACTCTATATGGATGTTGGGAAACTTGAAGAAAAGAATCAAAATTAAAAAAAAGACAATAATTTTTCATCTGTAAAACGTTTTTATCTACCAAAAAAATATAAAAATTGAAACTTAATCACTTGAACCAAGCCAAACAATTGTATTAGATAAAATTTGAATAAAATTCAGTTTTCTCAACTCCAAAGTCACATAAAGCTGAATACTTGGAACTAAAAATTGAAAAATTGAAACTTAAACCGTTAAGCTGAGATAAACAATGAAACATTTGTGCTAGATATATTTTGAATTGAACTCAGCTGTCTCACACATAAAGTTGAAGACTTGGGAATTTAAATTAGTTTAATTTTCCAAATTTTTTCTCAGAACCCAATACCCAACACATCATCATCTTTTGTTTTCCCACCAATTTCTCAGCAACCAAACAGTAGAAACAACATTGAACTTATACTTATCAAAGACGAAGTACACCCACATTAGAAAAACAACTGAACATCCCAAAAGTCCATAAACACATTAAAAAACAAAAATTGAACTTATGCCCATATTTTATATAAAAATTGAAACTTAATCACTTGAACCGAGCCAAACAATTGTATTAGATAAAATTTGAATAAAATTCAGTTTTCTCAACTCCAAAGTCACATAAAGCTGAATACTTGGAACTAAAAAATGAAAAATTGAAACTTAAACCGTTAAGCTGAGCTAAACAATGAAACATTTGTGCTAGATATATTTTGAATTGAACTCAGCCGTCTCACACATAAAGTTGAAGACTTGGGAATTTAAATTAGTTTAATTTTCCAAATTTTTTCTCAGAACCCAATACCCAACACATCATCATCTTTTGTTTTCCCACCAATTTCTCAGCAACCAAACAGTAGAAACAACATTGAACTTATACTTATCAGAGACGAAGTACACCCACATTAGAAAAACAACTGAACATCCCAAAAGTCCATAAACACATTAAAAAACAAAAATTGAACTTAGAAATTGGTATTGTGATGTATATTAATAGTTAGAAATTTAACTTAGAAATTGAACTTAGAAATATGCAGCAACAGAGTTTGATATTGTGATGTATATTAATAGTTTTTTTTAAAAAAAATAAATCAATTTTAGTAGGAAGAATTGAAGCCTTTTAGAGGCAGGGCTATAGAGTTAAGTAAAAAACTATACCAATAAGGATGTAAGTTGAGAATGATTTTTGCAATATTTTTGAATATCACTCTTCTCCCTATGTCTCTAATCAGTGAAATTCACTTGCTGCATCATTACAGTATGTTTACTTTATTCTTTTAATTACAAATATATCCAATTATGACCTTTTTAAAAAACATGAAAATAGAATTTGTATCACTTCTAAAATATGATTTTAGAGAATTAACATGGGGACATGAATATACATGTTTGTATGATCTACAGGACAAATGATGGGAGACTCATTACAAAATCATTTCCTACTGCCATACATGCAAGAAGAGGCACTCATAAAAATAAAATAAAATAAAAGCCTAGTGGAGCTCAAAATCAAGGAACAAAAAATACCCATATCATTTTTGTAATTGGATACACATGCTTTAAAGTAAATATTTGATAAAAGGGAAATACATGTACAAACACATAACAACCCTGTAAGCATAAATACAAGGGAACAAAGACCTGTTCTGCAGAAAAAAAAAATGCAACAAAATCAATACAGCCCATGGACATACAATACAGGAACAGAAACAGTAACAGATATTACAATTACCCCTCTGTAAGCACAGATTATGCAGAAAATCCTGAACCTGTTCTGTAGAAAACAAAATATGCAGCAACAGAAATACAGCCTATGGACATACATCAAAGAAACAACAACAGATATTACACTCAGCCCCACTGTAAGCACAGATTATGCAAAAGATCCTGAACTTGTTCTGCAGAAAGCAGAAAATGCAGCAGCAAAAATACAGCCCATGGACATACATCACAGAAATAGCAACAGATATTACACTCAACCCGCCTGTAAGCACAGATTATGCAGAAAATCCTGAACTTGTTCTGCAGAAAACAAAATATGTAGCAGCAGAAATACAGCCCATGGACATACATCACAGAAATAACAACAGATACATCGTTTTTCTTTGGGTCCGAATAGATGCATCGATTTTCTTTGAGTGTGGCGTTTCAAGTTTGTTTTTTATGCATGTTTGTTTTTTAAGGGTGTTTTTTTCCTACATGGCAGAACAGCCAAATCTAAATCAATCCAACCAAGAAATTAAAACCTAAATCATATTCAATCAAAAAAAAAATAAATAAATAAAAAAGCAATAACTTTACCGATTATGGGGTAATGGGTATGCGGCCTCTCTCTTTGTGCCTTCCAAACTATATCTCTGTGTGCATGTGGTTCTGATAAAAAAACCTAAAATAAGATTGAAAAAGAAAAAAGAAATATCAGCATAATATTCAATTCTATACTTATTTGATCCCAATGAAAATTTCATGGAGAACTCAAAAACCCGAAACAAAAACGAATGAAAGCCAAAATCAAATCTATACCTATACAACAACAAAAAACTCAATAAAAAGTAACATTGCATCCCCAAATCTGGAAAAAATTAAAAATAAAAATACCGGTGCTGGTTCCAACAATCTGATGGGAACACCCTGACCTGAAAAAATTTATTTTTTTTCAACTACATTCTATTTTTCTATTTTCAGATCCCAATATATATATTAAAAACAATAAAAATAATATAAGAACCCACCATCTCTGGAAGAACTTATAAAGGCCAACAGAACCTTAAAACTCAACTGATATTACTAACTCTTATGAGAAAGCTATAATATGCCTAAGTTCCTTTATGCCTAACAACATAAAAAACATCCTAGTTAATTTTTCTTTTTAACCTTAAATGAAAGATCATGTATAAGAAAGTTCTAAACCTTTTCGTCTTTATTATGTGCGCAAGTATGAACTCTCCCAGATTCAAACTGAATTAATTACCAAAATATTCTTAATGATTCTAAAGGAACAACTGAACATCCCAAAAGTCCATAAACACATTAAAAAACAAAAATTGAACTTATGCCCATATTGTTTCCAACCAATTTCTCGGCAACCAAACAATAACAACATTGAACTCATACCCATCAGAGACAAACCACACCCACATCAGAAAAACAACTGAACATCCCAAAAAGTCCATGAACACATAAAAATTAAAAACTGAACTTATGCCCATCTTTTTTTCCCAACAATTTCTAAGCAACCAAACAGCATAAACAGCATTGAACTCATACCCATCAGAGACAAACCACACCCACATTAGAAAAACAGCTGAACATCCCAAAAAGTCCATAAACCCCAAAAAAAAAAATATATATTTGAACTGATTCCCATCTGTATTTTCACCAATTTCTAAGCAACCAAATAGCAGTAACAACATTGAACTCATACTCATCAAAAACATATAACTAAAAATCTTCAGAAAAATCAAATTGAACAATTTCAAAGACTACAATTTGCCTACACAAATCAATGTGTTTCTAACCTGTCACCCTAAGCACTAAAAACCTTTACAAATTTCCATTAGGTTCAGTCCCGTGGCTCAGTTTCCACAGAAAAACAATTCAATCACTAAAAATAAGGATTATTAACACAAAAACATATAACTAAAAATCAAAAAAAAGTTAAATTGATTATCTAAGTGTGTGCACAAAAACTACAATTCTATAATTAGCTCAGTTTCCACACAAATTGAATAGCCGTGAAAAAAAAATATAAAACATACCTACAAATTGAATAGCCGTGAAAAAAAAAAGCATCGTGAAAGTTTTATATATATAGAGTTATAGAGTCCTAATCTATATAGAATTCGGATTCAGAAAAAAAAAATATATATTATAGGTTTATAAGACAATACCTTTGGGCCGGTCTCGACGGGCTGGGTCGGTTGCATTGAGCGATGGGCTGGGGAAGAGTGGAAATTGAGCGAATTGGATTTGGGTCTGTTGGGTCGGATCGGTATCGGGCTGTTGGGTGTTGCCGTGGAAAGGGAGAGGTAGAGGATCGGTCTGTTGGGTCGGATCGGTGGGTCTTGCCGTGGAAAAAAAATGACAGATAATCGGAGAAGGCATGTCCGGTATCGTGAAAGGATCGTTAGGTCTTGCCGTGGGTCTTGCCGTGGAAAAGAAATGGCAGAGAATCGGAGAAGCCAGGGTCCGGTATGGTGAAAGGGAAAGCTATTCGTGTGTGGAGGGGCAGAGAATCAGAGAACCCAGGTCCGGTCAGGTGAAAGGGAAAGCTATTCGTGTGTGGAGGGGCAGAGAATCGGAGAAGCCAGGGTCCGGTATGGTGAAAGGGAAAGCTATTCGTGTGTGGAGGGGCAGAGAATCGGAGAAGCCAGGTCCGGTCAGGTGAAAGGGAAAGGTATTCGTGATCGGAGAAGCCAGGTCCGGTCAGGTGAAAGGGAAAGCTATTCATGTGTGGAGGGGCAGAGGATCGGAGAAGCCAGGTCCGGTCAGGTGAAAGGGAAAGCTATTCGTGTGTGAAGGTCCAGTATCGGGAAAGCTATTCGTGTAATTTTTGATTTTTTTTTTGTTTTATTATTTGGTAATTGTTTTTTTTTTTTTTTTTTAATGATGTGCTGACGTGGAAAATTGTGGAAGCTTCAAAAGCTTCGGTTTTATATATATATATATGTCCTTTCACTGTAATCTTTTTTTTTTCTTCTCCTGCAATTCATCAAACGTTTCTACCCTCATCTTTTTAACATTTCCTTACTTCAGTCAATTTTCTCCCTTAAATAAAACCTCTATCACTTTCCTCATCTTTTTAACAAAATGTTTAAGACCACGAATTCTTGAAAATAACTTCTAATTATTTTTAGTTTAGGTTCCCTGTATCTTGTGTTCCAATTTTATTTACTGGATTTTTTAAAATCTTTTTTAAATGTCTGTTGATTTGCAAACAACCTCGTCACCTAAGATACAATCTGATTATTTTATCACTAAGGGTAGACTTCTATAAACTTAGGACTTGTATACGGTGTGGTTGCCAGATATATTTTATCACTGAGGATAGATTTCTAATGCAAACTAATGTACCTCTAAAATTGGCACAACCACGTTAGAGCGAGAGTTTAGTGGGTAATACTAATCCACAAGAAACTTCCTAATCTTAATTTCCTATCACTCAGGTGCCACAATGTACCACTTAATTATGTTGATGGCAAATTAACCTATTGTTGCTACAGATCCATGAAACTCCAGTTCATCCAACTAATTTGGTAGAAGAATATCAATGAGTTCGATAAAACCATATGATTCTCTCACACATTTTTGAAACTTTACTCCAAAGAGGTCTAAACTCCATCCGTTGTTGCACAAGATCACAAGACATGAATCATAGTTTGATTTTGTAGGAAGAAATTTTCGGAGTCTGTGGTTGTATATCAAATTAAAATAGGCATTTGTTTTTATGATTTAATCATTTTTTATGTTTTATTGTAATTTTTGTAATTCTAGGAGTTGGGGTAGAAACATTTGATGAATTGCAGGAGAAGCAAAAAAAGAAAGAAAAAAGATTACAACGAAATGACTTAATAAAGAATAAAGAGAGAGGAAAAAAAACACAATTAGCAATTAATAAGGAAAGAAATAATGAGGATGCTATTAATTTGGTATGTATTTAATGATATAATGATGAATAATAGTGTTTTCTTTTAATCGTTTGATCTTTTAGAAATCTACGGCTTAAAAAAGGTGTAACTCTTATGGAGTTACACCAAGTTTAACTTAAACTCATCTCTCTCTCTCTCTCTCTCTCTCTCTCTCTCTCTCTCTCTCTCTCTCTCTCTATATATATATATATATATATATATACACTAGTTGAAAGCCAAACCCTATAAGAACGACACCGTTTGGTTTTTATTTGTTAAAGAGTCAATCACATGTTTTATTATAATGTGCAATGGTATTGATTTGCTGTTCATGAACGATAGCATTTTGCTCTCCTTCCTTAACAATTTTTTTAATAAAAAAAAAAAAATGAAAACTATGACACTTCACTACCAGAAAATAGCCTTATTGCAACGAAAATTTTTGTTGCAATAAGCTTCATTTTGTTGCAATAAACCTCTATTACAACGAAATTTTTTCGTTGCTCGCTATTGCGATAAAGTTTGTGGCTATAGACTATTGCAACAAAATTTTTGTTGCAATAAAAGATTTTTATTATTATTAAAAAAACTTTATTGCAACAAAAAATATTGTTGCTATAATTTATTGCAACAAAATTTTTGTTGCGATAGGTTACTGCAACAAAATTTTTTGTTGCAATAAAGTACCTCTGGAAACTTATTGCAACAAATCTTTTTGTTGCAATAGGTCACTACAACAGTAATATTTGTTGTAATAAAGTACCTGTATCAACTTATTGCAATAAATCATCTTGTTGTGATAAGTTACCGCAACAATAATTTTTGTTGCGATGGAATTTCATTTAAGGACCAACCTTCTAATTATCCGAAGGACGAGTGAGGTCTAGGATCCAAACATCCCTAGTTTTGATGGTGTTTTTGCAAAAGGATGTCATTGGCTGAAAGACCTCCTTAAGGTCTGGGTAAGTTCGGTTGTGACATATTGTGATTGGGCTGCCCATAGAATGGAGATGAGTGCCTACCACTACGAAGGATTTGGAGTGGAGTGAGAAAATTCAACAGCTTCCAATAATTGAAATAGCTTCTTTGGGCTGAACTCTTGCTTTTCCTTTTCCTTTTCCATCTTGTACAAACTGAAAAATACAAAGGAGGAGGACATGCTTCAGGCTCTGGGACTTTAATGAGATAGCAGTGTACAAACCTATCTTCCAACCTTTCTTCATAGAAACAGATTTGAAATTCATAAGACAGACTTGGTGGCGCTAACATTGAAGAAGCATATCCTTTCTCCATTGAAGCAATTTTCTATGTAAGAAGAGAGAATGCCAAGGGTTTGGGTAAGGGTTTTTTTTTTTTTATAGCAAAAGGTAAGTAAAGGGTTCGGGGTAAGGGTTAGAAATTAGGGATTTCAGGTTTGTATTATATATATATACTAGTCGAAAGCCAAACCCTATAAGAACGACACCATTTGGTTTTCATTTGTTAAAGAGTCAATCACGTGTTTTATTATGATGTGCAAAGGTATTGATTTGCTGTTCATGAACGACAGTGTTTTGCTCTCCTTAACAATTTTTTCAAACAAAAAAATAAAAAAATGAAAACTAAGACACTAGCTTAGCTCTAATGATTACCCCTAACCGCCTTAATGGATGACCATCTCTATAGTGTTAAAGGAATGACCTCCATGCCACAAATACAACTCCTGCTCAAATAAGAATTTGGAGATACTAAAAATTTTGACAAAATCAAAGACCTTAAATAGCTAGCATGTGTGTTAGTGAAGTCCAAATCTCTTGTCTCAATTTTCCTACTCCATTCTATACTCCACAAATAAAAACATGCCATATGTCCACCTATTTAATTAAATGCTAAATTTATGTCTTTCCTAATTTCAATAACCTAAAAAAAAAAAAAAAAAAAAAAAAAAAAAACAACAACAACAACAACAACAACAACAACCATCCTATTCCCACTACCGACACCACCACCACCACCCTTTGCCGGTCGCCACTATCTAGAGCTTTGACATCATCAATGCCGCAAGTCATAGCCAACCACCACTGCTAATCCACTGCCTCCGATGTGAAAGAAAAGCTAAAGAAACAAAACTAAAGAAAGTTCTTGAAGAGTAAAGAAAGCTTTTGTATTTCAAAGAAAATTGATTGCCTTAATTACATTCGTTAAGAGAGGTCTGTTTATATAATAACAGAGGGAGGGAGGGAGGGAGGGAGGGAGGGAGAGAGAGATACTAAGCGCAAAATGTGTAGTCTGCCACAGATCTAGCATTGTGGTCTTTGTGACAAATCTTGAGATCTTGAAGGTCTTGATGGATTAGGTTGAGACTGACTAAAGGGAGAAGAGAAAGCATTACTATTGAAATTTCCATCAGGATAAAAACCACCACCACCAGAATAGCTACCTCTTCCTCCATTACCACGACCTCTTTGAGCATTATTCCTACTTTGACCGCTACCAAATCCTAGAGGTTGGTAATTGGTAGCCATAGCCATAGTGGATGCATCAATCACACCAAATCTCTTCCTAATAGCTCTTTCCTCAGCATTGAGGAGAGTATTAAGTTCTTCAACAGTAAGAACATCAGTACTAGTCCTAATAGTTGAACTGAAGGAGTCATAATCTGATGGCAGACCATCAAGTGCAACATGAAGAAGCTTTTCATCATCAAGAATAACTAATACTGCAGCCAATTTGTCACAAATTTGCTTGATCTTTTGAAAGTATACATCAATTGAATTTGTACCTTTCCTCATAGCACTCAATTCACTCCTTAAGCTCATCACACTTGACCTAGAAATTGAGGCAAAATGTTTTTCCAGAACTCTCCGAACACCTCTACCAGATTTCTGCCCAACAGTAAGAGCAAGAACAGAGGGGGAAAGTGTAGAATTAAGAAATGTAAACAAAGCTTGCTCTCGGTTTCTCCAAATGAGAAAATTTGGATTAACTTCTATATTGAAATTACTAGAAGAATCCTTCAAGAACTGATCTGGTGCCATTACAGTATCACTAATAGCATCAATCATGGAGTAGGTTTCCAAAATAACCTCAATTTGGTGCTTCCAAACAATGTAGTTTGAGTAATCAAGTTTCACAGTCATCATTGATGACATATTCGAAAGTAAAAGAAGGGAAGGATTAATATGAGTGATAGTGTTTGTTATTGTAGAAGGAGTAGTTGAAGAAGATGATGAAGTTGAAGAAGGAGCAGACGCCATGGAAGTAGAGCTCTGATACCATGAAAGAAAAGCTAAAGAAAGTTCTCGAAGAGTAAAGAAAGCTTTTGTATTTCAGAGAAAACTGATTGCCTTAATTACATTCGTTAAGAGAGGTCTATTTATATAATAATATAGAGAGAGAGAGAGAGAGAGAGAGAGAGAGAGAGAGAGAGAGATACTAAGTGCATAATGTGGAGTCTGTTATACTAGACTTAACAGACTAAACATTTGATACATGTGCTAATAATGGACTAATAACAAAACTAATTACAGTAGCTTATGAGTGAAACGATGTGTTTTGGTTGATCAGAACTGGACTTGAGCTTTTCCTTTATCTCTGGACTTACTATTGAGATTGGGCTCATCACTGGGCCGTTGGCTAAGGCCCATACCAAACTGCTCTTCACGATGAAACTTATGCCTTTCCACTTCATTCGTCTCAAACCCATTAAAAAAAAGGCACTCAGCACCACCACATTACCACCCTCCCCTCACCTCTCTCCATTTCAGCAACCAAAATACCCTTCAGGCTTCAGATATCAAGATATTACAATCTGGTTAATTGGTTTTTCAAGCCAATAACGTGGATCTTATAGTTATATTCTTATAATGGTTTCAAATAATTATTAGTAGAAGTTAGACACAGATGTCACACCTACTGATCAAAACAAATGTCTGGAAGATGGGGCCATGTGACTAAGGCTAGGACATATGAATCATATTACCACTACAAAGTCCGTGAATGAGGATTGGGTGGGTTTTTTTTTTTGGGGTTTGAGAGGGACAAAGTGTTGGAAATAAAAGAGAGATAATACCTGAATTTTCCTTGGAAATTACATAATTTGATTTTACCAAAAAAGGTGGCAGAGATGAGGCGTGGACCAAGTCACTTTCTTGAGAAAAATCGTGTCGTCTACGATATATCCGATGTAGTTAGACAAATAGTTTCTGTACGTTGTCCCCAAGATACAACAGCCCAACCACTTTTGCTGATTATCTTTGCGAGCCTACACTACTCGTAGAATATAAGCTCTCTATAGTACTTTCTTTTCCCATAAAATTTTGTAAAAGATAAAATATTTTTGTGAGTAGTAAGAAATAATAGATGGTAAGTGTTTAAGACAAAAAATTGTTTTTGAAAAGTTTGCAGCTTTCTAATTCAAAAATAAAAATGTGTGTCTAAAACTTTTAGTTCTTTCCATATATATATATATATATATATATATATATAAAGCTAGACCCATTGCTTGGCCTTAGCAAAAAAGAAAAAATAAATACGTTTGCAAACTTAAAACTTTAAATGGTCATAAAATTGTTGAAATCAATGTGTGATGAATAGCTTTTTTTTTTTTTTTTTTTTTTTTTTTTTTTTTTTTTATATATATATATATATATATTATATATAAACCGGTCAAACCCTCTTGCCCAAGTACATACGCTGAGGTGAGGTAAGTTAATAGACAAATCAAGTTTGTCTTTTAGTGTCATAATGCCATTGAAAACAAAGTTACAACTCCTAACGTGGTTGTCTTTTAGTTATCGACTAATACTTTCTTTTGAAACTTTGACCATACACAATAATTACAATCAAGAATGGAAAGCAATATATAATGCTATAACCCATCAACAGTATATTATATAAATATATAGTTGTACAATATCTGATACTTTCTATCTATAACATTATTATTAAATATATTAAAAGAAATGTTTTAAAACAAAAAGTTTTTAAAGGAAAGTATACTAAAAACTGGCAATATATAGTATTAAAATTCACATCAATTTTTATAAATTTCCTAATTAAAACCATTGACAAAAACTATTCAAGTTTCTAATTCAAAAATAAAAATGTGTGTCTAAACTTTTAGTTCTTTCCATATATATATATATATATATATATAAAGCCAGACCCATTGCTTGGCCTTAGCTAAAAAGAAAAAATAAATACGTTTGCAAACTTTAAAACTTTAAATGGTCATAAAATTGTTGAAATCAATGTGTGATGAATAGCTTTCTTTTTATACATATATTATATATAAACCGGTTAAACCCTCTTGCCCAAGTATATACGCTGAGGTGAGGTAAGTTAATAGACAAATCAAGTTTGTCTTTTAGTGTCATAATGCCATTAAAAACAAAATTACAACTCCTAACGTGGTTGTCTTTTAGCTATCGACTAATACTTTCTTTTGAAACTTTGACCATACACAATAATTACAATCAAGAATGGAAAGCAATATATAATGCTATAACCCATCAACAGTATATTATATAAATATATAGTTGTATAATATCTGATACTTTCTATTTATAACGTTACTATTAAATATATTAAAAGAAACGTTTTAAAGCAAAAGTTTTTAAAGGAAAGTATACTAAAAGCTGGCAATATATGGTATTAAAATTCATATCAATTTTTATAAATTTCCTAATTAAAACCATTGACAAAAGCTATTCAAGTTTTGAATTATATTTGAGTTTCAAAATTTAGCAATCAACGTATTTGACATTAAGGGATAATTGATACACATAAATGAGTATTAAAATAAATATAATATTTTTTATAAAAATATCCAACACAAAGTAGTAGAGTGATGGGATTTCTTTGGAGGCGATGGGTTGGTGGTGGTGTTCGGCCATTACTTGATGGAATCAGCACTTTTTATAGGGGTGGCCGGCGAAGGCTGGTGGTGGTGGTGGTGGTGGTGGTGGTGGTGGTGGTGGGAAAACACTAGTTACTTTTTTAATTTTTATTTTAGTTTATTGAAATTAGGAAAGATATAAATTTAGTATTTAATTAAATAAGTGGCCATGTGGTATGTTTTTATTTGTAGAGCATAGAGTGGAGTAAAAAAAATAAGACAAAAGATTTAGACTCATGTTAGTACTTCAACATTAATGACTATGATGAAATGGAAAAAAGAGAGCAAACAACTTAGGTATTAGTTACTCCATCGATTTGGGAAAGATGAATTTATGGGGAGACCTCATTGAGGTGTTTGTGAAGCAATTCTCCTAAAATACAATAATTGATGTGCACTTGAAGGATTTGAAGACAATAAAGTCAAGGAGCAATGAAACAGTCTCTGAATATCTAGCCTAGTGAAGGGAAAATACTTTAATGATGATAAACTGCCTCACTGAAAATGACCAAGTAAATATGATTGTGAAAATTTTCATACAGGTGTATTGTGTATTGTGATTGACTATTTTATTTTCCCATTATGAATTTTGAGAAATTGTGTGACTAACTGACTATGGCATTTTCCCTCAAAAAAAAAAAAAAAAAAAAACTGACAATGGCATGAGAATTGAAGATGCCATCAATAATGGGTCTTTAGATTGCAATGAAGGAAAATCTCAACAAAAGAAATACCTTTGGAGGGGGAACCAATGGCAACTAGAGACCTTCCATCCCAATGAATGTCAGTTCCATCACCTTTCAAACTTAAAATAATAATAATAATAATAATAATAATAATAAAAATCAAACCAGTTACTTTTCCCATATTTTGTGTAGATTTTGAGTTGAGGGTATCTTTTTGTGAATTTTTGTTCATAAAATTATTTGAAAAAAATATTAATGATTTATTCATGTGGGATATTTAACGTAAAATATTGCTTGGCTTATTTTTAGGATTGCAACTAAATATTGGAAAACAAGTCAATTTTACCCCATTTTAAAAAAAATATATATAAAAAAAAGTGCTTTATGCCTGAAGAAACAAACAAACGTGGCTTGAATATAAAACACCAGTATAGTGTTGTAAATAGTACTTAATCTATTATTATGACTTAAGAAAGGCCTGGACATTTCGCTTTCCAACTATGCCTACTTATTGCTTGAAAGTCACCCCACACAAAACCTTATTATTATTATTATTATCATTATCAAAAATAGGTAGAAGGGGACGACCTAAGTTAGCGTCTTTTAAGCGTAATACTATACTCACAAACTTTTTACAACATTTTACAAATTATTTTGGTAGCAAATTCTTATTAGTTCGCATAATGAGCCTACCACTCACATCATTTTTTTACTTACCAATAACACTTATCATATTAGTAATTTATAAAAAATCTTGTAATTCTAACATTTTCCTCATTTTAGTGACCATAAAAAAAATTTATAGATTAAAATCTAAAACAAAATATACAAGCCAAAAAAAAATAGCTCAACAACAAAAATTACTAATAGTAAAACAAAAAAAATTAAGCTCAATTAACCAATTTTATCCAAAATAAACAACTCTACCCTTTAAAAAATTCTAAAGAAAAATATTTTTGTTCTTACCCACACAAAAAAAAAAAAAGTCTTAGCAGTTAAGTAGTAGCAAAGTCAAAGATTTAAATTGCCACATATAGTCAATGGTAAAGCTGCTGGCTCTGTCCCTAATCCTAATGAGTTATAGCTGTGCATCTAGTTTTATTGAGGACACTAGTGAGCTATATACATAATCAATTATTATTAATATATTATTGTAAATATAAGTTTTTAAGTACTAAATTTAAAATAATTTAAAGTATTGCTTCTTAAACAATAGGGTTATAATAGTTATTGAAACAAATGATCATTTCTTTAATTTAAATGTTTGAAGAGGTACGAAGTTGATAAGTGAAAATGGATTTCAGCTAGGCCCAAGTTTGTCTGTTAGTTTAACCCACCATTCAAATGCTAGCGGGGCAGCCTAACCCAACACCTACAAAAATACGCAAAAAGACAAACCCAACTTTGCAGAAGGAAGTTGAGTGTTTTTTTATTCATGTTTATTTCTTGTTTGTATTGTTGATGATCTTTTGTTATTTTCCTCAACCACGGTGGTGGCGAGGCAATTATCAAAGTTCCCTATTATTTTTCGGTCGCAATTTGCGTCTCTTAAGCTCTGACTTGAGTGCTCTTATTTACCCGTGGGAAAAGAAAATGCTTGTGGCTTTGCTTTATCGATTTGCTTACCCACCCAAGCTCCCTTGTACTTAAATGAGATTTTCAGTGTTTGACCTGCTGAGATAATACTCATGCTTATGAATCATTGCATGCCCACTCCCTGTGGAGATGAGAAGCCTTTGACTTTCACAAAGAGACCATCTTTCTAATATTTAGTCGTGTTATTGAAAATGCCACAGAAAACATATTTCAATTATTTTCTCATTTATTCCCATCTCTCAAGCACATATATAATAAAGAAATAAGAAGTTTAGATCAAAAAATCTTGTAGCCTTTATCTCAACAACTACAAAGTACTATAAAACACAAATAACAAAACGCAATCAAACAAAACACAATCATCCTCATAAAACTAATGAAATTAAAACAATAATAAATAAATAAACTGATCTAACCCCTCTGGGTTGCATGACGTTGGCGGGGGAGGCGAAGAAAACGAAAAAGAAGGAAGACGGTGATCCCTCTGTTTTGTTTGGGTGAAACACTGAAACGTCAAATATGTGGCCTTTATAATTTTTTGGGACAAACTACATATTTGGTCCCTGTCTTTTACACTATATTTTAATTTAGTCCATAACCTTTTAATTGTGTCGAGTTGGTCTCTAACTTTTTAATACCGTGTCAATTTAGTCATTGCCGTTATCTTTTAGATGAAAAAGTCTAACGTGTAAAACTGCCTAAATGCAATTTAAAAAAAAAATTGCCACATCATCAACCACCTATCAAACTTAAAATAAAATAAAATAAACCCAAATCAAATCTTTGCATATTTTGTTTGATAGAAGTTATAGAACCACGTATTACTCCCAAAAAAAAAAAAAAAAAGTTATAGAACCACGTTAGTTAAAAAAAAAAAAAACCAAAATCCAATCTTTGATAGAACCACATCAGTTTAAAGAAAAAAACCCAAATGAAATATTTTTAGTTTGATAAACAAGGGCAGAACCCATTTAAAACACTTTCTCACTAAAATCCAACTAAAATCCAAAATCACTATGTGAGGACGACGACGCCTTTTCCTTCCTTCCGGCAGTGCCAATAGATGACCTGATGAAATCCATCTTGATCAGTCTCCTTATTAACATATTTGTTTCTAGTATTAGTTTAAGGGTCATGTTAACGAGTGCCCTAAGGGTACTCGTTAAGAATCCATTTTAGGAAAGTTTTGACATCATTTTTATGGGAAATGAAAAAAGCTGTTAAAACATTAATTGTTTTTTTTTTTTTCCCATAAAAACTTTTTTTAATTAGATTCTTAACGAGTGCCCTTAGGGCACTCGTTAACATTTCCCTTAGTTTAAACATGTTTTCTTTAATCTCAGTTTGATTTTTTGCTCTATAAAAATACTCTTTGAGTAAACTCCCTCAAAATGGCCCTAGTTGCTTTGCTTTAAGATAATCATCATACCAAGATTTAAAGGAATGTAGGAATCACAGTTTGTGCCTATTTTTCCAATTGGCATGGCTGTCATGGTTTTATCAGTGAACCCAAACTGATGAAATCATGATTTAAATTATCAGGTTGCAATGTTATAAATAAAGATCACCCAACACTTGACCTTCAAAGGGTTACCTTAAGAGTATTCACAAAAGAGTCAAATTGAAGAACCATATATGGTGAACGAAGTTGGGCTCTCTATCTCCTTGTACCCAAAAATCTGCACAATTAAAAGATAACCTTAAAGGTGAATGAACAAGAAAATAAAAACATAAATTTGCCTAGAACTACACCAAAAGTCAATACCAGCTCAAACTGAACCCTTCACGTTTTGGTCCGTTCCAAACAAAGAAGAGATAAAAACCTAAGAGGAA
This sequence comes from Quercus robur, assembly GCF_932294415.1. NCBI lineage: Eukaryota > Viridiplantae > Streptophyta > Magnoliopsida > Fagales > Fagaceae > Quercus > Quercus robur. The sequence continues at coordinate 37,787,096 of NC_065544.1, forward strand.
GGTAATATCGAGAGAGAGAGAGAGAGAGATTATTAGCAAATTGGCGACTTTGTTGGCCCTTAGCTCTAGTGTCACTGTCAGGCATCACCATTAGTATAATCTCTGGCCACCGTAATGCCTCACCTTTCTCTCTAGAGGACCAAAATGTGAAGAAATCTGAAATTGTGACTTAGGGATTTTTATTTTTTTTTTCTTTTTGAGGGAAAGAGATTTTCTTTTGTTGATAGATGTGAGTTAGGGATTTTGATGCAAATTTTTTTTTTTGAAAACATTTTGATCCAAAAGTTACTTTTTCATTTATCTGTTGTTGTTTACTTTTTCATTTATCTGTTTGTTGTTGTTGTTGTTGTTGTTGTTTTTTTTTTTTTTTTTTTTTTTTTTTTTTTTTAATTTAAAATTAAAAAAAATTATGTTGACATGTTAGTCCAGATGGCAGTTGATGTGGAAATAAATTTATTTATTATTATATATTTAAGCCGTTTGACACATTAGACTGTTCCATCCAAGAGATAACGACATGAATTACATTGATATGATACTGAAAGGTTAGAAACCAAATTGACACAATTGAAAAGTTAGAGACTAAATTAAAATATAGTGTAAAAGATAAGGACCAAATACGTAATTTAATCTATTTTTTGTTTATTGATGGGAGAAACGTGTGGCCTTTAAGTTATAAGTTTGTCTTTTATTGAAAATTAATGATAAGTTTTTACTAAAAAAATCCTAATGGCCAGCTCTTTAAGGAAATTAATTAGAAGTTAATAAATAAGAATAATAACTTCATAAAAAGGGATAATGATAAGTTAATGAATATTAATAATTAAAAGATAAAAACTAATGAATTTTTAGGAAAGAATTAATGAATAAACTCATTCCAAATATACTTATATTTGATAAATTTAAATTTTATAGAATTTTCAAAGGACTTGCACAATACTAACATAGATTTGATAAAGATCGACAAATAAATAATGAAAGAGTGATAATTAAAATTAGATCCTTAACAAAATAGATCATTGAAAATTTTGAAAAAATTATACTGTTGGGAGATTTAAAAATGTAGCTATTAGGAATTTGGAAAACATAGGCAGTTTTGGGAATGAATAAAAAATTGATAAAAAAATAATAAAGGAAGATTAAAGAAAGAATAAAGAATGAATGAAAAAATAATATTTAAATGAGATAGAAAAATGATAAAGAGTATGTTGGAAATTGTATTTAAAAAAGTAAATTGACAAAAGGTAAAAGTATTTGTTCACTTTCCAAATAATACAAAAATTTGAAAATACTCCAAGTCCTAAATAAATTAAAATGAGAAAAATAAAGGAGATAGTAAGAGAGATAATACACTATTGTATTGCCATATACACCACAAATAAAAACCCTTAACAATCTGTTTTGTGGGCACAAATAGAGCAGGGTTTGCTTTATGTTGGGCTTGTAAGAATTAGCCAAAAAAAAAAAAAAAAAGGCCATCAACCACCACAAAAAATGAACACCATCCTATGAAAAGCTCACCCAATTGTAACTTCTCTCTTCACCCGCCCTTTACATATCCATTATCGATCGGCCATTGACCAATCATTAACTTTATTTATTTATTTATTTCAAATTAGTTACTTTTCCTACTTAAATTTTTGTGTAGATTATGAATTTATGGTAAGTTTTTGTAAATGAAAATTTTTGTTCATACGATCTGAATTTTTTCCTCTCTCACATTTTTATGGTTGCAATCAAATCGAAGAAAACAAATCAATTACGTAAAAAATATATTAGAAAAACCAATTTCTTTTTTCTATTGGAACAAATAAAATAAGAATCAAAATTTTAAAAAAATATTGCAAATGTAGAGAGATTAAAAAAAAAAAAAAAAACCTAAATGAGAATTCAAAACTTTCAAGTAAAAAATGTCATACAATAATGACATTTTTTTACGGTGTTTAACGTTAAACAGCCAGATAATCTTCCTGATTATCCTAATGGGTTGTCGAGTGAAAAGTTAAAAAGTCGTGAGGTCACAGCAGGAATCATTGGCTGATTCAAGTGCATGCGAGCTACGTGGAACTTGTTCAGACAACGAATATATTTTTGGGCTATTATGCCTATTGCCTAGTACTTACGAAAAAAAAAAAAAAAAAAAAAAAACAAAGACCCAAACAAACGACAAAAACCAAACCCAACCCAAACCTCACAACACAAATCTTAAAACAAATCAGATTCACAGACACACTCGCCCTCTCTCTCTCTCTCTCTCTCTTTTCTACCTCTCATCCGATTGCGCAGTTGCTCTTGTCGTATTGAGAGATTTCCAAGTCTTTTACAAAAACCTAAGAAAAAATTAAAAAAAAAAGTAACTGAAACAAGAAGAACAATAAGGAATCAGAGAGAGAGAGAGAGAGAGAGAGAGAGAGAAAAGTCATAAGCGTTATTGAATCTGGTTCAAGAGCTAGTGCTTCTACCTGTTGCTTCATCCGAAATCCAATTTGATCTTTCTGCTCACCGATCCTCTCCTTTACTCTCAATTTCCTCAGCTCTCTCAGGTGCTTTTTCTTAAGAAAAAAAAATTTGTCTTTTTTTTTTTTTTTTTATATATATATTTATTTTCTATTATCATTATTCCTACTTTTGTTTTTGTTTTTGTTTTGTTTTTGTTTTTTTTTTTTTTTTTTTTTTTTTGGGTTTTCTTAGAAGATTTTGATGCAATTTTGAGAGCATGGAGGGGATCAGATTGACCCATTTAATTTAATTTTTTCTCAAATTTTGAAACTTTTTCTATTTTTTACCCCTTCCCTGCATGGTCCTGTTGGATTTTTTTTTTTGGGTTATAATATTTTAATTTTTTGTTTGTGTTTATGATGTTGGTATTTGTGTTTAAGGCATTTGATGCTGAATTGGGTAATTTAATTGTTAGAAATACAAGATTTGTATTGGGTATTTTGAAATTGAGCGTCTTAGGTGATCTTCACAAAGCTTTGTTAGAGTTTTTGATCTGAGAATGCAGATACTTACTCTTGCATGCATTGAGTCTTAATGATCTCGCTTCTTCACTTTTGTCCTTTTTTTTTTCTCTCCTAAAAATAATATTAGTGTAGAAATTTTTGATGTTTTAAAAGTTTTTTTGTTAGTGATTTTTTAAAGGTTTGTTCTTGATTGAGATATGACCTGGAGCTCTAGTGGAGCAATTATTATGTAAATTCCTTGCAATTTTTCCTCTGGTGATGACTTTAATTATATCTAAATGTAATTTGTACCAAAAGCTAGCAGTTTGAACATTGTATCTGTTTAGTATTATAATATTTTTGGTAAATACACATCAAATTTTCTACAAAAGAAAAGAGAGGAGACATTGCCAATCAAACATTAGGCCACTCATATAAATAATGTTGATTTGAAAACAATTTCTTTGTCTTCCAAACATTCCTTGGGCAACAAATTAACAACAAATACTATTAATAAAAGACAAATAGAAGAATGTGGGTTCTACTTAACTTTACTAGTGAAGTCTTTTGTGTAACAACCCAAGGAAAAACGCTAGTCACATCTGCGCTATATCTCAAAAAAGTTAGTCTCAATTGAAGCTCCTTGTAGTTGTTAATAAAGCCCAGTTCAACCCAGTAAATATCCGATGTGGGACTCATCACACACTTACACACATCACACAATCAATCAAATTGGGGCATCACAATCTCCCCCACTTAAATCCCTAACATCTTCGTTAGGGCCCACACGCGAGGACGCGTGTGCTCGTAAGGGGGGTGGATTGTAGTGACCCAAAAAGGGGGGTCTTGCATTTCATGGAATCCCACATTGCCTAGGGCAGTACATGAGAATGTGTTTATAAAGAATGACCTCCCTTCAATGTGTAGAGGCCTTTATTGTGATACCCCAATTTGATTGATTGTGTGATGTGTGTGGGTGTGTAATGAGTCCCACATCGGGTATTTACTGGGTTGAACTGAGTTTTATTAACAACTGCAAGAGCCTCAATTGTGACTAGTCCTTTTGAGGTATATCGCAGATGTGGCTAGCGCTTTTCCTTGGGTCGTTACATATGGTATCAGAGCTGGTCCGGTAACCTCATGTGGGCTCGGAGACACTACTCCACAAAGTAGGCCCTAACGAGGACGTTAGGGATTTAAGTGGGGGGAGATTGTGATGCCCCAATTTGATTGATTGTGTGATGTGTGTGGGTGTGTGATGAGTCCCACATCGAATATTTACTGGGTTGAACTGGGCTTTATTAACAACTACAAGGAGTTTCAATTGTAACTAGTCATTTTGAGGTATAGCGCAGATGTGACTAGCGCTTTTCCTTGGGTTGTTACATATGGTATCAGAGTCGACCCGGTAATCCCATATGGGCTTAGAAACACTATCCCGCAAAGTGGGCTCTAACGAGGACGTTAGGGATTTAAGTAGGGGAGATTGTGATACCCCAATTTGATTGATTGTGTGATGTGTGTGGGTGTGTAATGAGTCCCATATCGGGTATTTACTGGGTTGAACTGGGCTTTATTAACAACTACAAGAGCCTCAATTGTGACTAGTCCTTTTGAGGTATAGCGCAGATGTGTCTAGCGCTTTTCCTTAGGTCGTTACATTTTGCCCTTGAATAAGGGACTTGGATTCAATTTTCGCCTACACTGGAAAGAAACCATTGGTGACTTTGGCATAATGGCAAATGGCAATCATCATGTAGAGGATACCATAGTTTTAAATTCAATCATATATCTATAAGGATAGCTAGATGAATGTAGTGTATGAGCTAGGGTAAAACATGTGTTGGGTCACATGGGATATGGCATGCTAAGGTAGGGTATGTATTTTGTGCTTTTACAGATGTGTGGACAGCATACTAGAGGAAAACAAATGAAGTGCAATGGTATGGACAACATACTTAAGGCACATGTTGGAGTGCCAAAGGGTGCTCAATATAGTACTCTTGTATGTATGACTCTCTCCCTCCCCCCTCCCCCTAACCCCCTATTTTTGTTTGTTTGTTTTTTGTCCCTGAACAATTCTGCGGAGGAAAGAACCATTGGATCAAAATGCCAATTGACATGCTATAGTATTTTAAATCTATTAGAAAATAGGATTAAGAAGTGTTTCCCCCTAGCTTGAGTTACTTAAATATACTAATCAGCCAAATTTCATCATGTTCATGGGATGTTTGAGAGATATGGGAGTGGAAGATTTATAGTTGTTCAATGTTGGTGTTATCTTAGACCTTTCAAATTTTAGCTGTCTTAATGATTGATTGTTATTTATGGTTCTTCCCTTTCTATGCTTTTAAAACTTTTTAAATTCTTATGGGCATTTGCCTCAAATTAACCCATTTAGCTCACCATTCATGCAAAGACACCATTGATTATGTTTTTGACATGGCGTTTTTTTCTTTATAGACTATCAAACGAGGGATGTGTAATTAAATTGACCCATTAAAACTGCCAGTATTTGCAGTTTAAATAACAGGTAAGCTCTTTACTCGATCATTGAAGGTATTTCAAAACTTCAAATAGAATGTGAGGATTATTATCATGCATGTATCAATGTCATCCTATCTCCATTTAATTCTGCTAAGTATCAGCTTGAGGGTATTAAGGGTTAGCATATAACAACCTGCATATCTCATCCAAAAGTCATTGTTTTCTGCACCTTTTTTCCCTTCACTTGCCTTTAAGGATGGTTATTTCTGTTGTACTCAGGTGTAGCTTCTCTGGGCTTTTGGTTGAGACATGAAATGATGCAATCAGTCATAAGTCTACATCATTCATCAAAGTTGACATACATGGGAGCCTATAAAGTTTAATATCATATGGTCTAGTAAGTGCCTGTTGCAAGAACATTATATTATCTTTTTGTCTACTTCTGTTGTTTAATATTAGAGTTTATACAGCTATTTTGACATTGTTCTCTCTTGAGATCTAAATCACTTTTGATGTTTATATGTATATTGTATCTTTTTCTTCTGGTTGCATGCTTTCAGGTGTGCCTGAGAAGTGAGACATAAACCGTCATTTTTGATAGAAGCTGGATTGTTGTGTAACATCATACAGTCTTTATCACTTGGAATAAATTGGCCCTGATGCAAGGGCAAAGGATTACCTTTGATTCCTTCTCTGAAGTTGTGGATATTGGGCAGGGTTCTGTTTCTAATACCTCAGGTATGAGTCAGCAGACTTCTTTGAATAACACGTTACATCCTGTAGAAAGTCCGCTGTCAAATTATATGGTATCTTCTGCCGAGACTACGAGTCTGAATGTTAGTACACAGGATGTTCCAAGCTTTAGTGGCTGGAACACAGGTGAACCTAGCTCTAGAATGAATCCACAAAACCAAGCGAATGATGATGGGACAAAAACTGAGCATGGTTGGTCTTCTTCATTCAATATTCATTCTGGGTCTGGTCCAAGATTGAATGAAGGGCGATTTGAAGGAACCAATTTCCTCTTTCCCGGGAGAGTTAATATTGGCATAAGTGGCAATAGGGTTAGAAGTGGCCCTATGTTCATGCAAGGCTCCAGCTCTACACATATCCCTCAGAACGTGAATTTAAATGCAACATATGTGGCTAACAGTGGGAATAGTGGCCAGGATATGGGATCTGGTATAGGCCCGAATCTTAACAGGTCAAGTGGACTAGAAATAGATCAGAGATCTACTGCTAGTAGTTCATTTGATAATGTTGGGACTTCATCAGGATGCCCCAGTTATATGGTGGAGGAAAATAATGGTGCCTCAAGTTCTTCTTTGGGGACTTGGGGTTTATCCTGCAAGAGAAAGTCCCTTGAAGGTACTTCTGGGCAGTCTTATACTGGTGGAAGTTCTAGCTCCTTTCCGCAGGGTGAGAATGTTGGATGGCATACTGGCACTACTCATTATAATCCTTCTGACAGTTTATATATGCCCTCACAGAATTCTCCTGTTGTTAGTCCTCCAGAACAGCAGAACCTAAGCATTGGGATTGGTGTAAGAGGAGCGACTACTGATGGATTTCCTTTAGGCGTTACAGGGGATGCAGATAGCTTCTTGAATTACAGTAGGAGGTTAGTTGCTAGACATCAACAGGAAGCTGTACCACATAATTTATCTTCGACAGGGAGTATCAGGCGATCTAATTTTTCCTCTCATCAATCACCTAGACCTGTTCCATTTAGTGATTTTCCGGATTTGAGACCCACAGCAGCAGTATCAACAACTTCAAGTGGTCCCCAAAGCCAGTCTCATGCAATGCATATGCCTGGTTTGTCAGGAAACATGCATTCTTTCCAGTGGAATGGGGTTTCCAATTCAAGAGTGGGCAGCTTGTCAAGTTCTGTTAACTCTGGAGAACGAGGGCCTGCATTAAGAGAAGAATCAAACTTAAGAAGCATCCCAAGACACAGTGCAGAGCACCCTATGTTTGTACCTGCAACGGATGTGAGAAATTCTGTAAATGATCCAACAAGTTGGAGTTTGGCTACTGGAAACTTGGGCAATTCTGGAGGAGCTCCTTCCACCGCTAGGATTGGTCCCAGTTCAAGCATGCATACATTGCCCAATCCTACCTGGATTCCTCGCCACCCTCCCCCATCACAAAATCAGCAAAGACTGTCGGAATTTCCCTGGTCTTTGTTTCCATCCATGGACTCAGAATCTGGAGGTCCCAGTGGTCATTTTACCTCATTACCTCCAGGCCCGTCTACTTCTTCACAAGATACACTGATGTCATCTGGACCTAATAGCCAGGGCCGTCACCAACAATATCCAAGATCAGCATTCTTCTTGGAGAGACCAGGTGATGATGTTCTTGGTAGTTCCCATTCTTTGCGGGCTTTAGCTGTTGACATTGAAGGGAGACGCCGACTGGTAACTGAGGTTGGTATTCTGATAATACTTTCTCCTTTTCAAGTTTACTCTTTCTATGTCTTTGTTATTTAGAGGCTGTGTTCTGGCTATGGCGTTTACTCAATTGAATGTGCAATAGTGGTAGTGGTATTGCAGCGGTGCAGAGTTATTCTTATTAGTGATGCTGTAATTATGTAGTTTGATATGCTGCTTACTCATTTCATTGTTTACATTTTACTCAATCTAAATCACTTGACTCTTAGGGTATGTATGGTTAGAGGTGAAATAGGGAGGATGGAAAAAAAAAAAAAGAAAAAGAAAAGTGAAGTGGAGAGAATATTTTAGTGGTGTTTGGTTTGAAGGAAGAGAGGAAAATAATTTGGTGGGGCCCAGGTATTTTCCTTCTGGGCCCTCCCAAACAAGATCCCTCCTAATCTGAAAGAAAATAGGGAAGAAAACTGAGAATGAACCAAAAATTACCATTTCGTCCTTACTTACCAACACCTGCTTCGTATGCTTATTTTTTCTCTCATCAGAACTGAATCTTCTTCTTCTTCATTCATTCTTTGCCTGAGCTTTTTTCTTTCATCGCCTTTGCTTCTTTTTCTTTTCTTTTTTTTTTCGTTCTTCTTTCTTTGTCTTTCGTTCTCCGCCAGTTTCTAGCTTTTTTTTTTTGAGGATCGCCAGTTTCTAGCTAAGAACAAAAGAATGCTAGTCATTGAATCTAGATTTTGATGCGTCTGGATATATATTAATTGAAGATATATTTTGGTTTTATTATGTGGTTGTGGTTTAATTTAAGCCAATCACTATTTTTTTTTTTGTTTTTTTAATATTTTTTTGTTGAGAAACATCAGCCACTATTCTTATCTTCTACTTAATCTTCTTTGCAATGTATTTTACTCTGTCATCACAGTTTATTGACATTTTTACGATTATAAAGTGAAGTGTCCATATAAATTTTTTTTAATAAAAATATTATATTACTTTTTGTTTTATTAACAGGGATATAATTGTAAATTTACACTAAATTTATTTTCCATTCTCTCATTTTCTTCTCAACCTAACAAATGAGGTTTCCATCTTTCCACTTTTCCATTCCAACCAAACACAAATGAGAGAAAACTAAATCTCTTCTATCCTCCCACTTTTCTATTCTTTTCCTGTTTTCTATCCTCCTACTTTTCCACCTCTCCAACCAAACAGACTCTTAACTTCTCTTTTATTTTGGTTGTCATAGTTCTCCTTCTCCTCATCTTACACTTGACCTTTAATAATCTTTTTGCATTAAGACATTTGAGATTCATCTCAAACTAGTAACTAGCTAAATAGGAATTACAAAGTCTGTTGAATAGTGATCTTGTAGCCCCTTTTTTTTTCCTAGCTAATAATGAATTTCATTATATAAATAAACCCAAAAAGAGGTGCTATCCTAATACACGAGATGTTTACAAGAGTGAAACCCAAAAAAAGAAAATAAAGAAAAAAGAATTAACATCTAAAATAGTTTAGTTGAGCCTAGAACTTTCTTGGAGATCCTATGCATCATAGGTTTAATTTTCTTTGAGTCCAAGTTAATCTTTTTTCTGGTTTTTAGTTTACTAGTCAAACCAAGAGTCCAAATACTATAAGTATAAGAAAGAGTCCTTTTATATATATATATATATATATATATATATATATATATTTGTGAGTGTTTTATATTGAGGCACGGGGCCTTAGTGTTCTTTTGATCCCTTCTTTGAAAGGGTTTTAAACCCAAAGTCCACAAATTCTCCTAACTCTATACCGATCACAAGCATATGTAGATGGATTTCCCAATTTTTCCTACATTAGTTGGTCCATCCACTTATGATATTGGCGTAAACTCACTCCATATGGAACCCTAGCAATATCAGAACACCATTCACCCCAAGTCCCCCCATATTTAAATCTATAACTTTTCTTCATTGACTGTTTCTCTCCTCCATATGTCTTCATAATCATTTCCCAAGTAATGGTTGTTGAAAACCAATAGCTTCCTAACCCCCAAACCACCACCTAATGAAATTGGATTACAAATCACATTCCAATTCACAAGATGGAATTTAATCAAACTCCTCTCCCTACTTGCCCGCAAAAATCATGTCATAGTTTTTCCATTTTATTGGTTGACAAGAAGCAAGGGAATCAAGGATAGACAATGGAATAAGAGTGTGTTGTTTAGTCTCCAACTTAATTTTTAAGTTGGAGACTAGACAACATTCTCTTACTGTAAGGCTTCCTTAGACAAATGAAATTTCTTCCATCCTGCCTATCGCTTTTATATCTTTTTTCAAACAATCACCAAGCTTAGTCTCAAAATTTTGGGGGTTGGCTGTGGATTCTTTATAAATGAGTCAGGGTCGGTCACATGTATTTTCCTGATCTGTAGTGGCTCCATCATAATAAAGTGACGATTTATTACACTGGCTGTTAGCCTACTGCAACCATCATTGTTCCAGGCTTGGGATCAACTATGAACAAAATATACAACAATTGACACATGTGGAGTTGATTTAAAAAGTGCTCCTTGAGGTTATCCCAAATATAATTGCAACCAACTCCTCCATATCTCTGATTTTACCAACCGTTACAATTTCAGATTTACATAATCTTTAGCCCCAACACACCTTAAATATAGAAGTTAATCCGCTCCATAGAAAATGAGTGTGCCGTCTGCAAAGAGTGAGAAATCTCCAATGATTTGCCACTGGCTTTGGTAATATAAAAACCAGCTAAGTACCCCTTTGATAGTAGTCTTCTTAGTGCTTCCATAACAATAACAAAGAGAAATAGAGTAAGTGGATCTCCCTCTCTTACGCCTTTGAACTGTCAAAAAAACCCCTTTTTCCATTCACCAAAACTAGAAATCATAAAATGAAAATGCAAGATGATATCCAGTTACACAACTTCTCCCAAAAACAAAACCTCTTCAACAGATATAGTAGGAATTCCCCATTAGCATGGACATAATCTTTCTCCAAATCTAGTTAGTTTGCAGAACAAATACCAGCTTTCAATGTACTATCTGATAACTCATTTGCTATAAGAAACAAATCCAAGATTTCTCTTCCATGAATGAAAGCATTTTGAGTGTAAAATACTAATTCCCCCAAAACATTGTTCAATTTGTTCAACAATACTTTAGCCTAAATTTTATAAATACTACCCATGAGGCTAATAGGTCCAAAATCCTTTACATCCACAGCCTCTGCTTTTTTGGTAATGAGACATTTAAACTTTTCTCAAAGATAACTGTCTCATAAACTGTGGAATATTTTTCTTAGATGTTACCGTCTCAGAAGGTGTGGGATACCTTCACAATATATTCTCTCATCACTTATTTTTATTTTTATAGGTAAGACAATTTTATTAACAAAAACTTCATACAAGAATGAAGCAGCCAAAAAACGTATGTACAGAAAAAGAAAAAAACTACACAAAGGGAATTATGTACAAGAAGAAAGAGAATCTAAAAATGACGGAATGGAATCCCTAGAAGTGAATCCCCAAGCACAAGACCAAGCAAACAAAGTCCCTACAATGCTAATTGCTGGTCCCCTGTTTGCTCCAAATCCTCAAAAGTATGACTATTATCATTATTAATGCAATCGTGAAACCATCTGGTCCTATTGCTTTCAACCCATCCATGCTTTTCAGCACGTATAGGACTTCTCCCTCCTCAGTCTCTAACTCTCTAGATGTTCCACATTCACAACATTAATGGTAGAGAATTGCATCCCATCACGATTTAGGTTACTATAGAATTGCACAATTATCTCTATTTTCCTTTTTATTTGATGTGAGCACATTAATCTAGATTGTTGATAGTTATTCCTCCTATGAGAGTTTACCTATATGATGGGGGAAAAAAACGTTTTCTTATTACCTTCTTTCAACCAAAGTTACCTCAATTTTTTTGTAGCTAAATCATCATGCAACCATTTGTTGGCTAATTCTCACTCTTGAACAGCCCCTTTCAGTTCTCTTTCCTGCACTGCATTGTGCCGTTGGCCATAGATTTTCTTTCTCACTATTAGATTGATGGCCCATCAACCCCATCACACCTTGTCGACCATCCTTACTGTTAGATCAGTGACCCATTAGCTCCACCGCACCTTGATGTGCTTTCTTGAAGCTTGTCACGTTCATAGATCTCAGGGGGTAAGGATGGATCTTGATGATATCGTTAGTTATTTGGTATGATCTTGATTATTCCAATCATGGATTTAGCAGCCAATGAGCATTAACTCAAATAGCAATCCTTCCCAAATTAGAGTAAGGTGGGTTGTGAGGTCGTGGATTCAAAATTCATGCATCCGTGTAATTATCATTAAAACAAAATCCAATCATGCATTTCTGGGTAACATGTGGTGACTACTATTGCGATGTCTGTAACTTTCTGTTATGCAATCTTCAATTTTATTCTGTTTTTCCATGAATGAGGTATGATTTTGAAAACCATATGAACTATAGGTTCTTTTACATAACTAATTGTGAATTACTTCTCAAATCTATATCAACTTTAGCTCATGGGTCTAAGATTTCTGTCACATGGGAGTGGAAGTGGGTACATGTTTATGAGTTTGATTCATGTAATCTCCTAGTTGAAGTAACTCTATATTTGTCCTAATAATATATTATGTACATATACATAGATGGATATGCCTGCTCATTATAGTTACTTTCTCTGTGTAACTCACCAATGAGCTCAAGCACAATTGGCACCTCCACCAACACCCCCCCCAGCGGGCGCGGGCGGGGGAAAAGGTGGAGGGTAAAAGCCTGGATTCGCAACCCTTTGAGTGCATGTATAAACTCACCAATTAAAAGAAAAAGGACTAAAGTACACTTTTGCCCCATAAAGTTTGGGTTTATTTTCATTTAGGCCCTTCGTGTATGATTATGTTTTCATATTGGCCTTGTTGTTCATTTTCCTTAGTAATGTGATATTTAAAGCCCTTCATGTTTAACTATTTCATGAAATAGTAGCTCTAAAATCCTATGGAATGTAGGAATTTCATTGTATTTACAGTCACACTACTAAGGAAAATGGACGGCAGGGCCAATATGAGAACATAATCAACTATGAAGGGCCAAAATGAAAATATTAAAATGTAAAGGGCTAAAATGAAACAATCCTAAACTTTAATAGCCAAAAGTGTACTTAAGTTAAAAATAAAAATCTGTGTTACTCTTTGTTTTTGTTTTTTGTTTTATTTCCCTCCCTTTTTTTCTCTCTAGGATATTTTACTGAAAGTATGAGTTGGAACTGGATAATTTCATGTTAGCAAGGAATCTATATGTACAATATAGTATATACCATGTATTTACTGACCAACGGAAGTAATTATGCCTGAGATTTGTTTCATTTATAGTACACATACAGATACATACACATGGAAGTTGTAATATTACTTTTGAAGATGTGGAGTGCATGTCAACTCAATTGCTAGAATCCTTCATTAGTTCTCTTTATGAGTGATCTTTTGTAATGGGTCACATAGATAGTAACTCTGTTCAATCTTTCATAGAGTCGATTCATATGTAGTCTATGTAGATATTTTTTTCTATTTGTAATTCTTTAGGCTACTTTGTGTGTTTTTCATGAAGTAGTCTCATTTCAATAAAATTATTCTTACCTATCAAAAAAGAAAAAAAAAAAGAAGTTGTAATATTACATAACGTGGATAATAGCTTTATGGTGTTCTTTGCAGCAGAACATGTGATCTATGGAGGGTTAATTATCTCAATGAATTAAATGTTGAGCTAGGGTTTAATAATCACAAAGTACTTGTCATGCTTTTATCACTATGTACCTATATTTGGGAAATGGGGAAAATGGAAAAGTTTTAACTGTGTTGAATGTCCAGTTCAAAATTTTTTAGCGTAAAATTCTCACCCACACCCCACAGGATGCAACTCTTGACATCAACCCATTATCCCATTTTTATTTGAGGTGGAAGTGCCACTTAGCCCAAAGGATACTCACTTGAATGTCCAATTATGCACAAAAAACTCCTTGCTACTTGTATTCTCACTCATCATGGTTTTTGTCTGACATGTAATATTATGTTGGTTGTTAAAACAACTCATTGACTGGCTAATTGATTTTGCAGATGCATTCCCACTGGAACTAACAATTTTTGTCCATCTCTATGTACCAGATTCGTCAAGTCTTGAGTGCCATGCGCAGGGGTGAGAACATACGAGCTGAGGTTCGATGTTTACTTTTATAATCATTTATGTTTACTGTTATTATCATTTATGTTAAATGTTAAATTACTGTTTTTGTTTGAAGTTGGTATCTTAGAACTTATTTTGATCTGTTGACTGCATTAACAACCTACTCTGGCTCAAGTTGATTCAGTTACATTTATCTTTCTTTTCTTATTGTGGTATTCAAAAACTGATTGATGGTTCTATTGTTGTGTTTTTGTGCATTTCAAATGCTTCAGTCATTTAATGTGATTCTTTTATTATTAGATTCCTTTTATTTTAATATTAGCAGCCAGGAGAGAAAGCGGTGATGCTTTGTTGATGTGATGGAATCATGCATAATGCCTAGCAGCTAGCTGCTAACAGTTAACACTATACTGAAACATGTACTTTGCAGTGGATAAAAATGGTTAAAATAACTTCCTGCTGAATTTGAAACACCTTACATTTATCTTTACACCATATTGTAAAAATTATTGAGCACCTAGTTTTAACTACTCCCATGTATCCTTATCATCTTGAATCATGATGGTGCTAGCTTAAACATGAATAATCTATTATACATGATATACTGTGCAACTGATGGCACACGAACAAATTACAAGTATAATATTGGTGTGTGGATGATCTCTTCTTTTTTTCTTTTTTTAATTATAAATTTTTTTTTGTTGATGGGTCATGGTCAACTTTTTGGGTATCACCCTTTAAGTGAATTTAGTTTTTATTGGATAACAGCTTTGTTCATCTCCTGTCCCCATCCTCCTAGATACTTAAATATTCGTTTTTATCCTTATGTTTGATTTAACTCCTAGGGTTTGGATTAAATAGTTTGTGAGCTTGAAGGGAAACAAAGGTTACCGTCTGGCTTGTACATCTTTCTTACACATTCTAAAAGATTTTCCTATTCATAAATCAGCATAGTTGCAACTGTGAGAAAGTACAGACCTTTACATGATGGCTCTGTTAGGCAAGCTTCTAATTAGGGTTCACTAAGATGCTCTGGTGATCCAGAAAATTGCTACTAGGAACTTATCATTCAACACTGATGATGGCTTTGTCTAACATTTGAACTTCCTTTGGGTGATATGCTAGGACTATATGCTTTTTGATCCCTTCGTATATCATGGAATGGCTGATATGCATGACAGGCATAGAGATATGCGGCTTGACGTCGATAACATGTCTTATGAGGTAAGAAAGGACAAATGATTTTTCCAATTGGAAATTTTACTAGTAAGTGTTCCCTTGATACAAATGATTGGGATATCAGGAATTGTTGGCTTTGGGAGAACGCATTGGAGATGTGAGCACCGGACTGAGCGAGGATACCATTTTTGAGTTAATGAAACAGCGAAAATATGCTACTGCAACAGAATCCCTGCGTGACTTAGAACCATGTTGTATATGTCAGGTATGAGATCCGTCCGTCTATATGTGGCAGTGAGAGGAGAAAAAAAAAAAAAAAAAAAAAAAAGGAGAAGAGAATAACTAGACTTTCTTTCTTTTCCTCCAAGCCTTTTCTTTTTCTTATAACTAATAGATTTCTGCTTTCAGTTGCTGCACTCAACTACTTTTAAGTTTCAACTTTGTTTTCCTTTTCTTGAAATGTTACCATCGCATGCAGGAGGAGTATGCTGATGGGGATAATCTCGGGGCACTAGATTGTGGGCATGATTTTCACACCAACTGCATCAAACAGTGGCTAATGCTGAAGAATCTGTGCCCCATTTGTAAAACGACGGCCCTGTTAAAATGAGAGGGACGACCAATCATTCTCTAAGCCCTGAAATTATTATTTCTTTGCTTATGGATCAACAATTCCATAATTGGGTGGATGATTACTTAAATACCTCTTTCTCCTAAAGCAGTCTTTCTCATTCATGAACTGCCTGTTTTCAAGAAAGACAAAAGATGCAGCTGTTTGTTTAAAAAAAAAAAAAAATGCTGCTTTAGTCATAAAAGGGTTTGCCTATACCTTTAGCAATTGATACATTTATATCATAATGTGAATTATAAATACACTGGAATTATAAATATCACATTATCTGGCATTGAGAATGGTGCTGGCAATAAGAATTACTTCTTTTTTTTTTTATTTTTTTTTAATTTAAAATTTTTATTTCACCTATAGTTGGACCTATCAATTTTGGTAGATTTTAATATTTTAGTTTGGATTTTATCTTCATTTTATTAAATCCCCTGTAACTAGAGTTGGATACATGAGGTCAAACTATGACTGATTTTATTTTTGGACTTAATTTTAGAGATGATTTTATCATTTCATACTAGAATCCTATGCATATTGTTGGTCTTCAACAAGTTATTCATCTGTTCTCATAGTGTTTCACATGGGCTCGTGATCAGTTCAAGGTGTTTGATTGTTTGTGTTAGGTGGTTGTATCTTGTATGTTGCTTAATCTCTTATTTTAATTAATTAATTAATTTATTTTGAGAATCAACTTAATCTCTTATTTGTAATAGTTTTATATGCTTCCTTTACAATTTCTTCTCTCTTGGGAGTTGGGAGGGCCTATTAGAGCATTTGCACTAGGTATGCTAAATGGCATACGTAAGGAAACTTTATCATTTTCACACAAAAAGCAAGTTGCATTTGGGCTTCTAATTTTCAACCATTGCAAAATTTTTTGCAACAGTGCTACAGTGCATTTCTACCTTTAGAATTGCATTGTAGCACAATTGTAAAACCAAAAACAACATTTTATTCTCTCAACTGTCCTTTCTCATTCTGACTCTCACTTCCTCTCTCTGTCTCTCACAAGTCACAGCTCCTCCCTCCTCACTCCGTCTCTCACATTTCTCTCGTTCAAAGCTTGCACCGATGTTGTGTTTTGGATTTTGAGGTTAGATCAGTGGGCTAGGTTTGGATTGGTGGGTTGGGATCGGTTGACGGTGGGCTTGGATTGGTTGATCTGTTGATCAGTGGTTGGATCAGTTGGGTTGATTGTCGGTAGCTCCGATGGTGGCTCTAGTGGCGTTGCTTTAGTTTTAGTTTGGTTTTGGGTTTGGTGGTGGCGGCGGTGGTTAAGTTTGGCTATTGGTTAGTTGGTCGTGGGTTCATGATGGTGGGTCTGCGAGTTGGGTGTTTTGGGTCGACGGTATATATGGGTGTTTGGGTTGTGTGCGGCGGTCACGGTGGGTTGAATTTTGGGTTCATCTGTCACAGCGATTGTTGGTGTTTTTGGCGGTGAATTGGTTTTTTTTGGGTTGCGATCAGTAAGTTTGTGGGTTGCTTATGGTAGCATTGAGATCGGTGGTCGTTTTGTTTGCTGTGGATGTGGTGGTTGTTAGTGTGTGTGTGACTGTGTGTTAAACTGGTGCTAGAGGTTGAGGGAGAAAGAGGAAAAGGAAGAGAAAAAGAAAAATAGTAAAAAAAAGAATAATAAAGAATATTTAAATAAAATGGGAAAAAAAAAAAAGAATTTTGGGATGTTGGAAGTATTGTAAAATGGTATGGTATAGTTGATAAAGTAGCTTTTTGGGATGGTAAAATAGGATAGAGTAGTATTTTTTTGATATGAATGCTTTTAGGAGATCATATATTTCTCAGCTCAACTGCATTTCTTGGCAACTAAATAAAATTTAAGAACAAGGGTGTCCCATGAGCTTGGAACATCCATTGTTTCTTCCAAAACCTTCACCTTCTTAGTCCGCCAAAAAAAAAAAAAAAAAACCCTCTGGGTTATGTGTCTGTGAATGTATGGGCTGGCATATCCTGTTGGGTGGGTGGGCTAGATATGGGATTCTAATTTTAGAAGCTCTTATTAAATTATGTGGGCTCTTGCTAAATATGTACGATCATGCATGTAGTTAAAAGCCTTGTAATTAAATTGACATAGTATAATAGACACTTCCAAATGTTTTTAAATGCGAATGTTTAGGGTTCATAATTCTCATTTTCCATTGTTTTGACTATTAATTTTTTGAAAAGAAAGAAAGAAAAGAATGTGTATTTATGGGTTGGCATATTAGGTCTCACTTGAAAAAAAAAAAAAAAATGTAGACTTTCTGTTGGTCAAATATATTGGTGATTTACAATTTTAAAAGCTCTTATCCAATGTTGTCAATTTTATTTCGATGCCTGTACTAATTTGTTCATTGTAATGAAATATTTTGGTAATGGTCAATTCTTGTGTGCCATTTTAGGGTAAATGCTAAATTATCAATTTAAAATAAAATTAATACATATTTAATTCTTGTGTGCCATTGTCAATTCTTGCACAAATACATATTTAATACATATAGTTTTATGCAACATAAAACTATCAATTTAAAATAATCAAACTAAATAATACAAATTCTTAAGTTCTAACTCCATCATCAAATGATCTAACAAGAAGATTTATAATATTAATAAATCTAGAGACAACAAAATTCACATTTTTCTGAGGTGGCAAGTTATTAGTAGTAGATAATAAAGCGGTGTCAATAGTGAGCCCATATAAAAATAAATAAAAACTTGCCAAGTAAGCAGTTATGAAAATTATTTTGACGGTAGTATTGTTATATATATATATATATATAGGTTTTTATAAGAATGTTTTTATATTATCTCATTACATAACAATAGGTCTATTGTTATAAAAAAAGAAGTAAGTATTATCATCTAAGTAATATTGCACATCCTTGGTGCGATGGTTACTCCACAAGTATAAATGCTTGTGGGTGAGAAGTAAGGGTCATAGTTCAAGTCTCTAGGAGAGAGCTTCACACACATATGCACTTAGATTAGATTAGAGTAAAATTTATATCTGGTATAAAAAAGAAAAGAAAAAGAAAGTAATATCTCATTAATTCTAAAAAAGAAGAAGAAGTAATATCTCATTACATTACAAGCCAACATGGTCTATAATTAAAATATAAAATCTTATTACACAAACCAGCACTTGTAATAAAATTTTATATTTACATAAATTACAATGGTAGCAAATGTTTCCACACCTGTGTGGTTTAAACACCACCTCCCCTTCTTTACCATTTACTTATCTTAAAAATAAATAAATAAATAGATTTCACCTTTGCTATAATAAAAAAGTAAAGGAAAAAGTTTGACTTCAAATTAATTGTAGCATAAGACTACAACCTCTACTAAAAAAAAAACACGACTACATATTTTGAAAATCTAAGGGTATATTTGATAACTATTTTTTCAACTTTTTTTTTTTTGTTTTCAAAAACAATTTTCTATTTTTGAAACTAAAAATCTTATTTGGTAACTCAAAATAAATAGAAAACAAAAACTGTTCACAAAACTCAATTTGTGAAGGAAACTGAAAACATGTAAAATGCTGTTTTCAATTTCTAATTTTCAAAAGTCAAAGAAAACACGCATTTGATTTAATGAATCTGTCTCATTTAATGAGTTAGCATTAGAGTTCAAATCCTAATTGTAAGGACACAAAAATCAAGCTATCCAAACCCACCTAGAACAATGAACTTGGTGCAGCCCAATTAGGCTCAAATCAATAGATATTTGTAAGAGAGTGAGTTAAAAACAAAGGAGAGGGGGCTTAGCTCGAGGACAATAATAGGACCAGAGTGACTGAAGATCAAAGTTTATATCTATATGTGAGGCTTATTACAAGCTAGCCCGATGAGGCAATTCTTACACAGAATGATACACTATTCACTTTCTTTCTCTCAGTGTTCTTCTCCAAATCCCCCTTTTTATTTGGAAGCTCCCTTCCCTTATATATTTCTCAGTCCATTGTATCCTGACCCTTCATCTCCACCTACCTAGACTCTCCTTCTGACACTTGTCTCCTTAAACTTTTTTTGAAGGTAGTAGAAAGATCTGCTTAGCTATGAATTCCATTGTTTAGGTCACTTCCTCATCAATACAAATGATAAAGCTGTTGTGGACATTTAATGCGGAGGCAGCAGGTGGACTCTCACTGGATACTTCCTTCACCTTCCATGATTCTCTCTCTATATCCCATCCTCCTCATCCGGACTTCCCAGAAGTCTTTTGTCTCTTCCCATCCTATCCTCGGGTAAATTCTCTCTTCGGGCTCATAATGCCTCCATAGTGATAACTACAGCTCATTATATCCTTCCTCGGTCCTCGGGCCCCCACACTAATAACAACATATTTTAGTATTTTTTTTCTTCAATTTTTTTATTTTTATTTTTAATTTCAACTAATCAAACATATTTTTGATTTCAAAAATACAAGAAAATTGTTTTTTCTTTATATTCCAAAAACAAGTTTTTAAAAATAAAAACAAAAACTGTTACCAAACATAACCTAATTGTTGAATTTTATGTTCTTTATCTATACTACTATTTAAGGGGCTTCTCCTGAACTAAATTTTTTGGTAATTCAAAAATACCCTTACATCCTAAGTTTAAGTAGAGACAAAAAAAAGAAGAAGATAATTTAGTGAAAACATATCTCTAACTCTCACCTACAATATTTTTAAATTTTTTTAAGAGATAAATTTACACAATTATCTTCTTTCTTTCCTTTTTTTTTTTTTTTTTTTTTTTTTTTTTTTTTTTTTTTTGCAATTAGATAAGTTTACCTTAAAAAAAAAGTTTTTTTTCCCTCTTTTCATTAAGTTTTTTTTTTTACTATTATCCAAAAGTTCACATTAAATCCCACGGTTCCACATATCTTCCATAATTCCATTCAACACGGCAAAACACATACACAACCAAAAAAAAAAAAAAAAAACTCCCGTTGGATTAGACTCCCTTGGTTTTCAAAATATCATTACTAAGAAATTCTACTAATTTAAAAGCTACCCTTACACTAAACTTTTATAATGTTAAAGAACTTGAATTAACACTACTCCTAACGGTGCATTCACTTCTCCCATTTCCCATCACTTTCTCATCCTTATTTCTCTCTTGATTTTTCATCCATATCACACACATGGTAGTTACCACTATTTCAAAAACATTTTTTTAATAAAAAAAAAATGTGTAACACAAGCGAGATTCAAGTATCAGTTTTTCTATTTTCTCTACTTATTTGGTTTTTTGGTTTGTTTATTTAACTCTCTTGGATTTGATTTTTCATTTCATTTATCATCAATTGAATTCAATTTAAATTGGTAGTTTTCCCTTTGATCTCGATTACTCGGTGTAAAAAAAAGTTTTTCTTTTTCTTTTCTTTTGTAGATGGAAATGCAAAACCTTTGAAGCAACCCAAGTTTGATAATAAATAGTACAATAAGCGAAAGAGGTAAGTTTTCAATTAATTGAAATTTATGTGAATTTGTGTTTTCAAAGTTTGTAGCTTAATGGATTGGTAATTTGCTTATTTATTTTGAGTGAAAAAGGTTCAAATTTGTTTTCAAAGGGTTTTAATTCTTGGGTTGTTTTTTACTGGAAATTTTATTTATTTATTAATATCTCTGTTTGGTTACTAAAAAAATATAGATAATAATGGATTTTTTAAAAGTGAAAATTCTAGGTCAATTTAAAAAATTGATTCAATTTAATAAAAGTAATCTGCAGTTCTTAAAAAAAAAAAAAAAAAATCAAACAAGGAGCCAACACGAGGATTCAAGAGTTAGAATGGTACATTTATAGATTTACTCATAGTTTATAGGACTAAAATCCCTTTTACATGTTTTTCCTATTCCCCCCACCCTCCCTTTTTCGTTCAAACCTTCACAAAATAATTTTTTTTTTTTTTTTTTGCGCTATAATATTCCTTTATTTATTTATTTATTTATTTTTTTGTAGAATGAGAATCATGGAAAATTAAAGGAAATTTAAAATATTTATTATTAGTTAATTGTTGAGGATTTTTTTCCACCAACCAAAATAGTACCATTGGTAACTCAATCTTTAACTTATTTGCAGGTTGATTCTATAGATTAAGAAGGGTGGTTTGGGTTTTACTCCTATGCATTATAAAAGACCGTCAAACACACATCTTCTTCTTTTTCTTCTTTTTGGTTAATTGGGTGGTTAAAAAATGGATACAGGTGCTTTAGTAGTAATGCACGTAGCAAGTCCTTCACTTATTATGTAAAGAACTTATACAATTGAATATCAAAGATTCATATAATTTTTTTTTTGTACGTTTTATTTTGTGATTCAATAGTCTTTACATCAAAATAAATATGCTCACCCTTGATGAATAATGATTACTAGCCTCTAAGTAAGCGCTCACGTGTGTGCTTAGAGATTTTTCTAATTTTTTGATTAAAGGTTAATAATTTGCAACAATTATAATTTGGGATTACTAATTTTTTCAATCACCAAAAAAAAAAAAAAAAAAAAATTTAGGGGGTGTGATAAAAAAATTATTTCACCCACAAATGCATAATACTCATCATACCCTTAAGTTTTATTTATTTATTTATTTTTATTGGAAAATGTAGTAATCTCAAATTATAATTGTTGCAAATTATTAACTTTTACCCAAAAAAATAGAAGAGCATCTGAGCACGCGCATGAACTATTTTTTATGCATAATTTTAAACTACAAAAACATAAAATTTAAATATTTGATTGATGAAATAACTATTGATCTTTGATTTTCTACAAATTTTGCAAACATAAATGATGTAAGAAGTAAATGTAATTCATCAAATAATGAATTTGTTAAAATTCACTTTGAATAAAAAGATATTGAAGTTTGTGGCCAAATCTTGTCTAAAAATAAATTTGAATATTCGAATGAGAATCAAAATCGTCTTAAGAGTGTAAGACAGCTATACTCCACTTGATGCCACAAAGCAGGGCAGAGAGCAACTGATCAAGCCGCGTATCTTCTCCCTTAACGCACTTAACAATGGCGTTACGTCGCCGACTTTCCATAAAGACTAATTGGAAAAACAAAAATAAAGAAAAAAAAAAATGACTCGGGGGAGAGAGAGATAGAGGATTACAGTGAGAAGAGTAGTGTCACTCAAAAACAACTTTGTCATCATATTGGTGAGTCATATAAAGATGGCTGACTACGTTAAATATTTATGAAAGTTTAACCGTCTCTAGTTTTTTTTTAAGAAGAAAAACTTGAACTTTCTTTAAAATAAATCAGCTATAATTGGTTAACAAAATATTATTGGGTTGTGAAGGAACATCTTTCAACCATACTGATAAACTGCTAACATGTCTCGCATGTCTAGCAAGGTTATGAACTACAAAATTCTCTTATCTACGGGTATGAGAAAAACTATAACTATGAAAAGATTCTGCATGAGCTTCGACCTCTGCAATGAGATGACCAAACGAAGGACTGGTCTTCGCTCTTTAAAGCTGAAATGATCACCTTGGAATCTCCCTCAAGAATAATACAAAAATGTAGTAGAATATTACAAAATATATTGGGCATAATAATAAAATACGAATAAATTTTATGGAGTATATGGGATTTGGAGAAATTTTCAGAGGAGATTAAGAAAGACAAGGACTGTTAACTATTTAATATATCAGTATATTATTGGTCAATGATGCTGAAAAGTGGTTCCGATATGAATCCAATGCCATAGGTTTCAATGGATAGGGATGGCTTTGCTACTTCAAGATTCAAATAAGGGAGCTTGGAGATTTAATTGATGTGCTTGTTTTCTCAACCTTGATAAAACTTGCATTTTCAAGGACTTAATTACTCAGCTTCCTAGAGGTTGCTATTAGAGGTAGTAACTAGTATTACAAAAATGAAAATCAAATCCTCTGTTTTGTGATCCTGTGAGTGCAAAATATGTTATCGCGTTAGTTTACATTTATGTGTGTGATCAACATTATGAAATCATAAATTTAGTCATATATCCTAGAGAGTTCACTGCTATCAAATTAAACCTTCAAGGAGGTGCTTTGGAATCGGTCATAGATTTTGGTAGTTAACATAGAATGGTTGTTTGTGAAGGAGTCCATGTGACAAGTTTGGAGTTTTGAAGCTAGTGTGGGTTGCAAAAGTGAGTTCATCTACTGAGTCGTAGAATCTAAGCAACAGGGGTCATTCTAGATTGTAACTCATTCTGATATAGTGGGTTGCCTTAGTTGTAGTATGTTACCCTATAGTGGTTTTCTTTCTTTGGAGATGTTCTCCATCGATTTTTTTACCATGTAGTGGGTTGTAAAAGTGAGTTCATCTATTGTTTCTTTTGTTTAAATCATTGACATTGTTATCACATATTGGTTTAACTGGTAATTAACAAATACATCTGTTGCATAATCTATTTCAGGGTCTAAACAGGTCTTTTCACCTTTAACAACAAGGTAACACCAATGTTCACGATTTAATTTAATTTTTTATTTATTTATTTTTTTTGAGAGAATGTTAGAGAGTTAAATAAGAAGACATTCATTGAATTATTCTCTGCTATGTAACATAAAGTGGAGCATGATTGTTGAGTTAATGGATTTTGATTCTTCAAATGATCATTTTAAGAGTGCGTTTGTTTAAGTTATAAGGTGACATATTTTTTAAGCCTGCTTATGTATAGCTTTTTAAGTACTTGCTTTTTTCTAATTTTTTTAAAATTTAAATAGACCAATAAATTAAGCTATACCAATGGACACTAAAATTTTACTAATTTCCTATATAATTTTGTTATTTCATATTTGGCTTTTTGGCCTTAGATGCAATGAATTCCTTCTAAAAAACAAAAATTTGGCTTGCTTCTTTTATATTTTGTTTTTATGACGAATTTTTATTTTATGTCATGGTGACACGTGTAATCGCACTCATATAGGTGCAGTTACATACATCATTATTTTTTTAATGAACGTTACATACGTCATTGTGACACCAAATACCATCTCCTTTCTTATCCCTTTGTGTGTCTTGATATCTTTTGACGTCAAATTGATATATAATCAATCCGTAATGATATTGTTTTTTTGGTAAAGCAACTTAAAAATGAACAATTTGAATTATGTTGATGAAGCAATAATTTTAAAGTAAAAACTGATTAATTAGACCAATTTTAGAAATTAAGTTCAATAAGAATATTCTAGACCAGATATGCACTTAGTTGCCTATTCTAGTATACATTAATTTTGAGAAATCAAACTTGTTTGTGATGTGGTTTTGAAAATCGGGAGAAATTAGCCTATTCTAGAGAGTGACTAAATTAAAGCACATTATTCTCTTTGAGCTAACAAATGTCAACAGCTTGTGAAGATATACCAAGATTTCTTGTAATATGTGTATTTGACAGAAAATCCTCTCTAGTAAGGTGAATGGGTTCTAGTAAGGCTTCCTTTCCTTTGTAAATTGTTGGAGTACGGCTAGCTTATAAGTTATAACCATGAGTATCATAATTATAAAAAATTCATAAAAATAATACGTAATTTATTATTAGGTAAATTATTATACTAGCCTCCCTTAAATTTGTTTGAAATGACTCTCCCTCTAAATGTTTAATGAAAGAACACACACATTTTAAGGCTTAAATAAATGCAACAATTAAGTTTTTAGTTTCAACTTTCAATAGCAGAATATTCTATGTTTAAAAAAGTGTACCATTAATTATGTGTATCTAAAGGGGGAGAGCGTCATTGATTCATAAATCTCAAGGAGGGTAATGTCATTATCTCCGCAATTTAGGTAATAATATTTTTTTAAAATAAAATATTCCATTAGTGTATCATAGTTTTGAAAGGAAATAAAAGTCACTGTTTCACTTGTACAAACCTCAACGAGGGACTATCATTTATACAAATTTACAAATGTTAGGGAGAGTATTATTTCAAAAATCTTGAGGGGTAGTGTAGTTTGCCTTTTATTATTTATATTAAAAAAAAAATGATAGAAGAAGTACCTCAATTCTTTATATGTATATATAAAGGAAGTTAAAATTGTAATTGGGAAAAAAAGAAAAAAAAAGAGAGATTTGGGTCATTGCATCACCTTTCTTTCTTCTAATAAAGTCATACACCGATATTGAATATTACTAATGGGAAATTTTTTACCCCATAGATTCTTGCCTACTGATAATTAGCCCTATTGAAGGGAGAAAATTGAAATATAACCTTAGGAAGCAAACAATTGATAATTGATATGTATGATTGGCTATTTTTTTTAAAGAAATTTTTCTTTAGTATTATATTTGCTGAATATTTATTTTATTTAAAAGATAGAGAATTTTATATTCAATCCATTATGATTGTAACATTTGTAGGGTAAAAGATTATTCTATTAATTAGTAAACTCTCACCCCTCACCCTCCAAATGATATATATATATATATATATATATGTATATATATCTCTCTCTGTCTCATAAAAATTAATATAATATAATCTACGAAGATTTTCTTACCTTATTGAAAAAGATGCTTTCATGCATTATGAGGTTGCCCTAAAAAGCCTCTTATTATAGTATATTGTTGCCTGTGCTCAAAGAACACTGATATTTGGTATATTAGTCCTGACCATAATCATTACATATAACAACCAAAAAAAAAAAAAAAAAAAAAAACGCTCGCATCTTTATCCTAATTAAGTACATAGTTAGTTTCACTCAGATTATAGTAATTAATGAACATTGTCTTTTAGCTTTGAAAGGATGAGATTGAGAACTCTAACGTACGGGTGGATATATTTGAGAAAATTACGCATTTTCTGACAAGAAAAATTGAAAATTTCATAGGATTTTCTTTTTGAAAAAACACACAAAAGAGAAGAAATGAGATTTTAATACAAATTTTGACAAATGATATTGTAAATGCAAGTTCGAAGATAATGACAAATTATATGGTCCTCCCACTAATACAATATCAAACAAATAAATTACAGAAAACTATGCCATGCCAAAATCAGAATAATTTTTGTTGGATTGATTTGGTTCAAAATGTCTTTAATCTTAATTTGAAATGGTATTCCTAGAACTTGGTTACATCATACATGCTAGTTTAAGCATAGGGGATGGTTGGTTGTGACTAGAGTTATGATCTTGAAGAAACTATGCACACGTACCAAAGAAGTCACAAACGTAGTATTGGAAAACAATTTTAGTCTCAGTATTGTTTAGATCTTGTTAGACAACAACAAGAATAAAGCTTTAGACCTAAATTTTTTTTTGAATCAATTATAGTTCCTCAAAATATTATTATTATTATTATTTGAGTGGGGTAAAATTTGATTAGGATCTCAATCAAATTTTTTTTTTTTTTTTTAACAAATGACATTATATTATCGATTCTATTGAATTGGGGAACCATATATATCAACTAATAGGAGTACTAAATAATTTATCCTAGATGAAGCTGTTTAATTATAAAGTTTATTAGGCTTGATTTGATAATTTAAATGGCTGTATGGTAAGATTAAACATGACTTTGATTATTTCACAATCAAGCCTAGTACGGATTGAACTCTAGTAACTTGTGGAAACATAGTTCAACTTTACTTTAAAAAAAAAACCTATGCAAAATCCCTTGTTTTTTTTTTTTTTTTGGTTTTAAGGTAAAAACTTGTTTTCCACCTCCTGTGATTTATAGTAACTAAAAAAAAAACGTGATTTAAAATCACGTTTTCAATTTATAAAAACACATTGCGTGTAAAACACACTGCATGAAACAGGCAGTGTCATTATTTCAATGCCTCACAAGTCACAACCCTAGCCAAAAATTCATATATATTTATTTCCAATTGAGGCTAATGGCAGTAGTAATTTATGTAAGGATAGGTATTATATGGTTTGGGCAGGCAAGGTCATCATCATCGTGGGACCCTTATCGAATACTTAGGGTATCCGTTTTTGTTTTTAAGCACAGTAACGGCATTAGCTTATGATTATATTTTGGGTTCATGCCAGCCAAATCATCTCTCACACCTAAACCTTTGCCACCTTTTTTAAACGCCTCCTCATCACCTCTCTCTCTTACAAGTCTCTCTCTCTCTTTCTCTCTCTTTCTCTTTGTGTGAGTGTGTGTGTAGCTATGTCTGAAGAAGGAGTAGGATGCCATGAAAGTTTCTTCTGGGAAAACCAATCACGGGGTTTTACTAATTCAGACAATTCAGCTGGTGGCAGTGAAGAGAAACTGGGCAATAGGAAGGTGCCAGGCTCTAGCTCGAATAGCCAGGCAGAGATAGGAATGGAAGAGGCGGTGCCATTGCCAATTGTTAAGAAGAGGGGAAGAGGGGGTGTGAGCAAAAATGCGAAGGGGAGTAATGGTGAAGGGAGAGCAGGGAAAGGAAGTGGTGAATCAGATCATGATGTTCATATATGGACAGAGAGAGAGAGGAGGAAGAAGATGAGAAATATGTTTGCTAATCTTCATGCTTTGCTTCCTCAACTTCCTCCTAAGGTAAATGTATTGCTTCTTGACCATCAAAATGTGTTGCTTTTTCAAGGTTGAAACTTAATGGATATTGTTGTTTTTTGCATGTTGCCGCTCTCTTTTTCTCTCATTTTAATTACTATATATTTATAAAAAAGAGAATGCCCTTTATTATTTCAATTTTCCTTTTGATATTTATGCACATCAAAGATCTCAACTTTTTTACTTTCGATATTTATACATACCAGGTTCTTAATTTTTTTACTTTCTTTTCTTCTTGGGGAGTTAGAGAGAACTCTCTCTCTCTCTCTCTCTCTCTTCCACATTTAAACAAGATATAAATTTATAATAATAATAAATAAATAAATTCTTAAAGGCACTATAGGTGCCCATCAAAACTCGGGATTCATAATTCATTCTTGGTGTAAATATTTTCCCTGGCAAAATGTGAAAATTGTAACCATATTGTTCATGCATCGATGTGCCCTTTTGCTTATTTTGTAATTAAGGCTTCTTCTGACAGATAATTAAAGTGATGACAGATTCATCAAACAAAGTTTCAAATTTTGTAGCAAGAATATTCTCTAGGCATGATCTAAGTACGGATTTTATCTTGAGTTCCCCCTTGTTTGGCTATTCTACATATTTGGCTATCTAAAAAGAGAGTGTAAATCTTTTTTATCATAAAAAAAAAATAAAAAAAAATAAAAAACTTTTTTCTTTTTTGGTTCTTTTTTGTGGAAAAATGTGTAAATGAATGATTGTTTCAAGTATAATTGGCTGGTTGAATTTGTTTCAGGTTTAATATGCAAATCTGTTTGTTCTAGGCTTCTAGATGAGCGCTGTTATAGTCCCAACTTAAATCCTTGAAAAAAATAATATATGGCAATAAAACAACCACAGTGAAATTTCAGCCCCATGAGCCATCTTTCCTATAATCTGATTTGACAATGTAATTTCATATATATCCGTTTAGGAGCGGTCTATTTAGTTTTTTTTTTTTGGAAATTTTTTTTATTAAAAATGTGTTAAAGTATTATTTTACTTTGAAAAAATGAAAAAAAAAAAAAAAAAAGTAAGAAAAAATGAAAATTTAAAAGGTTATACATAAAAGTAAAAAAAGAAAAAATTGGTTTATAAGCTAATGCCAAACACACAGATATTACCAAACAAAAAAATATTTCATCTAATTTCGCAAACGCAGTTGCTAAAAGTTTTTATATTCTGTCTTCTAAATTACCATCCATTTGAAACTTTTCATATAGGCCGACAAATCCACAATCGTGGATGAAGCAGTGAACTGCATCCAAACCCTACAGAACACTCTCCAGAAGCTGCAGAAACAAAAGCAAGAAAGGCTCCAAGGTGCCTCATCAACTTTCGGTTTTGAGCCAAACACAATCACTTCATCACAAAAGCTATCCTACGACACAAGGGAGGCATTCTTAGCTGATCAAGGATCTTCAAATATCCAGGCAATTGGAACAATTGCTACTACTTGTTCAAATTCACTCCCGGTCTTGCGAAATCCTATAATGTTTCAAACATGGACTTCTTCAAATGTCGTCTTGAATATTTGCGGCAATGATGCACAAATTAGTGTGTGCTCGCCTAAGAAGCCTGGCCTCTTGACCACCATCTGCTATGTGATGGAGAAGCATAAAATAGAGGTGGTATCTGCTCAAATTACCTCAGATTATGATCGGACCATGTACATGATTCAAGCTCATGTAAGTTTTCTATTCTACTTGAATTTTCCTTTTTCAGTTTATGCTAGCTACTTTCACTCTTTAAGGAATTAATGTCACTAACTTTAACTTGCTCTAACTTTATTTTTAATTTAGTGTTCCTAAGCTAATTGTGATTAGAATGCATAATACAAGCATGAAATCCTTGCTTTATGAATTAGGGTCCTATTCATTTAGAATGAATAAATATTAAAGAGACCGAAGCCAGCTAACCCTAGTTAATTTGCTAGTCTTTCAGCCAATTTTTGTTACAGCAAATATTATTCATATGCGCTAAACATATATGAAAGGAAATTTTTAATTTCATTACATATATTAGTTTTTATGTTTGTTAAACATGAACAAAAATCTAATATTCTATTTTATACTTTACCAATCATAACTTATTACATTTTCTTTTTTCATTTATAAAGTAAGGAAAAAGTTATTAAGGGATGATATTTAATTTTATATTTCTTATAAAAATAGTATCAATTTTTTTTTTTATAAATTATCCATTAATAAATGCGCTAAAAGACTAGGAGAACAATTAACCCCAAAAAAAAAAAAATAATAATAAATAACATGACTCATATAATAAAAATTTTAAATGAAGAAAAAAAATTGGTAAAACATAAAGTGAAATAAGAAAAATTTAAAAAAAAAAAAAAAAAAAAAAGTGACTAATAACCATATGCTCATTTTGAAGCAGATTTTTAACTCTTAAGGGTGAATCCTTTGTGCATTGAGCAGGTGACTGGAGCTTCCGTTCAGTTCCAAGAGGCAGAATTTCCTGTGGAAGAAATATACAAGCAAGCTGTGGCTGAGATAATGTTATGGGTTTCTTCCTGATCATCCTGGACACCCAACATAGAAAGAATATCAATGTTGCTGATAACTGAAGTTTTTCCCTTAAATTACAATCAGTTGGCTAGTCATATGGATTCACAGCAGCCAAAATGGCGTCATATATAGTTGTTCTGGCGAATATATGTTTATAACCATAGCTCCAAACAAAGCTGTAGCTTTTTTTTTTTGGTTGTTGCAACTAGATTTTATGCTTTCCAAAGTACTAAGTAGTTCAATTTCTGCATATCAAAGTTCTTCTACTGTGCAGATTTCAACTTCATCATCATCTCTCTCTCTCTCTCTCTCTCTCTCTCTCTCTCTCTCTCTCTCTCTCTCTCTCTCTCTCTTTAATAGTCAACTGTTCTTTCTTTTACATGCTACTTAGACCATATATCAGATAAGTAATAAAAACAAGTAGAACCAGAGTTATCTAGTCTAAAAACCAATCAGTCTATACACTATAGATACACAAATTCTTAATTTTATCTTTGAAGAAATATGGAAGAAGAACTAAAATAGTAGAATTTTCAAATAGATGGTAGTGTGGGTTTTGAAAAAGGACATCAAAAAAATTAATCTTTTCCCCTTTTGAGATATTTTGAACATGATTTATTAGTAACAGTTTTCAAAGGCTAGAAAACAGTTTGGTATTTTCAATTTTCACTATTTTTTTTTTAAATACTACTATAAAATAACCTTGTATAATAAAAAACGCAGGAAGCACCGAATGCCAAATACTATAAATGATATTGTGCAGAATCACAATATTACTTATAAATGACTACACAGTATATTATATATAAGTATTTTATGAACAAAACCATATTCAGATTAATGGATTTGAAGAGAATTTGTTAAATGCCATCGACAAAAATATGCTAAAAGCTTCACCAATTGAAGCATTCAAACTCTTTTTTTGGGTACCATTCGAAGCATTCAAACATTTTACGGTGTTGAGATGGTTTCCATAGCCAAGTCAATAAATTAAAAAAAAAAAAAAAAAAAAAAGAAGGGAAAAATGACATATAAAATTGTGAGGATTTAGATGGAAAGTATTGTGAAGTTAACTACAAGTCAAAATTTGTTGGTTTTAAGTGTAATTTTATATTTATGATAATTATTAATAGAAATTTACTATTTATTTTTAAAATAGTCATTTACTTTGATTGTGTTTATATATAGAACTATATATTCTAGCATTAGAAATTTATTATAATTTTGTTTGTATATGAAACTATAATTTTGAGATCTCAAAAGCTTTTGTGGTACAATATTATAAGAAAAAATTACATTATTAGTCCCTAAAGTTTGTTAGGTGAGCACAATTGACCTCTCAAATTTCAAGTGAGTGCTATTGATCTCTTAAGTTTCAAACATAAATACTGTTGATTCTTCTGTTAATTGTTGTTAGTCTCATTACCTACATAGCTAACAGAACTATAACATGACATTTTTTTTTATGTGACTTGGCACTTTTTTAAGAATACATATTATTGACACGCCAGAGAATTAGCTAACATGGGTCTTACCCAAATCAAATTGCAAAAATCCGTACTGACTAAAATGAGAGTGGGAGAACTGAACCCTAACCCGATTCGCATATTGTCCGCCACTGCTCTGCCCCAGATGACAGCTCCGCCAGCCATACAGAGACCCAACGCCATCCCATTTCCAGCTAGTTTCGCACATCAATCTGAGATCTGATTTGCCACTGCATATTTGGTTAGATTGAGTTACTGGCAGTCTTTTCGTTTGATTCGAAATAGTAGTGAGGTTTTCTTGATTTTATTATGTGTTGTATTTTGTTATATTATTGGCTTGTAATTCTTTGCGTTTGGCAGTAAGAATCAGTGGGTTTTCTTTGTTATTGTTGCAATGAGATGAGGACATGGATCCTGACATGAATCCAAAACTTCCAAGTTCCAACTAAGCCCATCTCAAAGAACTCCTACAAAATCACAATCGCTATTCTAAAAGCCCCCCAAAATTCCTCCAATATATATATATATATATATACACGTTTTACAGTGGCAGTGTGCAAATCGGGTTGGAAATGGGCTGCGTTGGTGTCTGTGTGTCAAATGGAGTACCGTTAGGCTGAGCCATGGCATGGGCGGAGGGTGCCATGGGTTAGAGACTTAGGGGCTTTTGGTGACGCTCTAGTAAGTTATTTGTATTTTTGGAAATACGTATGAGTAAAAAAATGTATAAAAATGCATATAATATTGTTAAAAAATTAAAAATATGTGTTTAAACACATGTACCAAACGGCCTCTTAAAGCTCAATTATTTCTTTATTGAGTTGAGCAACCAGTTTCAAAGCAAGGATGTGAAGTAATAGGTGTAATTTTTTAATTGAAAAAAGTGTCATATCACATTAAAAAAAAATGTC
The DNA here is from genome assembly GCF_932294415.1 of Quercus robur. NCBI lineage: Eukaryota > Viridiplantae > Streptophyta > Magnoliopsida > Fagales > Fagaceae > Quercus > Quercus robur. Next base: position 37,820,345 of record NC_065544.1, read on the forward strand.
ATGTCATAGCTTCATTAGCCATCTAGGTAATGAGACTGATAGCAGTTAATAGAATGACTAATAATGTTCATGTTTGAAACATGAGCGACTCATTGTGCTTATCTAGTAAACTTTAGGAACCAATAGTATAGTTTCTCCATATTATAATGTCAACCAAAAGTTAAAAATATATTTAAAAAATATTATTGAAACCTTAGTGAGCCACTTGAAATTTTAACAGAGTTTGATCTAGTTTAATTTATCAAAATGCAAACATTTATTGAGCTACTTGGGGTAATGATGGTATGTAATGTATAAATTTTATTACATTAAAATATAAAATTATTATGATAGGTGATCAAAATAATTAAAATAAAATTTAGATTTTATTTCAAAGTTCTTGAAATTTTTTGAAATAGAATTCTAGTTGGATTAGAATTTTAAATTTCTTAAAACTTGGCAAATAGAGTTTTAGCTATAGTGAACTATCATGATTAATGACAATTTAACCATTTGTTGCGGAGAGAAAATAACTATATGCTTAATTTTTATTATATAGTATATGATGTTATAAGCTACGTATGTATTGTGGCGGCTCCAAGATTTTTTTCTAGGGGGGGGTTAGCAATGGTGGAGCTAGAAATTTGTTATTTGTCATGCAGGGCGAGTAAAAAAAAATTATTAATATTTTTTTTTCTATATATACAACTTCCATATTATATACAATTATCTAAAATAATATTCTATATACACTTTAGTATACACAACTATATTATACGATAGTCTAAAAACATTATAAGGTTGGTAAAAAAAAACCATTAAATGTATAAATAAATATAATTGAATAACTAATTTACATTTTTGTTAAATTAATAATAACTTATTATATTTATATGTAATATCAATTATATAAAGATATATGATAAAAAAGAAGAAGACTAGTAACACACTTAGGAGTAGGAGTAGGAGTAAATGTGAAACTAAGAAAAAAAATAGTAACTAATATAAGTTTTTGTTTTTGAAGTGGATGACTTCTTAACCATAAACATAAACATAATAACTCTCTTGGAAATGGAGATAGAAAGAAAAACTAAGAAAAAATAAAAGGGAGAAAGCGAGATAGAGAGAATGAGGAAAAAATTACAGATTTAGACACAAATTTATTGGTTGTAACAGTGGTGTAATTTTTTTGCTAATGAAGAAGAAAAGTGCAAGGAAAAACAACTTAATTCCATTGTCAAGTGCAAAGTAAGCCAGAATCTCAGAGAGAATATTCATATTTTTTTAATGAATGAACAAAATAATGAAACTGACACAATACTTTCACAAAAATTCCACACCAAAAAAAAAAAAAAAAAAAATCTAGGTGACCAATTGTTAAAGGTAGATAATAAAAAATGATGTCAGTTGTGGGTCCAAATAAAATCCAAATACAACTTGCCACATTATTATTGTGAAAATATTGTGAAAGTAAAATTAAGATAATCATATTCAAGTTTTTTTCAATTGGGTTTAAACAAAATTTAAGATCAAGGTGTTCAAAATTTTAATTTAGGAGGGTCAAAATAAAAAAATTTTAAAAATTTTATATATAAAAATTTTGATTGGGCCTCGTTAGGGGGTTCATTTGAACCCCCTGACCTTAATCTAACGCGGCCCATGCGTATGCCATGTGTAATACCTTCACACCTATTAGTAGTCTATTATTGACACTTCCAAAAAAAAAAAAAATCCTAATACTTATCTATAAGGTTTTTTTTTTTTTTTTTTTTTTTTAGAGAGTTTCAATTTATGAGGTCCGCTCTTAATCATAACTCTTTATTATCAAACCAAGACACCAATCGATTTCTGATGTAGGCAGGAATTGAACCTTAAATCTTCTATTTAATCATCAGAGACTTTACCAGATAAACTAACACCGTAAATGACGAAATTCAATAGAAGTAATTAAAGATCCAAAGTATCCATTACTTAAAAAAAAAAAAAAATTAAGTTGAGAAGTCTTTTCATTGTAGTTTTTATTAATTTAAAAATAGACCCTATCTATAATCTTAGGTGAAGCATTCAGAATGATCACATCATTGACACTATCATGATCATTACAAATAACAATATTTATTTTTACTAATCTGGGTAACTTGCAAAATAATAGATGCTAGTATTAAACACAATTGTACTTACTATTCCTATAAAGAATAATTGTACTTATAAAACAAACAATGAAAATGTAAATTAACACTTCAAATACCAAGTTTAAACTATAACAAACATACACAAAAGACTCTAGATATTGGAGCATTCTTCTTCTGCCATTATGATCTGTCTGCTCATGAATCAAATAAAACCAAAGTTTGAAAGGACCCAATGCAGTTAAACATAATACATCCGTATAGCAAACAATTTCAAATCTCTTTACTTTATCTTTTATCCAAAAACAACACCCTCCAAAAACCTCTGCTAAATTCAATCAAAGTTGTTAATTATACACACACACACACACACAAGATAGAAATTCTATTCTAGAATAATCTATATTATATAAAGTCTATAGATATGTGAAGCTCCCTCTTGGAGACTTGAACTTTAGTCCTTGCCCCCCACACCCTCAAACACTTATATTTGTGGAGTGACTATCACGTTAAAGGCGCTTGATGATAATACAGTCAATTTTCTAAATAAAATAAGATTGTGCATTTTTTAGTTCTTTTCCTTTTATATCTTCCCTCAAACTTTTTTCTCCTAAGCGACCAAATTGTCTCCCATATTTATTAACATTAAACCCAATAAGAAAAATTACATACCTTTTTTGATAAAATAAACCCAAGTCACTCCAAAAACCAAATCAGTGCAAAGATCGTACAACAGAGTGGTGTTGGAAGTGTAGAAGCGGTTCTCTTAAATAGGAGGGAGTAAGGATGGTGGGAGAGAGATGTGCGTTGTTGTTATTTGTATTTGGCTAGAAGTATCACTTACATTAAGGTTTTTTTTTTTTTTATATTAATTTAAAAAAAAAATTGATAAGGAAAATTGTGAAGTCACCAAAGTGACGTGACAAAATATTAGAGGTTCAACCAATAGTCAAACGTCTTCAGCTATTATATATTATAGATTATAAACTAGATAGTAAGCCGTGCAATATACAGAAAAAATTAACATACTATGATTTATTTATTTATTTATTTTTTTGTCTAAACTTGAAATTTGATAATTATGATAGTTTGTAATAAATATTTAGCATGATTATATTTGTATATGATACTATATATTCTACAATTTAAAAAATATGATGTACCAAAATTCTAATAAAGGGTTTTACTATTGAATAGAATTCAAATTTGTAAGGTCCATATGTTTTAGATTTGTTAAACCATGCCAAATTATATGTCTTTTGTTGAGTTTTAATGTGTGCTAAAGTAGTAATTGAAGAGTAAGTTGAAAACACAAAGTTTGCTCAATAACAGCTTAAGAAAACTACATTTTCAACATGTCTCTCGATACCTAATCAATACCTTAAGCTCTTCTAGGCCACTTTTTGTCTCCTTAATAGCAGGCTCGATACCTTTCTATTTATCGAGTTTTGCATTTTAGCATAAGTATCCGTTTGGATACTGCGTTTCCAACGTTTCACGTTTTCAGTTTGTGGGACCCATGACTACAGTACCTGGAACAAAAACGCCCAAAATGCGTTTCACGTTTGGACCTTAACGCACCGTTTCAATAATTCTTTAATCCATGTACTGTTCTCATGACCCACATCTAAATGAACCGTTTTGGTATTATACCCATATGATCATCACCCATGAAACACACATAGAATCAGGTGATTGCATTTCATGTGTCATAAAACTTGGTATTCTAGAGCTTTGATAACAAAAGAACTTACATAATGAAGAGATATTATTCCAGGAAAGGGTGGGGCAAGTTGTATAACATGAGACAAGTCAATGTGATCAAGCTATGACTAAAAAATTGCAGACTATGGAAGGAATGTATTGTTAAGAAGCAAGTGACACACCAAGTGCAAAACTATCATGTTATTATGACATTGAAATCAAAGTGTATTTCAATAGAACTCTTATTATTATGGTTGTGATCAAAGTGTACATTGTAAAAAAAATTTGTTCATATTTGGACCAAATTCTTTTCTTGTCTACTACTCTCTTGGATCAAATTTTAATTGTATTGCAACATTGGAATTGTTCAACTTGAGACAATTGCCTTACTATTGATGATGCCCTGAGAAGTGAGAACTCATATTCAAGTAAATGATACATATTCCTTCAGATTTCGGACTTCAGTTTTTGGTTTCCTCAAAACAACGCATTAAGTGGGAATAATTTTTAAATACAACACAAGTACATACTAGTTTCAATCATTCAAGAACTTTGACCATTTATGTTAAAGTGTATCTATATATGTCTATGTTTTCAGTTTTTATACTACTACTCTTCAAGATATGGAAATACCCTCATTGAGAAATGCAAAATTTGCAAAAAGATTAAAGAGTTAAAAATGGCCCAAACATCCTCAAATGAGGCTTCTAAGAAATTAAATAGAAAGTAGAACTTCATTAAACATATTTTCATAATGTTAATAACATATCACATATATGATCACTGTTTGACTAAAACCTACTCAAACATGCAAATATAAAAACCAACATATTTGAGTATTTTCATAAGCCAACTACAAACACTATCCAAAAAGTTGCTAAAAACTTTGCAAATAATTGTTGAAGTTGTCCTATAAGCTAGAATACATCAAATCTCAATCTTTACTTAAATTGAAAACTAGTGAATTTAATGTTGCTAACTTCAACATACATCGTCTTCAATCGGTCATGGAATACTTCAAAACCTTTTCTTCATAAGAAATAAGCAAAAATTAGTACATAGAACTTTGCATAAAGCTTGCACTTGATTTTATGAACAATACTTGTACCCTTGTCTTCAGACCTTTTTTAACGATAGGTTGCTCCAACTCATTTCCTATAAAAAGAAAAATCAAATGCATTATGTATGTCAAAATAAATATTTATGCTTTTATATGCAATAAGCTAAATGTTCAATGTTTTTAACCCCTTTACATAAGCATTTTGACATATCAACTCAAAAACCCATTTTATAATGTGATGCATACTAACATAATAACAAGATCAATTGAAATCAATAGATACTCGATTTAATATTATGCGTACCCAAAAAAAAAAAAAAAAAAAGGTAAAAAGCAGCTAAAGTAATGGTACTAATTCTAAGAATTGGTAATATGTTAATTACAAATTCAAGCACTGAGCTATGAAAACTTAAAAGAAAAACCTTTTGCATCAAATCATAAGCAAAACCTTTTGCATCAAATCAGCTTTGCTTCCTGCATAGAATTTAAGTGGCTCAGACAGGATTTGGACCAAAATTCAAAGAAAAACCTTTTACATTAAATCAACCATGTTTTGCCAATGAAAGCATAAGAATTCAAGTGGTTCAGCCTTGAATTCTACAAAAATTTAAAAAAGAACCTTTTGCATCAAATCAACCATGTTTTGCCAATGAAAGCATAAGGTTTAATTTAGCCTACAAGCAAAAATGGTAAAAGGAAATGAGATTTTGATGATGAAAGATCGTATTTGTCATGATAATGAGCACCAAGAGTTCGAAATAGGCAAAGCAGAGCAAAATTTGACCATTCCATGGCAGCGCATTTGGACAAATCAAGTAAAACATTAATCTTGAATTTTGATGGTTACTCACAATCTAATACCATGTTTTAGGAGGGGTAAAAGAAGGAAAATAATTAACAACTCATTGAAAGCCAAATTGAACATTCATAGTATCATACATCTGAGTCTATGCATCCTCAAGCCAATACGATTGACCTTACAATAACAAACAACGCTCTAAGCTTTTATAAGGTGAATTAGTGCACTTATTCATGCTTACCAAATAAAAATTGTCAAAATTTTGCCTTTTCTTTTTCCCTTAACCTGTAAAAAATCATATTGAAAGTTTGCAAACTAAATGAAAAGTTAAGATAACATAGAAAATTAGAAAATAATGCACACAAAGGGAAGAGTTTTTACCCAAGTATATGCATAAACAACAATGATACAGGCAAATCATAATAGGTGCTTAAAAAAATCACTCATGCTTTTCTTATATGTTGTAATTTTCATGTCTTTTTTCTTAACTTATGCAAAGCATATGGAGCATTTTTCAATTACTAAATATTCACTCAACACAGTAGCTTTGCTTATGGTTTTCCCTCTTTTTTTTTTTTTTTTTCATCCTTGTCTTAAGAAATTTGGGTGTGGTGTCAAAATAACGCATAAATCCCATAGTTTTTAGAACAGATTCGAATCAAAACACCCATATCTCACAAAGCTGAAACAACTACCAGCTTATTACAATCAATCCCGAAAGGTCAAAACCAACAACTAAAAATACCCACTCAAAAAAGAAGCCAAATTCAGCACCAATAAATCAATATAAAAATAGCAGTATCAAAGTTTTTTTCCCCTTCGTTTTTCCAGCAACCAAACATAGCTTATCAATAAAAAATGAGAGAGAGAGAGAGACAGAGAGAAAACTTACGGCAGTGGCTGAGCTAGCAGAGCAGTCCGGCAATGTTGGGCTATGAGATGTGGCCCGTGCAACAACGATGGCTTGTCACGAGGGTCTTGGTGGTAGCGGTGATGACAAGGTTGAGAGAGCGAGGCTTTAAGATAGGTTGGAAAAGAGAGATTTTGAAATTTTCTGATCAGATGGATTTGAGTTTGCTTGAGTCAAGGGTATTATATTTTAATTGACGTGGCACTTATTCGCTGACGTGGTGTTTTGGGATTGGCTGGCGTAAAAGTTTGTCTTTTATGCCAGCTTCGGGTGTAATTTATTCTCTTTAAAAATTATCACAATATTTTTTGTTGTTATTTTTTTTTGCAAATGATTGTGGGAAGTTGTGAGAATAACACGTATATGATAACTAATAAGTAGTTTTTTTTTTAACTAAAAAAGTATGTGGGTTTTTTTATTTTTATATATTATTATTATTATTTAAAAAAAAACTGAAATAGATAACAGTTTAGAAAAAAAAAAAAAAAAACACTTTGTCTCATAATTTTTTTTTTTTTTTTAAGTGTAAACGTGGAGCAATTAAAAACCATCGTAATAGTAGTCCTATTTTATAGGTAATGTTTTAGAAATCATATCATATTATATATAATAAAAGTTGGGCTTAGACGTCGTGGTTGCGCCACGTGACTTCACCAAATTGCATAAATTTTATTAAATTTTTAGATTTTTAAAGAACTAAAAAGGAATAGTGTACTACTAGGACTCTAATTCATTCTTATCTTTAAATAAAATTATATTAAAATTATTTTTTTATTTGTTAGGATATATTTCTTAAATTAAGGGATAATATTTAACATACAAAAATTTAATTTAGATAAGATTTTTAAAGAACTAAAAAAGAATAGTATACTACCAGGACTTTAATTTATTCTTATCATTAAATAAAATTAGATTAACATTATTTTTTATTTGTTAGGATATATTTCTTAAATTAAGGGATAATATTTAACATACAAAAATTTAATTTAGATAACATTTATCATCTAAATTTTCAAAATTTTAATATTATTAAATTAATATTATTTTATAAGAATATCAAGCTATACAAAACTTGATTATTAAGGGATAAGCACAATCCAAATTCTTCAAGTGGCGATTAATATAAATCTATCTCAAGAAACAGTATATATCTTCAATGATTTGATAATCTCTATCTATCCCAAAAAATAGTATATATCTCCATTAATTTGATAATTTTTACGTTGATGACATTTAAAATATATATATATATATATATATATATATATTTATTTATATCAAAATTCCTTATAGCTATCAACCACGTTCTCTTTCTCTCTCTCTCTCTCTTTAATTTTTAATTTTTTATATGTTACGTTATGTTGAATCAATTTTTTTTTTTTTCATTTTATTCATATAACCTTTTTTTAATTCTAATTTTTATGGGATAAAAACAAACATATTGATTAGATATCTTTAATTTCAATAAGATTTAAATGAATTATATTTCAAATGGAATTCTACCAATATATATAACCCTATATATCCTTTTTGGAGTGAAGCTTATTTCAATATGTGAATGCCTAAATCCCATGACAATGCAGGTATGTATTCTTTCTTCTTTTATTATTATTATTATTTTCATTTTGTTTATTTTCTTTAGTGTTATTATTGGTTTTTTGTTTTCATGTGATTTTAATTAATGAATTCAAAACATTCGAAAACATTGTCAAGTTTCTAAAGGCTCCTTCTTTGTTTTTTTATTTTGTTTTTATTAAATTGATTAAGTTTTGTGTATTAGTTGCCTTTTGTTTAAACTAATTTTCTTAGCTTTGATTGAATTTATATGCTTAGGGTTAGGGTCTGAGAATTAATGATTAAATATGGTTAGAATTAATAGATTAATTTTAACAAATTTTCTTATTTGATTTTTGTGTTACATCAAATTATCAAGATGTTCAACATGTGTATTCTTGAATTATCAACTTTAATTTTAATTTATAATATTATCAAGATTATATTAATTTTAGATTTATCAATTGTTTAGTATTTTTTTAAAATTATCAATTTAATTTAGTTTTAGGAAGAAATCTTACCCCTCATTTTAGTGAGATAATTATTTACACTTGATAATTTTTTCTTTTATCTTTATTGAATCTATTAAAACATATAATTATTTATTCATTTATTTTATAAGTTTTTTTCATAAAACCGTGCAACGTACGGGCCTATAACTAGTGTGGGGCCCAATAGTTTATGGGCCCGGCTCACTCGCTTACAGGGAATCCACAGGCCCCAAACTAAAGGAGGCCAGGGCCCAAGTCCAAAAATAGGAAGCCCGAAGTGGCCCGAAGATACGTCCGAGGACCGCTCAGTCCTCGGAAGACCCAGAATCCCATTGACGAAAGTGGAATACAAGCAAACTTAAAAGATCAGAAAATATCTCAGGGAAATAGTCCTTAATACCCTTCATTGACATGACACCGCACCTAACAGAGCCGGATTCTTAGACTTTATTGACCATCTCCCACAATTTCGTGATTAGACTGATGGGACAAATCTCTGTCCTGGAAAGATCGACCCTACACGTGGACGGGGGACAACAAACGTAGGCTAGTATAAAAGGAAAGGTAAACTAATAAGGGAGAGATCCATCTCACTTCCTAAGAAAGACTCCAGGAATGAGAATGCCTGGAAAGTATATACGCTCCACCAGGGATAACCCATCGACGGGTAACCGGAGAATACATTAGTGCTCCTCGGACATGATCCGAGGAGCCCAATCCCTCAATTCATAAAGTTAATGGCTTAGATAACCGGACTAAAGCCTTTCCCAGTCTAGGTTTGTCTAATGTCCGGCCTGTACTAACGTCCCGTGACCCAACTCCGGCCTTTCAAGCCCACTCTCTACAAAATTTATTGTGAGGGATCCATCACACGCGAGCCCAACGTCAACGTTGGGCCGCTTGAGAATCGTGTCCCTACAATTGGCGCCGTCTGTGGGAAGGCTTGCGCGTTGGCACGGGTGGCGCATGGGTCAGCTCTCCAGCAAGCAGAGATTCACTAGTTTTTCCCATCTCCGGCGACGTACAGTTGTTGCTCCGCCATAAGTCTCTGCTAGGGGCTACGCCTTGCACCGCCAACGGAGCGGGCAGCTCTAGGGGCTTCCGGCCTCAAGCCAACTCCTCCCTCTCTGGCCTAGGGGCTGACCTTCGAAAAATAAATAAGTATTGAGAAAAGACTACTCAAGAGATCTTAAAAGTTTTGGACAGAACCAAGGCCTTGCATGGTCCCCGGACCCAAGCCTATGGGGAAACCAACTACTTAAAAGAAAACACAAGTTTTGGACAGAACCAAGGCCTTGCATGGTCCTCGGACCCAAGCCTATGGGGAAACCAAGTACAAACAAGAGATCTTAAAAGTTTTGGACAGAACCAAGGCCTTGCATGGTCCCCGGACCCAAGCCTATGGGGAAACCAACTACTTAAAAGAAAACACAAGTTTTGGACAGAACCAAGGCCTTGCATGGTCCTCGGACCCAAGCCTATGGGGAAACCAAGTACAAACAAGAGATCTTGAAAGTTTTGGACAGAACCAAGGCCTTGCATGGTCCCCGGACCCAAGCCTATGGGGAAACCAACTACTTAAAAGAAAACACAAGTTTTGGACAGAACCAAGGCCTTGCATGGTCCTCGGACCCAAGCCTATGGGGAAACCAACTACTTAAAAGAAAACACAAGTTTTGGACAGAACCAAGGCCTTGCATGGTCCTCGGACCCAAGCCTATGGGGGAACCAACTACTTAAAAGAAAACACAAGTTTTGGACAGAATCAAGGCCTTACATGGTCCTCGGACCCAAGCCTATGGGGAAACCAAGTACAAACAAGAGATCTTAAAAGTTTTGGACAGAACCAAGGCCTTGCATGGTCCTCGGACCCAAGCCTATGGGGAAACCAACTACTTAAAAGAAAACACAAGTTTTGGACAGAACCAAGGCCTTGCATGGTCCTCGGACCCAAGCCTATGGGGAAACCAAGTACAAACAAGATATCTCACAAGTTTTGGACAGAACCAAGGTCTTGCATGGTCCTCGGACCCAAGCCTATGGGGAAACCAAGTACAAACAAGATATCTCACAAGTTTTGGACAGAACCAAGGCCTTGCATGGTCCTCGGACCCAAGCCTATGGGAAAACCAAGTACAAACAAGATATCTCACAAGTTTTGGACAGAACCAATGCCTTGCATGGTCCTCGGACCCAAGCCTGTGGGGAAACCAAGTACACAAAAGCACCATCGGAGTTCCCTACTTCCCAGTCGATTGCTCAGATGGATTATTTGGAGATTATCAGCCTTAGACGGTGTTCGCGCGCTTATCACAGAATATTCAACTGTTATCCTGGTTAGTTTCCTAAGTTTGATTTATTATGAATTATCGATATAATGCCTGATAGTATTGATAAACTGGAGTTAGTTAGATTATGTTTCAAGCTATTGTGCTCTAAATATTCTGAAAGAAACGCACACATGGGGCACACTCACTCATAAAATAGTGTAGTCAAAGGAACAGTATCCAAAACAAGTAAAGAAATTTCCATTATCACTAAAACAAAGAAATAGTACAACGTACAATGAAAAGCTGGAATCAGTTTGCGTCAAAGTTCATTACATAACCGAAAAAAAAGGAAGATACAAGAGAATAAAATGAAGCTGAGGAAGTAGGTCAGAGGAGAGGTTGGCTACAACCCCAAGACCTTGTTCTTCCTCAATACTTTCACATGCCCCCAACTCAAACAGCAAAAGAGATCCAACTTGAGCCTGACACCGTTGAAGGAAAAGTGCAGGGAGTTGGAGGTTGAGGGGCTTTCTCTAAATATACGCCTGCCGCAAAGCAGAGGCGCTGATGGCGGAAAATCTTTCTTCTGCCACACCAAAATTCTGGCATGGACAGAACCTGCTTCGGATTTTGACTAAAAGAGGGAAAGATTCCTTTCCCCCTCGGTCGAAATGAAGTATTCTCCTGAACTTAAGCTTCCTGTGCCCATACCGTACTATTCTGAGTCTCATGAAGGCAGGGTGCATCTGCGGCGGAGAAAGTTCTTTCTTCCCAACCCTTGCCTTAAACATGTTATGCTAAGGGAGGAGAGCTCCGGATATGGAAGCTGTGATGTGGGAGAAAATTTGAAGGATTTGTGCGTATATAAAGCAACTTTCTCTCCCTCCCATTTATTTGAAAAGACAAGGTGATGGCAGTCAACTCACGCGGCGTCCCAAGGAACGCTACAAACAAAACAGTTCTGGCTCGACTTCCAACATCAACTGCAACCACAAGATTAAAGAGCCTCGTAAAGGCGCACCTCGGTCACTATGACATCAGAGAGTATCACGTGGCCAGAAGTTGCAGAAATATCTCTTAAATCATGGGCTAAGTGGATTCGTGGCCTCGGGCCCGCTTTGCGTAAGGGCCCAGGTACTGTGGCCCACGCCGAGCAATGGCCACGGCCGAGGACAACCCCTGCTCGGCGCCTTGGGAAATGCCTTATGAAAGGGAGAATCTGAATTCAAAGAGTCTTGGACAGAACCTAGGACTTGCATGGTCCTCGGACTCAAGCCTATGGGAAAACCAAGTACGAAAAAGATATCTTATAAGTCTTGGACAGAACCTAGGACTTGCATGGTCCTCGGACTCAAGCCTAGAGGGAAACCAAGAACATAAAAAAGATATCTTATAAGTCTTGGACAGAACCTAGGACTTGCATGGCCCTCGGACTCAAGCCTATGGGGAAACCAAGCACCTAAAAGAAAAAGTATAAGTCCTAAGCAAAACCCTGGCTGTGCGAAATCCTCGGACTCAAGCCTATGGGGAAACCGAGCACCTAAAAGAAAAAGTATAAGTCCTAAGCAAAACCCTGGCTGTGCGAAATCCTCGGACTCAGGCCTTTTGGGAAATCAACTACTCGGATGGAGAAGTTTCTCGGCTTAAATACTGGAAAAGATTAAGGCTAGCGTGTTAAGAATATGGCGTAACGAACCGATGATCGTTAGCCTAAGGAAATTGCTCATTAAAAGGGTGACATGTCCTCGGATAATTACTTCTTACACCTTATCAAGCACTTAGTCCCCATCGCGACTAATGTTAAGGTAAGTCTCGTTCCTCACTGGTCGGATTGTTATGTCGAATAAATAATTTTGTTAAAGTTATTATGGCGTCTTTTTATTAGCAAGTATTTTGGCCTTAGTTGTCATTGGTTCAAATGCTATACTACTGTGCCGAGCAGAACTTGCAAATTTATTAAAACATATAAACAGAATATGCGAAATAGAATAACAGTAACTTTTATTAATATAAAAAATTATTATTACAACATACAAGGAAGGGCTTACACAAGCCTATACAAAAATGAACTGCCGAAGCAGTAATAACATCCGTAATACAGATAAGCAAACTGCCAGGTGTCTTCTGAAATCGCCTTCAAAGTCTCTCTGAAATCTTTGCCTCAGTACTGCTCATATCAGGATAAGAACCTTTTACAGAGAAGAAGGAGAAGGAAGAAGAATTGGAACACATGGAAGCACTTCAGCAAACTCTTGTCGCTGAAGAAAGCAAGGGAAAAAGAAGATGGAGGACATGAGTAGGAAGGAGGAGAAGAAGAGGGAAGCAATGAAAAGAAAGTAAAAGGAGCAAAAGAGGGAGAAGGGGAGCCATATTAGGTATGCTCATGAGAGAGCGGATGGAGATGACAAGGGAGGTTTTCGACTCAGTCACACCGGAAGTGAGGTGTGACGAGTCCCTGCTTCGGATGTTGGCTAAAAGAATGGGGAGGCAAATCTTGAGTCTCCGCCATCCTTGCCCTGACCGAGCCATCTCAAGTTTTGTTAGGACATGGCGTTTCTGAGAAAGGAAGGACTTATTCATGGCTGACTATTATGGAGAATGTATTATTGGATAAGGAATAACCAGACGGAAGAAGTGAACTATGAGAAGGGCCTGAGGGATTCAGATATGAGAGAATCACCTTTTGTCTTCTCTCTTTATATAGGGGAGTAAGACGAGGGTGCGTAACACGTTCTGATCCCCAAGGAAATCTGCGAATAAATGTGCATTCGTTTCATTCCCCCACGCTATCAGTAACCGTTAGATTGGGGAGGTCTCGTAAAAGGAAGATATTAAAGGCGTGCTACGGATAACTAAACGGAATAAGCGCATCACGCGTAAATCGAGGGAAATATCTCGTAGACCGGCGCGTTCCTCGTGGAGGTGAAGAGTCGCCAACGTTGATCAAGGGCCGAATTAAATGAGCCGCAGTTAAGGCTCGGTATTACCAAAACCCACCTTTCCAACCAAGACGTTGGACAGCAGGGTTTTGAGGGGCTATTGTGGGCCCCAATAGTTTATGGGCCCGGCTCACTCGCTTACAGGGAATCCACAGGCCCCAAACTAAAGGAGGCCAGGGCCCAAGTCCAAAAATAGGAAGCCCGAAGTGGCCCGAAGATACGTCCGAGGACCGCTCAGTCCTCGAAAGACCTAGAATCCCATTGACGAAAGTGGAATACAAGCAAACTTAAAAGATCAGAAAATATCTCAGGGAAATAGTCCTTAATACCCTTCATTGACATGACACCGCACCTAACAGAGCCGGATTCTTAGACTTTATTGACCATCTCCCACAATTTCGTGATTAGACTGATGGGACAAATCTCTGTCCTGGAAAGATCGACCCTACACGTGGACGGGGGACAACAAACGTAGGCTAGTATAAAAGGAAAGGTAAACTAATAAGGGAGAGATCCATCTCACTTCCTAAGAAAGACTCCAGGAATGAGAATGCCCGGAAAGTATATACGCTCCACCAGGGATAACCCATCGACGGGTAACCGGAGAATACATTAGTGCTCCTCGGACATGATCCGAGGAGCCCAATCCCTCAATTCATAAAGTTAATGGCTTAGATAACCGGACTAAAGCCTTTCCCAGTCTAGGTTTGTCTAATGTCCGGCCTGTACTAACGTCCCGTGACCCAACTCCGGCCTTTCAAGCCCACTCTCTACAAAATTTATTGTGAGGGATCCATCACGCGCGAGCCCAACGTCATCGTTGGGCCGCTTGAGAATCGTGTCCCTACAACTAGTATATATATAAACATATATATTCTATATTATCCTCATAGTCATACTTAAACTTAGGGTGTAGAAGTATTTTTGACTCAAAAAAATATCAATCCCAAAGTGTGGAAACCCCTTAAATAGTAGTATAGATAAATACATAATTTTTTTTTTAATAAACATATACTATAAATTGTCATTGGTCTAACATTTTTTTTATTTTTTTATGGGTAAGTCTATCATTTATGATTCTTTATGTTTTTTTTAAAAAAATAAACTAGTTGAATTTCTGTGCAGACATGAACTTACGACAAATATTATTTTATTGAAAAACAACAACTAAATAAAAATTTATTACATAATTTCAAAATTCTTATCTAACATACGACATGATCACATTTGTAATTACTTGCATCTAAATAGTATATCTAATGAATATAATAAGGTACTACCGGGCATTGCAACCTAGACCTGGTTCTGTATGTAACTGTTAGTTTGGGGGTTCTATCCCCCGCAATTACCAAAAAATATAAATATAAATATATATATATATATATATATATATATAATAAGGTTTTGTTGGCAATAATAATAATAATGAAAAAAAATGCATTGAAAGTAGTTTTTAATTTTTAGAATATTATTAAGCAAAAACCTTTCTCTCTCTTTTTTTTTTTTTTTTTTTGAAGGAAAGCAAAAACCATTTGGTGTGTTAATGTAATGACAATGAGCAATAATCATAAAAAGGATACCACATGTTAAAAGTCTAATATCTCTTTATAAACTATGCTTTTGGGAGATTATTGAATTCCTCTTTATACATCATAATTTTAGTTTATCCCCTTTATTCTTAAGGGTTGTTCTTTCTCAAATTTTAGACTTTCAGAATTTGGCGAAAGTTATCTAATTGATATCAACATTTAATATCATAAATTATTGTTCTTTTTATGATTATCAATAATAATAACAATTTTTTTTTGAAACTCTATAATAATAATAATAATAATAATAATAACTCCTAAAACTAAGGTTATCTACTTCTTTAAAAAAAAAAAATACTACTCCTACAATATTTTTACAATAAATTATAGGTAATAAGCTATTATTGACTTTAATTTTTTTTAGAGAGTTTCAATTTATAGCGTTTGCTTCTGATGATAGTTTTTTTATCATCAAATCAAGACACCAATCAGTTTTCGGTGATCTCTTATGCAACTATCAGAGACTTTACCAGTTGAACTAACTAAAACCCTTATTATTGACTTTAATTTGAATCCAAAACTTAAATTACTTTTTTAACTATCAATAATATTTTATAACAACTTACTACTTAATATTTATCTAAAAATATTGTCCGGTAGCATTTAAAAATAAATAAATAAATAAATGAAGGTTGTTTAAAACACAGCGTTAAACTAATGGATGTTGAAAAAAACACAAACAAAACAACAATAAACTTAGATTGTGCATTCCGTGAGGAGCAGAGAGACACCACCGGACCTAGTCACTGTCAGACGACCGGAGCCGCTAGACAGAGAGACTCCATAAGGCGGAGATAGAGTGTTTCAGAGGGCCGTTACCGGTAAAGTTTTCTCTTTTCTCTTTTTGGTATTTTGGTTGGATTGGTTTTAGGTTTTGGTTTATATTCAGTTTGTTAAAAATTTAAAGTTAACGTTTGAAAAAACAAAAGAAAGTTGAATTGTTTATTTTGAGGTAAGGCTTGGGAAGTTTGAGATTTCATTATTGATTGAGGAGTGATGGGGATACTGTATCAGCATAGAGAGCAGAAAGTGTTTTCGGTAATGGGTCTTTTTGGTGTCTACAAAGTCTTTTAGGTTTATATTTATCATTGATTGATTTCAATTCCAAATATGTGTAATTACAAATTAAAAGGGTTTTTCTTTTGCTTTTCTTTTCTGGGTTTTTAGGTGGAAAGTCAATCCTTGAAGCAATCCAAGTCTGAGAAGAAACAGTATGACCAGGTATAGTTTTTCACTTTATTGAAATTTCTTTTAATTTTTGGTTTCAAATTTTGTAGCTTTAATGTATTGGTACTTTGGTTATCTATATAGGGTGAAAAAAGTTATTATTTTTATAAATTTTATATTAAAAAAAAAAAAAACTACATTTATTTGGAATAATGATAAGAATAATAATTGATTTAGAATATGACATTCCTCCACATGTTTAGTTGATTTGAAAACAATTGATACAAAAGCCATAAAAAAATGAAATATTTGTGAATTCACTAAAATTAATCTTAACCAACTCCAGCTCAGAAGCCAGAATCAGTTAGTTAGCTTATCATTTCATTTTCATTTCGTAAATTGACAGTGCCACCACAGACACAGACGGGCGAGTGAAGATGGGGGAAGAAGAAAAGAATTCTCTTGAGATTGAGTTTGAGAATCGACCCGCTATCTTCGTCCTTGGATCCTCCAATGTTGGCAAACGGACCCTCCTCTCCCGTATGTTCCTCTTTTCTTTTTCCAATTAAAAGAAATTTTCTTTTGATGATAATGATATATATATATATATATATATATATAAATGGATTGAATCTGGTATTTTATCTTTACTATGTATCTCACTGCTTCCTTCTATAATCAATCCATATTAATGATTTACTTAATATAAACCCTATACCTAACCTAACTGCTAATTCTTTTGCAAGATATTCTTTATTCTAGTCAAGTGGCTCATTGATTTTGTATTTGAATCTATATTTTTGCCAATTAAGTTTTAAACCTATCTATCTGCATCAGTCAGTAGTCCTTGAACTCACTTGTTGTTTAAACTGAATAACCAATCTACTAATGCTCCTAATTTAATCACTGCCTGATTAATTTTGGATGATTTCAATTGTATATTATCACTTGTTTTTAGGATTACTCTCTGTGGATTTTGAAGAGGCTTCTGATTCATCGTCTGATTTTAGGATTACTCTCTGTGGATTTTGAAGAAGCTTCTGATTCATCGTCTCAACTTTGTTGCCATGGGTAACATTCTTCTTCAACATTCTTACTCTATGTTACTTGTATTATTATTATTATTAATCTAAAAAGATTTGCTAGAACACAAATAAATGGTGCTTAATAGATATTCATCAACAGCTGGACTATCAACACCAAGTACTACACGGCTGATGTTTCTGTATGGATGGCTCATCTTCATGATGCCTTCTCTATTGGGACATTGCCAATGTTTAACCAGTTGGCTGCCTTGGTCATGGTTTTTGACATGAATGATGTTAGATTCTTTCCCTTTTCGCATCTTTACATTGCAAATTCTTTGATGTTTTATGCCAGTGTGATTTTTTGATGCACTATATCTCTCTGTTCATTCGTTATGTGCAGTTATCATCTCTTGTTGCCCTTAAGGATTGGGTAGCTCGCACTGATATTCAAAATTTTGAAATATTATTATGCATTGGCAACAAGGTGGATCTCCTTCCAGGGCATCCAGTTCATTCTGAATACAGAAGACACCTGCAGAAGCAGCTTGGAGATTCCTCTGCTGATCCTTATGCAGAGTCTACTGAATATGGAATTTCAGAAACTGAAGGAAGTAGTCTATTGGGTGACGAAGAACCTTCGTGCAAGATTAGGAGGTCTTGTTTGGAATGGTGCACTCAACATAACATTGAATTTATTGAAGCTTGTGCTTCCAATGCTGATTTTGACAAGTGTAAACCCATTCTTTGCCTTTAGTTGCAATTAGCTATTTTGCATTCCTTATATTGCCTTTATATGTTGCAATTAAGCATGTATACAAAAAGGAGCAATTTGAGATACCTTGCTCAATTGCAAAGATTTTTACTCAGTCATAAAGGTAATTTGCACTATTAGTTTTACTTCAAACTATAAAGCCATAAATTCTATAGAAACTGTACATGATATGAAAGACGACCATACTTTTGATGTTGCATGGACATCATATTTTGATTGAAGTTTTATTTTTTATATTGATAAAGAGGTTTACATAGTAGATGGAATTACATGTTTATTTTATATTGGAGTAAGAAAGAGCATGATGGGGTCTTCTCTACATAACTTGATGGTTTTTCAAAATATTAAGGGACTGAATTAGGTATAGATTATGTGGTTTCTTACATACGTACGTGCATACATGTATGTATGTGTTTGTGTTCAAACTTATATAAAGAAGTTGTTCTTGACAGGTTTATCAGTTGATGGTGATTCACAAGGAGTTGAACGCCTCTATGGTGCTCTTTCGGCTCATATGTGGCCTGGAATGATTCTAAAATCTGGCAATAAAATAACTGAACCATCATTACCTGAAAAAGAAGGTTCCCCTCTCCCCTTCTAGAAAATTATAGAGTATTGCTATTCAATTTGAACTTTTATTTGCTAATTACATAGCTAAATTTTTTCATCCCCTCTTCTCAGAGTTATCTTCAGGAGAATCTGATTTTGAATTTGAGTATGAAATCCTCTCTGCTGGCTCAGCTGAACCATGGGATGACACAGATAAAGGATGGGTTTCTGCAAATGCTGTTACCCCATCCTCAGAGATGGCAGGGTTTGTTGCTCAAAATAGCTCTGTCGTTGAACGTGATCAAGAGAATGGAACCAGATCTGATGAAGAAAAGCCTTCAACTTCAACGGCGTCATTGCAGGATGAGAATGACCAGGGTGTGATACCAAATGCATCTGAGCAAGCCACAGAGGTGGATGAGAGTGCACCTTTTGAATTAGAGGATTTGGAACAGTTGATGTCCGAGATAGGGAATGTGCGTGAAAGCTTGAGATTGATGCCTGATTTTCAGAGGAGGGAAATGGCAGCAAAGCTAGCCATGAAAATGGCTGCTATGTTTGGGGGTGAAAGTGATAATGATGAGGAAATTTGATCAGGGAATGGGCTTACAATGCTTTGGACTTCATTGAATTTTGTTCTTAGTGTCATTCATGATCTTATGTTGGGAGGACATGAGCTGTCTGTTTATGTACAAAGCATCTCCTGTGTTGCTATTCTGCTCTCTGATTCTCTTGTCACTGCACAACATGGTTAGTCATGGATTAATATGCCCGTGATGTGCTCAAAGAGTTAAAGCCCAGATTCTCCAAAACATTGATACAAATATAAATCCTTGTAGAGGTTGTGTGATAATAGTTAAATGCTTTCATATGTAGATTGACATTGATAAGAAAAATTAGCCAAATTTTGCTTGTCTTTAAATTGCCTGTATTGCCTCTGCATTTCCTGAGTTTTTGTGCATGAATTGATGATGAAAGAACTAAGGATATCTGTATTGCCTTATCATTCATTTTATCTAATACTGAATGTTTACCAGTTAGAGGTCCATCTCTAAAATTTTTTTCACTCTTCTATGTGCAAATCAAAATCAAGATTAGGTAGAGTGTTATTGTCTAATGTTTTAATTATATCAGATAAAAGTAGGTTTAATGCTTGTAGTAGTGGAAGAGTGGTATTGAGATTAGTGGCTGAAAAGAGAAGTCAGAAGTCTGGTACTTTGGGAGTGGTAGGAGGAGACTAAGGTGAGAGAGTTAGCAAAATATTACAAAATGAGAGTGACATGAACAATAATTTGGAGTTTAGAGTGTAATATCTATTATCGAGTGCTCTTTTAATCATGGAGGCCAAGAAGAAGATATGGGGTGTAACATGCAGGCTATTGTATACAATGTTACTTGAAAACCGAGATTTTCACCCTTTTAGCTTTTGTGTTAAAGTGCCATGGGAGTGTTGTGTGAACTTTTTTTATGGAAATTTTGATGCCTGCAAAAAAATTCTACAAAAATTATTTAAAAAATTTAGATTGTCAAGTGTTGAGATTAATTGCCAATCTTCATTCTAGGCACAGCCGATTATATCAGGCCATCACAGATATACAGAATAGGACTGTTATTATATTCATTACGACTATTTTCAACCATCTATATTGTGGCCCAACCTAAGCAACCAGCTTGAAATTTAGGCCACGTTTGGCCTGGGCACAATTAATCAACTAGTTCAAGTCAAGTTGAACCTCTCATTGTAGTCCATTCATTTAATGGGCCCATAATAATGATAGTTAACGTGTCATTAAAATTGGTTTCAACCAGTTAGTCAGTTACGAGTAAATTGTGAAGTTCATAATCCTAGTCTTTTGGGCCTATTAGTTTAACAATTCTCCCATAACTTGTCTTAGAAATCTCAAAGGAGAATAGAAGGGGGTAAAAAAAAAAAAAAAAAAAAAAAAAAAAGGCATGGCTCATTTCGTTGACATCATCCTCTCTATTTCACTTGAAATAGATCAAAGCAATTTCATTATTCACTAAATTGTATAAAGTGTCACGTTATTTAAAAATATTAATAATGTAATATTTGATATTCCTTTATATTGAAATATATAAATTGAATCATAAAATGAATACATTTCAAATTGAGAGAATCTTATTACCATTTTTTTTGGGAGGAGAAATTATGGATTGAATGTAGAAGGAGTCTTGTAACTTAATTGACATCTCTTAATGTAATAAAAAAAAAAAAAAAAACATAGTTTTAGAGTATAAAGCAAAGCGTATTTCGTACAGGCTATTGTAACTTGATTATATACAAACAATGAGCAAGCTGTACGAGGAATTAAACAAAGTAGCTAGAGATCTGTATTTGCTCTCTAATCACACAATTTCCTTATCTGTATTTGAATTGGTTAATTGAACTTCGTTTGTTTGGATCAAGGGCACGACACTGCCTTTGTAGTTTGTAGCTAAGGGTCTTTCCTTTTCTGCATGTTTAACGGCTGAGTCTTGATTTTCTGATTTCACACTCACCCTCAAATTGGGAGGAGTTCATGGAAATATGACCAGTTTATTGCAAAGGGTGTTGAACTGAGTTTTATGCATTAGTTTGGTAAGAATATCAGCAAGGTTGCTATGGAAGGGGACAAACAGAAGCTGTGAGGAACTCGAGAGCTACTCTTTCTTTCACAAAAGATGTTTTATGTTGTTAATATAAAATTAATCACATTCGTTGCAATGTCAGTTTGTAAATTTTTTTTGTAGTAAAATTGATTGTTTTAACATTTATCTTATGTAAAATGACTAATGTATCATTTCTTTTTTCTTTTCTTTTCTTTTTTTTTTTTTTTTTTCATGTTTTGTAGTATAATTGTACTAGTTTTAGCAGCTTTCTAATGTAAAATTATTAATGCATCAATTTTTTTTTTCTTATTACTCTAAATGTCTAACATCATACTTTTAACAACTTAAGGAAAAGCGCTAATCTCATATGCGATATATACTTCAAAAGGATTAGCTTAGTCACAAACTCACAATTACGACTTCTTGTAGTTCTTTAGAGTGCCCAAATTTGAACCAATATATCCCAATGTGAGACTCAGCAAATACACACACAACAAATACTCTCAATTAATTTAATGTTGGTATGTGGCATTATAATCTCTCCCACTTAAATTTACGGCATCCTTGTTAAGGTTCACGTTGTAGGCTAATATCTTCGAGCCTATAGGTGCTTGCTTGGTTGACTTTGATATATTTTTAACGACCTAATTATAATTCAATATCAGTATGCAGCATGATAATCTCCCTCTATTATATCTTTGGCGTCCTCGTTAAGGTTCACATTGTAGGACAATATTTTCAAGCCTATAGGTGGTTACCTAGTATAGTTTTGATATATTTGTGATGATTTAAGAGTAAGTATTAGTCACATTTGCGCTACACTCTAAAAGGATTAGTCTAGTCACGATTTAGATTTTTTGTAGTTGTTTATAAACTCAGGTAAACTTGGTTTATGCTCAATGACGGACTAAGCACACACCCACACAACACATACTTAACTAATCTATATATATAATAATAATAATAATAATAAGTAAATCTGAGAGAAACTCAAATTAAAATTCCAAATTAGAGTTTCAATTTTGCGCCATATGTCCTAAATTATTTATTCTAGAAGAGTTTTATTTTTTAATTTTGAAATCAAATGTGGTACCACATAATAAATATTCATCAAAGTGAGTTATTAAGTACAAAAATCAAAGAGTCAAGAATAAATGAATTGTAAAAAAAAAAAAAAAAAAAAAAGTGCTTCACAATATTATTTTTTTAAAATGGATAATTTACATTTTATACTTAATTATATCCTTACAAAATTTTTCAAAGAGTTAACAAAATATAAAAATGACTATCAGTAGTATTTTAATTATATATATAGAATTATATTAAGTATCTTATTGTATATTTTTAAGTGTATCCATATATATGCATGGGGTTACAAGCTAGTATAATATTAATAATACAGGATATCATAATAATTCATTAAATTAGAGTGTACTTAAGGATTTATTTCTAAATCTAGAAAAGTAGTTCTCTTTCATAAAAGTTTTATAATCTTTTACAAAACCGAAACCCCTTTTTTATTTTGTATTTAGAGAATTAGAAATAGGGACAATACATTTTTATTTTTTAGAAGAAAGAAAATTTGTGGTTTCTACTGTTATGATTTTTTTTCTCTTAATCTTTCTTATTTATTGACTAGGATATATGTATATCTATAAAATGGAATAGAGGGAGTATTGGTGATGACCTCTCGTTATAGCTAAAATGTTAGTGCACTTGTTTATAAAAGCATGATCAATGCAGCTATTGGGGAATGTCTTGAATGGTTCCTGCAATCGTTGGGATGTTCAATAAGATGATTAGAATGGTTTTGATGAAGCCTTAGATGGAATATTCTGGCATTAAGTTCATCATGCAGATTAGAAATTTCTGTCTACTACCAATATAAAACTATCATTCAAAGGCCATCTCTTTACTCCAATACTGGCAGTAAAGCCTGTAGACGCAGAATATCCTTTGATCCATTTTCCTTCACTGTCCCAATATAAACCTTCACACTCGCCAACCCAAATTGCCTAAAGCAGAATCTGTTCAATTTCACCCATCCCTCTCTTTGCTTATTCCACCTTTCGGGGTTTACTTCAACTTGTTTGAACCAAGTTGTTCATCACAACAGCAAGAAAAGTTCACCATTCGAACAAAACAATGGATATACTTACATGTGTTCATGATTGCAAATTGGTTTTGTGAGCAATACAATAAAAGGAAATCATTTTTCTTCTCTTAAAATTTATTTTACCATTGTAAGCAGGGTTTTGTTGCGCGCAGATTATTTATTCGACAACAAGAGATTTTAATAATCAAATCAATTGACACACTAATACAAAATGTGAAATCTTTTGAAGTGAAGATCTTAAGCCATTTCTTTTATAAGCAAGTATTTTTAAAATACGAATCAAGTGATTCTTTCATCAGCTACTGCTATTGACAATTTTTCTGATGAACAAAGTTTTTCTCATGTAATCTATTGAAGTGAAGATCTTAAGCCATTTCTCTTATAAGCAAGTGTTTTTAAAATATGAATCAAGTGATTCTTTCATCATCAGCTACTACTATTGACAATTTTTGTGATGAACAAGTTTTTCTCATGTAATTTAAAGTGGCACACGTGCGCATGTAAACTCTGCCATCCAAGGCTATTCCAACTCTTCTCACTAGAGGTCGGTGGCTCACAATAGTTGACCTTGTCACCGACTCCTAGAGAGAGTAATCGAGTACCATTGACGGTGGCAATTTAAGCTCTGCATTTTCATGTGTATATTACAAAAGCAAAAATTTCTTCAAGAATAGCATGCAATATTTATGTTAAACGAAAAGAAAGCCTAGTTTTTCTTTGTCATTAAGATGAAGATGGTTTTTAACCCTAAACTCGAATATACTGTCACCAAAAATAAATAAATAATAATCCACCTAAGATGGCACCTTTTTCATTTTCTTCTGCATCTTTTAAACTGTATTCTTTACACCAACTCCTTTACCACTACCACCTAAATTAGGTGACGCTTTTTTCTTATTTTCTTTACTTTTTTAACCCAGAAAACTAGACTTTACTTTCATCACACTTTACCCTATAAAACCAAATTACAAACGTTTAGAAAAGAACCTAACTGGGGCAGTAATCAATAGCTTATAATGGAAAATCCAACAATATGCCAAAATTCAAAAGGTTAAAGAGGGACGTTTGAGAGTGTAGGGTCCCAAATGCTGGATATCATGGTTGTTTCAAAAGACAAACGTTGAAGTTCTTGTGACTACTATTAGAGTAGGAACATAGTTGGGTTTGGCATGTGAGCACTAGTAGCCATCAACAACAACGAAAAAAGAATAAGAACAAAGCCATGTGAATCCATGGTTTTATTCCAAAAACATGTGACTAGTACTGTTTTTATCTTCTAAATTTTCAAGCCACAAAAACTCTTGCTCCACTCTTTTTAAGTAGGTCCTTTAATAGAGAGAGAGAGAGAGAACTCCTGCTTATTACTACTTTGATAGCATATATGCCATAATTCTATTGTAGACCCCTGGCTTGCACGCGGGGCCTTTGTGTGTATCAATCTTTGTCAGTCCTAGGTCAAACCAACTCAAACACCTCCATTTACCTCTCTATACAGATATAATTTCACGCACACTCACTTCAAAGTAGGAAAATTATTAACAAAACATTCCTGTTATCTTACTTGAATACAACCCTTTCTTTCTTTTTTGTTGACCCACGTTTCTGACTCCTCTAACTTTCAACTAAGCTTATTATAGCATTTAATTGCGTTCAGGGCTGGTCTATCGTCTATCATCTATGTACTACAAAAGTTCAGCAATTCCAAAACCAGCCAACTAGGCCAATTTAAAGCCTCACATCTAGGATCCCTGTCAAACACTTCAACGTTCAAAATCTGATATTCAGGGAAAGCAACAAGCAATGAAACATGTGTCACACCCAACCCAAGTATTCAAAAAGAAAAAAAACTTTGATTTTAGATTTGCATATTGCTCAATTTGCTCAATTACCAAAACACTTTCTTTCCCCATAATGCCTTATCTTCCCATTTGCATTATTAGTAGAAGTGTCTATCATCAACAAGTGGTGGCAATGGCAATGAACATTCATTCTCCATATCAATCCCACACCCAATAAGCATAAAGATTCCACAAAACAAATGAACCACCAACCACACACTAATCACCATTATCAGTCTATCAATACAACACAAAACAAAACAAAATGGCCCCCACTAAGTAAAGAATTTTAAATATAATAAAAGCACAAAAACAAGAACAGATCTATCTTTTCATTTGCTTTTCAACTTTCCAACAAAAATTCTTACATACAAAATTACATACAGAATTACAATTCACTATATACTAATCTAAAACCTCAATTATCATCTTTTTTTTTTCCAATTTTTTCTTATACTAACAACAAAGAAAAATTGAGACCGGATTGACAAAAAAAAAAAAAAAAAAAAAAAACATAATCTTAATTTTATTTTTTTTTCATTCTAAGAACAACAAAACCGTATCACAACTTCACTGCAAGGAAAATCGTCCGAATTTCCGATAGAATCTTCGGGCCACGAATCCCGAAGAAGCTTCAATAACAGCTGAGCCTTTCTCTTCGCTCTGTCCGTACAATCACTTTGTACTAACAATAGCAACTGAGTTAGTACTCCTGCGGCCACCGCGTCTCTCTGGCTCATCTCCGATTCGGAGCAGAGCGAGAGAAGAGCTCCCGCCGCGTATTCGGTTGCGCGGTCCGAGATCTTCAGTATTATCTTCACCAGTAGAGGAACGGTGAGCGCGTGCGCCGCGAAGGCTGCGCATCCTGCGGGAACTCGACACAGTAATTCGATTGTTGCGAGAGCTCTCTCCGCGTCGCATTTTT
The DNA here is from genome assembly GCF_932294415.1 of Quercus robur. NCBI lineage: Eukaryota > Viridiplantae > Streptophyta > Magnoliopsida > Fagales > Fagaceae > Quercus > Quercus robur. Next base: position 37,846,774 of record NC_065544.1, read on the forward strand.
CAAAATCGGATAACCGGTCGATTAGAGTCTCGGCTGCTCCGGCTGAGACGGCTTTGGTGCGAGTCTGCTTCACCAAGCACAAGGCGAATAAGGCTTTGACGCCGATTTTGAGTGCGCGCGGATACGAAGAGATTGGATTCTTCATGATTTCGATCACGCCTTCGAAGATTTCGTCGACATTGCTGACTTGAGCTCGGAGCTCCGGCGACCGAGTCCCGGCGACGACGATTTCGATCAACGCGGCCGAGTTGATTCGGACATCGATCGAGGAATGGAAAAGCAAGCGCGATAAGTAAGCGATTCGGTCCGAATCGGAAACAACCGAAACGCACTCCGATTCACCGAGCGGGAACATGACGAGCAGCGCGAGCGACTCGTGGCTCAACTCGGAGTCCATATTGGCGAACACAACTTGCAGAAGTATTTCCCGCGCGTTGAGAGAGGAAATAACGGAACGATTCTTATCCGAGTCACGAGCGAGTCCCCTGAGCCGACGAAGCGCGGTGAGGCGCGAGTGAGTCGCGTTGGACTCGGACGAAGCCTGAGTGAGCAGCGAGCGAACCAACGCCGGGTCAGCAGGCTGTTTGGGAGTGGGAATACGCTCAACCCCAAGAGAGCGGTTAGCGACACACCAATCCTGGATAAGGCGACGGAGAGTATGGTTGGGGATAAGAGTAAAGTCGGTGAGTGGAGCTCGTGTAACCGGACACGTAGTATTGCCGGTAGCGACCCAAGACTCGATGCTAGCTCGGTCGTAAGTCTGACCGGTACTGACGGTGACCGGGTCACACATAAGCTCGAGCGAAATCGGACACCTGAAATGGTATGGAATCTGAACCCCCAAATCCAACGGCTCTAAACTCCCAGGCATTTTGGAAATTACTACTCAGTGGGCTGGTTTTGAATAGAAAGAGTTTTGTTTGTGTTGTGTGTTTGATAGTACCAAAAGTGTTAATTCTAAGAAATGCTAAATCTGAGAGCTCTGCAAATTCTCTTTTAACTTTGTTACGCTTTGCTTTCTCTTATACGAAATGAAAAGAAAACATAGGGACATACCCAACAGCTGGAGGGACTAACCTGACCAGACCCTGTCTTTCCCTGCCCTTATCTGACTCTTTTAGCCACACGTGTGGTGCCCATTTTAACTTGAGGACCTAACCCTGGTTAAGGGGAAAAATATATATATAGGTTGGTCAAACGAAATGTGCGACTAGTGGGTCCTACATATTTTCAGCCTAAAATTGAAAATCTTACTTAACTCCTGTTTACATCACTGTATTAACAAAATCCAAAAAAATAAAAAAAAAATCTTGGAAAAATCATTAATTTATGATATGGACTATAATTTATTTGAGGGAGAAAAATACGCATTTATTATATTTTAAAAATACTTAATAATTATCCAAAATTTAGAATGACAAAAAACACACAACTGTCTATATAGTAGATCGTAAGTGATAGAAAAAAAAAAGTGATAAATTCTAGTAAAAGTATTAAACAACTAATTATACTCTGTCACTTAAGACAATTGTGATAAAATTTGTATCTTTTTATGTGTCATTTTATCACTGTTTTGGGATTTGATTGAGCATCATTAATTATGAGTGGTCTTTGCTTTGGTGCCCTTGTGGTTATGTAGATTGTTTGTGATTTCTTTTCACTCTTTTTTTACTACTTTCATCTTTTGTAATCAATTGTTTTTTTTTTCTCTTGACTGACTTACCTTTTTTTTGTCTAATTATTTTCTTTGACCCTTCTTTTTAATAGAGATTAACTTTCACTATTCTCAATAAATCTGTACCCGTGATTCAACAGGAAAAATCAGTTAATTATAATTACTTTTCTCAACCTCTCAACGGGCTGTTCCCCAATGTAAAAGCACCAAAGGCCAAAAGACAAGAAAATTTTGTTCAATTTGAAACCCTTCAAATATGTTAATTGGGTGAAGAAAAAAAAAATCTTGATTGAATTTTATGAAAAGAAAAGAAAAAATACTTTGTGCTTTTAACTACTTTATAAAAAGTAAAAATATTTAAAAGTCATTTGTTTAAATTGATAGACAAGTGGGTTCCAAAAATGTAATCATACATATACTTAAAGTACCTTTTATAATTAATATATTAATAAAAAAGTTTTTTTTAAAAAAAACTTAAAAGAAGAAGAAGAACTAAAGGAACTTTGAGAAATATCCATAACAAAAGTTTGTCAATGGTAAAAGTTTCTTTTATGTTATTTCTTGTATTATAAAAGGCAAATCACGTACTTAGTCTTTGCCTTATGCTAGTAGATAATTTTTTAAAACCATTTTTTAAAAATACAATTGTATTTTTGTTTAGTTTATTTTTTAAACAAAATATATACGTAAAATATGATATACCAAACTCTACTTTAATTGAGATTTTGATCGATCCACAAAATTATTATGTGAGTAAACATTTAAAAAGTGAAATCATAAGAAATTAGGTTTTATTATCAAGTATAGACATGTGGATAAGATATCCTCTTGTTAATTCATTTCCTTAAATATCATGTGTTTCATATCCGGTCAAAAATGGGAACAAAATTAGAAGATTCAATTAGAAAGAATCCTTTTCTATTGAGTCATTTTCTTAAATGTATGTGTAACAAATTCGGATAAAAAAATGAAGAAATTAAAGGATTCAATTGAAAGGAATTATTTCTCCTAGATAATAAACAATATAAAATATTCATGCCATTTAAGACTCTAGTTGAATATGATTTTCTATTAAAGTAGATTTGGCACTCTATTTTGCAATCAAGTCATGGATAATAAAAGCTTAAATCGCATAAAAGATCAAAACTTGTTTCTTAAATTGGGAGTCAAAGGCACAAATGAAACAAAACTTCACATAAACTTAAACTATCAATTAAAAAGGAAGTGAAGAAAAATATCAAAAGTTGTCTTTTAAAATTAGGAGTCAAGGGCACAAATGAAATGAAACTTCACATAAACTGTCAAAAAGAAAAAGAAATGTAGAAACATATCAGAACTTGTTTCTTGAGTCCAGGACACAAATCAAAAGAAACTTCATATAAAACTGTAAAAATGAAAAGGAAGTGAAGAAAAATCTCAGAACTTGTATCTTAATTAAATTGGGAGTCAACAGTCAAGGGCACAAATGAAAAGAAACTTCACAGAAGCCCTCGACGAAAAAGGGAATGAAGAAAAACGTGGCGTACAAAAGAGATATCGTGAAATAAAAGGGACAGGAATGCAAAGTAGATATGATATTTAATTAGGTTTCAATTGTCTGTTATTAGGTAGTGGGTAGTCAAAGGTCAAAGATGAACAGATTACAAAGGAATGTGCGGGTCCAGGTTGTCTCTCCACCTCTTTATTTGGGCTCAATTTTTCTCTTGTCGATAACATTAACACACCGTGGTCTCTCGACGAGTGGCTCTCTCTACTGGGTCCCACCATAAGTCGACAATGTTTATATAGACATTCATGTGTGACCCGCCAAAATTTCTTAAAAAGATTTAATACCCACCGAGAAATTTCAGTTAACTCAATTGATAGCAAACGCTTCAATTTCTCAAAAAAAAAAAAAAAAAAAAGATAACAAACGCTTCATTTATTTTGATGAAAAATATTGTGTAAAAATAGTTTTTTTTTTATTTTATATTTTTTAGTAATTGGTAGCATCAGAATAAATGAGCCTCAGGAAAACCAGGAGAAATTACAATAAACTCATCTGTGATTTGACTTGTTTTCATTTTGCCTACTTGTGATTTAAAACTTAATACTTTGTCCACCTAAACTTTAATTCGTTTGCTCTCCGTTACCCACCTCACCCTCAAACATTAGAAAACACACAATTTTATTAAAAATCAAAATATAACACAGATAAAAAACACGAACTATTGAAATTTTTCCTCACGAACCCTAGAAATACAAAAAACCCCATTCTACATTTGATATTGAAATCCTGGTAATGAAAGATAATAGAAAAGCAAATTTTAACACAAAAACATAAAAGAAAATGAATCAAACACCTCTCAAGAAAAACTCTCAATAGGAATGGCAATTTTTCCCCGCCCCACTTGACCTGCCCCTCCCCGCTTCGCCCCGTGCGGGTTTTCCCCGCCCCGCAAAGGTGGTGGGGTGGAGATGGGGCGAGATTTTAGACCCGCACCACGGGGCGGGGCGGGGATGGGTTTACACTTTTTAGACCCACCCCGCCCCATCCCCACCCCTCCCCGCCCCATCCCCACCCCTCCCCGCATTAATAAGAGTTAAATTGTAATTTTATCGTACCCTAAAACTCTACTATTTAAACAAAAATATCATCAGCTTATTTTATTCTACCTAATGTGGCTCTACCTCTTTTTTCTCTCTAACAAAATTGGAAATAAGGTACCAATTTTAACTTTTTTTTGTTTTTATTAGAAACAAATTTATATACTATTGAATTGCTGATTTCATTAATGATTCATACGATCTTTCTCAACTTACTTTTCATCATGAACATAATATAATTTTTTTTAATGAGGTACGGGTCTATGGCTCTAAATATGTGTCTATGTCATTGTTTTTGTAATTTTGTGTGGGCATTTGGCTGCTTAACAACACTGCTCTGCTTCTTTATGCTTGTTAAAATCCATATCTATTTTACAAGCTGGGTTTTTGTTTTTTAATTTTTGGAGAACAAGATGATGAGGGTTAGGGATATTGTCTTGTTAAACATTTAGATAATATTATTTAGTTTTTGCTAAAAATTAGTTTGATTTGATAGGATAAATTTATTTATAATTTTAAGTATATTTTTATTATTGAAATATGTCATTTTATTTGAAAAAATGGTAATAGTTGTAGGGAAAATTAACAAAAAATAAAGTTTTACGGTGTAGGGCGGGGCTTCGCGGGTCTTTCGCGAGGCCTTAAGGGGCGGGGATGGGGCAAGAAATTTTCCCCGTCATGCGGGGCGGGGCGGGGATGGGGCAAGAAAAATCCATGCGGGGCGGGGGTGAAGATCTCATCCTTCGGCCCCGCCCCGCCCCATTGCCATCCCTAACTCTCAACCATTTTTCTCTCCAAGATCATCATCCAAAATACTATATAGTAGAGGAAAGTTCCCACCCAGTTTCATTAGTCTACTCCTCTTCATAGTACTACTCTTTCTCATACAAGGAGAAATGAAACAAAGAATATCTCAGGTTTGTCATTCCAACTTGGGTTTTGAATCACACTTTGAGCATTGATCTATTAGGTCCAATAGTTGAGTTTGTGGCTTATATGTATAAAATGAATTTTGTTTTGAATCTTTTGTTTATTGAGAAACTTTATCAAACACCACAAAGGCAGCAAACATTTCATTCTCGCAACAACCTAAAAAAAATTAGCAATTACAACAAAAAATTACATTACACAATTTTTTAATAGAAAACCGCAGTAATTACAATGACCCAAACAGTAACAACCTAAAATCAAAGAATGACCTTAGTGAAATTGAAACTGGGTCTTTAATGGAGAAACAAATTGATACCATTTTGTTCAACGAGTTGATGTTGAGTTGGTTCTTGAGTATAAGAGAATCTTCTAGGTCCATTAACACGAGGAGATCTTTGATTCTTTATAGAAGCTTCCAGATCCATTCAATTAAGTAACAATCGCTCGGAGCTTCGAACTTTCGATTCGTCCATGGTGTATACAATTTGATTCTCGTTGATGGTGGTGGCAAGTGGTTGAGATGGGAGGTGAGAACTTGGGATTTTCAGCCATGAAGGCCTAATCCAAGTCTTTAGAGAGAGAGGAAAAATAAATTGTGAGACAAAGAAATAGAGAGTTCAACGAATTGCGTTTTTGGGGTTTCAATATTAGATGCATAATAGGGATTTTGTATTTCTAGGGTTCGTGAGGAAAAGTTTCAATGGTTCGTATTTTTTATCAGTGTTATGTTCTGATTTTTAATAAAATGATGTTTTTCTAACGTCTGAGGGTGAGGTGGGTAACGGAAAGCAAACGAATTGAAGTTCAAGTGGGTAAAGTGTTAAGTTTTAAACCACGGATAGGTAAAGTGAAAAGGGGCCAAACCACAGGTGAGTTTACTGCAATTTACCCGGAAAACTATCTTTGGTCAACTAAAAAATTATGACTTATTTTTAGAGATTGTTGTCCACTCTTTTTTTTTTTTTTTTGAAAACAACTTTATCTTATAACAAGCTAAATAAGGGAAGTTAGGAGATTGCTTTTTAACTCATTTAAAATTTCTACTAAACATTAAAAAATGAGATAGTTTTATAAAAAATACTTTTTGAAAAACGACTTATTTTCTAGAAAACATCATCTCCAAAACAAACAGAATGCATTGCTCTTTTAGTTAGCTCAATTGGTAAAGTTTTTTTTTATTGTTGAATAAGAAATTTGGGTTCGATTCCCGCCTACAACAAAAATCAATTAGTATCTTAGTTTGATCAAAAATATCAATTATCAAGAGCAGACACCATAAATTAAAACTATCTTTAAAAGAAAATAAATAAATAAATAACCACAATGACAGTGTTGTTAAGGGATAATATCATAATCATAATGATAACCTTGTGTGGATGAGAAGGATTAAGAGCTGGATTAAGGTAAGGACCGGGGGAAAATGTCATTGTCTATTACTATATTTAAGTATAACCCTTTCTTTCATGTATGTACGTAATATTGTAATAACAAGAAAATCAACACACAACAAAATTATGGTATTATGTTGTTAAGTTATTTTCAATCAAATTTCTAGATTCAGTTTAGAAAATATAATTGGTTAGATGCTAATGATTGGTAATTAGATAATTAGATGAGCTAAACAGACGACTGTGGTCAAATTAATTATGCTCTAAATAATTGATTAACATTTCTTAAGACTTAAATCATTTTGATAGGTCACCATCGAGTAACAACTAACAACCATTATAGATAATGTTTTGTTTTTTTTTTTTTTTTTTTGTTTTTTTTCAATTTTAATCTCTTAAAAATAATAAAGTATTTGACAAATTATTGGAATGCATCAGTCTTAAAGACTCTTCAATGGTCTAAAAAGGATTAAATTAAGATGGTTTCCAATTAGTACACAGGATTAGAAAAATACACCATCTATTAATATGGAAACTCCATCTACGAAGAGGATTAAAATGTTAAATTTAGAGGGGAACAAATAACTCCATGTATTAACCATATGGTAAATTTGAAAGACAGAGTTAGACGGTAAATTTAGATAACCTCATTTATGAACTGGGTTGAAGTAATTTTAATATGAAAAGATATTATTGATTTGAAAGAATAATATACTCACTCCCCACCCCCACATTATTTTTATTTTTAGAATCAATGTGAAGCAAAGTAGGAGTGAAGCTTTTCCAACCTTATTGGGTGGAATGGAACTCAAATGTTATATCATGTGATATCCCATTTGGATTTTTTTTTTCCTGCCTTTACTAAAAAGAAGCTAGCTGTCTGATATGACCTCCAATCAATTTGAATAATTAATATGATTAACATTATAATTTTCATATTTTTTATAATAATTAAGTTTTTACATAAATCAAACCCTAATATCTTCTTTTATTTATCAATTAATAATAACTTGCTACTTTAGTAATTATAAAATTTTGTAGGTTTCTATACATAGAACATTCTTATCAACTATGCAAAAATTTCTGTTTATTTTAACATGAAAACTTAACTTTTCTATTTTATATATTCAATTTTCAAAACATCCTACACCAGATTATTTATTTTACATTACATTTCATTAAAATATCAATTTAAAAAAAAAATTATTTCTTTCTTTACACACAACTACCATCTACCTTCTTTTTTTATCTCCATAAAGAAAAAATAATTAACTAAATACAAAATAATAATGTCAATGTAAATTTACAAGTTTACTATAAAAGATTGATGTGGATAAAAAAAAAAAAAAAAAAAAGTATATTCTACACTCTTTTCTATACATATGAATATTCTTGTCAATTTGTTGAGCTGGGATTTATGTTTTATATTTGTAATTCAACAAAAAAGAAAAAGGAAGAAGGAAAAAAGTTAACTCTTTGTTGAACTTGACCTGTAAAAATAAGAAACTTTCATAAAGACCTTTTTCATATGTGATGCCGAGCCCCCACCAGTTGTACAAATGTACAATAACCGTGACAGCTTTAAAGTTTGAAAGTTAAAGTTTAAACCCCATTGGAAACTAAAGGGGGAAATGTTCCTATTAACCTTTTACTCCTACTTTGACAGACTATCCAAAACCCCAAAAAAAAAAAAAAAAGGGAGAGAGAGAGAGAGAGAGATCCAGAGGCCAGACAGTCAGAGAAGAACAGAAGAAGGTACTGATCAGAGAGAGAAGCAGCAAAGGAAAGGCAAAGGTAAAGAGGGAAGGGAGGCGGTGTCGTTTAGCGGCGCAAATCACACACGCGTGGGTTACTAACAGAGAGAGACAGTGCGTCCCACGAGCCACGCCCTCTCACTGTGACCTTCTTTGTCTCTGGTCAACCCGACAACCTTGCCTGCCGATACAATACAACTCGCTCGCTCACTCACTCACTCACTACTTTCATTTTTTTTTTTTTACTATATACTTCCCCCAATGCACGTGCTCCTTCTCCAACCTCGCACGTGTTTCCAGCTATTTCTAACATTAAAAAAATAAATAAAATTTTGTTATAATTGTTTACTTGTAAACCGTGACAAGTAAAAAAAAAAAAAAGCGGTGGATTTATAAGAAATTGATTTTTACTACAATTGTTCATGTGTAAACTGTGACAAGTTGAGAAAAAGTGGTGGATTGAAAGTGACAAACAGCTTGTTCTTTGTGCTAGAAAGTTGTGACTTTTACTACAAATGTTCATATATAAATTGTGACAAATAGAGAAAAAATAGTGAGATTATATGAAAGTGATTAGTAATTATTTTATTATGCAAGATCACGTGTGATTTATAAACTGTAACAAATAGAAAAATAGTAAGTGGTGTGAAAGTGACAAATAACTGTTCTCTTGCACAATATAGTAGTAGCTTTTTTTAAAGGAAAATGCAAACCAATGACCTTAAGACATAGATTTAAAAACCATTTTTAAAAATATTTTATTAGAAGAATGATAAAATAATTATTAACAATTTTTTTATATTTCTTATAAAATATAATTTATTAATAATTATATACGCAACCTTTTTTTTATTGTAATAATTAAATCAGTCTTGAGTCATGAGTCTTGACCATACCCACTGTATTTGTTTGTGCTGTGTGTGTAAGTGTGTTGTCTCCGTGGCTGGCTATTCACCCTACGTACGGAATTCCAAGTCTCCCCTCAGTGAACATTATCCAATGGGTTTACCAGTTTTAGTTTTGAGACTCGAGAGAATATCATAGATATGTGTGCCTCCTCTATTATATATATTTATTTTACACGAACAACAACATCTATGACATTAGAATTTATTTAGATACTAATATTGCTGAATCTAGATATCGTATGGTGTGCTATGGTGTAGATTAATGGATAATGATTTACCTAGAAAGCTGGTTTGATGATAAATGTAACAGTAGTCGACTTAAAAGGGACAAGTTTGGACGGTTTTGTGATCTTTTTGAAGAAAGAATATACTCTGGTTTGTTGCACTTAGTGAATTTATTAATAAACCACTTTTGATACAACTTTTAATATAACTTGGGTAAGAAATATAAAAAAGTATAAAAAAAATCGTTACTTTTTTTTTTTCTTATAATTTTTTTTAAAGTATTTCATAAACAAATATTTTTAGGCGTTTGTTAATTTCATAAACAAATATTTTTAGGCGTTTGTTAATTTTTCTCAACATATAAAACAAGTAAAATATTTTTATTTTTCATTTTTGTTTAAAAAGATTTAAATGGAAATCTTCCTCTTTTTATCTCTTTCTCCTCTTCTTCCTTCACTCCTTCTTTGTAAGCTCCATTAGTTCACTTTTATTATATTAACTACTTAGTCTTATCATTATTATTTAATACGAGACTTTTAAACCTTTACTATTTAACTAACCACATTGTTCAATATAATAATTTTGATTGATGTCTTACTTTGATAATAAAATAGCACAATCATAAAAAACAGATGTCATAGATTGAAACTCTATAAAAAAAAAAAAAAAATTTGAAAAAAGACATTACTCAACATGAATATTTCAACATTATCATATTATTGGAATGAAAAATCACATAACTAATTGATTAGCTAATTGGTGTGGTATTACTGGGAGACAGAATAATTTCTCCAAATCGCCACTAGTCAATTTTAGGTAGAATATATGTTGGGGTAATGGGGTGATGGTCATCTTTGTAAAAATTTAAATCTGAATTAAATAGTCAAGCAAATCTACAGTACATTAATTATACCATATATATATATATTAAAAAAAATTATTCCGCAACCTAATTTTCTTAGGTTTGAGTTGATAGATCCTTTAAAAAGCATATAATAAGTTCATCATGTTTAATAAATAATCAATTTAATGGTCACATCGGAATCCAAATGAGAGAATTTCTCTCCCCAAATGTAAATTTTTATTTTTTTTTATATACCCCATTATGTTATAAATTAAGAATCTCGTCTAAAAAAGCTTCTCAATGATACAGACATCATATATTCCTTTTTCATTTGTCTGCAAATTGACAATCAACTACCTGTTAAAGTTCACGCTGAGAAAGAAAAATAACCCTATAATCTAAGGAGTCCTTGTCACATTTCTTACTTTGGTTTTAGACTTTTAGACTTTAGTACATGAATTTCAGTTAAAAAAAAAAATATACATAAAGCAATGATTTTATTAGAGTGATACCGACTACTTCCATGCGTTGTTTGGACAATATATAGCAATGAAACTTGAATTTGATTCGATAGAAATTCATAGAAATGCAAAGAAATAGTAAAAGGACTTGTTGGATTGAAATTTTAGTGAGCTATTTCAAAGTGTGGATTTTTTTTTAGTAAACAATAATACTTATTAAATTTCACATGAAAATAATAATATTAGTGTTTTAAACCGAATTTATAATATATTACATAACCAAAGTACAATTACAGAATGAACCTTTGAAGTGTGTATATGATTGTTCGTTTCCCACTAAAGCAAATTTTCAATATTCTAATGACATAATGTCTTGTAATGAAGCACCAATCATGTTTTGACATACCACGATTAAAAACAAACTATTTTCATATATATATATATATATATATAAAGTGTTTCATAAATCACTTTAATGAGATTATATCTTACCAGTTTAATTGATGGATGACGGAGCTCCTCATGTCATAGTTCATATTAGTAAGAAGCTCATCTCAAACTCTAGAATCTACCTTTATTAGGAGAAATTACAATTTATATTCTATTGTTTACTTTTATTAGTAATTTTCAAGGCACCCATTAGAGTGTAAAGGGGAAAAACCTAGTTGGCCTTGTGATTCGGCCTAAGATTTTTATCTTTTGTGGTCCTCTAAATCAAATAATTGATTCTACTTTCCACGTGTGTGGTCCACACATCCAGCACGTGTCCATTCTCATTGTGATGCTGACGTGGTCCATAACCAAACATTTTTGTCAACCTCCTCTTTTTTTTTTTTTTTTTTTTTTTTTTTTAATATGAAGAAACTAATACTTTCTATTTCAATAAGGCTAAGAAAGGTAAGAGTTAACTATGCCCTAATGCATTAATTTAGAAAATATTTTATGGAAAAAGAAAAAAGTAATTGATTTTTTTGACATTTTTTTAATTTATATTTCTCGTTAAATTAGTATAAAAATTTTCCTAAAATGATTCATTAATAAACACCTTTAAGAACACCCGTTGAACCGTATAAGTAATAACACAAAAATTTTCATAGTTGTTAAGATGATATATTGTAATTAGTATACGATATTTTTTTGGCTCCTGATTAGTATACAATATAAATCATGTTATTGACAATGAGACCCATATAAAAATAATATTGCACTACTCACAACTTATTATTTTAACAAATTGTAAAATATCAATTATATTGTATGGCTACTTTTTCTATATGGTTTTATGGCTCTCCATGTCGCCTTTAAAGAGTTCCACCCAAAAGCTAAGATACAAGGAAAAGTGTACATGTTGATAAAAAATTTCAACCAAATATAAAGTGATTTTGATTTGATATGAGACCATTTTCTAGCCATTCTTATTCTTATCAAATGTATAATCTTTATTACTATTAAACATAACTTTTTATTTCTCTTGGATAGATTTTTCACCTTGAAATGGTTGGCGGAACATTTTCTATCTTATTATGGGTGAGCCAAACAAGGCATGGTTGGCACGCATGAAAGAGATAAGGACGAAATCCACCTCAACAAGCTAGAAAGAGCCGAACTAGCTTATGTAGAAGAAAACATTGACTATATCTTGACAAGATCGTATCTAGTGAAATTCATGTATGGCATCAATTTTTTTGTTAAATTATTAGCATAAAAAGGATTGTTAAATTGTGGATTATTTGAAGTATAGACTAATCTTATTTGATTTTTCTTCCTCTTTTTTACACTATTTTGATTTCCAATTGCAACTAATGAAGCTAACTGAGATCATTGGACTTAAAAATGTTAGGCTAAAGTGCAAACTACAACATTAAAGTATAGAGGTCTTTAGATTTTACATAATGAAATTTTAGAATTTATATTTTACCTCATAAGGCTACAATTTGTTTGCTTCAACAGCTTTCGATGTTCATATTTTCTGTTAAGTTTCACATAAACTTACTATGCTTGTTTAGTTCTTTTAATAAAATGATGCCACATGGCATAATGAAAATAACGTGATATTATTTTATTGGACAAGCTAAACACGTATGACAAACTTACGTAACATTTAGCAAAAAATATAAACAGAGAGATTACTAATGCAAATGAAATATAAATTCAAAAAGTAAAAGCCAAATTTTGAAATTCTAAAATATAAAATCTAAAGACCCCAAACTTTAGGATATAGTTTACTCTTTAACCCCACGTTTACTATGGTTATCCTAATCACTAACTTAGTTGTATTTAAACTATAATATAATGAAATAAAGCTAACCTATTTTATTTTTATTTTATTTTTATAATTCTTGGCCCCATTTGGCCATATAATTGGATGTTCCCGAAGGGATTGGGAGACTGGTCATAGGTACTAGCCAATTAGAAAATATGGGTTGCTTTCAAACTTGGCGACTGTTACCCAAATGTCATATCTTATAATGATGTGCATTTAAAGTGAGTGGGAAATCTATACTCCAATCACGGAAGAAATCGGTGCCCTTTGTGTAAATGAACTCATTATCCAACTAATAATTTATAGTTTTCTCAAACCAAAAAAAAAAAAAAAAAAAAAATTATATAAATAGTTGCCATTGGACAAAGACTATACTCATGTGCGACTTCTAGAAGACCTAGATGCACTAATTATTGTAAACATGTTTTCATAGAAAATATTCGAAGTCTAGCTAAATATACTATTTACGTACGTGAGGTTCAGGAAATTTAGGTTTTCTATTAGATTTATATTCTGTGCATGGGCATTACCAATTACCAATTTTTTGATTTTTTTTCCATCATGTTTCTTTTTTTGGGTCAGGGCACAAATACAATAAAACTAAATATAGCTAATAGCTGGGTGAAAACTACGTGAATAGAAAGCAGTTCATGAGAAGAGACACTATAGCTGGCATGTTGTTATCATGTTTGTAAGGTTCATCCACAAATTGTTTTCAAGAATAAATTATAGAAATACATGAACTTTATTGTCATATATAATTTTTTTTTTTTTTTTTAAATTTCTATGGCTACAACTTCAAGGATGACCCTAAAAATGCCATCTAATTAATCTCAAAACTTATTTTGGTCTTGTTATTTGAAAATGTGGCCCTATGACTTAATGACATTCTGTCCATTCATTCGAGTTTAGATCCAAAGATTAAATCCCCAACTAAATACAAGTAAGCTAGAGCCAATTTCCATCCCATCCAACCACAATATGTCGTCAAAGCGATTTATGAGGGCTGTATGTGTTTCTCAAATGGATTTGTGATTTTTACCTCAAAAAAATTTTGTGGTTTTCCTTTTTCTGATTGAAAATTTCCCTTCAAAAAAGGTTTATGAACTTCTATCTTCAGGACATTGGCTTATTTTTCGATAACTTGTAATTTAATTAAGAATTAAAAACTAGTATGACAAACGTATTGCAAACTTCCAAAACCGCAGGAGGCAGATTGCAGTCAATTATTACCAAATAATAATAATAATAATAATTTCAAGAATAACAAAAAATTTAGCAACAGAATGAACTTAAATGAAAAGCATTAAAAAAAATCTCCTAATTAAACAAAACTCGCAGCTAGCAAAATACAAACTTAAATGAAAAGCAGTAGAAATAAACCTCTTTAGCCAGAGCATAAAATTGACTTATTGTTACATGGTGAATAGGTCATCTTTTATGAAAAAGAAAAAAAGAAAAAAGGATTTGGTAACGTGAATAGGTCATCTTTTATGAAAAAGGAAAAAAAGAAAAAAGCATTCGGTAACGTGAATAGGTCATCTTTTATGAAAAATATCCTTTTAAGAAACCAATAGAGTAGGCATCCAGTGGCTCAGTATGTCTAACCAAATTTAGAAAGCTCATAACTTTGAAGGCCATGACGATAGCTTTGTGTTTGCTTGTCAATTAATCTTTATCTCACTGGTGAAATATTTTTTTATTTCACGAGACACGTAACTTCAAAATCTACCACAATAGAAAAACCATGATACATGCATGGACTAAAAGGTTAAAAAAATGTACTGATGTTGAAAATTTTTTGGTCAGTGATTCCCCCTATATACCTATAAATCTATATTCCATTACTTAATGCGTGAGCAAACTTAAATAAATGAGATTAATGTCTTTGATCAGAGTGCTTGGTCAGAAATGTGTAACCCAAACTTCTTACATTTTAATCTAACCTTACTTACCCTTGAATTGCTAAAAATTAAAGAAATTAAGGTGTCTTGAGCCGTGCACATAATCTTATTTAAGCATCAGTGCCCTTGATTTACGCTCTCATTTATCTTAAAAAAAAATCACCACACTCTTGAGTTTTGACTCTTAACCCTAACTAAAGGTAGCAGTTGAGCGATTAAGTAAAATTATATGTAGAGAAAAGTTAACGGATACCTTAAAAGAACTTTAAGAAATTTTTTATAGCAAAAAGAAAAATTAACTAACTTTTTGGGCAGTTTTCTTTTATATATTTATCATAAAATTAGTATTAATTTTTTTTAAAAAAATAACCCATTAACAAATACTTTAAAAACACCAATTAATCAAATCTAAAATATAATAAGTTTGAGCCAACCTAGAAATTAGAGAGTCAAATCTAAAGATAGGCCTTTTCAATAGGCCCAATTGAATCCACTAAAATTAGGCCTTTTCAATAGGCAGAAAGACTATAGGTTCCAAGGTAATTTTATAACTCAGAAATAATTGGGCCGTTGCTATACTTTTTGGAAAAGCTGAGGTTAATGATTTTTTTTTTTTTTTTTTAACATGAATTTAAATCTTATTATATGATTTATGTCATTTTTGTGTCGGCTGAAAGTAACATCCTAGCTTAGGAGGAAGTATACTTTGTTTCGGGTGTGTGCTTCCTCCCACTCACAACTGAGTGGGTCCCACTAATTGTGAGAATGCATACACCCAAAATGTGGTGTATTTTTTCCCAGCATAACTAAGCATATCAATCATTCTTAGAACTTAAACATAGTTTAATCAAAATATTTTTAATATATATATGTGTGTATAAATGCCTTTAAAAAAAATTTGGTGGCTTAGGGAATATGTTCTCCATTTTTACAGTAAATCAACAAAATATTATAGTTTTTATGTTGATGAGAATTTCAAACTTGATGTAACATAGCTTTCCCCAAGGAATAATTTGCTCATCTCCATTGAATCTAGCTTGTGCGGCTATTGTATGTCGTTGAGAATTTCAAACTTGATGCAACATACCTTTCCCCCAAGGAATAATGTGCTTATCACCATTGAATTTAGCTTGTGCGGATTCTTTTAAAATTAAAATTAAAAAAGGCTTGTTCGGGTATGGCATGTCTTATTGTTTATCAAATTAGTTTCTTATGGAGTATTAATAATTTAATAACATTCACAATTCCCATTAAAAAAAAACCATTCACAATATTTTTGTTTTTGAGTTTTATATGTTCCACTCTTGATTATGTGAGCATCAGTTTGAAGGCTCTCCACTCTCCAAGCAAGCAAACCCATTTGATTACGTCACTATTTCCACTAGGGATTTTAGTTTTTATTAAATTTGAAAAGGGCTTTCAAAAGTAATACAGATAACTTTTATTTTATTTTATTAGTTTTATTAATGCTGAAAACTAACACTGGATATACAATTTTCATATCTACTATATATGATGAGAATAAACATGAAATTGTCACAAACCAACTACCGCAGTTCACTTGTCTGCTACACCAATAATTAATTAAAGGTACAAAGTATTTCTCCAAATTATGTTGAATTAATTACACTATTCTTGTAAATTAAATTTCATGATTTATTAAATTATTTAAATTAGTCATATGACTATTAAGTATGATGTATGTGAAAAGCCACAAGAAACTAAACATGCTTCAAGAGATGATAGCCCATAATTCAAAAAGGAGTTCCTGAACCCACAAGGAAAACTTTAGGACTACCAATGGCATTCCTAAGACAACTAAGAGATACTAAAAACTCTATTTCGTGTTAGGCACAAAATTAAGCTAGAAAATATGGAAAAGTAAAAAAACCCAAAATTTTGCAAAATTGAGAATATTACAAAATCACAACTTATGGTCTCTTAGGGATGTCCATTATAGACGAGAAATTATTCTGATTTAATTGAAAGTTTTAACAAGAAGGAAAATAACCATAAGTAGCAAAAATGACTAATTATAGGCCTAAAAAAAGAAATGTGCGTGAAGAAGCAACATAGGTCATTGCCAAAGGGCAATGAATTCTAAAGCTCACAACAAATCTCTTTAACTCACCAAATTTCATGTAGTTTCCGTTATTAGCTCTAATGATTTCTACACTTCTTATGTATTAATTCATGACAGTCTCTCAATTCAAAGAAAGTCTGTATTGTTCGTTCTACATCAAAGTAGGTTATATGACTAAAAGTACATGCATATATTTTTTTAAGTTGCATTGCTGTGGGTTGGAGAAAATTTCCTCTACATTAGCTCGGAAGAAATCTGTGTCTTGGATTCATGCACCGTCTGGATGGTAGGACAGCACCAATGATCTAAAGTAGGTCATGCTACACAAGTCATGTTATTGCACATAATGATCATAGTATATAAACTTAAAAATTCACCACGAACTGTAATAATCTCCTTCTGATTCTTATGATATTCACCAGTTACTTTCACTGTTCTGGTTGACCATTATTTATATTTAGAATTTTGTAAGAGAAGAAAAGTAAGGGGAACTGAGATTATAGTCATCATGTGTTTCCTTAGATGCTTTTGAAGTGAAAACCACTATCATTTCCGCAAAGAACTTATTTTGGCCATTTGGTGATGAAAAATGGCCTTCAATTATGATAAAGCAACAAACAGGAAATAAATTAATTGAAAATAAAGACAAATTCAAAATGGCATACTGAGAATATTTTTTCTTAGTAAGAAATTAATGAACTTAAAGATCTATCTGAATTCAACTCCATTTGTGAGCCCAAGGCTTAGGGTCCCTTTTATTTATAGATTTCTGAACTCATAAATCAGTTTTGGTAAATGGATTCATCAAGAAATTTATCGGTACTGAAACAAGTCATTCATTGGAATAATGGATCTCTCTCTCTCTCTCTCTCTCTCTCTCTCTCTCTCTCTTGTGGTTGCCCTGGCCTTAATGTAACATATCACGCATTAATAACCCTACAACACCATTCTGTAAAAATGACCTTAGGTAGTCATGACACCCACAAACTCACAACTAGATAAGTCTCCCATCAGTAGCCAATATTCTTCCAAGTGAAGTCCTTAATTTCTGGTTCTCTCATCATTGATAGTCCCATATTTATATTATATATATATATGGACTTTGTTATCCTTTCTAATCATGAACCATTAAGCCTTAGTGAAACTTGCGTATGGACTGCACCACTGAGTTGAATTATACAGAGTGCACTAGTTCACTGGCGGCAAAAAGTCAACACAACATTAAAGCCATCGAGTAGCCTGACTCCTTAGCAAGTAGGTCTATCATATAGAGTAGTACCCTAGGAATTAAAGCCATCCTCACTCTGCTTAAATACCATGAAAAAGTTATAAAGTCAAATGCCTTCATTGGGTCATTACATAATGTTGATTTCAATATTTAACAAGTTGAGTGTTACAAGACGTGCAGATGGAGAGGGGTTGAT
The DNA here is from genome assembly GCF_932294415.1 of Quercus robur. Classification (NCBI taxonomy): domain Eukaryota; kingdom Viridiplantae; phylum Streptophyta; class Magnoliopsida; order Fagales; family Fagaceae; genus Quercus; species Quercus robur. The sequence goes on from NC_065544.1 coordinate 37,865,219, forward strand.
TGGTTGAAGAAGGAAAGGATCCCCTCCAATAGAATCTTTGGATGCTATCTTATTTTTAGTCAAATGTGGTGATACTTATTTTATTTTTAAGTGCTACACGTATTATATCTATATAAGAATTTGAGAGAATTGGAAAATTTAATAAGAGAAGATCTACATATATAGAGCGAACCTTTTATAGAGTCCTAAAGTCCTAATCCTAATTTGTGGCAGCTAAGATCTAGGACCAGGAGCATGTAAGTTGTACTGAATTAGATGCTGTTTGGTATATCATTTTAAACACATGTTTTCAATTTTTAAATAACATTACATGCATTTCTATACACTTTTTCACCTACACTTATTTCCAAAAAAACTGAAAACTATTGTTTAAACACACATACCAAACGGAACTCTTTGAAGCTTGCTTTTGCATTATGAGTTGTTGACCTCTTATCATGAATGTGTAAGGGTTGGGTCCAGCATTCTTGTGCATTGGATCCACCGTGATATAGACACGTGACAATTATTTGACATGTGTCAAAATCTCAACAGGTTCAGTGCATTAAAACACTAAACCCAAGCCAATTTTGTCATGAATAACATGATTTAAATTAAATGAATATCCTTTCATGTAATCAAAACTTTCAAATTAATGAGGATAAAAAAACTCATTAAAAAAAAAAAATCACACATTAAAGTGAACATAACTAATTCATTGAATACCAAGAAGCAAGAGCCTCACTTATAAGAAGAATTAGGTTTCAAATCTCCCCTCTTTATTTGTTAAACCCCCCTCCCCCCCCCCCCTAAAAAAAAAAAGCTCAATGAAAAAAAATGAAGGAATGTGATACACAAACCTCTAAAGTCTAAACTAGGATTAATCGATTGGATTAGAAATATTGCTCTACATTTCGGCTTGTGAAACACTTCACACAATGCAAGCCTGAGTTGCAATCAATCTCTTAAGCATGTTTCTCCAACTTGCTAAAGATTGAAATCAACTATAAAGTCTTATCAAAAAATGGCCAAAACTACATGCTGGTTATGAATTCTCAACATGAATTTCTCTTTACTGTTATATCGTATTCAAAATTATATCATATGTTACATTCTTACTTAATATCATTTTTTAGTATTCTTAGTAATAGTGCTATTTTAGGATGTTTCTCAAAAAAAGAAAAAAAAAAAAGAAAAAAAAGAAAAGAAAAAAGAAGAAGCTATTTTAGGTCTTTCTCTACCTATTTTTGTTCTCTCAACTTAAATCAAATTACTCCCTTTAAGTGCATTAATCATTCTCTCTTGTAGATAACCAATCCATCTCAAGTGATTCTCTCAAACTCAAAAGCGATGGGAGTTCCTTGCCTGGGAATAGGATGATCATATATCTAATTACAAGCCATACTTCGTAACTCTAGATTGAGTTCTCAAATACCTTAGCCCTAGATTGAGTTCTCAAATACCATTCTTCTTTTTTAGTAAGATAGTAAGATGGCTTCTGTCCACCAACTTAGATTAATCCATCACAAAACAGGCTGCCCAACTTAATTAGACATGATGATTCTTTAATTTATTATGACAAGCATGTAATACCAATCGAAACTAATCCTAAATATAAGTTACTTTCTAATTTGAAAGACGATCTTAAAAGCAAACAGAAAATAATGCTTCAAAATGAACAATCACATTTCAAAATGACATGAAGAAAAGGCCACCGAAACTCTCCGAGACCACCACAGTTGAACTGGTCTGTGTGAAAGCGTCCAATTTGACAAACCTGTTATAACAAATAATGAATTTTTTTTTTCTTCTCTTAATTAGTGATTAAGAGTGACATTAAAATGTATAATAAATGGGTTTTTTTTTTTTTTGAAGAGTATAATAAATGGGTTATCTTAGTCTCGGTTAGTTTCCTTTTCTTTTCCATGAAATTAATGCAGAAAAATATCACAGGAAATAGTAATACATCTATATTTAGTAGTACATCTTTAATTTATTATGAAAAGCATGTAATACCAATCGAAACTAATCCTAAATATAAGTCACTTTCTAATTTGAAAGACGATCTTAAAAGCAAACAGAAAATAATGCTTCAAAATGAACAATCACATTTCAAAATGACATGAAGAAAAGGCCACCAAAACTCTCCGAGACCACCACAGTTGAACTGGTCAGTGTGAAAGCGTCCAATTTGACAAACCTGTTATAACAAATAATGAATTTTTTCTTCTTCTCTTAATTAGTGATTAAGAGTGACATTAAAATGTATAATAAATGGGTTATCTTAGTCTCGGTTAGTTTCCTTTTCTTTTCCATGAAATTAATGCAGAAAAATATCACAGGAAATAGTAGTACATCTATATTCACAATGACAAGAACAGGGCTGAAAAAGCAGTCCCTAACAGCCACCGCAATTGAAGTGGCTTGGTATTTACATAACCAAAGCCAGAGTCATGTGCTACTGCTGCAGGTCTAGCCGCTGGGGCAACTTTTGCCTCAGGAATGTCACATACTCCAAATGTCACATTTGCCTGCATGTATAATCAAATTTTTATAAGTTAAAATAGAAATTTATCATAGCCTTCCATTTTAGTAATCTCCTATTAAGTTGTGACATTTTATCTTTATTAGTTCTTTTCCTAGTCAAACATTATCTTCAAGCATGTTGATGATTTCTATACTAAGACAATCATAAGAGAATTTGAAAAGAATTGGAACTAAAAGTAGGCCGTGCCAGGCAAACCTTGCAATTGGCAATATTTCCACACCCACAAACTAAGTGGCCATTTGCCACATCCGTTGCTTCTGGTGCACCACCACCATCACTCCTCTGAAATATTCATATACAAATGAATTACACTTAATTTTATCTATTTGCTTTATTAGCAAGTTGATTTTAAACATAGTATCCATATGCCATACCTTGTAAAAATCAACAGTAATGAAGTTGGGCCATCGTTTACCGGCCGCTGCATAGCAGGTGTTCACCATGCTAAGCAATGGAGCTGAATTATCCTTACAAGCTTGAGTTACATCTGGCAAATCTCGGAAAAAGTTCACTAGGATCAAAGACCTTGATGTTGAGTTCATGGGAGGTGATTCTGCCCGATTAGGACATGAACCAGCTATCATTCCACCTTTCCCATCTGTAGTTTCAAACCTCAATAGAATTAGTTCTCATAATTGAAATTGTGCATAACTTAGATACAGTTTCTTATATGTTGTACTTTAGATTCCCCAATTAAATATAAACACATGAATGCATTGAAATTAATTGTTCTCCAAAAAATGACATCGTTTACGCTACATTCCTCAATACAGTCATGTTTTGAATTTAATTAGCACACCTAAGGCACTATACCTAAATTTGAACTTAGATGTCCTCAGCCAATTAAAGTCATAGAGGAAGAGAATATATACAACTCACATTGGTTTTCTACCACATATCTCCACTCGTAGGCAATCCCTTCAGAAGCCTCCTTAGATGCTTTTGAAGTGAAAACCAACAAACGCTGATTTTTCTGGACCATATCATCTACTGTTGGCCAATCTCTACCATTTTGTGGCATTTGAGATACAGGAAACCAGTATTTCCTCAGGCCAGCAGCATCAAACACCTTAGTCAGGCCCTTTGGTGATGTAACATAGTCTTCAATGAAAATGGTGACAATCTCTGATGGGTTTGCATCAAGAAAACTTTGGATCTCTTTGAGAACATTGATGGCAGGTTGCTGGTGAATCAGTTGTCAGATTAACTATGTGTTTAAGAAGACTATATATGCAACTCTAAAGGATAAAACTTAAGAAATTTCTGGAAATGGTCCTCAAGTCATGTGGTTCCCAGGCACCAATTCAAGCAAACTTACAAAAGCTGTGTAGTTGTAGCACTGGCCACCAAAGGAGTGACATAGCCAAATGTCATTGTTGAAGTCATACATATCAAGCATCAACCCTCTAATACCATCCTGCAAGAGAAAATAACTTCTAACAAAGGCTTATCAAACTAAACTTCAATTAAAAAAAAAAAGCAAGAAATTACAGACTACTTCTCTTTGATTTAGAAAGGCTTAGGTCAAGTTTTTAAAATTCCTGAAAAGACCCATTCTAAAAAAAAAAGAAATCAGAAAATAGTAGAAAATTGCAAATGACTAATCATACTATATCACAATCATACAAAATTACCTCCAAAAAGGAACCAAAAGAGAGAACATCAGGGGCACACTATTGAGTACCCACTGAAGTTTTCTTGGTTATAAAATAATTTGAAGTCTCAATGCATATCTAAATCTTGTAATCACTTTAGTCAAAATAATTAACCCAGAAATAATGTTCTTTGTATTTTGAAACCTCAAATCTTACATCAATTGGTGCAGCATAGTTGCGCAGAAAGTACTCAACGGTGTTGAGCAGAAATGATTACATCCCTCGGATTGAATAATTAGTGTGCAATTGTGCTCTGGCAATAGATAATCAAATTCCTTTTCTCCACTAGGTTAAATTTTCATTATTGGCAACTAAATTATTCCCTAGTGGATGTGGTCTATAATTTTTTTTTTTTTTGGGTCAAAGAAGTGATCGTTATACTTAATAAACTAGGCAGGCATTAGGTATGCTTTGGAATCAAAAGGAATAATTCCACTTATTATAAATTATATGGACAGAACATAAACATTAGGTATGCTTTGGAATCAAAAGGAATAATTCCACCTTTTTTTTTTTTTTTTTTTCTCTGGTAACAGAACACCAGTATTTAACATTTTCTAAAGGCTAGACCATTCTTGGACAAAAAATTTGTGGATGCTTCCTTCAGCAATACTTTACCACCATTGATAGAAAAACAAGCTGTAGAGCTTTTCTTTGTATGAATAAAAGACAAGATTATTCTCGTGGTTCAACTAGAAAGACGGAAGCTGATGATTCATCAAAGTCTATCACACCTAATGCACTATGAATGTCATGTTATTCTACACAAGTAGGTAAAAGGTTTTCCACCGTCATAATTGTCACATGCTTTTTCCACTAAGCAAAATTGGACCTTTTTATATGAACAAGTTCAAGTTTTTCCTTACAAAATTTCTTTTTGGATGATTAAAAGTGCTTTTGGGGTTCTTTCATAGATCATAGTAAACAAAAACTTAAAAAACTAAAATTAGTGACATTCCATGTGTCAAACAAATCTTGTTGTCCTAACTGAGTAGGTAAAAAGAAGAAAGCTAACCCTGACAAACCTCATAACTAGTTATTCAATTCATATTAAAAATCCAACTATGCCTTTAGTTGATGAATTAATTATTCTAATAAATATAAATCCAACTACTATAGTTCAATTGAAAGAATATATTCCCACATGCAACACATTTCCTAGAACCCCACACACATTCAAACACAAATCCTGACCTTTCAGTTCCCTCAGTTTCACACTCAGGTTGCTCAAATAAATAAAAAAAGTTTCACACTCAGAGAAAAAGACATTTCCTTTTCTTAAAGAATAAGTAAAGGAAAATCACACATTTACATCAGGGGACATTTTGGTCTTTCAACCATACTAAAACCTTAACATTTCCGGCAACTAAAATCCAACACACTGAGACAACCGACAACTACCCACCGCCACCGCCAAAAGAGCTGTCTTTGTTAAATGAAAATAAGGCTGCATTTTCTTTTCTTTTTCCTCAAATTTTCCCGAGAAACAAACAGAATGAATAAGAGAAAAAGAAATAGAAAGTGACATACATTGAGCTGACTTGTAATAGAGTCTTGCTGGTTTGTAGGAGCAAGGATTACAGAGCCTGTAGCTGACTTCTGTCCCAGCCTAGCAAACGAGTTGTGTGTTGTCAGCCATGAATACTGATTAAATGGTAACCCTTTCACCTAATCAAAATGTTCACTTTCACATTCAAATCGCACAAACAAAGTCCAAAACACAAAAAGAAAAGCAAAATTACAAATGGGGTAAAACGTATATATTGTATGGACCTTAGAAGTGGGACTAATAGGTTGGATCCGAGTACATCTTGGTCGAACATTGCCGTTTGTTACACAAGTCTCGCAGTGCAACCCAGAGCCACAGTTACTGTCTGATACGCATGTCTGTCCCTCCTGTTTAAAATGAAAAAATAGTAATAATATATAAAACAAGAGAATTTAAAGAAATACTCATCACTTTTTATCAGTGGATGAATAGAATACCTTGAGAGCAGTAGAGCAACCAAAGAGAAGAGCAATTAAGGTAAAGAGAGTGGTATAGATAATGGACTTCTGCAAGAGAAAACAGAGTTTAGACATGCTCTTAGATTTATAAGGGAGCAAGAAACAGAGAAGCATGAAGAAGAAGAAGAAGAATGTTTGCCTTCATTTGCTTTGGTTTTGGATTTTTTTTGGTGTGAGACAGAGATATGTGGTGTGGGAAACTAATGGGAATGTCTCAGTCTCTACATAGACTCTTGGATTTTAGCAATAGTAGGAGTATTTATTACGATTCAAGAGGAAATGAGGTAGAAGAAGACGTGTGTGATTAGGAGACTCTTGGGTAGTGAAGTAATAAAAGATGCAGGTTTTTTATTTTTTTTAATATGATATAGAATTTCTGCTCTCGCAAGATGTAACTGTATATGTAAATGAAAACTCTCTTTGAAGACTTACGTTTCAGCTCTAATCCTTTACCTTTCATAATAAGTACTTATATTTATGGAGTGACTATTATATTAAAGATTACCAATGGTGATGCAAATCTTTTTTTATGTGCAGTTAATACGTATTAAATTGTTAATACTCAATGCCGTGACTATCCACTGTTAACCAAGGGAATAGTGCCCATATTAAGGAGAATATTTTGTTTTTATAATTGAAATCATTAAATAGATACATTTCTTTTTTCTTTTTCTTTTTTTTACGAGCCCTTCTTGTTCTTCACGGGTTAAATCTCTTTGTTTTTATAATTTATTTTTCTAATAATTCAAAATAAGATATATCTCTTTTTTTCTTCTTTTATTGGTTTTTTTTTTTTTTTGGGGCATTATAGACGTAAAATAATAAGGTCAGTGGGTCACAATAACTTGTTCAATCCCCATCAACTAATAACTATTGTCAACAATTATTTGTCCCAATCCCAACTATTATTGTCACGTTCAGTTTAAAGGAACGCGTTGAGAGCTGACACTATATATATCTGTATGTACTGCACCACCCAAAGATGCCCTTTTATTGCTTGTTCTGTAATGCCATGATTTAAAGGCAACTAGCCTACTATAAATTACTAGAGCGGTCGGATTCTGATGCTAGGCAGTAATGAAAGCGTAAGGAAAGAGTCTAATAAGCATTATTTGTATGTTCTCGTCAGTTCAGCTGGGTAGAAATATGGAGTTAAATGATTAAATTTATTATATATATATATATATATATATTTTTTAATAGTTTATATTTTAGAATAATCGGTAATTTAATATGATATTAAAGTAAGAGATTTGAGTTCAATTCTTATCTCCTCTATTTGACCTCTAAAAAACCAAATAATCTATGATAAAGTCTCTTATCATTGTATGAGAGATTTTGGTTCAAACTCCGCATACATAAAAAACTAATTAGTATATTTTTTATTATTTTATTGAGTTGTTTATATTATTTTTAGTATTACTACTGTAAATGATCTAACTTTAACCAAAAAAAAAAAAAAAAAAAATTTTTTTTTTGTATTTTGTTTTTGTTGGTAGATGATTGCATCTTAATGTATTAAAAAATAATGATTTTGTGTATTTATAATTTGTTAATACTATATGAATGCCTATTTGAAGGTTTTTTTTTTTTTTTTTCTTATACTCTGACTCCTTCTCACTTAAAAATTAAAATCTTGGATCCCTAATTTTCTTAGAGAATTGTATTAGTTCATCTACCCCAACAAACAAACAAAACTTTGTCCTTATGAGAGAAGTACCCTCACAATTACAAGTCACAAGCAAACGCTGCTTTGCCAGGCACGTTTTACTTACTCAATAGCCAAAAGTCATACCCCAAATTCTACCCCAAAAAACAAAAAAGAGTCATGCCCCGAAGCCCAACACCAGCCCCACACGTTCTAGACACTCATCCTCAAGTTCACTCCAAAAAAGACTCATACATTGTAGGAGTAGGGCCAGTTAATGAGTAATTTTTTTTTCTTTTACTTGGAGGCCAAAGTAAGGGTGTAAATGAATACTATTAAGGAAAATTTAATAGATGATGTAAGAGAATTGATTTATGAAATATTTTTAAAAGTTTTTATGGAAAAACTTTTACACCTTGTTATGTAATATCATGATTTAAAGGCTACTAGCCTACAATTAATTACCAGGGCAGTCGGATTCTAATGCTAGGCAATAATGAAAGCGTAAGGAAAGCGTTTAAGAAGCATTATTTGCATGTTCCCAAAAGCTTAACTAGTTAGAAATATATGGTTAAATGATTAAATTTACTATATATATTTTAATAGCTTAACTTTTGGAATAATTGGTAATTTAATATGGTATCAAAGCAAGAGATATGAGTTTAATCTTTATCTTCTCTACTCTACCTCTAAAAAACCAATTAATATTTGATAAAGTCTCTTGTCGTTGCATGAAAAATCTCAAGTCAAACTCCACCTACATAAAAAACTAATTAGTATCTTTGTATTATATTATATAAAGAGTAATCATTATAATTCTATTACAAATTTAAAATTCTATTGTATCTATTTTTTTTTTTTTAAGCCTTTCCTCTCACTTTTTTATTAGCAAATTACGTCCAAATTTCCCTTTCATTTTCTTTAGGAACGGACCCAATTGGGGTCAAAGGCCCCCCCCCCCCCCCCCCCCGCGGTCCATTTTTTTAAAAACTTATTATATATATAATTTTTGTAGTTGCCCCCCTTCCGAAACCTTAGGCCCCCTCAAACTAGTAACTATCCAACTCAAAAACTTAACAAAAACAATAAAAACATTCACAATGGTGATTGTATTTTAGCAAAAAAAAAAAAAAACTATTTTACCACATAAAAATCAAAAAACCATGTGTTATTAGAGAAGGTAAAACTAATTGTTTTGCAATACAGAAAATTGGTATAAATACCAGTTGATCGTAGCAAGTTGTTAAAAATAAAATACAATATTTTATTAAAATTATCTCTCTACCTTCAATTAAAAAACTCAAATTCCCTCTCTTCCTTATTATTTTAATGAGTTGTTTATATTATTTTAAATGAAGTGGTAAAAAAAATAGAACATTTGATATTGGATGTATTGTAAATGAAGTGGTAAAATGGATAAATTAATTTTTTGAGATGTTAAAAGCTAAATTTTTTAGCACCACTACTGTGAATGCTCTAACTTTAACAACCAAAAAAAGAAAAATCCTGGCCAACCTAGTTTTAAAAAAACATTATTTTGTTTTTTATTTTTTTTGTTCTTCATTTTTGTTGGTGGATGATTGTATCTTAATGTATTAAGAAACAACGATTTTATGTATTTATAATTTTTTAATACTATATGGATGCCTATTTGGAATTTTTTTTTTCCCTTATACTCCGATCCCTTCTAACTTGAAATCCTAAGTCCGTCCCTAGTTTTCTTAGAGAATTGTATTAGTTCATCTACAGAAGTTGCCTAATGTTGCGTATCTATTATTCCTACACAACAAACAAAACTTTGTCCTTATGAGAGAAGTACCCTCACAATTACAAGTCACAAGCAAACGCTGCTTTGCCAGGCACGTTTAACTTACTCAAAAGCAATAAGTCATACCCCAAATTCTACCCAGAAAACAAAAAAGAGTCATGCCCCAAAGCCCAACACCAGCCCCACGCATTCCAGACACTCATCCCCAAGTTCACTCCAAAAAAGACTCATACATTGCAGGAGTAGGTCCAATGAATGAATACTATTAAGGAAAATTTAATAGATGCTTTTATGAAATATTTTTAAAAGTTTTTAAGGAAAAATAAAAAACAACTGATTTTTTTATAATTTTTTTATATTTTTCATGAAATTAATATAAAAAATTTCCTATAATATCCTATTAACAAATACACTAGGGCAAAAACCATATTATTATATAAATTTAAAACTAAGTGCCATGTATAATATTAAAATGCATTTAATATTGAGGGGGCAACTAATATGTTCTAATCGTGGGTTTCAATTAATCCAATTAGTAAAGTCTTTGATGGCTGAATAAAATATTTGGATTCAATCTTTATCTACACTAAAAACTAATTGATATCTTGGTTTGTTGATAAAAAACTATCATTACGAGCGAACATCATAAGTTAAAACTTGCTTAAAAAAAAAAAAAAAAAAGTTCTGCTCTAGCTTCTGATGCTCCTTGTCATGATACTGCGGGCCTTCTTTCTAGTACTGAAGTTTGCTGCACCTTTTCGTGAGTTTTCTTGCCGAAGTTTTTTAAAGAAGTGTTATAGTGCCGCTCACGCATTGTTTGTCGTAGCCCAATCTAGGGAAGATGCTTCTGTTTGGTTAAAACTTAAAGGAGTCTCCAGTCTCCACGTACATTTTAAATTAAGCCATCTTTTTCTTATGTAAATGATGATATACCATCTTCTGTTACGTTAAGTAAAGCTATGGTGTGTCCAGAGTCTTATTCCGGTGTTTCTAATCAAGACGTCCCGATTCAAATCCCTTCTGTCTTAACAATTAAATCATAATAGTCCTTGTTAAAACTTAAAGCTATGGTTTTGGATTCCATGAGCACAAGGCCATAGCCCCAAGGACTAACATGGCCATGGTTTTGTCCATGATGACAATTATTAAGCGTTTTCACACGTACATTATCACTACAAAAGATCAAGTTTAGTTGGCCATCCTTTTTCTTCTAAAACGACGGTTTCTTAAACTGCCACCATAAGTGATTTATTGCAGCAGTTTAGAAACCCCCTCAAGGCCATCACACCCCCCTAGGTATTTTTTGTAATTGGAAAATGTAGTAATCCTAAATTATAATAAATGCTCTAAATTAATTCTTACCCAAAAAATAGAAGAGTGTCTGTGAGCGCGTGCTTAGAGGCTAGTATAAGTATAATATAAGTATAAAATTATGGAAAAAATTACTTCTAAGTAATATGTAAATAATAGGCAAAATTTTAGGAATAAAAATACTTAAAACATTTTTTTTTTTAAAAGATTTAAATGTAAAACAGTGTTGGCATATTATTAAAATACCTATAATATTGGGATTTTTTTTTTTGGCTTGAAGTTGTAAAAAAATAGGAAACCAACGTTGAAGGACTCACCACCCTCAAAAAAAAAAAAAAAAAAAAAGTTGATGCAAATTTATTAACTGAGAACACGTAACACTTGATGCAAATTCAAAAGGCATGGTTTGTTTGGAGTCTTTTTGTCTTTTGGTAAGTTATTTTGGATCAGATTAAATTTTACCAATTTTAAAAATTTAAAAATTTTAAATGAAGTAACATTTTAAACTATCAAATATAAGATATATTTAAGGGTGTAAGTTGTTACCCCTAAAAGTTAGTCTATTATTTATTTAGAAGCAATTTTTAGTACAATTTTAAAATTCTATCTTTAAAGATAAGTTCTCCAGTATCATTCTTGCTTTAGTGTCTAAATAAGAGGCAAAATTTTAGGAATAAAAATACTTAAAACAATTTTTTTTTTTTAAATTAAACGTAAAACAGTGGTGGCATATTATTAAAATACCTAAAACATAGGGATTTTTTTTTTGGCTTGAAGTTGCAAAAAAATAGGAAACCAACGTTTATGGATTTTTTTTTTTTTTGTATATTTTTTAGGGTGACATATCAACAATAAATTTTATCTTTAAAGATAAGTTTTCCAGTATCATTCTTGTTTTAGTGTCTAAATAATAGGCAAAATTTTTGGAATAAAAATACTTAAAACAATTTTTTTTTTTTTTTTTTTAAATTAAACGTAAAACAGTGGTGGCATTTTATTAAAATACCTAAAACATAGGGATTTTTTTTTGGCTTGAAGTTGCAAAAAAATAGGAAACCAACGTTTATGGATTTTTTTTTTTTGCTTGAAGTTGCAAAAAAATAGGAAACCAACGTTAAAGGACTCGCCACCCTCAAAAAAAAAAAAATGATGCAAATTTATTAATTGAGGACACGTAACACTTGATGCAAATTCAAAAGGTATGGTTTGTTTAGAGTCTTTTTTATCTTTTGGTAAGTTATTTTGGATCAGATTAAATTTTTCCAATTTTTAAAATTTTAAATTTTAAATGAAGTAACATTTTAAACTATCAAATATAAGATATATTTACAGGTGTAGGTTTTTACCCCTAAAAGTTAGTCTATTATTTAGAAGCAATTTTTACCACAATTTTAAAATTTTATGTTTAAAGATAAGTTCTCCAATTCATTCTTACTTTGGCAAATTTGTGTTTATAACAATTGCTTACGAAATAATCAAATGTGCAATGAAAGGCACAAAAAAGGAGAATATTAAAAACCATCAAATGTGCAATAAAAGGCACAAAAAAGGACAATATTAAATTTCATAACGTAGGATATTTACAAAAAATGTTTCTTAACAACTACTTGATAGAATGACTACCACTTCGCTGACCCGAATTCATCCAATGTGTCTGCTATGCAATCTAACCAAATTGTTGATATGTCACCCTAAAAAAAATACAAAAAAATAGAGAGTAAGGCTTAAATGTAAGAAAAACAACAAACAAAAATAATAAGAGGAAGAGAGGGCACCACTTAGAACACATACACTAAAATAATGAGTGAAACCCGATAACCACAAAAAAAAAAAAAAAAAAAAAGACAAATCAATATATATCATTCCTATTCTTTAAAAAATAGTCATTAATTAGAGAAAATACTTAAACAACCATCAAACTGACCAAATAAAAGAAAAAAAAATAAAAAAAGATAAGATAAGATAATGATATGGAAAGGATAATGATAACAAAGTGTAGTCCTATTTTGTAGGCACTATTTTACGTGGGAGTTTTTTTTTTTTTTGAGAATCTAATTTTTTTTTCCCTTTTAGAATCTAAATCATGATAAAATAATAAGTTTTTGTTGGAGATAAAACAATCATTTTTTATAAATTAAGCAATAATTATCCTATTCCCGAAATCTACCACATAAATTTAATTTCTCATTGGTAAACCAACACATGGAGAAGAACAACTATTACGTGAACTTCTCAAGAGGAAAAACATAACTTTTCCATCAAAAAAAAAAAAAAAAAACTAAAGAAAGAAATCCCTCAAAAAAGTAAAAGACTACAAAAAGAAAAGATATAAGACTAAAGAAAAAAAAACTGTAAAATCAACTATTACGTGAACTTCTCAAGAGGAAAAACACAAACGTACAACACTACTATTTAGATCCCTCATGAGATGAGATTAAGGAAAACAACAAGCAAAACATGGCCAAATATAGAGAGAAATTGAAGTCAGAAAGAGCTTACCTCAAATCTATATGCTATTGTTGTTTGTAGTGAAATGTGAAGCAAAGAGGTGAGCGAATGAGATTAAGGAACACACACAGAAAACAAAAAAAAGAAAAAAAGAAAAAAGAAAAAAGATCCCTCGTGAGATGAAATTAAGGAAAACAATAAGCAAAACATGGCCAAATAGAGAGAGAAATTAAAGTCAGAAAGAGCTTACCTCAAATCTATCTGTTGTTGTTATTGTTGTTTGTGGTGAAATCTAAAGCAAAGAGGTGAGTGAGAGGAGTTTCTTAATAACAGTGATGATAATGGTGAAAAGAAGAATAACGCAGAATTGAGAGAATTGAAGAACTGAAGAAGAAGTAATTTGAGTTTGAAAACCAATGTGAGTGTACTGGGAGTGTGTTCCTATTTTGTAGATAGTGCTTTACGTGGAAGTTAAAGAAGCATTTTTACCAAGTTTTGCCCCTACTTAAAGATAGGCTGTAGGGGTATTTTAGAACAAAAAAAAAATCCGGTCCAAATAGGTGCAACCCCTTAAATAGTAGTATAGACAATTACAATCAGTTATAGCGCGTTAAAACAGATGCAATAGATTTTTCTAAAAGGTTTATTGTGACGGTTAATAACTACTACGACTATATCTTAAGACCAAAATGTTGTTAATTTTTTTATATCTATATATTAAGAGGATTCAATAAGTTAGTTATAATTTCAAAAAATGTCAAAAATACTCATAATCTAATTAGATAATCCTTATTCTTAAAAAATAAAAAATGAGATTAAAATTGTAATTCAACAAAATTAAAAAAAAAAAAAATTAGCACTCTCTCTATTTAAATATATCTCATGCACGTTTGAGACATTTTTTTTCCTAAAACTAGGACACACTAAACCTAGTAGTTTACTCTATTTCAAATTCTAAATTTTAGTTTCTTAAAAATCAACTTATGGCATTATAGGGGCCTTTTGTGCGTTGGGCTGGGCTGCCTCCTACGGTAATGGGCCCGAATGTTTCTGAGTAAGAGAGTTGGGGCCGGTCCAATTGTAACTCAACTTGGGCCAGTTTGTGCATAAACTTATGCCTTGTCTGTCAGGAGTAGGCTTACGGCAAGCAGAACTATTCCAGATGAGTTACGACAGGCAGATGTAATAATAATAACCAAAACAAAGTATTCTGCCTATTTAAATAAATGGCTAAGTAATCCCTACTTATAAAACATGATTACAGTCGTGATAATGCCATTCACAAAGAAAGTAAAAGAGAAAGAAAATAATATGAACTAATCAAGAATGGGCATAAATCAAGTTTTAAGTTTGGTTCGCCGAAGCAAAGCCAAAGAGGGGAGAACGCCTCCTCTCAATGCAAATAATCTCTCAGGAAATAATCCTGTCATGGGGATTAATAGCTTTGAGAGAGTCGGACCTGAATTGTTATTGCCCAAAAGGAATCCTTGTTACGTTTTGGAAGAAAGCAGGATTTGAAGGGGGAGAGAGGGAAACCGACCTACTGGTGCATGCCCATTGTATTATCTCTCTTTGTTCCTCAATTTCCTCTCTTTTCTTCTCTGTTTTCTTTCTTATCTTTTTTCTTTTCTTTTACTCTGTTTTCTTTTTACTCCGTGAATATTCTGTTTTTCGATCCTTTTTTCAGGGCACGACAAGGGTCCTTTTATAGTGCCTGCCGTGGCCTGTTTTTACCACTTTGCCCCTTAACCTCCTTTGTCTGGTCTAGGCGTACTTGCCGACCACCAAAGGTGTGTGACACTTACCCTCGCCAGACAAAGGCAGGTTCGTTTCATTCCTCAGTCTACCGTAGCACTCTTATCTGCCACGGCATAAATGCTTTCACTCTCTTTCCCTCAAGGCATGCACCTAATGGTTCCCCCCTCAACCTTGCCTCTTTTGGGTGGTCTGTCATCCCAGCAAGACGTACCTCCCAAAAGAGCTTGGCAGGAGCCGCAAAAATAGGTCTTTTCCCCTCTCCCCACCACCAAACCATACCCCATTTACCTCTTACCTCTGGCCCATGGCCCCACCACATCCCATATTGGCTGGGTACAGGCTGGTGTGCCTGGGCCTTGCGCGTGCTTTCCTTTCAGATATATCCAAAAGTCTGCCTGCTGCTCATGCGTTTGCCGTGATCTGGAGACTCTCCGTCCGTGTTTTTTGACCTTTTATGTGGGCTTTTCTTTAGTTTCCCGCTCCATTTAAGAGTTGGACTTTGTCTGATGATAGGCCTTACATTTCTTTGGCCCACTCTCGATTTTCTTTATTTCTTGCAACGTTGTACTGTTATTCCTGCTGCAATAACTTAATCCTGCTGGGCCTCTTTTGGGCTAGCCGTTTATTCCTTCTCTCAGTGGCTTGTCATGGCCACTGTTTTGCTTTTACTTATGAGCTCCTATGTCCCTTTGGGCTTTCCTTTGGGCATCCACGGCCCGTTTGCTTTCTTTGGGTTTCCTCCGCCCATTTGCTAATTCCACACTCTCATGGGCTTTTTACTAACTTCATTGAGCTTCCCTGGCCCAATAACCTTATTCTCATCCTTGGGGTTCATGGGCCTACCATAAACCCCTTACTTTCTTAGTTTGCATTACCTTGGACTTGCGGCGGCCCTTTCTCGCTTTTCTTTCTCATAGACTGCCCATGGGATGCTATTTCTTTCTTTCCGGGCTTCTTTGAGCCCACTTGCTTCTTCAAGATCTATTTGTTTATTTGTGGGCCTGTGATCTATTATTCCTGCCGCTTGGGCCTAATGGTTTTTTGCTATCTATTTTGTCAATTCCTTGTTGCCCTTATTATTGGGCTTTCTTCCTGTCTGCTTGGGCTCTCACAAATGGCCCTCAACAGGCGTCTACTCCTAATAATAGTTCTTTATCTATCATCAGACCAAGACACCAATTGGTATTTGGTGTAGGCAGGGATTGAACTCCAGATCTCTTATTCAACCATTAAAAATTTTACCAATTAAGCTAACTAGAACCCTCACTAACAAAAAATAAATTCAAATTGAAAAATTACATTAAACTCAAAATAAATAAATAAATAAAAGAGCCTCATCGCACGTGCAGAGCGCGTGTGATAAGCCTAGTTTTAATTAAGGCAGCCAAAAACCAAAGAAGAAGAAGGAACATAAATAAATAAATAAAAGAAAAAAAAAACAGAAAGATGGGTAAAAGAAAAGACAAAAAAAGAAAAGAAAAAAGAAAAGAAGGAAAACGACAAAACCTATGTGAAATGTCCACATGGGCATTATGCACAAATTAACTATTTGTGTTTTCTCTTCAATTTTCTCCACCAAATTTTCTTCCAACAATCTACAATAAAAAATCTCCTTTTTCCTTCTTCCTTAAAATCCGCCCAACCAAACGGACCATAAGTGTACGTATGTGTAAAGCTTGCTCTTGGAGACTTAAACTCTGATCCTTCCCTCCCTTCCCCATGAATTGGTACTTGTAGGGTGAGCATCATGCCAAATATATGTGGTGGTGGTTAAAAATTAAGCGTTGATTACTAATATACATTTAAGAACCCACAATTTTCATTAAATTAAACAAGAAATTTAAAACATTAAAAGAAAGAAAAAGAAGTGGTATCAAATGCTACTTAATACTTTAATAGCTTGTTTTTTGGAGATGGGAGTAGGGACTCCCTTAGCATTTGTCTGTTTCTGATAAAGTGGTAAAATTGTCAGTGAGTTAAAAGCCCCAAATCATGCCAATGGATACCTGTGGAGTAAGAACAAAAGGACCAAACAGAAGGCACCAGTGTGATACCGGCCAAGAACCCTCCGAAGGACAAGCCAGTAAATGAGAAATCTCTAAGAACTCTATAATGAGAGAGCTAGTGATTTTCTACATACTTGAGAAAAGAGGAAGTTTGGTACTTATATAGTGGTGAGTAATGAATTGGAATCCCTTCAAAGTAGGGATTTTTCCTTGTTGGGAGGGTCTAGTATTTAGGGTTTCCAAGATTTTAGGTTGTCTTCCCATATAAGGGAGATATGGGTGAGTAATGGGTTCTTGTGCATGTTACACGAGATGTTTCCATGTATAGGTATTCATAAGGACCAAGCTAGGCCACGCTGGACCTGTTGACCTTTACACCCCGTCAGCCCTTTCACCCCCATCGTCCCTTTCATCCCGTCGGCCCATAGCCCTCCTTCGCTTGAGGATCTCTCGTCGGCTTAGAAAGGCACTCGTCAGGCTTTATTGTAGCATCGTCGCTTTCACTGTCGTCGTCCTGGGTCCTCTATCAGTTTCTATGGAGCTGACGAACCCGTAGGCACCGTCAGCTTTCTTACTTGGTGCATCTAGGAGCATTAATTCTTTGTCAAAAATACCCCTATTAGCTGTCCCCTACTCCATGATTCCGTCAACTTCAGCTAACAGGTTGTGGAGTAATATGAGTATTTATGATCATTAATTAGATGTTTTTATTGAAGGGAGTGTCATTAAATGGCATTGGCAGCCCTAGGTTTAAATGCTAGGTGACACGTGGCACCTGTTGGTTGGCCTCGTTTCTAATAAGAAGCGTCGCTTCGTATACCGTGCCTTTTCGCTTTATAAGAGTACTAGCAATAGTGGTGCTAAATAGCTATATTGCTATTTTTAGCACCACTAATACTTAAAATGCATGCTACAGCAATGGTGCTATAGCTAAAAATTTTTAGCTACTTACTACAGTGCACAGCCATAAGCTAAAAGGAATATATATATATAAATATATATATATATATATATATATTTTATTAAACTCTCTCTCTCCTCTCATTAAAAAAACTATTTTATCTTTTCTTTCTTTTTCTCTCACTTCGGCTTCTCTTCTTTCTTCCTTTTTTCCTTTTCATTTTTTTTCTCTCTCCCTCGTCGCCAAGACCCATCTAGCAGAAAGGGCATGAAAGCAGCCAGGGTGTTATCGCAAGCAGTCACAGCAGTTGTAGAAGAGTAGAATTAAGCAATTAAGTAGTCACACAACTCACACCTTAAGTATGTTTTAGAGTTTTTTTCACAGAAAACGTTTAAGCCTTCATTACTTGTTCCCTTCTATTTTAAAGCCATGAAATCCTGTTTTCCCAGGCTAATACGACTATTGCTTCGGTGTGATAATTAGAAAGTGCCAGTTTGTAGAAGAGTAGCATTAAGCACGGTGTAAAGTGTAATAACCACAAACATGGAGACAGACTCATTGGTGAACTTCAACTCTGGTAAGTTTTTGAAGCTGCTCTAGTCCCACACCAAAAAAGTACGAGGAACTATAAAAATCATACATTTGTGTGGTGGTTTTTGGCTAATTTGGATTTTTGGCAGTGGTTGTGAGTGGTTGTTCTTGGCTTGTGAGTTGTTGTTGGGTGGTTGTTCTTGGTTGGCAGTGGTTATGGATTGTGCCATTGATTGTTTTGTGATTTTTTTTTTTTGGTAGTGGGATGTATTATTTTATTGTAGTAGATATATTATTTTATTGTAATGTTTATATTATTTTATTGTGTTGAAAGATAAAATAGATTCACTATTGTTGGATGTTTTGTAAAATGAGTAGATAAAATAGATAAAGTAGCTTTTTGTGGTGCCAAATAGCTAAAAAAATAGCTCCACTGCTGTGAATGCTCTAAATAGTTCCTCCTCCTCTAATTATTCTCTTTACTTTTTTTTCATCTCTCGAGAGCTTTAAGGCCAAAGTGACTGCTTCACGCTGTCGTTCATAAGCAACCGTCACCATACCAGGTCGTTGTCTTTGAGGAATTCATCACTTCGAGTCGTCGTCCACTCTCGGTAAGTTTCCTCGCCTTGTCCTTTGTTATTTTTCATTTATTTTCCTAGTTGGTCGTTACTTGCTTAAAGACCCATCAAATAGGCTCTTAGAATACCTCCATCGCTTGTAGGTGAATAGATGTTAGGTGATAGAGAAGCGACGAGTGAACAATCGTTGTCAGTTCGTGAGGGTGTGGGCTATGATGAGGTCTATTCGTCAGGGTGCGAGCCCAGGAAGGATGTAACCTGGTCCCCAAAAAGGGAACTGTCTGCTCACTCCCCTTTCGAGGAGGAAGAGTGTAAAGAGGATAAGGAAAGGGAGGAAGAGGGTGATAAGAAGGAGGAAGGAGAGGAAGAGTTAGAAGGGGAGGAAGATGACAAGGAGGATGACGAGGAAAAGGGTGATAAGGAGATGGTGGGCCAAGTGGACGGCGATAGCCCTAGGCCCTTCATCTTTCCTTTGATATGGACGATGAACGATTTCTACCCGACCATGTCCCCAAACGTCTTCAACAAACTCCGTGACCATTTCCAAATTCTTGAGAACATTCCCATCTGTCTGCCAAGGAAGTTTGAGAAGTGTTACTCGAGAAAAACAGAGGACATTGGTCCATTCGAAAACCTTCCTTAATATCTTGAAGAAGGGCAAACACTTATCCGTTGCCCTAAAGACGAACCTGTTAAGGGCTGCAACCCTACCGTTCAGGCTTTGCACTTCCTTGATTTTTTTGGAGGAGCCATCTTTATTATTGCTCGAACTTTGTTGGGATTAACTTCCACACTGCGCTGCGACACCATAAAGCCCAAGAATTTTCCTGACGCTACACCGAACACACATTTACTGAGGTTGAGCTTTATATCGTAGAGGCAAAGGGTTTCAAATGTTTCCTGAAGGTCATCTAGGTGGCTAACTTGCCTTGCATTTTTTACGAGCATGTCATTTACATACACTTCTACGTTTCGCTTAATCTGTCGAGCGAACATCTTATTCACAAGCCTTTGGTATATCGTCTCTGCATTCTTCAGTCCAAATGGCATGACTTTGTAGCAGAAGAGTCCTTGGCTCGTGACAAATGAGGTCTTCTATTGGTCAGTTTCATCCAATATGATCTAATTATACTCGGAGAAGACGTCCATGAAGCTTAACAACTAGTAGCCAGCCGTAGAGTCTACGAGGAGGTCAATACGCGGCAATAGGTAGCTGTCCTTGGGGCATACCTTGTTTAGGTTGGTGAAATGTACATACATTCTCCATTTGCCATTTGCTTTTTTAACCATGACTACGTTGGCCAACCATTCGGGGTAGTAAACTTCCCTAATGAAATTTGCCTCCAGCAGTTTGTGTACTTCTTCGGTTATGGCCTTGTCTCTTTCTTGGACCAAGACTTTCTTCTTCTGCTGGATTGAAGGGAAGGATGGGCATACGTTGAGCTTGTGGACCATGGTATTCGGACTGATCCCTGGCATGTCCTCGTGGCTCCAAGTGAAGACATCTTGATTGTTTTTTTTTATGAAGAAGGCAAGCTCTTTACAAACTGAAGTATAAGCTTGCGTGCCGATACGAGTTCAAATCTTGGGATGTTATTGTCCAAGGAGATCTCTTCTAGGTCTTCCATTAGCTCTACTGCAACCCTCCTTTCTTCGATGTTCAAAGCTTGTAAGTGATCATCCATCTCCAGCATGACAACATAGCATTCACGGGCGGCCATCTGGTCCCCTCGTGCTTTTCCTATCCCGTACTCTATGGGGAACTTTACTAGCAGGTGGAATATGGAGGTGGCCACCCTCCATGCGTTAAGCATAGGTCGACCAATGATGGCGTTGTAGTTAGAGGAGCAATCAACGACCAGGAAATTGACTTCCTTAGTGAGTTGCTGAGGGTACATCCTAATGGTTACTGGCAAGGTGATAGTTCCCACGGGGAAGACCTTGGTGCCATTGAATCCTACTAACGGTGTGTCCGAGGGTAGGAGGCGCTCTTTGTTGACCCTCATCTGCTGGAATGCAGGGTAGTAGAGGATATCCGCTGAGCTCCCGTTGTCTACTAGCACCCGTCAGGTATTGAAGTCTCCAATTGACAAGCTAATAACCAGGGCGTTGTCATGAGGGTGGTGTAGTCGTCTAGCATCTTCTTCTATGAAGCTGATGGCAGGGTTGTCAACCTTAGTTGCTTTAAGAGGTCGTTCGGAAATCTGGACACTTTACACCATTCGTAAGTACGTCTTTCTTGCCTCCTTAGATGATCTTGCCGTAGTGTTCCTTCCTATGATTACCCTTATCTCTCTGAGCGGGGCTCAGGGTCTTTCCTCGGCTCGCTGGTTAGGTTCGAGGTCCTTTGGTGGGTTTTCTCCACCCCTGACAAACCACTGTAACTTCCTTTACTTAATGAAGGCTTCGATCTGTTGCTTAAGGTCATAGCATTCGGAAGTATCATGCCCGTGGTCCCAATGGAAACAACAGTACTTGTTCCTAGGCCTCTTGTTTGAATCTTCCTTCAGTTTATCTGGCCAAGTTAGCGTCACGTTGTCCCTTATCCACATAAAGACTTGGTCTAACGGGGTATTCAAAGGAGTGAAATTCATCTCCTCCCTAATGGAGGTTTTGATCTCCTGTCGTCCCTTCAGTAGCTCGTTCGGGCCAACTTTCTTCCTCTGTTAGGACAAGGATCATCCTGCCTTTCCCTCTTCATCAGTCCCCCCCTCCCCCTGGGCGATCATTGCATCTTTGGCATTCATGTATTTTGTGGCTTTGTATAGCATATCAGTCATTGTCTTCAAGTCGTTCTCATAGATAGAGAAGAGGAACTCTCGAGATTGCAGCCCATTAGTGAATGTAGTGACAAGAAATTTGTCGTCGACTTCGTCGATCAAGAGGACCTCCTTGTTGAAACAAGTCACGTACGACTTTAGACTCTCGTCTTCTTACTGTTTAATGTTCAGTACACTTACCGAGGATCTTTTGTACCTCTGCCCCACAATAAAGTGAGTGACGAAGTGTCCACCTAACTCCTTGAAGATGGATACTGTGTTGGGGGTTAACTAACTGAAATATACCCACGTTGGCCCCTTCAATGTAGTGGGGAATACCTTGCACATAATCTCGTTTGGAACCCCCTGTAGTTGCATGAGGGTTTTGAACGACTCCAAGTGGTTGAGGGGATCCTTTGACCCGTCATATGCTTCCACTTGTGGCATTCTGAACTTATGGCCGATGAAGTGAAGGGGGAGTCGGTACGGTGGACTAGTTCGTCCAAGCTAGTGGACACCCGACCCTTCAAGGTAGTCATCATCATATCCATCTTCTCCTTCATCGTCTGTATCTCTTGCGCCATGAGCAACGCGCTGACTTCCAGCTCGGAGGGACGACTGGTATCCTGTTGGTCTCGTCTATTGATGGCATTACTCTCCTCTTGGTCGTCCTTTTCTTGGTGATCATTCGTCGGGGGACAATGGTCGTTGCGTTTGTCCCTGCTTTGTCCGTCATTCTGATCATTTGACTCCTAATCATTCTGCTACTCCAACTGTCGTTCCAACTCGTGGTTTCGCTGAGTGAGCCGTTCAACCACTGTGGCAAGGGTTTGCACCTGCCTTTCCAGTGCATTGGGCAAGTCCCCGATCTCTTGGTTGGTAGTGGCCATCAATCGTGTCAAGGTCATACAATTCTTAGTCCTTGAAACGACGATATAGCTTATCACTCGTTCCCCACAAACGGTGACAATTGATGAATTGCTAAAATCGTCAGTGAGTTGTAGGCCCCAATCATGCCAATGGATACCTGTGAAGTAAGAACCAAAGGACCAAACAAAAGTCACCGGTGTGGTACCAGCCAAGAACCCTCTGAAAGTCAAGTCAGTAAATGAGAAATCTCTAAGAACTCTATAGTGAGAGAGTTAGGGATTTTTTGCGTATCTAAGAAAAAAGGAGGTCTGATGCTTATTTAGTGTTGAGTAATGAATCAAAATTCCTTCAAAGTAGGGATTTTTCCTTGTTGGGAGGGTCTAGTATTTAGGGTTTCCAAGATTTTAGGGTGTCTTTCCATATAAGGGAGATATGGGTGAGTAATGGGGTTCTTGTGCATGTTACGCAAGATGTTTCCATGTATAGGTATTCGTGAGGACCAAGCTAGGCCATGTTGGACTCATCGGCTTTTTCACCCTGTTGGCCCTTTCACCCCATCGTCCCTTTCATCCCGTCGGCCCATGGCCTTCCTTCGCTTGAGGATCTCTCATCAACTTAGAAAGGTGCCCATTGGGTTTTATTGTGGCATCACCGCTTTCACTATTGTCGTTTTGGGTCCTCCATCCGTTTCTATAGAGTTGAGGGACCCGTAGGCGCCGTCAGCTTTCTTGCTTGGTGCATTTAGGAATAATTAATTCTTTGTCAAAAATACTCCTATCAGTTTTAAATAATTTATTTATTTAAGACAAACATGATTTTCGTCACAATTTTTTAGTACATATGATATTGCATATAGCCATATACAAAGACTGTCTCTCAGCAAGCAAATTTAGCGGCATTTATGTCCTGCTTCTACAGATGCAAGGGTAACAACAGCCTACTAACACGCTCCAAATTTCACATTTTGCTGCGCTCAATACAATAATCAACTTCTAATAAGTAGTTACTTCAGAAATTGTAATAGGCCTGTATTCATGAGCTCTATATATATGCAAAGTTGAAAGGGAAAACGATTATCTCCATTTCAAATCTTTGTCCATTGGTCCATTTTATAGGCCAAATTAGGTTTCACAAGCATACAATCTGTCACGTCATTTAAAATTTTAAATAATATAACAGTTTGGACACTGTTAAATCCCGTTAATAAAATGGAGATAGATCACAACCAAAGTTAAAGTTGTTAGTTTCTTCCAAACCTTGCATTTGGAAATGTGTTCACACCCGCAAACTAAATGACCATTTGCTTCATCTACAGCTTCCGGGGCTCCACCACCATCACTCCTCTGAAATGTTCACATGCATACAAATACAATTTCATGGTAAATATATTTATGTAAATTACAATGATACATAATTAATCGTGTGAATCCATAATAGATATGCTGTGTAATGGAGAGATGTAAGAATATATCATATCAGACCTTGTAAAAATCAACAGCAATGAAATTAGGCCATCGATTATCAGCAGCTAGAGAACAAGAGTTTACCAAGTTGAGTGTCGGAGCCGAATTATCATTGCAAGCTATAAATACGTTTGGTTCAGTACGAAAACTAGTGACCTTGTCGTTGTGTTCAAGATAGCTGAGTCTGCATGGTTTATGCACGGAGAAGCATTGATTCCTTCATCCCCAACTGTAATTTAATTCGAGCCCATCAAACTTCCTTTAGCATATAAAAAAATAAAAAAAGATAAATTGTATTTTTTTTTTTATCTCTCAAATATATATACGGTATGTTTAACATTGATCCCTCCTTTTTAAAATGTTCAGTTTTAGTACATTCATATTTTTTAAAGGTTAAAGTGTAAACTACACGTCTAAAATTTGAAGTTTAGAATTTGAATTTTACTCTTGGAAGTTATATTTTGTTTGCATCAACAGTTATTTCGTTATAATGATTATAATTTATTATAATTATATGTAGGGCTGTACACGGTACCGTGTAGCCGGTTTTGGGAGGCTTTTTTGCACCGCACCTACAAGGGTGGTTTTCTCTCATCCCTAATTGAACCTCACCTGTGGAGGGTTGGGAACCGGTTTGCATAAGGTGCGGTGCAAGATACCGGTTTGGTGTGGTTAGTTTGGTTAATTCCTCATTTTTTCAGGTACTAAACACAATGCAATTAATAACCCCAAACCATATCATGCTCATTAAAAAAACCCAAATATTCTATAAAATAAAATAAAATAAAAAAGAAAGAAAACTACAAACAATTAACTACTAACATATTCACAATCTTTTCTCAAACATAACCCATTTCCCATCACAAAAAACCCAAATAAAAAACTAAACCAAACCCATAAAAGATCAAACAAACACCATTGAAAATAAATTACATAAACAAACCTAGTAGAAAGCATTGCATTTGTAAGGAGAAGCATCTGAACTCTAAAGTCAAAACATCACTAGAAACTGATGGAAGATGAGAGAGAGAGAGAGAGAGAGAGAGAGAGAGAGAGAGAGAGAGATGTGAAGGTTTTGTTGCTGGGATTGGGGGCCTGGGAGAGGGAGAGAGAGAGAGAGAGAGGAGATGGGTAAATAATCATAGGGTTTAAAATTAAACGTCGTCGTTAGTGGCTTACAATAGTTTTTTTTTTTTTTTTTTTTTTTTTTTTTTTTTTTTTTTTTAATCTGACAATGAAACGACTTCGTTTTGGAGATGATATTAAAAGTTAATATCAGGTACTAAAACGACGTTGTTTTAGTGCCATATTTTATATATACATATATATATATATAAATTAAAAAAAAAAAAAAAAAACCTAACTTTTTTTCTTAGCTTACCCAGTGTTGTTTTCTTATTCTTCTTCTACCTTGCTTCTTTAGCTTTCATGTCTGCTTTCAGTTTTCTTCTCTTTACACTGCTACGTATATTTTAAAATATAGTGTGTGTATATATATACTGGTGCGGTGCGGTTTCTTGTCAGAGTGCAAAATAGCCACCGCTCGCCACACTTGTAGTCTTTGGTTCGCCCATATTGTCGTCGATCACCGCGCTAGACACCTATGGTGAGGCTTGAAAGCGGTCGAATCAGTTCGGCGCGGGCCGGCTTCATTGGCACTGGTCAGATTTTGAACAGGCTATTCATATGTGATGTCAATTATGGATTAAAAATTAAAAAAACAAAACAAAACAAAAAAAAACAAAAAACAAAAACAACAACAACAAAAACACCAATTACAACTTGTTACTCAACCTTTATTGTAAAATTATTGTGAAAATAACACAAAGATGATCATATTTCAAGTTTATTTCAGTTGGGTTTAAACAAAATTTAGGATCAAGGTGTTCAAATTTTTATTTTAGGGGTCAAAACAATTTTTTTTTTTAATTTTATATATAAAAAAAAAATTAGACCAGGTCAAGGGGTTCAACATTTTTTTTTTGGGCTGGCTATAGAGCCACCCCTGATCAACAACCCTTTTGTTATTATTTTCCGTTAAATATACATAAACTTGACACACATGTTTAGTTTGCCCAATAAAATGATGCCATGTTATTCTCATTATACCATGTGTCATTATTTTATTGGATAAATTAAATACACGTGGCAAACTTATGTGACACTTAACAGAAAATATAGATGAAAGAGTTGCTGATGCAAGCAAAATATAACTTCTAAGTGTAAAATTCAAATTCTAAAAATTTTGGGTGTAAAATCCAAACACTTTAAACTTTAGGGGTGTAGGTTGCATTTTAGCATATTTTAAAATGTAGTAATTTATTCATTTTGTCTATTTTCAAAATTTATGTGATTAATGAAATATACTAAGATGTCTCATATTTAAAGGATCAAAATTGAACCAACCCCATATTTAAAGTATCATAAAATCAAATTGACCCCATATTTTAAAAGAACAAAAATGCAAGAAAGAAATAAATGGAAAATAAGGGAGTAAAATGATATATTTTAAAATTTTAGAGAACCAAAATCGAAGTTTATAAGTTTGAGAGACCAGAATTTGAACAGGACCTAATAAAAATGTATTCTTAGTCCTCTGAAATTTCACAAAAGGAGAAGAAAGTTGGGCTTACATTGGTTTTCTACAATGTAATTCCACTGATAGGAAATCCCTTCGGATGCCTCCTTAGTAGAGTTTGAAGTGAAAAGTGAAAACAAGTAAGCGCTGATTTTTCTGGACCATAGAATCAACTGTTGGCCAATCTCCACCTTTTTTTGGCATTTGAGAAACTGGGAACCAGAATTTCCTCAGGCCAGCAGCATCAAACACCTTACTCACACCAGTTGGTGATACAACATGGTCCTCAATCATAATGGTGACCATCTCATTTGGATTTTTTTGGAGATATAATTGAACCTCTTTGAGAACATTAATGGCGGGTTGCTCGGTAATCAACCAAAGACAAATAAACTTAACAGAGAAACTAAGAAATGAAAATTTCAAATACAATTTCCATGCTTTTTGGACAATCATGCAATACTTGATTTTCTGAGCTGTGGAACAAAACTTAGGACTATATATTGAAATTTTGAAATGACTCAGTTGTTTCTGTATTGATATCTCTGATGTGGTTTCCACTTTCCAGATACTATTTAGACACTTACATAAGGGCGGCCCAACAAAATTTGGGGCCTAAGACAAAAAATTTATATGGGGTCTTTTTATATGTAAACATTAATTAAATAAAATTATATAATAATAATTAAATTAAGACTAATTTGATGTAAATACAGAAATTGATGAATAATACTAGCTAAACTAAGGTTAATTTCAAATAAAAGATTGAATATTATAGTTAAATCAAAATGAACTTACTTTAACTTGGATATATGACTATGCATAGTTAAGTACAGTTGTAATCTAAATTTTAATTTTATATATTCTTTTTAAGAGAAAGAGATAGATAGATAGATATTATTTGGTGTGTGGCTTAGTAGGAGATTAGTCATCATTGGTGATTTATCACATTTGCAGCATTTTATTTGAAACATCTTAGGGTTTCAATTGGGTTAAATTTTTATTGGTCTCCTATTTTAAAAGCCTTGTTAGAAATGAAAAAAAAAACTAAAAATACTACAAAATGTTCACAATAAATGTGATTATGACTGTAATTGATGAATTTCAACAACTTAATTTATTTGTGTTTGAATTACTTTTTTATGTAATTGGTGATATGTCAGTTAAATCTATAATAAATTTTATGGTATTTTTAGTACCACTCTTAAAAAAAAGTACCAATTATTTAAAAAATGTTATATTTTTATAAAATTTTTGGTCTTTTACTAAGGGAAAAAATTGCCAAACAGACTATTTCTGGGAAAAAATTAGGCGCGTGGCACGCGTTCAAAGTTATTTAGTAAGTTGGATTGTTTTGGAAAGTCGAGTTTAGCAAACTCGACTTTGGGCTGGAAAATGAACACTATAGTGGTGTTTTTTTAGTGGCTATAGCAGCGTTTATAGAAAACGCCACTATAGGGAACCTATAGTGGCATTTTTGACAAACCCCACTAAAAAAAACGCCACTATTGTGTCTGTTTTCAAGCCCAAAGTCGAGTTTGCCAAACTCGACTTTAAAAAAGTGTCCAACTTATTAAATAATTTTGAACACATGCCACACGCCTAATTTTTTCTCAGAAATAGTCTGTTTGGCAATTTTTTCCTTTACTAAGTAAGATGGGCCTTCTTTTAGTAGGAAATTTTTTTATTTGTTGTGAGCCTTAGGCCTAGGTCTAAGTTGCCTAGGCCTTGAGCCGGCATTGACTTACATAGGCTGTAAAGTTGTTGCACGATCCGTGACATAACCAGATTTCGTTGTGGAATTCATACATATCCAGCATTAAGCCTCTGACGCCATTCTGCAAGAGAAAGATATTTACGCGTGTTAATGCTGAAAAAAAAAAAGCATAGTGAATTTGGTATGATGTCAAAACTCGAATTGCAATTCTCGAGTTCACAATCAAGTGAGCTCGAGATCGGTCTCGATATCGTGATTTGTGAATATGCTTGATCAAGTAATAAAAGACAATTAAAATCTAGATAGAAGATTTTTATTTTTTATTTTTTTAATCTGAAAATATAAATTATATTTTAACCTAATCTAAGTATATAAGTGTGTGAAGTTTTCCCATCGAGACTTGAATTCTGGCTCTTACCTTTTGATCCTATAAGAACTTGACCACCATGTCAAGAATGCATAGTGATGAGATTGAAGGTTTTTTTTTTTTTTTTTTTTTTTTTGAGAATGTGATTTTTGTTTTCATTCATTCAAACAATGTCTCGATTAAGTTTCTTTATTTAATTATATCTTTAAGCTCTATCCTTGAAGGAAACATCATCTCCATGTATCTTAAGATTTTTTTTTTTTTTTTTTTTTAATTTTGTGGTGAAAATTTATTATCATTAATTTAATGGTGTATTCAATATTACCTCATTTCACCAAATAAATATAATAACTGGTTTAATCCGATTATTGTAATTTTAGTTTATGCCAAAAAGTATGGGGAATCTTTTTTTTTTTTTTTTTAATTACAAAGGTAGTATCAACTATCAAATTTAATTTGAGCAAAAAAAGACTATCAAATTTAATTATTAGTTTTCTTTAATTGAAATATGGTTAAGTCACCTTATTTTTATTGAAAGTCCTATAAATCTGAAGAAAAAAATGTTTATGAAAGTTGTTGATAAACATAATTAGTTACTATTCTGATTGCTAATAAACTTTCTATTTATCATAATTTTCAATTATAGGAGGATCAACTATAGTTCATTTCATAAATGAGCAATTTTGTCAAGCACATTATAGTTTGGGAAAGGGGATGGGGGGGGGGGGGTGGTGGCATGGTTTTTAAACCTGGACTGGACCGTACAGTTCAACCAAATTAACCGTGAACCGCTCACTGTTACGGTTCTTTAAACCATAAGAACCTCTTTGTGCCAAAAAAGCATGAAACCGCTT
This sequence comes from Quercus robur, assembly GCF_932294415.1. NCBI lineage: Eukaryota > Viridiplantae > Streptophyta > Magnoliopsida > Fagales > Fagaceae > Quercus > Quercus robur. The sequence goes on from NC_065544.1 coordinate 37,894,965, forward strand.
AAACTGCAGTTAGACCGTACGGTTCCGAGAACCGTAGCCGGTTTTTGCGATTCATACAGTTTCGATCTAAAACAAATTTATAGCCTTAAACCACATAGTGCTAGGATATATACCGACCAGAAAACAGATATCAACCGTGAAAGAATTTGAAAAAAAAGCTACATTACTAGTGTGGATCATGGCAACGCTTTGCCTTGATAGATCGATTCTCATTTTTTCCTTTTATTTCTTTCAGCTTCTTAAAGTTGTTTTTTACTTCTTCTTTGCCCCTTTATTTCACTTGTTTTTTCTTTCTCTGGGCTGCATTTACGTTTCTGACTTCTTCTCTCTCTATCCCTTTAGTTTCATTTGCTTCCTTTCTTTGGGTTGCTTTTAGCTTTTAGGTTTGTGATGGACAGCTAGGCATGTGTGTCTTGGGATTCTAATTTAAGAATTTACTTTTCAGCTTTTCAGTGCTATAACTAAGTCCCTTACCTTTAATATAAGTTTCTGAAACGAGTTTTTAGCTCTTCGGACCATGGGAACTGGGAAGAGTTGGGCTTGACATTAATATCATGTAAATGGGCTTGACTAGAAGGTGGGGCTCAAGGCTCAAGACTTATGTAAATGGGCTTGACATTGAGGTTCAAGGTTTTGGGCTTGATAATGTCATAATTAAGCCTGGTTATTAATATTATGTAAATGGACTTGACATTGATAAATTATTAGATATTAACTAAAATATAGATTTATAGTTTTAATTGGACTATTTTAGTTAATATTTTTTTTTTAATTTGCACCAAATTAATATATTTATTTATATTTAAAATAATTATTATATTAATTATGACGTCATCATGGTTCGACCCCAATTCAACCTCGGTTCAACCTCAAACACCTTGAACCTCTTCCTTTTACGGTTTAATGAACGATCTGGGTCTGAAAACCATTAGGGGTGCCGTGGATTGGGTTCGGATGTGTTTATGTTCCACCCACCACTCGCCTTAAATAGTTTGGGTTCAAAAACACATCACCCATTGCTAATTGTTAACACTCAAGAGAATTCAACTAGCTAGTTCTTTCTAATAAGTGGTAGGTGCAGTTAATTTTGCGGGCATGGCACAACAATGACAAAGGGCTATCAACGTACTTTTCTATCTAATTAGGTCAAGTGTGTCAAATTTCCATGTGAAAAACCCAACACTCAAGGTGTGTTTGTTTGGAGGGTGGATGGAAAACTTTTTTGGAGCGTGCGTTTGGTTGAGTGGGGAGGAAGAAAAATAAATAGTGGGACCCAGATATTTACTCCCCGAGCCCACCAAAAATTTTTCTCACCAAAATGAGGAGAAAACTAAAGTGAGAAAATTGAGCTGCTTAATGGATGAAAATACTCATGTGCACTTGCACATAGGGCTTCATCCGTACGTTGCTCTTCTTCACTTTTTTTTTTCTTTCCTCCTGGACGTTGCTTCTTCTTCTTTTTTTTTTTCTTTTTTCTTGGACATTACCTCTTCTTTCCTTTTTTTTTTTTTTTTTTTTCTTTTGATTTACTGGGCAAGCTTTGTCCAGTGTACATTGCTCATATTCTTTTTTTTTTCCTTTTGCTTTCTTTTGTGTTATTTATTTATTTATTTATTTTGTGGTTTTGTTTTTTTTTTTTTTTTTGTTTAGATGTGACTTTTTTTTTTCTAGACATGATTTTTATTTTTAAATAAATTTAGGCGATTGTTTTTTTTTTTTTGGTTGTTTTTCACTTTTTAGGTTTTAATTGTGCATCATTTTTTTAACAAGACTATGAGTCAATTTATACAAACTCATTTTTTCCATCCCTTTACTTTTCCACTCCCAACCAAACAAAAAGGAGGGAAATTAAAATTTTTTCTATCCTCCCACTTTTCCACCCCTCCAACCAAACGGACCCTCAAATTGAAATAATTGGGTTGCAAAAAGCTTCATCTGCCATTGACTACCACATGGCATTGAAATTGATTGCAACTCATTAGGTTGACCTCAATCAAGCAAGTAGGTTGGATTTCACAGGTATTTAGATAGTTTTAAGGGGAAGTGGTATATTTATTTTCAATGAGGTACTTTAGTTTTTAGTTTTTAACATAATCTAAGCCATTTACTTTCCCATAGACAACAAGATTTTATTTTTAGCAAATTGCTTAAAAATTATTTTACTTCTTTGTCCCGTATACATGTATGTTCATTTCTTTTTCCATCAAGAAAAGTGGTGAATGGGTTTGGCTTATCTCCAGTACTTTTTTAACTAGAAGTCTACTTTTATTTTAAATACACAATGACAAGTGGTAGTGAGTTATAGAGGTTTAAAGCCTGTATTGTATATCCAAGAGTTAGGCTCTTTTGGATATACACCACTGTTAGTTTCTTTAAAACCTTCTCCCCTCTCCCCTTGTATGTGTGTGTTAAAATACTTAGTATTCTCAACCAAAAAAAAAAAAAAAAAAAAAAGTGTTAGTGAGTTTTAATCTCCACCTTTTATTTAGTTAATGGGTGATGTGTTACTTTCTCACTAAAACAAAATGAGATTTCAATTAAAAAAGTATTAGAAGTAAGTCAAACCCGTAGTGAATAGGCTCATTTTCCCTTTCACGGCAAGGGTTTTGAATTATTCTCAATTACTCAAACTAGGTCAACCTATCATTCTAAACAAAGGGTATGCCACCATGCCTTGATAGGGTCATTTGCCACCCTCTCCTACTTTTTTTTTTTTTTTTTTTCTTTTACTAGAAAATTATGTTAACTTTATGATAAACCAAGGAAAACATTACTACATACATCAAGCTGATTGGTAATGGGGTCCTCTTGATTTGGGGGAACCAAAAGCACATTGCCTGTTCCTGAGGTCATTCCTAGTTTAGCAAATGCGTTGTGTGTCACCAGCCACGAGTAGTACCTATTAAACGGCAGTCCCTTTACCTGCCCAAAAAAACTCTACAATAGTATCTCACAACAATAAAACTAAGTACACAACAAAATTCATAATAATTTTACGACGTTTTCAAATTAGTCTATCAGCATATGTGAGGTGGTATGCTGATTTGGAAATGTTCTACAATTCTTATGAATTTTTGTTGTGCTCACGGAAGAACTCATTTCACAAACAAACCCAAAAAAAAAAAAAAAAAAATCATTGACAAGAAAATTAGTATAAAATTATGAATGATATGATATAAAGGATAGCAATTAATACTAAAAGGATAAAATTTAGTTACAGTTTTTAAAATGTTGTACTAATTAAATCAATATATATATAAAAGCAGAGACCTCATGCGAGAGTGTATGAGGTCTTACCAAGTGGCGCTCTAACTTTGCATTTAGCATTTTTTTTACCTCTTTCATTAAGTTTTTCTATATTAATACGTGCTATAATGATCCCAAGCATTTTTACTTTTCAGTTTTCTATTAAAAAGTAAGAATACATAATTTGATCGATTCACCAATATTTCATACTTTTTTTTTCTTTTTTGATGAAGTTTCATACTTTTCTCACAACCAATAATTTTGAGAAAAGTTTGTGTTCTAGAAATTTTCTTAGCACAATCCTTCAGATGGTCCTGTTATTTTTTCAAAGAAGACCTTTTTTTTTGAAGAAATTGTTTAATGCAATCCTTCTATGTACAACTCTCTCTTCTACCCTTTCCCTTCCCTTACTTTTTCCTCCCTTCTTTCCTTTTCATCTCCCTTACAACCAAATAGGATATTAGTTTTCAAATTCAGCTAATAAAAAAAAGTGTTTTGAGGATATTAATAAAAAGAGTTTGAATTTGGTAAGATGGGGTGTAAAATTCATATTTTACACCATCCAATAAGAGATGTTACATCTGCTTTTTACTTAAAACTCAGTACATTATACCACAATTAATAACATTTTAATAAACTCCTAATTTGGTTGAATTTTCAGATGAGCATTATAATTGATAGAGTGTGGTTGTTCTTATTCTATAATACGTGATAAGATGATGTGACATGTTGGAATTGGAGAGTGTAAAACTTGGGTTTTAAACCACATCCTTATAGAATTTAATCTTTAATAAAAATATGTAAAAAAAAAACATGTCTAATTACTGTTTTAGTCTTTAACACTTGTACTATCTATCAAAATGGTTTTTAACATCTTAAACGTGTCAATTTTGTTTCTAAACTTTTGGTATTGTGTTAAAATAATCCTTATAATTAAGCAGTACATGAAAAGAATTGATGTATCTAACATTAATATCAAAATAATATTTTTATGCCATCTAAGCTATCCTTTGAATTATCACATGTCCTTAATTAGACAATAAAATAAAATATTTGAAAATATATTAATTGCATCTCCATAAGTAAATGAGATGTCATTTTATTAGCAGAAATTAAAAATTTCTTTTCTTTTTTTTTCCTTTGCTTTCTCAACAACCAAATGGGGTCTATATAACAATCCAAGGAAAAGCACTAGCCACATTTGCGTTATACCTTAAAAAGACTAGTCACAATTGAGGCTCCTTGTAGTTGTTAATAAAGCTCAAATATACCAAGTAAATACCCGATGTGGGACTCATCACACACCTACACACATCACACAATCAATCAAATTGGGCATCACAATCTCCCTCACTTAAATCTCTAACGTCCTTGTTAGGGCCCACTTTGTGGGGTAGTGTCTTCGAGCCCATACGGGGTTACCAAGTGGGCTCTGATACCATATTGTAATGACCCAAGGAAAAACGCTAGTCACATCTGCGTTATACCTCAAAAGGACTAGTCACAATTGAGGCTCCTTGTAGTTATTAATAAAGTTCAGATCTACCCAATAAATACCTGATGTGGGACTAATCACACACCCATACACATCACACAATCAATCAAATTGGGCCATCACAATCAATTTCCTAATTATTTTTCTATTTTGTGTTTAAAAATTGATACATTCATTTAATAAAAGTAGTGTGTAACCCTATGCATATGCACATGCACATTTAAAAACAATCACAATTACACACACACACACACACACACACACACACACACACACACATATATATATATGATTTAAAATCTAATTGGATCTAGACTCTTCGGTTTTTATACAAAATAATTCACTTGCTACAAAAATTAAAATATTAGATAGGATACATGGCGTAAAATTGAACTCAAATTAAAATTCAATTTAGAATCTAATTGAATTTAGACTCTTTGATTTTTGCACCTAATAATTCACTTGACACACAAATTTAAAAAATAGATGAGACACGTGGCGCAAAATTAGACTCAAATTTAGAATTTAATTAAATTCTCTCTCAGTTTTGGCTATATATGTGTGCATAGCAACCTACCATCAGTCTATTTAAAATTACATGTTTTTAATGAAATCACAGTCCCATATATGGCCCTTTTTTAGGAGCCACTATCTCATCAAAAAAACTATCTCATAAAAAAAAAGTTAGTATATTGCAATGTATTTGGAATGGTGAGCCCATTAGTATTTGGAATCAATTTATTAAAAAAAAAAAAAACCTTAAATTGTACACGTGACATAAAATTAAACAACAATTGGAATCTAATTTAGAATCTAAATGGATTTTTGCTCATTTTTTGCTTTAATTATATATATAAATTGGTTATTGGCCTGTGCGTTGCACGATTTTTTTGGGTATGATCTTTTTTGGTAAATATTATGACTGGAGAACATTTTTTTTGGGAAAAAAAACTTCTTTTATTTTTATGTAGTGATTTTAAAAAATACAATGAAGGGTTTTATGATAAATTTTGTTAATTTTAGGAAATACATTTATATAAAATAAAACTCATAAAATGCATAAGATATACGTAAAGGTATAATTCATGACTACGCATGAAAGTTATTGTATTTTTTTAATTTCTATTAGCTAGATCACATTTCTTAAATAAACTGAACAACCATTTCATCACCCCGTTATACACGTAATGATTGGAATGTTGTTAGTTAGTACATGATTGCTTGATAAACAATATTGAGTAAAAATAATTTTAATTCTATTTAAGAAATATTTTGTGAAATTTTCATTTTCATGTCCATTTTTTTAATCTAATAGATTTAATTTTTCACATTAGTTTAATTGAATAGTATTGTGTTTATACTTTTTTTCTTAACTACAATTGATAATTTACAAAATGAGTAAACAACTTATTGAGTATTGCAAAATATAAAAATATGAACATCAACATGAGCATGAACATGAAGGGAGATTTTTATTCATTTTCTTGAAGAAAAAATTTACTTACAAAAAATTCCAAACTTTATTAGGTAAAGAAGAATCAAAGTTATAGATAGCAAAATCAATAAACCAAAAAATTTACAAGCCTAAGAGGAGCCATTAGTCATTTGAAACAATCCAAAATACTCAAGGACTAAAAAAAAAAAAAAAACCATCCACTCCACACTTCCATCGCAACTGCTTTAGCTCAAGGGAAAAAAAATATATATATATATATATATATCTTTTTTTTTTTTTAGAAATAATTACAATATGCTGCTAACCCCACAACTTGAACCTTTTTTCCCTTAAATCCCAGACACTTTGTGTATGGGGAGGTGCCAATTCAGCAACATGGCCCTCGACATATATATATATATATATATATATCATTTAATAAATATAAAACTTCTTTTAAAAAAAATTAATATGTTTATCATAATTAAGGGAAATCCTAATTGGTACTTCAGTTGAGCATATGTGAAAAATGCATATATACCCCAAATGGTAAAGGAGAAAGAAAAAGTTACTAATCCCTTTTAATATGGTTAATTGATTTGCCTCAATCAGTCGCTTAAACAACATATCACTTATTCATACCACAACCACAAATGACAATGCAGCATTAGTCATTTGTAATTGCTAATCTAAAATTATAGATTTCTTTAATAGCTCTACCTTTGTTTCTTTTTGCTAATTTGTCTTTACTGAATCAAAATCAAACCACAAAAATCATATAAAATCACCAAATTAGAGTTTAAAATTATAATTAAAATTTTAAATGAAATCTAGGCACATTTGCACAAAAATTCCATATAACTAAGTCACACTTAGGAATATTGGACCATTTTTCCTTTGTATAAATAGGGGGTCCCAATGGGATGAGGGGGCTAACAATTTTCTCTCCAATACATTTATTGTAGGAACACAAAAGTTTTCCATTGAAGATTTTTCATGATTAAAGAACATGACTTGCCAACTAATGAAACTAGAGTTTTTAGTACCTACAGCAATTTCACAACATCAAGAACAATCCCAGTGTATACAATGTCAAATTCCATAGTCTCCTGTTACATCAAATGAGTGTTTAATTTTTCTCACAAAGTACTGAATAGTACTGAATAGTAAAGCTTTTGGGCCATAGTCTCAATTACAACTCTCAATCATGTTGGACTTGGATGACACCTATCAACAACGTATTATTATGAGATGAAGAAAAAATTTGGAGTGTACACAACGTTTAATGTGGATGGGAAGAAATTTCATCATATTCCAATTGGTTAGGTTAGTAAGGGACCTATTCTAATTTAATGATCCTGGAATTTTGTATACAAGTAATAATCAAGGAAATTTCCACCTAAAATAAGTCGGACTTTTGGCAAGAGAGAAAATTGATGTCTAGACAAATCAAGCTAAGGCCGACCAAAATGGACCATATTCTTAATTTCCTATCTCTATTTATTCCATGTACAAGACTTATAGTCAATGTTTGGCATATAAAAGTTGAACATCTTATCTAAAGTCCATCATCTGAAAGCTTGAGAAAAAATTCATTTAAACCAACACAATATATAAATTATAAAGGAATCAAAGAAAAATTGTCAAAAATAATGAAAATTTAATCTATGCTTAAATTCTTATAAGGATGAACACAATAGCAATACCCTTTTTTTAAAAAATAAATAAATAAAGATAAAAAAAAAAATCTGTACTTATTTTGTACGTATGATAAAGTCCTATCTCAAAGTTTTTTGAGACTCATGTTGATTAGTGATTAGAAGTTATAAAGGAATAATCATTGTAGGGTTAAGGGCCCAAATTATATATTGAGCCTTGGCCGAGAGTGTGAGTGGTCCGAGGAGGAACGAATGATAATGAACGGTTCAGGTTCAGGATTTAATGAGAAAGATACAAATAGGATGGTTGTCCGAGGAGGAATCTCTCCTCAGATATGATAAGTACAACTCAAATATGTATTCTAATGAATAGAGTGACCTTTCATGAAACTCCAGTAATAGGGACGTGCATCATGAACATACGAGAATGAGGGAAACCCAAAAATATCTAAGGGAAAACTGCTACTACCGCATTGAATGCACTGCAGCTATTTTTCTGACCGCATTTATATGGAAAAGATCTCTGAACAGTGCTGTTTTGGCTACCACAACTCACAGAAAGTCAAAGAGGGTGTCTGATAGGACAGGTACTCAGATAAGGGCTCAGATGACCAACAAGTGTAAGATCAAGATGGTCCAAAGGGAGCTATATAATGTGAGAGACCCTTCATGAGGAATGGATCGGAAAAATAGAGAGAAAGAACACTGTAGCAATCAAAATTGCACTTGTACTCTGTTTAGTTGATTTACATGAACACTTGCCTCCTCGGACAAGAAGTTCATTCATATCAGTACTTTTTATTTGTGCATGATTGCCATCTAATTCCATATTAGCCGTGGTCCAATTCATTAGGGCTTAGTTCTTTGACCCACTCTCTACAAATTCATTGTTTTGGGCTTTTTGGGCCTAAGTCCGTTCATCCTGGATTGAGCCACAAATCTGGTCCTTACAATCATCAATATATATATATATATATATATATATACATATATAAAAGCAGAGATCTCATGTGAGAGTGCGTAAGGTCTTGCCAAGTGACACTCTAATTTTGCATTTAGCATTTTTTTTACCTCTTTCATTAAGTTTTTTTTATTGTTACCCAAAAGTTTACATTAACTTATTTTATTGTTATCTCATTAGTCTCTCATTAATTGCCTAAGCTTACATCACACATTTTTCTCTTTTTCATGTCTTTTAGCATACCCACCAATTTAATATTTAAAAATAAAAACAAAAAAAATAAAAATTAAGGACTAATTGTAATAACTAACCAGATAAGGCCTTAAAGAGAGATGAAGAGACATAAAAATGTTGTGGATTGTTAAATAAAATGCATTGTTTCACTATAAAAGACTGAGACTAACAAAACAAATTGAAAGAGAGAGAAAGAGAAATTTGAGGGGACGTTGCCTCCGTCATATTGCCCTCCCATCACCATCAAGACACTGAAACCCCTACAGGTATATTTTTTTCTTTTTAAATTAGGGGATTAAATATGATTTACATTTGGGTAATTTGGTTGGATAGTTTTTGTTTTGGGTATATAAGTAGAGAGAATATTTGGTACGCAATGTAAAGCCATATTTTATCATGGTTTTAAATCATTTATAAAACACATGCATACACACTTGCCCACACCATGTTTTAATGTCGCACTATCAATGAGTGAAAGACATTGAGAGAGTTTGACATACTTTTATTTCATTGTATTAAATATGTGAATACAACACAAATTATTTGATTTTCACGGTCCTGTTACTGTTTTTCATTTATTTTTTGTTTCATGCTTTAAAAAAAAAATAATAATCTTACCTTAAGAAAGCTATAAATAAGCAGTGAAACAACAGTTATAAATTGCACACACATAACCATTATAATTATTCAGTTCAAGGAATGAGTAAAAAAAAAAAATTTTTTTGAGGAATATTATAGAATAAAAATTGTTACCAAATGTCTCTCTTAGAGACCTCATGCGAGAGTGCATGAGGTCCTACCAAATGGCACTCTAATTTTGCATTTAGCCTTTTTTTTACCTCTTTCATTAAGTTTTTGTTTCTTTTATTTATTTCTATTTTTTTATTGTTACTCAAAAGTTCACATTATCTTATTTTATTGTTATCTCATTAATATCTCATTAATTGCCTAAACTTACACCACACCTTTCACTATTCTTCATGTCTTTTAGCATACCCACTATTTTAGTATTTTTTTAAAAAAAAGAAAAAAGTAAGGGCTAATAGCAATAACTAACAAGATAAAACTCTAAAGAGAGATAGAGAGACACAAAAATGTTGTGTATTATTAAATAAAAGACACTATTTCTGATGCACACCAAGGAGCTAGACATGCTGATCATACAAGTGGAAATGGAGCTGAATTTGCACAAGACCCTTTGTCATTTTCTAGTGGCCCAATTACAAGACTTAGAGCCAAACGTTTCAAGGAAGCACTAAATGGGCTAGTCCAAGAGAATTGGGCTGATTCTAAAAAGACCAAGATGGGCTCAAATAATAATCAAGGCTTGGTCCATGTCATCAAAGCAATTGAAGAGGCTAATGCATGCAAATTCGCAACCAGCATGGTCTGACCATAAAAGGGTGTGAATTTGTTAAGTTCCAAGGATATTAAATGGGAAGATATCTTGGTATTGGCTGGGCATGTTAATTCTAGTCATTTAGCTATTTTTTACTGCCTTTAGAAGTCCTAGAAAATTTAAAAAAAAAAAAACGTGGGAACTTGATTAGATTAATTTTTTTGTTGTTTTTGAAGTTGTAATTATGATTTTTACCTATTCTTGGAGGGTTGTTCCAAGTATATATCTGGTAGTACGAATTTTTTTAAAAAATGACAGATTGGTATTCAGAAAATTATTCTCCTTGTGAGTCTTGTGATCCTCTTGGTTCTTAAAAGAACTCTTGAACTTATCAAGTTAATCTTGTGGTGTTCAAACAACCAAACTTATCACCTTTGATTCTTGATAGATTCTTAGGAATTCTTGGTGTGGTGTTTCAATTTTATCGTAGTCTTGGTTTTCATCTGGTTAGGTGACGGGTCAAGGCTCAACAAATCTTGCCTACACGATCTTGGGGTTCCAAACCATCATTGTTATCGGGTTTCATCACAATTGTTGGTGAAGTTCATATCAATTTCACTATATATTACCAAAATAAAAGACCCGAGACTAATAAAACATTTGAAAGAGAGAGAAAAAGAAATCTGAGGGGTCACCACCTCTGTTATACTGACCTCCCACCACCATCAAGACACCGAAACCCCTACGGGTAATCTTTTTTTCTTTTTAAATTAGGGGATTAAATATGATTTAGGTTAGGTAATTTGGTTAGTTAGTTTTTGTTTTTGGTATATAAGTAGAGAGAATATTTGGTGCGCAATGTAAAGTTATATTTTATCATTGTTTAATTTTAAATCATCTATAAGACACATGCATACACACTTGCCCACACCATGTCTTAATGTCGCACTATCGATGAGTGGGAGATAGTCAGAGAGTTGGGTATATTTTTTATTTCATAGTATGAAATATGTGAACACAACACAAATTAGTTTATTTCATGGTCCCGTTACTCTTTTGCATTTATTTTTGGTTTCATGATTTAAAAAAATAATATTCTTACTTGCCACAAATATGTAGTGAAGCTACTAAACCAATTTTCAATATCTCAAAATGTATATGTTTCTTTACTCTAATTTAGTTTATTTTTTCTTTATAATTTATGTACAACATTATTCAAAACTGTTTTACATAAAATATCACAAAATTATCTGTGCATCACACGGGCAATTTACTAGTTTTATAAAATGTTTATATTATATATACTAGTACACTGCAAACAATTTTTCTAAAAAATAAAATAAAAAATACACTACAAACAATTTTATAGTATCTAAAAATAACTAAATTCAATATAAAGTTTATTGATTAATGCAATTACATAATTAAATAATTATACCTAAGTACCTAAAATAAAACAGGTACAAGGTTTCTCTCCAAAAACCCCTCCTATATTTTTTATTAGATGTGAATTTTGAAAATCTAACCGTTAGATTGCATATTCTTTATGTTTGTAACACACATGTTAAATTTCATTCAAATTGAATCTTATTTACTATTCAATCAATAAACTTATTTTTTATGCATAATTTTATATCACAAAAATTTGAAATTTAAATATTTGATTGATGATATAGTTATTGATCGTTGTTTTTCTCAAAATTTTACAAGCATGAAATGCAATCCAACGGTTAGATTTTCAAAATTCACATCTAATAAAAAAAATTTCGCCAAAGTTTAAAGTTTTTTTTTTTTTTTTTTCCAAACTAATTTAAAGAGAAATTTTTTTCCATAAAAGAATTAGTTGAGTTTCTTGTTTTTTTTTTTTTTTATAATTTTTTTTAAGATAGAAATTCTACTCTAACCTAATCTAAGTGTATATGTGTATGAAAGCTCTCTCTTGGAGACTTTCCCACACCTCACAAGCACTCATACTTGTAAAGTGACTATCGTACCAAGAGTATGCAAGGTGAATTTCATGATTTTGAACACAAAGAAGTTTATCTCAAATAAGAGAAATTTCTTAATTAATAATATAAATAATAAAATAAATGTGAAATACGGACCACTGAAGTGGGACTAATAGTCTAATAGGTCTGACTCGGGTGCATCGTGGAAATTTATTTAAGGCTGGGCCTGAGAAGCACGACCCACATTCCAAGCCTGGGTTACAGTTTCCTCTGAAAAAGATAAAGCATAATTGTCCCTGCTGTTGGGTTATAAGAAGAAAAAAAAAATTATAAAAACAAGGGAAAGATTATATATATAAATAGGGAGTATAAATTTGTTGGATTTCTATGTGATAGGAAATACCGAAATTGCAGAAGAACAACCAAAGAGAAGGGTTGCAACAAACAAAATCCCAGTGAAAATGAATTCCTGCAATTTGGATACAGGGTTGTTTGTTAGGTCTGTGTAATACAAAAGTAAGAAGCAGAAGGGTAAGCATAGGCATATACGATTATACGTGCATCCATAGCTTGCTGTTGCTTTTGTCACCAATGAGCAAAATTTATCTTCTTCCAATTTATATTAAACTAAAGTAAAAAAAAAAAAAAAACAACAACAACAACATATATATACTATTTATCCGTTAGGAATTAACTATTATATTTTACTCCTATAATCTAGGTTTTTGAATTGCCAACTTATGATTTTTTTTTTTTTAAAATTGCACTTTAAGTCTCAAAAAAAAAAATATATTATACTTTACCAACTAAAAGGTTATTGATATGTACTATTTTTTTAAAACTTTCTTTGAATACGATTTACAATTTACACATACAAATCTAGTGATTTTTTTGAGAAAAAAAAAATACTATATGATGTAACTTTAGCGGATAAAATACAACTTTAAAACCAAATGTTGACAAATCAAACTTTGAAAAAAATAATACATGTTCTTGAAAAAATATATAATCCAAACTAGAAGTTAGATATAATTAACCCTTACATTAGTTTTTGCATGTTTAGTATTATCTTTGAAAAAATATATTTATTTTTGTTTTGATCTTCCATCTTCTTGAAAGAAAAGAGAGGAAAGTAGATGACCTTTCTATTTGGTAAATTGTTTTATTAGTTTTTTAGTCTCAATCAAATGCATTCGTGAATTGCTTAGGCAATAGCAGTGCTACCATAGTTAAAAAGATTTCTTGTTAATAATGGGCCTTTGTGTGGAATAGAAAGATAACCTATATCTGTATATTCCAACTAATGATGGATTTGACATATTTAAAAAATAAAATAAAATAATCTCATATTAGTTATTCCATTGAGGTAAAATAATACATGTTTTACCACATTCTTTTGTCTTTGAGTTCATGCAAAACTATACTTAGTAAGTTGATTGAAAATATAATGTCAAATTCATGGGCAATTCGCAATATATATCAATAATTAACCGATTGTACTAAGAGGTGTGGTACTTCAGGACCAAAAGTTTTTTATTCATCTTCTTTAGGGTGAAGAGGGTCCTTCTTTACTTAAAATGACTGGATTACCGTTAGAGTATTCAAAGGACGAGCCTTAGCATTTTGAAAGTAGTTCAAGACCATTTTCTTTTTCTTTTTTATATGTTGACTGATGAATAAGAATCCCATTTGAAAAATGTTCAAGTTGCAACTTGAATTTTTTTTTTTTAAAAAGATCTTTCATCTCAAACTCATTCCTTAAGTTGTAGTTTTTGTAAGCTCTTTTGAACTCTTTACATGATTTAAATTGTCAACATATACTTTACAATAGCAAATATAAATTTTGACTTTGTACTAAAAACACATGAAGAATCTCTTTTCTTCTCCCTTATATGTGTGTGTTTGTTTCTCCCCAAAAAAAAAAAAAACACAAAGAAATTGTATTATTCACAAATCTTTCTTTTAATAAATATTTATAGAGAATTGTACCATGTGTTTGAATTGTTTTAACTCAGACACACCAATGTTTGTAACTTGATGGAATACATGCTTTAGAATTTTGAATTATACGCTTTCAAGAATTTGATATTCTTATAGGGATTCTCATCTATAATCATTATCAAATTATCCTTATAAATATGTTGCAATCATATCCATTTAGTGCATGTCCAAATTTTTAGTGATTACCATGCTAATATAAAATATGAGTGTAATTGCAGTCATTACATGAAAATATATATGTTGAAAATCAATACCAAATCTTTACAAGAAACCTTGTGTTACTAGTAGTGCTTTGTATCTCACAATTCTTTTTCTTTTATTTTTTCCTTACATTTTTGTACAAATATCCACATGTATTCAACAAGCACTAAATCTTCAAGTGTTTGTACTTATGAATTGAGATTATGTGCAATATCTGCACCTGATGCAATAGCTCTCAACGGTTGAGATTGAGAGTTGAAATAAGCAACTTTTAATCTCAGCCATTGAATAAAAAAAGTTAATAAATTAAAGTTAAAAAGTAAATGTGGTAAAAATATTTTGTGAATAGTGAAGGATAATATTAATTGGCAATACCCTAAATATTGCAGCCAATCCAAATCCGTAGACTTATACCTTTGATAGCAGATTCTACACTTTGGAACCCAATTATTTTTTATTTAGGTTTAGGGGGGTTTCAATTGTCGAAGCCAATTGACTGAACCCATCTAATTGAAAGAAGTCCAAACTCCAAATCTAGGGTGTGCTACCGTGTACCCACTAACACTACCGTGGGAAGGTTCATCAAATAATACTTTTTTCCAGCTTTCAATGGAGAACTCCAAACAAATATGAAGAGTGTAATTTCTATATTCATATTGACAATGATAATCACCAAAAGTTAACTAATACATATATTGGGTGCAGGGCCTTTGAACTGTTTCTGCTGCTAATATGCAAAGCTGGATTCATGTGTTACTGATAAATAATTTACATATATTGGCTACTGGGGCCTAGAGGGGCTAGGTGCTCCAGAGCTGTCATATTTTAATAACCTTCAAGTGTTTGGACTTAAATCTTTGCCAATTTCTAACTTTCTAATAAGTTCATGAATATTAGAAAAGAGAAAAACAAAAGGAAACTGATTTGATATTATTTCATACCTTGCAATAGGCTATATTTCCATGCCCACAAACTAAATGACCATTTGCTACATCTACAGCTTCTGGGGCTGAGGCTCCACCACCAGCACTCCTCTGAAATGTTCATATACAATACTATTATATATCTGCTGAGTTTTTATCTCATTCTTATCACCCCCAAAAAGTTATTCAAAGAGAAGGAAAAAGAAGACAAAAAAACAAAATCATGTTCTTAGGCTATTGGCTTTGTCATGCAAAATACCATACCTTGTAGAAATCAACAGCAATGAAATTAGGCCACCGATTACCCGCTGCTTTATAACACGAATCCAGCATACCAAGTAGCGGAGCTGAATTATCTTTGCAAGCTTCAATTATATTTGGGACACTCCGGAAATAGTTCACTACAACTAGTGACCTCGAGGTCGTGTTCATGGGAGGCGATTCAGAGCGGTTTGGGCACAAGCCATCTATCATACCACCATTCCCGTCTATAGTGCACAATAAATGGAGAGTGGGAGATTTAAACCCAAATTCTTGACTATGAGAGAATCGAGCAATGTTCATTAAACTATAAAACTATTATATGATGTAAACTATTCGTAGTCCAATATATATACACTATAAAATAGGAGAAGCATAACAAGACTTACATTGGTTTTCTACTGTGTATTTCCACTGATAGGCAATCCCTTCAGATGCCTCCTTAGTTTGGTTTGAAGTGAAAACTACTAAGCGCTGATTTTTATTCACCATATTATCTACTGTTGGCCAATCTTTACCATGTCCTGGCATTCGACTTGATGGAAACCAGAATTTCCTTAGGCCAGCGGCATCAAACACTTTAGTTAGGCCATTTGTTGATGTAACATGGTCTTCAAGGATAATGGTGATTATCTCCGATGGGTTTGCTTCAAGAAAGATTTTAATCTCTTGCAGAACATTAATGGCTGGTTGCTGGTAAATCAGATTTTATAACAATGACTTGCTTTAAATTATGTGCAATTAATGATAAATAAAAATTAATAGATTTTTCTGAAACTAGAAAAGAAAATTTCAGATTCAATTTTCAATCCATTGAAAGTTCGTTGCCATATGGACTACAGAAAATCTTGGAAATTAAGCATTACGATGATGCAAGCTACCTCAACTTATACAATGTTCTTAAGAATTATGATGATTCAAGCTAGCTTAACTCATATCTCTAAATGGACAATTTTTATCCCTAGTCCAAATTGGTTTGGAGGAATTTCTTTCAATCCATTACGGGTGATTCATAAGACCATCCATATGTGACTAAAAGTACATTTCATTTCAATAGCCACGTACTGAATGGGACAAGTTTTCCTACAAATCTATTTGGAGATAAACTCTATTCTTTCTAAATGTATGTGTGGTTACCATTAATATTGCACACTTACAAAAGCTGTAACGTCGCTACATTGGCCATGACACAACCAAATATCGTCCTTGAAGTCGTAAGTATCAAGCATCAACCCTCGAACTCCATTCTAGGAAAAATAAAATAAAATAGTTCATTTCCAAATGGTACAAAGATACTGAAATCAATTTGGATTGAAATTAAATTGTACATTTCCTTTCCTAGAAGCGATAACGAAGCCACGTTAACACTAGGGGTGTCTCTACTTTAAAATTATCCACACAAAAAAACACACACACACTAGGGGTGACCTTTCTGTTGCCCCTCATAATTTTGGAAATCAATGAATCCCTTCAAAAATGAATATTGGTTGACGTTAGATTTAAATAGAAATCATGCCTTATACCAAAATTGGTACTTTATTCAAATTCCCTTCTCCTATTATAATTATCAATTATTTAAATATATATAAATGTATTCTGTTTCCAAAAGGTTAAAACCTATAGCTATGAATTATAAAAATGGCTTCAAAAAATATAATAATAATAATAATAACCACATTGGAAATAAATAAATAAATATTTAAATAAATAAAAAAATAAAAAATAAATAAAAAAGAAGAAGAAAAAAGAAAAAGAGAGCTTTCACTGTTACAGACAAGGATGTTCATTAGACCAAAAAAAGACAAGGATGTTCAAACCGCTAAATTATTATAGAATCTCTTTATTCACCCGAATATGCTTAAATTGACCTCTATAAATCTTTCTGTCTGCAATTTGCTTTTATTTTTCATATTTTCTAAATAGTCGCTCTTATCTTGCATTGTTTTCTCCTTTCTCTTAAACCATACAGAAAAAGTAATCTAAAATCTTCTGGCAATAGAACAAAACAAAAACAAATTAATTAGTAACATACTTGGAGCTGAGAAGTAATGGAGTCCTCCTGGTTTGTGGGAGCCAGAATTATAGAGCCTGTCCCTGACTTCACTCCTATCCTCGCATATGCATTGTGCGTGGTAAGCCATGAGTACCTGTTAAACGGCAAGCCCTTCACCTGGCCAGCATAAATTCATAAACACCATCACAAATATTAGTTCTCATCCTAAACAAGAAAAACCAGAAAACCCAATAAGACACACAAAAATAATGAGTATGGAAGACCTTAGAAGTGGGACTGATGGGTTGTGTTCGAGTACAGCGTGGCCTTACGCCAGCTGAGAGGCAAATCTCACAGTGCAAACCCGGGTCGCAGTTTTGGCTTTGGAAACATGTTTGTCCCTCCTGTTAAAAGACCATTGATAAACAAGAAATTGGTACAAATAAGAGAGAGTTCAGTCCTAGCTAGGATGATGATTCTGATTGATTCTTTTATGATATTGAATACCTTGCCCGCAGTGGTACAGCCAAAGAGAAGAGCTGCCACACACAGAGTTGCAGCTAAGATTATTCTCTGCAGGTAAATACGAAGTATTGAGGACTTGATTAAGCATTGAAAGCAAGAAAAGGATGCTGAGTAGAAAGGTAAATACCTCCATCTCTGGTGTGTGGTTGGATTACAGAGAAAAATAAGTGTTTTGAATCAATATCATGGATGGACCTATGTTGGAGCCAAGACGGCCTCCCCAAAATTTTATAATGTATAGTTTTTATTTTTTTTGATAAATAATGTATAGTTATTAGATAAAAGTGCTTAAAACTTGGCTTCCCCAATAATAACTTTATTTAAAGATTCTACCCAAAAAAAAAAAACTTTATTTAAAGATTTTTACGGTCGAATAAATAACTTGGGATGGAACCTCCTACACAAAAATAAAAACAAAAAATTTTGGGGATCCAACCCTGCCTATATCAGGTAACTTGGGATCAAATTCCCATTCCTCATTGTTGTAATTAGCAAATTATAAACAACAAAAAATCGCTATAAAGCGGTCACTGTTGGGGTCAAATTTTGTATGATGGCAAATCTGAGTTAAAACGCATTTTTAATGTATTTGAGACTTAATTTTTAGTGTTTTTAAGTACTTAAAGAACTACATTTGAAGACACAAGAAAATAACTTAAGAATCTACTCAAAATAGTGTCATCTTTGATGTCTCGACACTTGCCGATTGATCGAGGTCACTTGAACCTTGACACTAGCTTGACACTGACTGATCAATCAAGTTTCATGAATCTTAACTTTTAAGTTTTATGTCAGATGAAGTGGCAACCTCAAAATTCATGTACTAGGATACTAGAACAACTTAAATAGTACTTTTCACAGTCGTCCTCATTAGAGATCTAGGAGAACTACTTTGTGACATGATAGAGAGAGATTTTCAAATTCAGAGCACTCTATACTGGAGAACCGACTGCGACGTTATACGCCTAGGATTTTGCATCAAGCTGAGTTTCCAGAACTACAAAGTTTAGAATGTTTCAATCAAGATTGCTACACCTACTGCCTTCAATAATCTAAGTGTAATTGTGTGAAGTGAAGTCACAAATTGCATTACCGTGTACCAAGGAGTAGGTATTTCGAGATTCATATGAAAAGTAGTCCTACCAGGTTGGAGCTGCACTAGGATAATTCAAAAAGTTCTATTATAAGTAGGTATTTCAGGATTGAGTATATTCTATGTACTTGTAAGTTGTAACTTCAATCTTCATAGTGAAATCTTCAAGATTGGTGGTTACCTTTAAACCACTTGTTAGGGTTTTTCCCGTCCAGATTTTCCCCATCGTGACCATATTTTTGTGTTCAAATTTATTTTTAAAACTCTAGATTGTCGATATGGTTGTATCTTTATTAATTGAATTGAACCATTAGATAATTGAACTTAATTAAACAACTTGGATAATTGGTTCATTGAATTGGGGTTAATTTCAACTAGGGATGGCAAAATGAACCCGACCCGCGGGTACCCGGCCAGGCCCGATCCTAATGGGTCGGGTTTTACCCGACCCGTTTAACATTAGGGTCAGGTCTGGGTTTTCATTAAAAAACCCGAAGTGGGTTCGGGTCGGGTCCAGGTATTAGGCATACCCGGCCCGAACCCGACCCGTATATATAATATTAAAAAATAAAAAATAAAACCCTAACTATAAATGCTCACTTTTCCCCTAAATCCCTCAGACCCATTCTCTCCCAAGCCGCCTCCCATTCTCTCCCTCACCCTCACTCTCACTCTCACTTGAGCAAGACCGCTGGCGCTGCTACTTCGCCCTCCATGCTCACATCGCCGACGCTGCTTCTCACTTCGCCGGTGTCGCTGCTCCTTGCATACCTCACCTCATTGGCACCGTTCCATTCTCCACCTCACTGGTCTTTCCTCCCTGCCTCCTTCACCTTGCCGCAGCCTGCAGACGCCACTGCTCCTCCCTCACCTCGCTAGGCCCTCATCCACCTCACAAGGCTGCAACTCTCTCATCTCCCTCACCTCGTGAACTCAAGCTTTTGTTCTTTTTGTTTTTTTAGTGAAAATCGTTCTTTTTGTTCAAAGAATCAAATTTGTAATTTCTAGTTTTAATGCTATTTTGGTTGAATAGATCGGCTTGTTTGATTTGATTTTGTGGGGTCTTATTGTTCAGACCTAGGGTTTGTATGTTAATTCTTGTTTTTGCTTTTGATGTGGGAAAATATTGTAATGAAAAAAAAAGGGTTTCCAATCTGTTGGTTGCTGAGAAAATAATGGGTTTTCTTGAGTATTCTTTTTCCCCTCTTGTTTGGTTGTTGAGAAAATCAATACTAGGCAAACATTTTTTTTTATTGGGCCACAGAATGGGCCCTAAAGTACCATGGCCCAACGGAGCCCGTGGGGCCCGACTGGGGAGGGTCCGAGCCTCGAAAAAAATCCGTTTAGTAAACGGGCCGGGTCCGGGCCGTGGGTCTTGGCCCACAGGTCGGGTCCGGGTATGGAAAAACCCAGCCCGAACCCGACCCGTTGCCATTCCTAATTTCAACCTAACAGACACCATAAATTTGAATATTATCTTTTTTCTTTTTTCTTTTTTCTTTTTTAAAAAAAAATTAAAATTTTAGCATTTATTAACTTTTGTTGGAAGTATAAGCCAAAGGCCCATGTCTGATGTTATCCGAGCCCTGCTTGTTTTGTTCTAAGGTTTTCTAACTAAATTTAGTAAATCTAACCAAAGTTAGTTTAGTTTGTTCCTTTCATAAATATCTCCATTTTAGTTGTTTTACTTACACAATTATATTGCACTCTTCAACATTTCCCAGTACTTTTAAAGGAGTAATAAGAAGAAATAGGTGATCTTTTTGTTAGTACTTTTCTCCTTTTTCTAATTTTTCCCTTTGTTTCTTTCAAGCTAGATTCTAGAGTAATGCTAAACACCTTAAAGAAATTAGTAATACTACGGTCTTAACATTTTTACAACAAAACCTAGGTAGCGTAAACTGTCATTGGTTATATATAGTCTTTGTCTACTGTTGACATTACTTTTTTATCTACCAGTAATAACTCGATAGTTATGATTTGTTATAAAGTCTTCATTTTAAAATTGCTTATTTTCGGAAGTTTATTTGCATAATATGGGATAAAAAGCTAAAAACTAGTTTATTTTCAAAAAGTTGAAAGTTAAATTATTTGAAATAAATGAAACAAAAAGTTATGTGAGACCTAAAAACAATACATAAAATAAGCTAAAAGTTAGCTTATAATCACTTCTCAAACCCACACGAAAATGTTGGGAACGTAATATTACCCTAAAGAAATTGTTACTTGACCCAAGCCAAGAGCATGATTAGTATTTTTTTTTTTTTTATAGGGGGTATTTAATTTCTTGATCCAAATAGTGCATTGTAATTAAATAAAAAAAAATAGAATTAATGAAAGTGAATTAATTCTTTCATTGCTGAAAATAGATGATGAACGTAAGGGGCAATTAAATGGGAAATATAAAAGTATTTGAAGTCAAATATTGATATAAGAATTTTGAAATGTCAATTTCAAAACAAGTGAAAAAATGTTCGAGAAAAAAAAAAAAAACAAAAACAAAAACAAGGTTATTAGTGTGATTTCAGCGTACCGCATACGTCCGAGTAAAACTGTGCAATTTTTTTTTTTTTTTATCATTTATTTATTTATTTAGCTATAGGCCATTGCTCCATATTTTCTCTATATTTTTGTATCCGTGCTACCAAAAACTTAAAATGGAAAACACTAATCTCTTTATTAGAATTTGAGTGTAGGCTTATTCCATAGCATTTTGTTTGTAATAAATTTCAAGTTTAAAATGTAATCCAGACATTGGAAAATCTAGTCAAAGTCTAAATTTAGAAGTTAGCAGTATAGCACAAGCAAGGTTTGTTGGGAAAAATTTTATATAACTGTGAATAAATTTCAGCAAGCACAGTGAAAGTATAACTACACAAGAATACAAAAATTTACGTGAAAACCTTTTCTCCTTGAAGGGAAAAACCACGGGATAAACTCTGAATAAATTCACTTTATTAAATAGAGATTACAACATTTAGAGATACAATTTGAGTAAAGAAAAAATTCTCTTTGTCTTTTCACTCATTGCTCTGTTTCTCACTGTATATCTCACAATTTTCTCTTACTCTCTCTATTTTTCTCTTCTCTTTTTGCTTGCTT
Source organism: Quercus robur (assembly GCF_932294415.1). Lineage (NCBI taxonomy): Eukaryota > Viridiplantae > Streptophyta > Magnoliopsida > Fagales > Fagaceae > Quercus > Quercus robur. The sequence continues at coordinate 37,917,381 of NC_065544.1, forward strand.
TCACTCACATAGTTCTTCAAGACTGTACTTAGTCGTCACACTCTAGGACTTTATTCTTTTTCCCTTCTCCACTTCACCAAATGGCCGAATGGCCTTTCCTTATATTTCTTCACCTTTTTCTTCTTTTCTTCCTTCCACACTCATCACATCAAGTCACAATAAATGCAAGCCAACTTATCTTGACTTTCGTACATAAAGAAGATTTCAATTCTTCTCGTCGGAAAACTTCTCCAACAAGTTCAATTTGCTTTGCTGACTTCTTGGCCATTTTTCAACAAGCTCATTTAATGAGCTAAGACAAAGTGTGGGCTAGACCCACGTGATATAATGCACACCCAACAATCTCCCCCTCCAGCCCATTACGAAGGAGATCTTCTATCCAACTCTTCAATTAGAATTTATTTCGGCCAAGCCAACATCAGACTCAACCTTCTTCATTATCTTCACTAATACTAAGAAAATTTCACCAGAATTAATTCATTTCATTTACAAAGAATATATTTCACTTTGGATATCCTTAATCTAATTTCTTGGCTCCCCATCATTAGAAGCCCAAATATTCTCGAAACTAATTGCACGATGTTCTTCAATACACCTCCTTTCAAGAGGTTCAACAATCTCTAATGGAGGATATTGCTCCCCCTACTCAAGACCTTCACGATCTTTCACTTCATTATTCTTCCTAGCATCATGATATTTTTCATCAAATATCACTTTCTCATTTAAATCACTTTCAGGTAGAGAGAATTTTACTCTCTTGGCTACAACACCATTAATATCAACTCTCAACTGTAGAGTTTTCTCAAAAACTTTGACTACATTGGACTTTTTTTTACAAGCCCTCACATGAGTTCTGTACATGCCACAATAAGCACGCCTTCTAGCAATAACTAATAGTCCTTTACAAAGTTTCCATCTTCCATTGCCAAGATGGTTACAATAACCAACTCGATCCATAGCCAGTGTAGAAAGCACATTCATCCTTAAATCCGGAACATGTCACACATCCTTTAACATCAATGTGCAACCAATATTTGTCTTGATGCACACATCATCAATTCCCACAATTTTTGAATAACTGGAGTTACCCATCTTCACAACACCAAAGTTGCCTGCTTTGTATGTGGTGAACAACCTTTTTATGGGGATAACATGGTGGGAGGTTGCTGAATCAACAACACACTAGCCCCCGTGAAGTCCTTCACAGATTCACACTCAAATTATTCAAACAACCAACAAATAAGTAAACAACAAGGAAAAACACTCCACAATAGGAAACTCAGGCAATTGATTTCTCTAAACTCAAATATTACAATTTCAACCTAAGTATTACAATAGATAACTCTCATGTTCCCGCATTGTTACCTTTACTCTCTCTCTCTCTCTCTCTCTCTCTCTCTCTCTCTCTCTCTCTCTCTCTCCTTTAAGTAGCTTATCATTCTCTGGTCTTTAGCTTCGAATTCGCCCATAATCTGACTAACAACTAGCCATGAATCACAGTGTAACTGTACTCTGTCCACCCCTACTTGTCTAGACATTCTAAGCCCCGCAAGGAGAGCTTCATACTCTGCCTCATTATTTGACACAAGAAAACCCAGCCTAAATGATTTTTCCACTCTGACTCCTTTCAAAGAGATGATTATAATTCCAACCTCTGCCCCTCGGCAATTTGATGCTCCATCCACATACACATGCCATATTTGTTGTCATGGTTCCATTACCCTGCATCCCTTTATTAGCAAAACGTCAGCTTGCCTAGGAGTGAATTAGGCAACGAAATCTACTAAAACCTACCCTTTGATGGAAGTCTGAGGCCTATACTGAATATCAAAAGCTCCAAAAAGGCTCCCCACTTGGCTATCCTTCTCGTGAAATCTGACCTCTTGAGCAATGGGTGCTCAATTAGCACAACTATTATATGGGCTTGAAAATAGTGGGGCAATCTCTGTACGACATGAATTATTGCAAGCACAACTTTTTTCAAAGGGAGATAATGTGTTTCTGCTTCCACCAGAGTCTTACTCATCGCATGATCAGTCACAACTAAATACATATACAGCGTTTCTCCAGGTACCGGCCTTGACAAGACGGGAGCTTGAGATAAATACAACTTCAGTTCATCAAATGCTTACTGGCATTCATCTATCCACTGAAAGCCTTTCCACTTCTTTAGCAGTTGGAAGAAAGGTCAACACCTATCCACAGACCGCGAAATGAATCGATTAAGAGCCGCAATCATCCTAGTAAGTCGCTGGACCACTTTAGGGTTCCTAGGAGACTTCAAACTTTGCAAAGCTATAATTTGATATGGATTAACTTCTATACCTCAGTGAGTCACCAAATAACCCAAAAACTTCCCCGAGCTGACCCCAAAGGCACGCTTAGAAGCATTCAATGTGCTTCCGCAATGTCTCAAAGGTCTTTGGGAGATCCTTAAGGTGATCTTCCATGGCCTTACTCTTTACCACCATGTCATCTATATAAGCCTCCATATTCCTTCCCAATTGCTCTTTGAACAACTTGGTAACCATTCTTTGATAAGTGGACCCCACATTCTTCAAATCGAATGGCATGACCTTGTAATGAAAATTACCAGTAGGGGTAATGAAAAAGGTTTTCTCTTGGTCTTTGGGGGCCAAAGTTATCTAATGGTACCCCTGAAACACATCAAGAGAGCTTAACCTAGGGTGCCTAAAAGTTTCATCAACAAGCTTATCAATCTTGGGTAAGAGGAAAGGCTTTCGGACACACCTTGTTCAGATCTGTGAAGTTCACACATACTCACCACTTTCCATTCTTCTTTTTCACCACTACCGTGTTAGCTAACCACTTGGGATTAAAAAAAAAAAAAAAAAAACCTCCTTAATTGCCCTAGCTTCTCTGAGTCTATCTACCTCTTCCTTTACTATCCCGATGTGTATATCCAAGGACCTGCGAGGCTTCTACTTCTTCGGTGGACACCGGGATCAACATTAAGCCGATGACAGATAAAATTTGGATTTACCCCAGATGCTTTATATGGACTTCATGCAAACACATCTAAATTGCTTACTAGAAACAAGATTAATTCTACTTTTTCCAAGACAAGAAGGTAAGCTCCTACCTGGAAGTATTTATCCCCAAGGTTAATGTGTATTTTCTCCAATCACTCACATGTGTCCTCGGGTGGAGACTGTAGCTACTACAAGGGATTTGCCAATTGAGGCTCTCCCTTATACCTATGCCCCACGATGGCTATCTGGCATTTCCGTGCCACACTCTGGTCTCCGCGTATTTCTGCAATGCCTTGCTCGATGGGGAATTTTATCTTCTGATGTAAAGAAGAAGGAACTATACTCATGGAGTGAATTCAAGGACGTCCAAGAATTGCTATATAAGGTGAGTATGAGTGCCCTACTATAAAGTGGACCATTTCCTTTCTTCCTTCCACTTCCACGGGAAGAGTCACCTGTCTAGCTAGCAGAACGATACCTCCGTCAAAGGCCACCAAAGGGCTGTTATACTCTGTCAAATCTTCAGGGGTAAGTCCTAACCCTTCATATAGGTCAAGGTACATTATTTCTACTCCACTTCCTTGATCTACCATAACCCTTTTACATCAAAGCCCCCAATCCGCAGTGTAACTACCAGTGCATCTTCATGGGGCTAAATAGTATCCATAAGGTCTTTTCCCATAAAGCCAATGCATTCGTCTTCCCAATGTCTCTTTTTAGGTGTAGGATCTTCCAATTCTGAGTCAGAAACTGAATTCACGGTCAATATCCACGGTGGAGTTCTCATAGTCTCCTCTTGCTTCCTAACCGCGTGTATTACCCCTATGAGCCCCCGAGCTAATGTCGAAGTTCTTGAAGTGGTTGCCCCTTTTAGGTCTTGCAGATGAGAATCTTCCGAGACTAAGAATTCTCCCAAATAACCTGCCTTTTCAAGTTGGTGCAAGTGGTCCTTTAGGGGCAATCCTCAATTGTATGCCCTTGGTCCCGATGATATAAGCAGTAAAGGCTCTGGTTTATTCTCGTAACATCCCCACTCATCTTGTTCGGCCAACGGAAGTATGGCTCATTCTTTATTTTTTTTCTACAATTTGGTATACAGGCTCTTTGGACAACGAACTAACCATTTCAAGCCTCATCTTCTAAGCTTGAGAGAAGAAGTCCCTTCGAGATCGGGGAGCTTGATCTACCTTAACCTCTTTCTTCTCTACAATGGGTACTTTTGCTTTAGCCTTATCTTGCAACTAGTCATCTTCTAACCTCTTATACACCTTCATCAGCTCTATTAATTTATTCATATCCGTGACCGACTTCAATGCCAGTGAAGCCCTCAAGTTGGAATCGATGGGAAGCCCCACCTTGAAGGTACTTGCAGCAATTCCCCCATTATCTCCCCCGATCTAGTTGTATAATTCCCAATAACGATCTAAATAAGCTCTAAAGGTTTCGCCTTCCTTCATTACCGATGAAAAGAGTAAGGCGAAACGCTTCGAGGTCCTACTACATGTCACAAATCTTGCCCCAAATGCTCTAATTAGCTCATCATATCCTCGAATAGCCCATTTTTCCATCCCATCGAACCACCTCATAGCTATTTACCCCAAGCTTGAAGGAAAAATTTTACACATCAAAGCCTCATTTTTAGAATATATGGCCATGCTTTGGTTATAATGACTAACATGTTCCACAGGATCCGTTTTGCCATAAAAAAAATAGCGAAAGTTGGCCATATGAATCTTCGTGGTAAATCAGTTTTCTCAATCTCTTCTGAGAAAGGGGATTGGGATAACTAATGCAGTGTCTTACCCATGGCATCATCACTGGAAACCTTTGGCACTGTAGGGACTCGAGATTAAGGGGCTGACGAGTGCTGAGGAATTGGTCCTTTATGCTTCTCCCTGTCTTGCTCTCCCCTTCTATTCTTGGGGTGAGATGGAGAGACTATCCTCTCCTTGTGCGGAGACTGCTCTCGCTCTCCATGGGGAGGGGGTGATCTCCTATCTCGCTTCCTATTCCTATCGTCCAACACATGTTCATCTGCTCGGGAGCGGCTAAGTGGCGGGCTTGGTCCTCTCCGATGATAAAACTCTGTCTTTTCGACGGAGTAACTCCTTATCCTTCTCGTTCTTCCTCTGCAGCAATGCCACCTGCTCCCTCAACCTTTCCACCTCCCCATCCCTACTATAGTAGAACGGACCTTCTATATTGGTAGCAGTCTCTTCTCCTTGAGGAGGTAGGCTAGGTTATTGTTGAGTTTCTTTATGAACTTCAGATCTCACACGTCGATCCACATGAACAGATTCTTCTAAAATGCTAGGTCACTCTAGATAAGCGAGACCATTCTGTGATCGACTCACCATAGTCTAAAACTAACCAACTTTTGAGTCTTCTACTTAATAGAGTAATTTCCGCAAATAGCGTCAATTGTGGGACCACAAAAACTAGCCCTCGTGGAGTCCTTCATGAATTCACACTTAAATTATTCAAACAACCAACAAATAAATAAACAACAAGGAAAAACACTCCACAATGGGAAATTCAAGCAATTGATTTCTCTAAACTTAAATATTACAATTTCAACCGAAGTATTACAATAGATAACTCTCACATTCCCGCAGTGTTACCTTTACTCTCTCTCTCTCTCTCTCTCTCTCTCTCTCTCTCATTTTTCTTCTCTATGTTCATTTTTCTTTTTCTTTTTCAGCCCCCTCCTCCTTTTGCCTCTCCTCTCCTTTTTATAACTTCAATCCTTGCTCTTATCATTACAGTTGTCCTGTTGCCTACCAGAGTCTCAGGGATATTTTCTTTAACTTTATCAAATTTCTCTTCACTCTTATCCTGGAACTCTGACTTTTGGGGGTTTTTTGTAATGTTCAGGCTGTCTTACTTGTATTTAATGTGGCAGAGGTTAGGTAAGAACCCCATCATTAATGCAAAGGCAAAGATCTTTAACCTTCTTGCATGTTCTAGAAGTTTCCCGTGGTTGCAGGAATCTCCTGAAAATCACACGTGGATTATCCATGCACCATACCTCAGGTAAGTTGGCATCTTACCTTTTCCACAGGTACTAATTTCCTATACCACTCATATTTTCCGTAATACTTAAGATGACCCAGCTTTCTTCCTTTCATGGTTTATTACCCATTGAGTATTTCTTTCAATACATAGGCTTGGCCCAATTCTTTTCTCGTGTCCCAATTACTTCTTGGGCTTAAGGCCCAAGTTGTGACTATTCCACTCCCCACAGTTTGTGTAATGATTTAAATGATTGCCCAAGTATTTTTAGACTGTTAGATACCCTTTGGCAAACGACACATCTGTTGGTGAATAGATATATCTTTATATTTAGAGTTATAGTCTTACCCAAGAGTCACAACTCTCTACCGAATCAATACAACTTCTATGAAGCAACGCTATCTAGCAAGTAAGATTTTTGTATGTATGAAGGTGCACCATATTACCGAATATATACAAAAAAAAAAAAAAAAAACAAAAACAAAAAAACAAAAAAACAAAAAAAATCTCTCTCTCTCTTGGGAAGTGGGTGGGCAATTTGGGCTAGTCACTATGTGGGTCGAGCAGTGATAGGGTTTGGAGGCACCACAACACGACGGCAAGACAAAAAAGTAAATAATGATAGTGTGGTGAGTAACAGTGGTGCCACTCCCCCCAGTTTGTGTAATGATTTAAATGATTGCCCAAGTATTTTTAGACTACTAGATAACCTTTGGCAAAGGACACATCTGTTGATGAATAGATATATCTTTATGTTTAGAGTTATAGTCTTACCCAAGAGTCACAACTCTCTACCGAATCAATACAACTTCTATGAAGTAACGCTATCTAGCAAGTAAGATTTTTGTATGTGTGAAGGTGCACCATATTACCAAATAAATACAAAAAAATTTCTCTCTCTCTTGGGAAGTGGGTGGGCAATTTGGGCTGGTCATTATGTGGGTCAAGCAGGGATAGGATTTGGAGGCACCACGGCATGACAGCGAGACAAAAAAGTAAATAATGATGGTGTATTGAATAACAGTGGTGCGACGAGGAAGTAAATGCTAGTGGTGCTGGGTTTGGGTGAATGCCACCAATGGCATTGGTCTAATTAAGATTGACAATGGGTTGAAGGCCAACGGTGGCACCGGTCTTGGGTTGAAGGGTTTTTTTTTTTTTTGGTTGAGATTTTGTTGCTTTTGTTGGGTGAAAAAAAAAAATACATAAAAAGAGTTATTTGATTTTCTTAATATATTGTATTGTAAAATGAAAGTTTGGATATAGGATATGTTGTAAAATTATTATGTAAAGTAGGAAAAAAAAACCTTTTTGATGATCTAAAATGGATAAATTTTAGACAAGCAAATGTGAATGTTCTAATTGTAGATACTAGATAGTACTCACCACCCATCACAAAGCTACACAACTTAAGAACTTTTTCTTTTATTTTGTTTCCAGTAAAAAGTCGTTTGTTTCTACTCATACCTTGAAGGCTGCATTTAAATTACTATCTTAACATCATCCAGTTGTTCACATGATATTATATTTGGTGTGATTGTTACAAGGTGATATTACAAGTATTTATCCTCTTGTAAGAAGTTATTTGGTATCAAATGATATCATGTCAGTGGTATCAAAATTCAATAAGTGTGAGACATATTATCAGAGTTCAGGTGAAGCTACCAAGATCAGTAGCAAGAGCAGAGGAGAAGTCAACAATACAAAGGATCAAAGCACTGAACATAGAGATGTTGATTCCATAACAGAGCATAAATGGCAGATCAATGTAAGAGAAGAACAATGCACATACAACTTGTAGTTTAATGTGTATAGGTATTTACTTAAGTGTTAGTACGTGAGAGAGTTAGTTAGTCTTGTGGCTTGCACGTGTGATGGTTTGTTAGTTCTGGTAGTTTGTTAGTTTTGTGTTCACACATGTACAGATCAGTATATATATAGTTTGTGTAATCAATTCAATTCAATTAATAAAATACAGATTTTCAATTCTTGATTTCGTGATATGGTATCAGAGCAAATTCCCAAATTCCTGTAGGGTTTTGCATTTTTTTTTCTCAAATTTTCCTGAGAAAATCTTTCTCTGTTCTTGAGAAAATTTAGTTCTTAGGGAATCTTATTCTTCATTCTCGCCATCTATGGCTTCTGCTACGATTGCAAATGGTTCTACAGATGCTTCCATATCTGTGAATCCATCTTCTTCATCTTCACAAGAATCTCCAATGGAAGACCCTCTATTCTTGCATCACGCAGAGAATCCAAGCTTAGTTCTTGTCACACAGCCATTAATAGGTGGTGAAAATTACTCAGCTTGGGCTCGTGCAGTAAGAAAAGCCTTACTCACCAAGAATAAGTTAGGGTTCATTGATGGGACTTTGACTCTCTCATCACCATTGGTATCAACTCCTTCGAATGTGCAGGCCTGGATAAGATGTGATAACATGGTCGGGACATGGCTAACCAATTCAGTCTCACCAAAGCTCCAAGCAAGCATCATTTATGAAGATACTGCCTTCGAAATTAGGAATGACTTGAAGAATCGCTTTGCCCAAACAAATGGACCTAGAGTTTTCAATCTTCAAAAGGACATAGCAGAGCTTCATCAAGGAGAAATGTCTATCACTGACTTCTTCACTCAGTTGAAGGTATTTTGGGATCAATTACAGAACCTTAGTCCGTTTCCTTCTTGCACTTGTGGTAAATGTATTTGCAATATTAACAAGAGGCTTACTGATCTGCAAGTAAGAGAGTCTGTCATGAAATTTTTAATGGGATTGAATGATTCTTTCTCCCAAGTTCGATCTCAAGTCTTGCTTATAGACCCTATTCCATCTCTTAGCAAAGTTTACTCCTTGCTAATTCAAGAAGAGACACAAAGATCAGTACCTAACACATCTTTTGCTAAGGTTGATTCCACTGCTTTGGCTGCTAAGTTGTCCAATGAACATCTTGGTTCATTTCTTGGTAGTGTTGCTGGCAAAGGAAAGGAGAGACCAACTTGCACACATTGTGGCAAAACTAGTCACACAGTGGAGAAATGCTATAAAAAGCATGGTTTTCCACCAGGTTTTAAGTTCAAGAATAAGCCATTTATGGCTCATCAAGTATCTTCAGATGCATCACCCATTGTTGCTTCACCAATGCATCATCAGACTGTTTTTACTCCGGAACAGTATCAACAGCTTTTTGCTCTATTTGGAGCTTCTACTTCATCCATTATACCCTCTACTCCAGTCAAAGAAGCTTCAATGGCCAATCTAGCATCATCTTCTACACCTGCCAGTGCTCCAATGTCAGGTATTGACCTCTCTCACAGTATTTTCTCTGCACAAGTAGTAAATAGAAGAGTTTATGATAAGTGGACATGGGTTTTGGATACTGGAGCTACTGACCACTTTGTTTGTTCAGTTGATCTATTAACTTCAATTACTGCTACTATACAGTCTTTGGTTCACTTGCCTAATGGGGAATCAGCTCAAGTCATTCATATAGGCACTGTTGTTCTTTCCCCTTCACTCACCCTCACTAATGTTCTTTGTGTTCCCTCATTTAGCTTTAATCTGCTCTCTGTTAGTACACTCACCTTATCCCAGCCTTATTGCCTTGTTTTCCTTTCCACTTATTGTTTTATCCAGGACCTTTTACCTTGGAAAACGATTGGGGTAGGCAAGGCTGTTGATGGGCTGTACTTGCTGCAGTGTGATAGTCTCCAACACATTCCTCACTCTTCACTTGTTGATTACCTAAGCAATCACAAGTTCAATGCTTCTTTTCTTCCTTTTTCTGCAACCACTACTGCAAGTTCTGCATCTTCCTTTCTTTGGCATGCAAGACTAGGACATCCTTCAGATATGAAGCTTAAAGCTTTAGGTTCCAATATTCCTTCTTTACAATCCTTTTGTAATAAGACTTGTCAAGTTTGTCCTATGGCCAAGCTTAAAAGATTACCTTTTCCTTTCAATAATAAAATATGTGCTTGTCCTTTTGATTTAGTTCATATGGATGTTTGGGGGCCTTATTCTATTCCTACTTTGGATGGTTACAAATATTTTTTGACCATTGTGGATGATGCTACCCGAGCCACTTGGCTTTTTCTAATGAAATCCAAATCTGATGTTAGGCCCCTCTTTCAATCCTTTTATACTATGGTTGCTACACAATTTAGTCAAAATATTAAATCCATTAGGACTGACAATGCCAAAGAATTTGCCATGTCTGATTTTCTTAGTTCCCATGGCATTATCCATCAAACTAGCTGTGTTTATACTCCACAACAAAACTCTATTGTGGAGAGAAAACACCAGCACTTACTTTCCATTGCCAGGGCATTACAGATTCAATCTCAAGTTCCTTTGCAATTTTGGGGTGATTGTTTTTTGACTGCTGCCTATCTCATCAATAGACTTCCTTCCCCCTTGTTAAATGACAAAACACCCTTTGAGCCTCTATTTCATAAGCCTCCTAAGTATGCTCATCTCAAAGTCTTTGGCTGCCTGTGTTTTGCCTTTACTATTGCTCATCATAGAAGCAAATTCTCACCAAGGGCAAGAAAATGTATTTTCCTTGGCTACCCATGTAATGTCAAAGGTTATAAACTCTATGATCTTGCCACTCATGTTGTTTTTGTCTCTAGGGATGTTGTTTTTTATGAGTCTATTTTTCCTTATGTTCATTCTTCTAATGACTCTATTCCTTTCACTTCATTACCTTTGCCATGTGTTTCTCCTGTTTCTCACTTACATGATGATCCACCTTTGTTCAACTCCAACACTCCTGCCCTCACTCCTCATTCTATTATTCAAGTGCATCATACTATTGATGATGACCTTCTTAATGAAGTTCCAGAAGCATCCCTTGATCCAATTGCAGCTCCTATCCCTCTTAGAAGGTCCACTAGATCTGTTACAAGACCTTCCTATTTACAGGACTTCCATTGCAATTATGTTACTTTTGTCCAGCCTTTATCTTCTTCCCAATTAGGTACTTCTCATCCCCTTTCTTCTCATGTCTCATATCACCATCTTTCTCCCTCATATAAGACCTTTTGCTGTGCCATTTCCTCTCTTGTTGAACCTCAATTTTACTATCAAGCCGTGTCTGATCCCCAATGGCAAGCTGCCATGGCTACTGAAATAGCAGCTCTTGAAGCTAATAATACCTGGACATTGGCATCCTTGCCTGCTGGTAAGAGATCCATTGGCTGCAAATGGGTCTACAAAATCAAGTATAAAGCTGATGGCTCTATTGAGAGATATAAAGCCAGATTAGTGGCTAAGGGTTTCACACAAAAGGAGGGCATTGAATACTTTGAAACCTTTTCTCCCGTGGCTAAAATGGTGTCTGTCAAGGTTGTTCTTGCTATTGCTGCCATTAAGGGTTGGTTTCTTAGCCAATTGGATGTAAATAATGCATTTCTTCATGGTGACTTGGATGAAGAAGTGTATATGGCTCTTCCACAGGGGTTTCACAGCCAGGGGGAGGTTGTTTGTAAGCTCAATAAGTCCATTTATGGCCTCAAGCAAGCTTCTAGGCAATGGTTTGCCAAATTCTCAAGCACCTTGATTCAGCTTGGTTTCATCCAATCCAAAGCTGACTACTCTTTGTTTACCAGAAGGCATGATGACATTTTCATGATTCTTTTGGTTTATGTAGATGATGTTTTGATAGCTTGCAATGACAAGGCTGAAGTGGACAAATTTAAAGTCATGCTAGATGATAAGTTCAAGCTTAAAGATTTGGGTGATTTGAAATATTTCCTTGGTTTGGAGATTGCAAGATCAGACAAAGGAATTGCTCTTTGTCAAAGGAAATACACCCTTGAACTACTCAATGATGCTGGACTGCTTGGTTGTAAGTGTGCTAAAACTCCCATGGAGCACAACTTAAAGCTGAGCAAGTTTGAAGGAGAAGAACTTAAAGATCCCAGTCATTATAGAAGGCTTGTGGGCAGGCTCTTGTACTTAACAATCACAAGACCTGACATCACATTTGCTGTCCATAAACTCAGTTAGTTTATGTCCAAGCCAAGAAGACCACATCTGAATGCAGCACATAGAGTGTTGCAGTATTTGAAAGGTGAACCAGGCAAAGGACTCATGTTTTCTTCTAGCACAGACTTGCACCTAAAAGGATTTGCTGATGCAGATTGGGTTGCATGTCCTGACACTAGGAGATCAGTGACTGGCTATAGCATCTTCATTGGTGATTCTTTAGTGTCTTGGAAGTCCAAGAAGCAATCCACAGTATCAAGATCCTCAGCTGAGGCTGAGTACAGATCCATGGCAGTAGCAACATGTGAGATAGTGTGGATTATGTACTTTCTCAAGGACATTGGAGTGAATCATGAAAAGGAGGCTCTGCTATTCTGTGACAGTCAAGCTGCATTGCATATTGGCTCCAATCCAGTCTTCCATGAGAGGACAAAGCATATAGAAATAGACTGTCATGTGGTTAGGGATAGGTGTTAGAGAAGGTGATTAAGCTGAATCATGTTAGATCAAACTGTCAGTTAGCTAACCTGCTCATTAAAGCTTTGAATTACAATCAATTTTCAACTCTTACTTGTAAAATGGGAATGCTTAATATACATACCCCTGCTGCTCTTGAGGGGGAGTATCAAAGTTCAGGTGAAGCTACCAAGATCAGTAGCAAGAGCAGAGGAGAAGTCAACAATACAAAGGATTAGAGCACTGAACATAGAGATGTTGATTTTATAACAGAGCATAAACGGCAGATCAATGTAAGAGAAAAACAATGCACATACGACTTGTAGTTTAATGTGTATAGGTATTTGCTTAAGTGTTAGTACGTGAAAGAGTTAGTTAGTCTTGTGGCTTGCACGTGTGATGGTTTGTTAGTTCCGGTAGTTTGTTAGTTTTGTGTTCACACCTGTACAGATCAGTATATATATAGTTTGTGTAATCAATTCAATTCAATTAATAAAATACATATTTTCAATTCTAGATTTCGTGATACATATCAGTAAAAAATAACTACTCCACTAACATATAAAAAATATATATTAATAAATAATTATTTTTATACACATATCTCTCATTTATTGAGTTTTGATATAGATAACTAGATATTATTTTATACAAAATACGTATTCCTTCCATGGTACTGTGTTCCACACTTGTCAGATCTGCCTCCATGTGAAATGGGGAATGGGACATAGAGTACATAATAGATATTTTCGACCGTTACCCATGTAACCACGTGTAAACAGGACATAGAATAAAATTCACATAAAGATTCATGACCATTAAATATAAAAAGCCCTGGGCTCCACACCACTAAAAGTGAAAGGTCACAAGCCCACGATGGTTGAACCCTAGTCATGCCAACAACCACGAAAAAAAAGAATCAAGTGAGCCACACGAGACCCTTTCACAGTTTCATGGGTCACAATCATCATTACACTAGTAAAGCGGGCCAAAGAATTACATAGCCCATGTTCTGAGACAAAAGCTTCAGAAAAATGTTATTGGACCACTGAGTACTGAAGAGTTACTTATAAGCAAAACTTAGTATAATAATGTCATTTATAGGGCATTCAGCCTGACATGAAAAATAAAAAGGAAAATGTGGAGCCATGGCCCAGACCCAAACATATTTTGGGACCAAAATTGTATGAAACTTTCCAAGTTGTCACTGTCTAAACAAACCGCGGTATTGGCTGCATTACTATTTGGCTATTTGCTATTACCCAAAATTTTCCATGATAAAAACAAAACGTTCTGCTTCTGCAAGCTAAGAGGGGCAGCCTCTTCCGACCGGATCATAAATTCATAATTAATGCTTTTTCATTGGAGCCATGACAGAATTAGCCATGGAGGTTTGAAGTAGCAATTGGAGCTCAATTGCAAATCGGAGACTTGGAGTAGAGAAAGGACTTGAACAGTGAGGGTTTTATAAGTACATAGATAGTACTAGGCTTGGAGGGTTTTATAAGTACTATGTGCTAAAATTATCTATTCTAGTTAATTGTTTTCGACAGTGAGGTCACAAAGAAGTTTTGTGTGGGATTATAATTGTGTTTTTACATGCTTATGTTAATTGGTTAATCACTTGCATATTGGACTAATTGCTAGATTATCCTAAAAATAACTAAGCCATAATCAGGGTTAAAATTTAGTAATACTTGCTAATTAGTTCGTTGCCTAATTTTCTCAATTCTCAAATATTATTAGCTATCACATAAGAACAGTAGCAGTACTATTTTGTTATATCTTTCTTTTTGTTTATTTCCATATCTCCTTTATTTAGTTATTTCTCTAAGAACAATATGAACTATAATTCAAATCTTAAGGGTTTTATTTTTCTATAATTCGATTTTTAAAAATAAAAGGGGAGGGGGATTTGAACTATGATCCTCTTCCTAAAAGAAACCAAACATTGTCATTAAGTTAGAGTAAATCTACTTTCTCAAAAAAGTTAGAGTAAATCTAGCTAAGACTTATCATTTTTTTGTTTTGTTGAGAAAAAGACTTATAATCTTTAGTCAATGGATTTTTATCTAAAATCTTTGATATGATATTAATAGGTGTCAATTTATTTGTGGGAAAAACCAATGGATCTATAGAGCTTTAATTGGAAAACTCTCAACATTTTGAGTGTTGACAAATTACAGTACTTTAATTTTCTGAATACTTTAGTCAGTTTTTTTTTTTTTTTTTTTTTTTAATTTAAACCTATGACGTCTGCTTCTGTTGATTGTGCTCATTATCACTAGATTAAGGCACCAATCATTTTTTTGTGTAGGTGAGGATTGAAATCTAAATCTTTTATTCAACCATCAGACTTTACCAATTGAGTTAATTAAAACCTACTAGTCAGTTTTTTTTTTTTTTTTTTTTTTGGGAAGGTAAGATAAGAAGAAGATGGCAAGATGTGATGGTTCCCTCTCTAGTACATAAGAAAGTCTAGCTAGCAAGAGTATAGGTAGTAAAATTAGTTTGTCTAAAACAAGAGAAAATGATCAAGTAAGAACATGAGGTATTTTAAATTAACCCATTTTATAATTTAGATTAGATATTATAATTCTAAAATTGTATAGAGTACTATAATATTTAAAACGCAAAAATCCAAAACTAACCCTCTAACTTTCAGCCTTTTTCATTTCAGTTTTCTAACTTTCAATTTTGTCATTTTAGTCCTCTAACTTTCAATTGTTGTCAATTCGGTATTATGTTAACCATTTGTTAATTGTCTTCGTTAAATGAGCAAAAGGACGCCGTTTTGGCTTTTTTTTCGTAATTAAAAGAAATTAAAAAAACTGTTATTAAAAAAAAAAAAACATTTAGGGGAACGATGTTGTTCCCCTTACTTGAAATCAAAACACAAATCGTGAAAGTTTCCCATAGCCTTAAACTGCGAATTTTGGGGGAAGAAGGAAGAGGGGACGTCTGGGTCGGCAACAGTATGAAGTCTCTATCAATATCTTGCTTACAAGTTTTGATGTACAACACCTTCACAATTCCTACCTAATCATCCACAACCGCTTCTCCTCTAACAAACTGATATCCAACCATTACCTCTATACATACCTATATACACCTCAGTGTCTCATCCATACAAACACTACACTAGAAGCTTTTTTTGACTGGGAAAATGGCTAAAGTCTTATCTCTGTTCAATTTTCTTTTCCTTGGATTTCTTGGCTTAATTTCTTTTCCAGCTAAAGCTACCATAAAGAAGTACCAATTTGATGTGAGAAAATTTAGGGTTGTGAGAAACTTTACACGATTTATGTTTTGATTTCAGGTAAGGGGAATGACGTCATTCCCCTATTTTTATTTTTTTTTTATTTTAATAACAGTTTTTTAATTTCTTTTAATTACAAAATTTTAAATAAATAAATAAATAAATAAGAGCCAAAACGGCATCGTTTTGCTCATTTAACGAAGACAGTTAACAGAATACCGAATTGATAACAATTGAAAGTTAAATGACTGAAATGACAAAACTAAAAGTTAAAGGACTAAAATGAAAAAGGCTGAAAGTTAAAGAGTCAATTTTGGATTTTTGTCTATTTAAAATGTTAGTGGATAATATGATATTAAATTATGTACACTATTTGCAGGGAAGCTAGAGATAGCGAGTTAGTGATGCTTTGATATCAAAGTCAAGTTCGTTGATTTCCCGGAAAGTCATTGATACTTTCATTTTTGTCATCACCAAGTTAAATATCTTAAGTAGATAAGAATACCTCAAAAGGCACTTTATATATTGTTATTCTTTTCTTTTCTTTTTTCTTTTTTTTTTAGAAACAAACACACACACATACACAGGGAGAGGGAAAAAGGTTCTAACACAAAAGTACACCACAACTCCACTCAAAAGTCATGATAACTTTTAAGGGAGGGTGGGACAAGTTATACTACACACAACACACTCTCTTAAGCAATATGGGACAATTACCCATTCTTTTTTTTTAGAAACAAACACACACACATACACAGGGGAGAGAGAAAGGAGTTATTGTTATTCAATCAAGTATGTTAAAATACATCATATAAAAAAAAAGTATGTTAAAATATATAAATATAATATAATATGTTACATATTTCTATTTCTTTTGTCTTGATTATTTTGAGGGTAAGAAAATTTGTGTAGTATCTCCAAAAGTTACCTCAAATATAAAACGTTATTTCAAACAAATAATTAATCACAAAGTTTAGTACAAAATTTTTTGAGGTGGGTTATAAATCTACCTAAATTAGGCCAAAGGCCTTGTAGCTGAATTGGCACCTTCCCATGCATAAAGTGCTTGGGGGTCTAGGGGGGAAAGGGTTCGAGCTGCGGGATTAGCAGCATGTTGTAATTATCTCTCTCAAAAAAAAAAAAATCTGCCTAAATTAGTTGATTTGACCATATAGATATATATATATATATATATATATATTATTACAAGTATTTATCCTCTTATGAAAATGTATTTGGTATCAAATGATACCATGTCAGTGGTATCAAAGTCCAACAAGTATGAGACACGTCAGTAAAAAATAACCATCCCATTAACAAATGAAAGATATGTGTTAATGAATAGTTATTTTTATACATATATCTCTTATCTATATATATATATATATATATAACCGAAACTTTTGAAACTCTTACAATTTTCCACATCATCATTTTAATTTAAAAAAATTTTAATTTTTAAAACTAAATAGTGAGAGAGTCCTAACAGGAATCTCTTTTATATATATATATACAAGAGACAAAATCTTTGAAAACCCTAAAGCAATCTCCTCTGTCCGTCTCCACTAAGAGAGAAAACCCTAAACTTCAATTTCTTTGGTACACTTGCTATTGCTTTTTCTCTTTTCTGTGAATTAGTTTTTTTTGCTTTTGTTTTGTATGGAGTAGTACTTTACAATATATAGTATAACTACAAGTATTGTAATAAGTTTGCTAACTTTTTGTGTGGTTCAAAGATGCTATATTCTATATTATTTTAGATTATATAACCTTAAGTTTTACCTTATGGAGACATATGTAGAAGTTTTCAATTCCTTTTATGTGGATATTTTCTCACAGCTGTGGAGTAAGGTATATGCACTATATGTTATCTTATGTTTTCTCTTATGGTATCATGCTTCTTTGTTTATTAATTAAAGATTATGTTGGAAGCCTATATTATTTGCACCTTCAAAGTGTTCGACAATGTTTGAACCAAATTTTTCATCAATTAGGAAGAATTGGATAAAAAAAACTTAGAAAAGCTTTCCATCCTTACTGAAATTGTCTCGCAATAATGACTTTTTGTTTTGTTTTGTTTTTATAATTTGTAGGTTCTGAATGTTTTGATTTTTAATTTTATTGTCTTTTGAAAGTTTGACCATCTAAATTTTTGGGTTCAATTTTTTGCAATATTTGAAACAATTTAGCAAATTTCAACTGTTATAACTATGGATTATTCTCTTAAATGTAACTTATCTTTCTCTTATATTTCTCTATTTGGTAGTCATATATATTTTGTTTTGTTTCAATAATTTCTAAGCAGTGCCAGTAAATTTTCTGATTTTTTTCCCCTTTTGAACGTTTTAACATCAGAGCTTTTTCGTTATTTTTTTTTCAATATCTAAATTTGGCTTATTCATCAAATTATAACTCAAAAAGATAGGAGCAATTCACGCAATAGTATAGTTTCATAATCAATTTAAAATTTTATAAAATTATTTTAGTCTATTATAAATAGATAAGTTCCCGTGCGTTGCACTGATTTCCGACTAGTTTATTGGGTTTTGAATCTTTTGATACAGATAATGTGATATCATTTGATAGAAAATACGTATTCCATACATGGTATTGTGTTCCACGCTTGTGAGATCTGCCTCCATGTGAAATGGGGAATAGGACATAGAATACATAATAGATATTTTCGATCGTTACACATGTAACCACGTGTAAACAGGACATAGAATAAAATTCACATAAAGATTCATGACTATTAAATATAAAAAGCCCAGGGCTCCACACCACTAAAAGTGAAAGATCACAAGCCCACGATGGTTGAACCCTAGTTATGCCAACAACCAAGAAAAAAAAGAATCCAGTGAGCCACACGAGACCCTTTCACAGTTTCATGGGTCACAATCATCATTACACTAGTAAAGCGGGCCAATGAATTAAATAGCCCATGTTCTGAGACAAAAGCTTCGGAAAGATGTTAAAGGACCACCGAGTACTAACTAGTTATAAGCATAACATAGTATAATAAAATCATTTATAGGGCAATCAGCCTGACATGAAAAATAAAAAGGAAAATGTGGAGCCATGGCCCAGACCCATCCATATTTTGGGACCAAAATTGTATGGAACTTTCCAAATTGTCACTGTCTTCTCAATTAATGCTTTTTCATAATTCATAAATTCATAATTAATGCTTTTTCATTGGAGCCACGACAGAATTAGCCATGGAGGTTTGAAGTAGCAATTGGAGCTCAATTGCAAATCAGAGACTTGGTGTCGAGAAAGGACTTGAACAGTGGTTGTGAGCAGAAATTCGAAGGGTTTAAGTACATAGATAGTGTTAAATATTAGCATAACAACGTGATGTGTTATACCATGTTATGTATGCTAGAGTGAATGCGGAAGAGGAAGCATAGAAGAGGAACACTGAGAACACAAGGATTATGTGGTTCAGCCTTGACGGCCTACATCCACGGAGGAATCCCTTAAGGGCTACATCTTTATTGTATGAGAGTGTAGTACAATAACCTCCTATGTTACAATGAACCCTAACATGAGTATATATAGGCGACTAAACCCTAGACTACTAGTACAAGCAGGAATGGGCTTGGGCCTATTATATTGGGCTAATATGTCTAATATATATCTCTAACAGATAGTACTAGGCTTGGAGGGTTTTATAAGTACTATGTACTAAAATTATCTATTCTAGTTAATCATTTTCGACAGTGAGGTCACAAAGAAGTTTTGTGTGGGATTATAATTGTGTTTTTACATGCTTATGTTAATTGGTTAATCACCTGCATATTGGACTAATTGCTAGATTATCCTAAAAATAACTAAGCCATAATAAGGGTTAAAATTTAGTAATACTTGCTAATTAGTAGGTTGCCTAATTTTCTCAATTCTCAAATATTATTAGCTATCATATAAGAACAGTAGCAGTACTATTTTGTTATATCTTTCTTTTTGTTTATTTCCATATCTCCTTTATTTATTTATTTCTATAAGAACAATATGAACTATAATTCAAATCTTAAGTTTTTTTTTTTTTTTCCTATAATTCGATTTTAAAAAATAAAAGGGGAGGGGGATTTGAACTATGATCCTCTTCGTAAAAGAAACCAAACATTGTCATTAAGTTAGAGTAAATCTAACTAAGACTTATCATTTTTTTGTTTTGTTGAGAAAAAGACATAGACATATAATCTTTTAGTCAATGGATTTTATCTAAAATCTTTGATATGATATTGATAGGTGTCAATTTATTTGTGGGAAAAATCAATGGATCTATAGAGCTTTAATTGGAAAACTCTCAAACATTTTGAGTGTTGATAAATTATGGTGAATGGTACTTTAATTTTCTGAATACTTTAGTCAGGTTTTTATTTATTTTTTATTTTGTTTATAAAGTTTAAACTTATGGCATCTGCTTCTGTTGATTGTGCTCATTATCATTAGATTAAGACACTAATCAATTTTTTGTATAAATGGAGATTGAAATCTAGATTTCTTATTTAACCATCAGAGTTTATCAGTTGAGTTAACTGAAACCTACTAGTCAGTTTTTTTTTTTTTTTTTATTGAAGGTAAGATAGGAAGAAGACTGCAAGATATGATGGTTCTCTCTCTCTAGTACATAAGAAAGTCTAGCTAGCAAGAGTATAGGTAGTAAGATTAATTTGTCTAAAACAAGAGAAAATGATCAAGTAAGAACATGAGGTATTTTAAATTAACCCATTTTATGATTTAGATTAGATATTATAATTCTAAAATTGTATAGATTACTATAATATTTAAAATGTTAGATGATAATATGATATTAAATTATGTACACTATTTGCAGGGGAGCTAGAGAGAGCAAGTTGGTGATGCTTTGATATCAAAGTCAAGTTCGTTGATTTCACGAAAAGTCGTTGAAACTTTCATTTTTGTCATCACCAAGTTAAATATCTCAAGTCGATAAGAATACCTCAAAAGGCACTTTATATATTGTTATTTAATCAAGTAATGTTAAAATATATCATATCAAAAAAAAAAAAAAAAGTATGTTAAAATATATAAATATAATATAATATGTTACATATTTCTATCTTCTTTTGTCTTGATTATTTCGAGGATAAGAAAATTCGTGTAGTATCTCCAAAAGTTACCTCAAATATAAAACGTTATTTCAAACAAATAATTAATCACAAAGTATAGTACAAAATTTTTTGAGGTGGGTTAAAAATCTGCCTAAATTAGTTGAGTTGACCATATATATATATATATATATAATTTACTATTTTATTTTCTCTCCTTTATGTGTTTGTATTTGTTTCTCAAACAAAAAAAGTTAAACTCTATATTACTTTCTTATTTTTTGGTCAGAACAAACTACTTATATATTAGAAACAACAAGTCTGTTACAAAAAGTATTAGTTATATCAAAAGTTAAAATAGCATCCACCATAGGTGGTAGGTCAACAAAAATAGCAAAAGGAAAAATACGCCTAGACCCTATTCTTGCCAATGCATCCGTGATCCGTGCATTGATTTGCCTCACAGAACGTGTGCTCAATCCGTTTGTTGGGGATGGCTCTCAGGAGGGTCTTACTATCAATCAAAAAAGGCTCCATTAGCATGTTAACAGAATCATTATTCATCAATTGGACTA
This sequence comes from Quercus robur, assembly GCF_932294415.1. Classification (NCBI taxonomy): domain Eukaryota; kingdom Viridiplantae; phylum Streptophyta; class Magnoliopsida; order Fagales; family Fagaceae; genus Quercus; species Quercus robur. The sequence goes on from NC_065544.1 coordinate 37,938,738, forward strand.
CACTCATAGTATCCATCTTAACAATAAGGCTATTAAGATTGAGTTCCCTAGCTAAGGTGAGTCCATCTCTTAAAGCCCACAGTTCTGCAATAAAGCTGTTGGTGAAGCCCAAACTTCTAGAAAAGCCTATGCAGTCTCCATTATGGTCCTAAATGAGCCCACCTCCTCCTGCCTTCCTCAGGTTCCCAAGAGTCGAGCCATTAGTGTTAAGTTTTGCCCATCCTTCAGGGGGTTTCCTTCATGCAATTGGGATTATGGATTTAGATACTAAAAGCTTAATTCGTGTTCCTATTGCAAAAAAATTTGTAGTACTTTGAATGCATTTCTCAGTAGCCTTAGTGTCAGGGGAGCTAGTCTTAAACACACATAAGTTTTGTTGCAGCCATAAGTGCCACACTCCCATAGGAAAAACAATACCCCATGGAATTGCCATGCAATTAGATGCAATTTTAGTATTGCAATTAACTTCCAGCCATTCCCTTAGGGGTTTGTTAAAAGATTCCCTAAGAAAGTGAGGGTAGTTTAGTTTTTGCCAAAAGGCTTGTGCAAACTCACAGCTCCGGAGCAAATGTTCAATGGATTCAGTCTCTTTTGAACACAAAGGGCATGTTGGATTAAGGTTTAAACCTCTTGAACCTAGTACTTCACTAGTAGGAAGGCTATTGTGCATGCACAGCCAAAGACAAAATTGAATCCGAGGGGGTGCAGTAGTTTTCTAGACCTAAGACATAGATATAGTGTCCAGGTTCAAAGGGTTTAAGCCTCTTGCCAATAAATAAGCTAAGTTTAGAGAGAAAGAACCATTTTTGGAGTGCCCATAAAAGAGAATCTTCAACATTAGGATCACATGAGAAAGGGGTTGCTTTCATGCCCTCCATAATCTGGTCAAGTAACACAAAGGAGTAGTTCTATAGATTCCATCCAATGCTTGTGTCAAAACATTGATGCAGCATCATTTGGTCTTCAGCTCTTGATAGTGGAGGAGAGGGTATTGATTAGAGTTAGTTCTGGCTAAGTGGGTGACATTGGCTTCAGCAAATTGGGCTTTCCATTCAGGATTGGCCAAACATCTGTCCAGTCTACATTCTATCAAATCATCAATACCTCTTTTGTTAGACCATGTGAACTTCAGCCCTAAAGACTCAAGGTCCAGCATACGACAAACATTCATACACTCTTGAATGGCCCTAACCCTCCTTTGGCTAATAGTGTTTCCCCCTAATTTCTCATCCTCAGATAAAACTTTGTTAAAATCACCCATAAGAGACCAAGGAGGATTATGAAGGGAAGTAAGCATTTTAAGGTTATCCCAAAGCATACATCTTTCAGCAAGCCTAGGAATAGCATAGATTGCACTAAGAATCCAAAAGGTTTGAGATCTTACCCGAATAAGAGCGTGGATTTCTTGTTCAGTGGTCGCCAAAACATCAACCCGGACCAAGTCCGAGCACCAAAGCAACCATATCCCACCAACAAATCCAATCGTGTCAACTACCATAGCTCCATCAAAAGGTAAAGTTTCAATGATCTCATCTACTCTTGCTCTACTATCCTTGTCTCCGTAAATACCATTATTATAGGCATATGCCATTCAACGAGATCCATAACTGTTTTCTTGAATTAAGGCTTCATGGCACCTTTACAGTTCCAAATCAAGATATTCATGATCTTATAAGGTGTGGTGGTAGGGTCAAAATGAGATAGTGAGGATTTATCCTCTGTGTCCCTCAATTTCCATGCTTCCATCAGCTCCCTCTTTGACTCCATTCTGCCCCCGAAATAGAGTCGTTGAGTGCTTGATGATCCCTAGCATTTCCTGAGTGGCTTTGATGAGAATGGTTCCTAGAATCGTTGGCTCTGCAAACTAAATCATTTTCACCCGATGCAAATGCCCCATCATCATGCACTCCACAGGCTTGTCCTATAAGATTTTCCTCACTAAGATCACAGGTTGTGTTCAATCTGTTGCTGCTTCCGTCAGAGATTTTTCTAAAGGCAACCTCATTGATGTTGGATCTGATGGTTCTAAGCTAGTCATCAGAGGCATTGGGATCGTTGGTCAGTCTATGAGGAATCTCCATCATGGATTTGGGGTTAGTGTCCATGCTTCGTCTTTGAATGGAAGTTAATTGACACATCATTTTTTAATACTTCTATTAATGTTATTTTTCTTTTTTTCTTTTTTTGTATTAATCTAAAATTTTCCTTTCCCTCAATATGAATCAATGCATTCTTTCTTACTAGTGCATTAACCATTTTCCTCTAAATATGACTAAACCATCTCAATTCTCAAGTGATTTTTCCTCAAATTTTCATCATTAGAGGTCACTCTATCTTAAACCTCATTTCCTTAATTTGAATCCTATATTTTTGTGTATTTTTACTTATACTTTTAACATTCTCATTTGAAAAATATGTTGCTTTTTAAAAACCCAATATTTAGTACCATAGAGTATAGCTGGTCTTCTAGTATTTGTATAATTTTTTTTTCCTAAAGAATCAAAGCAACAATATACTCTTAAAATTAAAGTAGATGAAGGAAAAGGAATGAAAAGAAAATCCACTACAGCTTGTGTTTTCCTCAAAACGGTTAAAAGTGTCAGCTCAGCTATTTGCTTCCTTAACACATGCGCAACTCTAATCGACTTAACAAGTTTTTGCCGCAATTGCAAGGCTCACACCTTTAAGGTTTGTTCGGTTTGCATTTCTAAATAGTATTTTCAAAACTTCAACATTGTTTTTAAGGTTGAACAAAAATATATTATTTTTTTTGTTGTTTTCCAGAAAAAAAAAAAAAAAAAAAAAAAAAAAAAAAAAAAAAAAAAAAAAAAAAAGCCTTTGGTTTGATACATCTCAAAATTAGTTCTTAAAAAAAAAATGTAAAAAGACTTGTTTGTTAAACAAAAATGATTTTTATGACAATAAATAAATAAATATATATATATATACATATTAATTTGCCATCAAAATAACCATTCAGACATTTTCACAATATTTGATGGGCAACACATCCAAACTGAACTTTCAAGAACAAATTACCATTAAAACAAAATTAATGTTACAAATCCGTCACCATCACATCACATCACAATTGGATCAAAACTAAATCAAATTATAGATTTATATTTATTTATTTTTTTAAAAAGGTCACATTTTCTAATCAAAGACAATGTTTTGGTATTCTCATGCACCGACGCCACAACACCACAAACGAAATCAAATCGATAAGATGGTTCTCATGGGACCTAATTAAGCAACGGGCGGCTTGTCAATCATGGTAGAGACTTACAAACAACTACAAGGCTTGGACATGCTAATTAAACAGAACAAGTCGAATTGACAAAGACTTAGGCGTGCCAATCGCAAGGGAGTCAATATTGTATCGGAGACTGTACCGGTTTGACCAGCGGTACGATATATTTTGGATGCCGGTCAATACCGGTGTACCGTTTCGAGTTTACCGCTATTTTTTATATTTATAAATATATATATATATATATATGTATATATGTATGTATGTATGTATGTGTGTGTGTGTGTATATATTATAATAAATATAAAAGTTTACCATAAAACATTTCCTCAATTCAGAACTAATTATTCATAGTTTTAGACTTTAGTGTCAATTAAAAGAAAAAAAAAAAAAACACAATATAAAAAATAGAAAGCTTAAAAGTTACCATTGCATACTAAGAAAACAAATAATACTAATAAGTTAATGCAAATAAGTTACCATTCTTCCCTAACAAAAATTCAAAAATTACAAAACTTAAAAAAAAAAAAAAAAAAAAAAAAAAAAATTTGTACTGGCCGGTATTGCCCGAAATTGGCCAGTACTGCCGGTACATGGCCGGTTCGACCGGTATTTTTTCCGGTACGAAACAAGGGGGTTATATGTACCGGTTTGCTTGCCGGTACGGTATATTTCGGCAGTACCGGCCGGTACGGTACGGAATTGACTCCCTTGGCCGATCGTGATTCGTGACCCACGTACACCTCCTAATGTCCCATTTAGTCTTGCCTTGCTCTAAGGCTATTGTGCATGTTTGGTGGTGCATAGCCCACAACCACAAGTTCCCCAATTTAATTATAGGTCCTCCAAATCGGACTTATAGTGACAAACAAAACCAAGCGATGAGAGAATGATACCGGAAAAAAGTATGGGGAAACCAAACTGATATTTTTGAGATAGATGGAATAGAAAACACTCAAGAACTAAAATGCATAGACCAACTCACCACCAAATAAAACCTAATGAAATACAAATATTACTGCCCAAAAAGGATCAAATTCTATTAAGCATACTTGGCTGAAATAACTCACCACTTAATGAGATACTGATTATTACCACCTAAAGAGATACAAAAACTGAAACTCATCACCCAAAGGGTCCACTCAAGGGATGATAGTTGAATAGAAGAAATCATTCTTCTTAAAGCACAAAAGCTTCTTCTTCTTTTTTCCTGAAGATGCTACTATATTTTATTTATTCTAGCCAAATAGCTTATATAGAAGCTTAGAATAACCCTCTAAGCATAGAAGAATGAAAATAGCAATTAAAACATTACATTCTCAAAACCTTTGTAAAATAAGACTCTAATTGAAATTTAAACAAATTAAAAAACGTGTTTACCTAAGATAGCTGAAACATAAAGGCGAAATATTTCTTTAACCCAAAATAAATGCTCTTTTAACTTATTGGACAAAATAACTCATTAATCTTTTGAATTGGAGGGAAGGTTCGTTTAAAAAATGCGCTTCATTTGTTAGACTTCAAAATCATCTTGGTTGAGCTTTTGCATTATATTGGTTGGCTTAAGCTTGGGACACTCTTGTATGAGAGAGAGAGAGGGGGTATTAGTAGATATGATAAGTGTAGTGAAATGCTTATCATTAACACCACTTTATTATATACCAATTATATCATATTATGTCCAAAATTACAAATCTCACTTATTTATTGAAAAAAAAAATTGTCGTTATTATTGAAATAAAAAATGTCAAATGAGTAGTAACTAACTTGGGGTAAATCCTATCATGGAAACATGGTGATACATGTAATTAAAAAAGGATTTTAATAACAGATGTTATAAAAGCAATTATTAATAAATTATTTAAAAAAATTATGAAAAAATGTTAAAAAAAATATATATATATATATATATATATTTTTTTTCATAAAAAGTTTCTTAAAACTATTCATCAATGAATGCTTTAAGTGTACCTATTAAAAGGACTATTTTTTTTTTTTTTGAAGGCTTTAATAGGACCAATTAAAAAATACCTTATAATATAAAATATTCCCATTCTAATGTTCCAAAAACCCGTGCCCATACACCATATACAGAATAACAGTACAGACATGCTCGCGTCTCTTTTTGCCTTGGCTTTGCTGTCTCATCACACTAATCAACAATTGTGGGTCCGGCCTTTACTCACCCACCCCTGGCCCCGAGACTCCTTCGGAATTTCTTACATACATACATGTTGCCATCACTATTCACTAGTGAGAGATAGTGGACCAATCATCTCTGTTCTCTATTCTTTATACAAAGGATGTGCTATTTACAGCAAATTTCTGGGGCTTTCTAAAAGATGTTTTGCAATAACAACTGGCATATGTATTCTCTATTCTATCCAATGACTCCAATGGACATCAATTCGAGTATGGATATGACCGACGCCAAAAGCTCATGGATTCAAGTATGGGCCGCAAATGTAAGAGTTTTGTAAATTACATAGGGAAATGTTAAGCACCTTCCGGTGCTTGTTAAGAATTTTCCTTTTGGGCTTCACTTATAAAAAAGAAAAAAAGTTGTCAAAAAAATTACCAAAAGAAATAAAAAAATTTCCAAAAGCTGTTAAATGCTGCCCAAAAATCTGAAAAGTTACCCAAATATGTGTTGTTAACGGGTATCTTATGATAACGCAACCCAATTATATATGATCTATTTATATACCTATATATCTAATTCCTATACCTCAATCTCATATAATAATAAATAAACCCATACATTAGATACTTAAGAATTCTTTTTTTGGTGCTAATTTTAAAAATAGAATCAAGATTGAGTAGGCAACAAGAAAGAGAGAGGCAAAGGTGTCATTGGAATGTAATGGAAGACAATTAAGTGACAAAAATAAATTAGGACCAACTAGGTACAGTGCTCCTGTATACTAGACTCATATTACCTGATTTGCTACGGGCTTATATTCAAAATTTATTATGTGTCCGTATTGTATCACTTGAACTTTGCCCAAAATTGAATCCAAAATTATATTACAAAACAAAGACATAATATAGCGATGAGAAAGTCTAGGCACACAAAAAATTTGACAAATATATTGATACTTTACTAATGTGATAGATTGTTAATAGTAAGTAAAAAAATTATACAAGTAATTGGCCCAAACAAGAATGAGTGAAAACTTGTCAATTCATTATTCATCAATTGACATATCTTCTTCTAACTAACTAACTCAAAGAAAATTACACAAAGTGAAATAATAAATTGGACTTTCTTCCTTGATTTTATTTTTAGCTCGTAAAGTAGAGTTCTTATATTATCATAAACAAATTCATAACTTTTATTACACATCTCTTATGTGACAGATTATGACACTATTATTTTCACTTGAATTTATTACTTTTTCTTGCCGAATTAGCAGCAAATTTGTGATGAAAAAGTTGTGCATTTTTGTCATAAAGTGAGCTTTTTTTTTTTTTTTTTTTTTTTTTGAGCTTAAAGGTAACATGGGGAATTTCCAGCAAGACCAACAATGAGGCAGCGATCCTTCCTAGGCCCACCCTCTTCCACAACTGTGCATTAATTTTTAGGAAATTGGTTTGAAAACGAGAGAGAGAGAGAGAGAGAGAGAGAGAGAGAGAGAGTGTGTCCTGTCTGTGGACTGTGGGGCATTCCATTTACTCACATAGTCATTCTGCCACCTCCTACACTCACAAACAATCACACTACTCTCTCTCTCTCTCTCTCTCTCTGGTCAGGAGTTTCCCTCTTGGTCTCGACCATGGAAGCTTACTCGACGCCGTTTTTGCTGGGTCTGCTAGCATTTCTTGGAGTGCAGCTTCCTGTAATCATGGCGGGTGGTTAGTGTTACTTATACTTTACATCCTCTTGTTTCTTCACTTTTTTGTTCTTTTTTTTTTTCTTTTTACTCTTGTTTAGCATTTAGTGCCCTTTTGTTTTTGTTTCCTTTAGGACTGTTTAGACTTTAAAGTTGCTACATTTATTGGTTTCTCTATTTTGCTTCTCATTTATTAGTATTCCCTTTTATGGGGGCAATTTCTTTGGCTTAAAAATTGGTTTTAGTTATTTGTCTATTTGGTTCTGAGATTTTAGTGTTACACTGTAAATGGTTTTCTGGCTCTTGGGGTTTTATGACTCATTATTTGGCTGTTGATGTGGAACTGAGTAATATTTAGGGCTACCCAGTGTTAACTTTGAGTTCATTGTAATGTGTAAATTTGTGTTTTTTAGTTGGTTTTAGCTTAATGGGGACTTCCTGCTGCTGTCTTCTCTCAATTTTTGGGTTTTTCTTACAAATTTGCTGAGGAAGTGATCACTATGCAGCAGGGTTCCCGTGGTTTGAATGATCTTGTTTGTGTATTGTTGTGAATGCAGTGGAAGAAATTGTTTTTATTGTGTTTTTTGGTTTCTAATTTGTGTTATTAGGTTTGGGTTCTGAATTAAACTTGCAAGCATGGGCATATTAGTACAAAAGAATTTAGGCTATTAAGCTATTAAAAAGTCCTGGGAACATCATTGCACATAATATAAGCATTAATTATGGAAAACATATAGGAGCTGCATTGTGATTCTGTGAAGTTTGAATGATGTGATATTTTCTTGTTACTCTAGAGAGTCTAGACCTCCATCTAGTTCTAGAAGTATCTTTCCAGAGGAGAATATATCAAACCTAGATCTTATTGTAGCCTACTTGTTGGAAAAGTTTTCCAAAATTCTTACCATTAAATCAGGTAATCTGTGCACTCATATGTTGTTTTGTAATCGTTTGGTTTTAGTTTCTCAATATTTTTGGCCAATTCACTCCCAAGTCATTCATATTTTGTGAGATAAATGCCTAGATAACTGACTGTTTAGTTTTTAAGTAAACTCATTTAAAACAATGAGACTGTCATAGATGTGGTTGTGGACATGTATACAAGGCATCAACTCTGTCAGTGCAGGGAAAGGGGGAAAAAGGTAAGAAACTGCAAAATGGGGTGTTGGGTCCAACGCATACATGTAGGACATTGCAGCAACATCACCAAAAAAAAATTTATATATATATATATTTTTTATTTTGGATGAGAGCGGTACCAAAGAGAGGTGAAGGGGAAGAGTCAAATCAGTAACCTTTACTTCATGAGTCATGATACCTGTCTAGCTAACCATTTGTGTTTCAAAGATAGAAAAGAAAAAGAAAATAAGAGTTTTTACATGTTATGTAGCTGTACAAATTCTCCTAGGAACTACTCCATTTAATTTTTAAGTTAAATTGTCAGGAAGTTATGTAAATCAGATTGATATTTTATAATTTTTTTCTTCTTAGGTGAACTTTTTTGTGCACTCCAAATAGATATTCAATTGTGCATGTTATAGGTCATGAGTTGTTGTATAAATCAGAGAATGACTCATGATTGATAATTACCCTTGCTACTTTTGCAGATTGCCCCTTAAATTTGACTGGATCTAACCTCACTCTGGTGGCCTCAATATGCTCTACTAACGATGACAGAGGAAAGTGTTGCCGCTACATCAATGCTTTTATTGCAGTTTCTGTTGCTCACCATGCAAATGCCACAGGCAACCTAGGGGTTACTGCAAATTTATCTGAAACCTGCCTACATTCCATATCAGAAACCTTGGGACTGTATGGAGTTCCAAAAAATGCAACAGCATTTTGTGGGTTTGGGACAAAAATTCCTGTTAATTATGTGTGTGAGGGTCGGACAACTGTCACCCAGATGCTGCAGTCTCCAAAATTCTTGGATGTCACTGTAAATTGCAAATTGCCACTTTCAGAGGATACTAATTGCAGGAAATGTGTAAATGCTAGCATCACGTACCTTCGTCAGCTGGTAGGAGCAGAAGATAATACGACACTGAGTACTTGCCGTGATGCAACTTTCACTGCAATTGCAAGCCAAGTTGATGGTGTTTCAGTTGTTGAAATTGCAAGTTGTTTTTTTGGAGTTCAAGGGCTTAGCAATTTTCCAGGTATAACTACTCAACTCAACGAAGTCCTTAAACCAATATCTTGGGAAGAAATGGATTTTAATATGTGCATGTCTGTGCATGTGATGATAAACCAGTTGGTGTCATTGGTGCAGGCTTTCCTATTCTTACATACTGCTATCTTGTTACTCTTATATCCAGTGCTAGTTTTACGTATCGTAGAAAATCCCTGTTTTTATAGGAAGTTTGGCATTTTGTGCTTTTGAAATTAAAAAATAATGACCTGAAATGTCCAATAGAACCTATCAATTATCTGCATTATTTCCTTTGTTTTGAGTTTTCACCTTCAAGTTTGTCCAACTTTTATATATGTGTGGTAGGATATTTTGGTAAGCATGGCAATAACAACTTTATACATGTTGTATAGTGGGTCTAGTTCTGTTGAGACCTAATTGAATCATTCATCTATTTTCTCTGTCATTGCTAATAAATATATTCTGTCAAGGATCAAGGAGGGGTTAGAAAAAGAGCTCTTTTGTTTTGGTTTTCACCTTCAAGTTCATCAAATTTTTCTATATGCCTCTTAGGATATTTTGGCAAACATGGAATGACTATACTATATGTGTTCTACTGGGTATAGTTGTGATGAGATCTAATTGAGTCATTGATCCATGAAGTCGTATCCATTGCACATGGCTCACTTCTATGGGGCCTGAGAGAAGCGATTGGTAAGTAGCCTTACCCACCCACCCCATCCCTCAACCAAACCCCCCCCCCCCCCCCCCCCCCCCCCCCCCCCCCCCCCCCCCCCTACACACACACACACACACCCCTTTTTTTAAGAGGCTAACTCCTAGGCTCGAACTTGTGAAATGTAACTTTATTCGTGAAGGAAGGGTTGGAGAAAGATCTCTTTTTTTGTTTTTCATACTGTCCTAGGGACACGCAGGAGGGTATCTTTGTTGATGCATCGATTTGCTTGCTTTGTTTGAACCATTCCTTGATAGATATCCCTTGCAGATAGTTGTGGTTTCATATCATAATATCCAGTGATGAGCAAGTCATGTAACTTTGTATCTTTTGAGCTGGAATGCTCATTTGTTGGATAATAATAAGTTTGCTCATCTAGAGTTCTTGTAGTTTAGATTCGAGCTGATTCTTCTTCTGTCATTTGAACAAGTAGTTGAAGGATTCTGTGTAATGTTTGAGTTTTGGCCCAGCAAGGATCCTTTATGGCACTTCAGAGCAAAAAAACTTGTTTTTTCTTTTAGTTTGTTTATTTTTAACCCTAGAAAACAGTTTTATTATGAAAAGTTCATGAGCGGAAGATAACTGGATATTTTATGAAGGAGGAGATCAGATGGAAAGTTAAGGCCACAGGTGGAAAGTTATACAAATAATCCTGATTGAACAAATAGCTGACTGAATTGAGTGGTTGGGAAAATACTTTTAATTAAATAAGAAAAGCCAGTTCTGTTCAAGAATGAAATAAAGAAAAGGCCTGGAAACAGGGCAAGATTTTTCCAATCATATTGCCCCATCTAACTATAATTTTGTTATGCTCTTTTCGTTTGGTTTTATTTTTTTCGGGGGCTCCTTATGGTGCTGTATATGTGGCTGATAATAATTTGTTGCAATCATTATTCCAATTTCAGTGCCATCCCCACCTTCGCGCACGCCTGAGGCTTCTCCAACTCCATTGGTTGCTGCGAGCCCAAACCCACTAGTGCTTGGCACACCCTTAACCAAAAACCACCATCACTACCGCCTGACATTGATTCCAGGCATTGGACTTGCAGTCACAGCAGCTGCTGTTATGATGCTAGTAGTCTTGGTATTTCTTATTCGCAGGAAAAGCAGAGAGCTGGATGGTTCTGAAAAATTAGATAAGACATCTTCAAAAGCTTTTCCTCCTTCTTGGCCAGCGCGAAAATTTCAGGAAGGTATGGCCTTGGATCTTTTACAGTCATGTTCTCTCTTGGCATTGCTAATGCCACATGTCAGAAACCCTTTAATTTTATTTTTTCTTTGGGGGGTGGGATCTGGGGGTGGCATTTGGGGGGGATTTGGGGTTAAGTGCAGGCCCTTCATCCATGTTCCGAAAATTCAGCTATAAGGAGATAAAGAAGGCAACAGGCAGTTTTAACACCATCATTGGGCGTGGAGGATTCGGAACAGTGTACAAAGCTCAATTTAGTGATGGCTTAGTGGCAGCAGTAAAACGTATGAACAAAGTTTCAGAGCAGGGAGATGATGACTTCTGCAGAGAGATTGAGCTTCTTGCTAGACTGCATCATCGCCACCTTGTCGCTCTAAGGGGTTTTTGCATTGCAAAACATGAGAGGTAGTTCGTTCATGTGTGCACTTGAGTGATGCATCTCATGTGTTGGCAAAACTTGTATAATTTTGATTGCTTCATGGCAGGTTTCTCTTGTATGAGTATATGGCAAATGGAAGCTTAAAGGATCATCTTCATGGTATGCTCCTCGCTTCTTCAATTTTTTTGTTTGCTCCCCCCCTTCTCTCCCTCTCTTTTCTTTGTCAGTTCTCTGTTTCTCTGATGCATGCCCATTAAAATTTCCCCCCCTAAAGCTCCCTTATCTCATGGCTGTATATTCTAAACAAATTTGGTCTCATGTATGTGCAGCTCCAGGTAGAACTCCTCTCAGTTGGCGGACTAGAATGCAGATTGCAATAGACGTGGCTAATGCACTGGTAATCTAAAGAATTATGCTCTTCTTCTTTGCTTGTTGGTTTCATTAATTTTCATATCTACGTACAACTAAATTAATACCTTGCAGAATGCTTTTTCTTATTTACTGTTCTCACCTGCAGGAGTACCTCCATTTCTACTGTGATCCTCCTCTGTGCCACAGAGATATTAAGTCCAGCAACATTTTACTGGATGAGAACTTCGTGGCTAAGGTAGGGTACCTCTTGGATGCACATGAAACTTTTGAAAATCTGAATCCTCAATTGTTGTAGTGAAAGAGATACAATTTTCTAAAAATAGATTCCATGAGTGTTCTTCACTTTTGTATCTCTTAATTCTCTCCTTTGTAATTAGATTTCTTTCAGGAAGAGGGCACATGCTCATATCAAAATAACTCAAAAAGAATTTCATTGTCTGATACAATGCATTACTCCCTTCGTATTTCTTATCGTTGGGATTATGCATTAAACAAAAAGAAGTACACATCCAAGCACTATGTTAAAGGCTTTGAAATAATGTGTACAAAAATGTTGTTTTGTTTTCCAGGTTGCAGATTTTGGCCTTGCACATGCTTCAAAAGATGGTTCTATTTGCTTTGAACCAGTAAATACTGATATCCGGGGAACTCCAGGTCAGGGAAAAGCCATATGACCTCTTGAACATGAATTATCTATTTTTTGTGCTAAAGAGATCTACATGTTGGGTGGCTTCCAGGTTATATGGATCCTGAATATATTGTCAGTCAAGAACTCACCGAGAAAAGTGATGTTTACAGCTACGGCGTGCTACTGTTGGAGATAGTGACCGGAAGACGTGCAATACAAGACAACAAGAATCTGGTGGAATGGTCCCAAATATACACAACATCAGAATCACGTCTACCTGAGCTAGTGGACCCTTGTATCAGTGATTCATTTGACTTAGACCAGCTTCAAACATTAGTCTCAATCGTGAGATGGTGTACCCAGAGAGAAGGCCGAGCTAGGCCTTCAATTAAACAGGTTCTTAGGCTTCTGTATGAGAGTTCAGACCCAATGCAAAGTGGTCTTTTAGAAGCAATTGAAGATGAAGAGTATGAAGGAAATGAAGGGAGAGGAAGGACAAGTAAGGGGAAAATACATAGGGCTGATGCAATTTTTCACAGTGGAGATGGAAGATATCTTGCTTCTTCCTCGAGTACATCTAGGTCATATTGTAGTAGGAGCTTTTTACTTGAAACTGGTTCTCCTCAATCTCCTCACAATATACTATCTATTTGAAGCAATCATTTGGGTAGAAAGCACTCAAAGCAGCAGCACTTGGACTAAGTTGTTGAAGATATTGGATGAGAAGGCTTGAATTAGGCTGGGGATAATGTTTGGTTTTCAATCCTTGTGAGGTAAAAGGTTTCCTCTTTCAAAGGCATATCAAAGAATCAAAGAATAATAATTACTGGCTTTGGTTAAACTTATAAGGGGAAAAGGAAATAGTAAGACTAGTCACCCTACTTTTTTTGGTTTATTGAAGTTTTGGGAGAAGTGAAAATATTAGGTCGATTTTACTACCAGTATTATACGGCATGAAATTGTACAAATTCTGTTCGAGATCAATCATTTATGCCACTTTTAACTAGAAGAAAAGTCTTATTATCTGTAATGTTGGTTTAAATTGATGCAGTTATTGTTGAATTACATATGTTATACTTGCAACTTGTAGGGAAATTGACATTATTGTTTTTTTTTTTGGCTTCAGACATTATTGTATTTGTGTTTTCAGTATCCTCTTCATTTCAAAAACTGTCCATTTCTTTTATTCCATTAATAAGATTTTATCTTATGGGTCTAACATGTCTTCTATTTATTAATTCTCAATTCTTCTTTAAATATTCAAGGGCATTGATACCGTTTCCTTTGTCATTGTTTGATGTGTATGATGGAGACCCACGTTAAAATCAAATCACCTTTTAGTGAACCTATGTACATTTTCATTTAAAGTGGGGTAGTGATTCTGGACCAACGTTAGAAAGGTGCTCTTCATGATTCAACGGCTTAGTGGGGGTCTTTGTAATTATTTGCTTCTTTATTTTCTCTTATTATTATTATTATTAAAACGCTTTATTTGGCTGTCAGTTGAGATGGCTCCATGATTGATATTGATGAAAACCGAACCGATCAAAGAATTGGATTATCGAGCGGTTCTCAGTTTTATGATCGATCGGAATTAGAATGATAGGTGAACCAATGACATCATGAATAAATAATTAAAATTTTTTTAAATTTATAAAAATAAGTAATAAATTTTATAATAAGCTTTTACCAATAATATTTAAATAAAAAATAAATTCACTTAACTTGCTATTCACGTGACTTTTTGTTGATATATATATATATATATATATATATTTGAATGAAAACTCCATCCAAGCATAAAAAGAAAAAAATAATCTTGCTCTTTGGGCCAAAGTATGTGACACAGCATTACTTTGCCTTACCATGTGAGGGAAAGAAAAACTCCGCATAAAGCTAACATGAAATAAAGTGTCTCTAACCAAATGCCCCAAAGATGAGAAGTGCATGCCAACCCCTTGCAACCCATTGATAACCATTTCCGAGTAGCCTTCAAAGTGGGACTGTTGTAACCCGATTTCCTTTGCGAAGAGCACATCACGCCTTGCTGCCAACAGCTCCAAACATTCCACCGAATGAGGTTTTTTTCTTTTTTTTTTTTTTTTTTTTTTTTTTTTTTTTTTTATCCATCGCACCAGAGCTTTTGAATCTCGCACCACAATGCCCACTCCAACTTCATCACATTCACTAAACATAGCACCATCAAAATTTGTTTTATATTCACCTGGGTTTGGAGGTTGCCATGTACGTCGCCTCACCACCTTGGTGCTGCCAGAATGTTCACGGCAGGAGCTGAACAATTGCAAGAAATTGCAGACCGCCTCTCTGATGCCTCTAAGCGGAACCGATTTTTCTTGCAACCTCGACTTGTTTCTGTGAGACCATATGAACCAAGCCTTTGTTGCAAAAACTTCACACGAACTCTCGGTTTCGACATGATTATAGCCACCAAGTCTTGGAATGAACCCTGTGATGCTTCGCATTGATTTACCCACAGGAAGTCTATATCCCATACATGTTTTAGTGCTTCACAGCCCCACAATGCATGGTGCATGTCTTCTTCAGCTCGGTCACATAAATGACAGACCGATTCAGTCAACACTCTCCTCTTCACCAAGTTTGTTTTCGTAGGCAGACTGTCTGAACATGCTTTCCACATAAAAATGTTTCACCTTCCCCGGCACGTTTAACTTTCCATATGCTCGACCAAAACCCAGCGATCAGCCCTGAGTTTAAACCCGATGCTTCCCCACTCCTTGCTTCTTCGCACAAGGCTCGATACCCGGATTTTACCTAATATATCCCATTCCTTTCTATTAAGTTTGATGTTATCAAATAGTTTTAACCATGCTTTTTAGGATCTCTTTCAATATCGTGATTTCTTCCTCTGATAAATATACTTGTACATGCCATAATAAATTGTTGAAAAGGTTTCAAAATCCAAAATTAACTACTGCAAAATCAATAAGTAAGAAAAAGTCTAATGAAAGAGAACATTGGAAATGAAATATCATTTCTACTCCTTGTTCAAGAACAATACCCTGTTCTAAATAGCAATACAATTTCTCATTTTCTATATAAGTATTTACCTGGTGTAACTCTATAAAAGTTACAAATTTTTTAAACGGTAGATCTATATAAGATTTAAGGGTGAAAAACACAAAAATGCCACCTCATCAATATTCTGTTTAAAAATAAACGAGTCACTTGCCCCCACATTAATTTCCCTAAAATCAATACTTCTCCCGCTAAAGTCTAAACCTGAACAACTTCTTTCTCTAAACTCACTTTCTTCTCCATGACTCCAATCCACACTCCAACGCCCTGCAAATAGCTAAGTTGCCCAGGCTATGATAAACCTAGTTGGGTGCGAAGGGAGAAGATGCTTGTGCTTGCGGTGGAGGATCCAAAACAAGGATGTCAATACCGTACCAGAGGCCGTACTGGTTTGGCCACTGGTACGATATATTTTGGATACCGGTCAATACCGGTATACCGTTTTGGGTTTACCGCTATTTTTTATATTTATAAATATATATATATATATATGTATGTATGCATGTATGTGTCTGTGTATATATATATATATATATTATAATAAATACAAAAGTTTACCATAAAACATTTCCTCAATTCAGAACTAATTATTCATGGTTTTAGACTTTAGTATCAATTAAAAGGGGAAGAAAAAAAAATAGAAAGCTTAAAAGTTACCATTGCATACTAAGAAAACAAATAATACTAATAAGTTAATGCAAATAAGTTACCATTTTGTCCTAACAAAAATTCAAAAATTACAAAACTTAAAAAAAAAAAAAAAAAAACTTTTTTCTGTACCGGCCGATATTGCCCGAAATTGGCCGGTATAGCCGGTATTTTTTCCAGTACGAAACAGGGGGGTCGAGCTTACCGGATTGCTAGCCGGTACGGTATATTTCGGCCGTACTAGCCGGTACGGTACATAATTGATAACCTTGATCCAAAACCATGATGAGGCCGTGGTGGAATAGTTTTGTGTGAAAACTGGTGTTTTTTCTTCATTAATAATTCTTGGTTTTTTTTGGTTTTTTTTTTTTTTTTTTGGGTAAATGTATAAATTTTTGAACAAATAAGGTTAAAAGGGGAAGATCAAAAAAAGGTTTCCATGCTTAGCCCATTGGTAGTATTACCCCTTCTCTACAAGCATTCCACCTTCTTCTGATGTCAAGGAAATTCTTCTTTCATTGAAACCTACTGTATGAGAGCATTGCATTTTTCAACAGTTTTTGAACTCTCTCTCTCTCTGTTAAAAGGAAATTAAGTATTGAATGGGTTGGTTTTCTTTCAAAAATGATATGAAGATTATTTGGGTGTGTTAAGAGATTGAAAAGGGCCATGACGACATTCTTTGGCTTAAGCTTCCATATTTAAGGATTTGCATAAGGAAAAGTACTTATAAGTGGTTTGTTGAATCAGAGATGCTATGACTTTACGAAAATAATTAAATTATGGATTTTAAGGCACCAGCTCTCACCATTGGAAAACTCATAAGTGAAGAAGAGAGGTATATGGTTTTTGTTCTACCTTAGCATAAAAGAGTCGAGATTATCACACGATAACTTGAAAATAGCAAGAAATAGAAATTGATATGAGTGTGGAACCATAGAGAACGAAAATGAGTTTAGAGAGAGAAGCTTTTTAGATTTAGACTTTAAAGAGAGAAGCATTGATTTTAGGGAAATTAATGTGGAGGCAAGTGACTCATTAATTTTTAGACAGAATATAATTTTTTTTTTGTTTACTGAATAAACAAAATATTGATGGTGTGTCATTTGTGTATTTTTCACCCTTAGATCTTATGAAGATCTATGGTTTAAAAAAAGTGTAACTTTAAGAGTTACACCAGGTGTAACTTGAACCTCTCTCTCTCTCTCTCTCTCTCTCTCTCTCTCTCTCTCTCTCTCTCTCCCTCTATATATATATATATATATATATATATATTTTTTTTTTTACTAAGAAAAAAAGTGTTTGAATTTCGTTGAAGGAGATGAATGAACAAGTTTTGTTGCATTAAAAAAAAAAAAGAAAAAAAAAGTGTTTGGTATGAATTTTCTCAAAAGAGATCTCAATCTTCTAAGAAAAATATCAAATTTTAGACATTTGATTTGAAATGAATAACATCCAGTTCCTTAAACAATGA
The DNA here is from genome assembly GCF_932294415.1 of Quercus robur. Taxonomy (NCBI): domain Eukaryota; kingdom Viridiplantae; phylum Streptophyta; class Magnoliopsida; order Fagales; family Fagaceae; genus Quercus; species Quercus robur. The sequence continues at coordinate 37,956,435 of NC_065544.1, forward strand.
GCTTCAGAATTTGGTTAAGACGAAATCTCTCCCCCCAACTATTGAAAATTTAAACAAAAAAGATTGTCCTTAACTCTTCAACTGAAGGGTTTTGATTCGTACTGATTGCTTCTATCTCCACAGCCCAACATAAAATCTTGCTCTTTTGTTTTATTGGAGACTATAGGTGCCACAAAAAAAAGGAGCGAGAGAGTTATTAATGAAGTAGATGAGGTAATTCGGGCCCAAACAAAAAATTCTAAGTACACCACTAAAAACAAAAAAGTGCTTTCAACTGAATTTGCAATTATCTAGACTTCAACAGTTATAGAAGAATTTTCAGTACTTAGAATTCACAAAATCTGTAAAAAATTTGCCCGTGCGCGCGCGCACACACACACACACACACACACACACACTCTCTCTCTCTCTCTCTCTCTCTCTCTCTCTCTCTCTCTCTTACACACACACACACACATACACACAAAAATATATGTATATCATAGTTGTCAAAACATGAATCGTATTGTAAATCAATTTTTAATTTTTTCGTATCGTGTATCATATCGTATCATGTATCGTAAGATTCACAAACACTTAATAAAATTTTAAAAGAATTATAAATATACATATATAAAGGGTATATTCATTATAAATTTTAAATATATCCAACTAATAACTAATTTATTCATCACTTATGTAAGAGCATCTCCAGCAATGCATGCATACCAAAAATATTAGCTATAATAGAGAATGTGAGCAAAAAAACCAACTCCAGCGGATTATGCATACCCAAATTTTTTTTTTGACTTATGAACAGTAGCCCATCAAATCTGATGGGCTACTGTTCATTAGCTATTGAATTTCTTGAATAAAATATTATACCAACTACTTTTTATATTAATTCTTTCTCTCTCCTTCAGATTTCTTTTTTCTCTCTCATTCTCTTTGTTGCTTCTTTTTTTTTTTTTTTTTTTTTTCTCATTCACTTTGTTGCCGTTGCTTCTTTTTTTCTCATAAACTAAATGAAATTAGAAAATAAAAGAAAAAAAAAAGAAAAAAGAGAAAAGAGAGAGACCTATTCATGAGCAAAAGAATTAATCCAAACACAAAATAAAATCCAATTCTTAAAATAAAGTTGAATCAGAACAAGCAAATATGAAAAAAGGAAAAAAAGAAAAAAACAGAAAAGAAAGAACAAGCTGATCTGACCCAACGACGGTGGAGATGCTGGAGCGGCGCTGGAGCAGCAACTGGAGGATGACAAACCTCTCTCTCTCTCTCTCTCTCTCTCTCTCTCTCTGATGTGAAGCAAAGAGATGCTGGAATGTTCTTGATGAGGTGAAAAATAAAATAAAAAGAAGGGGGCTGGACACTTGTGTGGAGGAGAAAAACAAGAAAAAGAAAAAAGAAAAAATGAAAGGAAATGTGGATGAAAATGAAATGGTTGGAAGAAAAATAATTAAAAAAAAAAAAATCCTAATTGAAAAATATTACTACAATATTTTTACAATATTTTCATAATAAATTTTAAGGAACATATTGTTATTAATTAATATTGGCGAGTAAAAAAATAATTTCAATGTTGGGTTCAAATTAGAACTAGTAACAACTTTCCACATAAATTTTGTTGTGAAAGTATTACGTAAAATGTTTTGAACATAACGCTTCTCATTGAAAAATATAGTTATTAAGGCTGTGTTTGTTTCATGTAAGTGATTTTCCGAAAAATACTTATTTTTCGGAAATGCTATTTTCGGGAAAGGAAAATATTTTTAAGTGTTTGGTTGCATTTTAGAAAATGTTGTGAAAAATATTTTCTGGTGTTTGGTTGTATGGTTGAAAATGCTATTTTCCTACAAATTTTTCACACAGTAATTCAACCCACGGCAGCAAACTCCGACAATCAAAAGCTACAACCACCAAAACACCACCACCACACCACCACAACAACAATAAAAATCAAAATCACACAGAAAACGCATTTTCTCACATTTTCTCACCTGCCAAACAAATAGATTTCATCCCTCAATTTAGAAACACAAATAAAACCCAGAAAAAAAAATCATAATCCGGTCAAATTGAGAGAAGAAGGAAGAGAGGGAGGACGATCGGTTTTGGGGTCGAGAACGATCGGTTTTGGGGTCGAGGACGATCGGTTTTGGGGTGAGACCATCGTGATCGGGGATGATAAATCGGTGCTGCGACTGCGGCGATCGGGGACGACGAAGGGTGCGATTCGAACGGCGATCAGAGACGACGAAAGGTGCGATTCGAACGGTGATCGGCGCGAAGGCGAAGTCAAACGGCTTTGGGCTTTGGGTTCGTTCTCTTTTTGGGTGCGATCTCTCTGGCTGGAGCTTGGCTCTGTGCTCTCTCCCTCTCTCTTCTTCCTCTATCTCACTCTCACTCAGCTTTCTTTCTCTCTCTCTGTTATCCGAAAAATTGTATTTGGAGGTAAAATAAAAACGGAAATCAATTTACACCCAACACACGGTCAGCTGAAAACCATTTCCAGAAAATGCATTTTTCATGCACAACCAAACACTCGTAAATACAGAAAAGCATTTCTGGAAATGGTTTTCACCCAAAACAAACACAGCCTAAAAAAAGAATAAATTATGATTAAAAAAAGAATAAACAATAAATGAAGAAATAATATTTAAATGAGATAGAGAATCTGTTGGAAATATATTTGAAAAAGTAGGTAGGTAAAAGCTAAATGTCACTATTCATTCTCCAAATAGTACAAAAATTTGTTGAAGCTGCTGAAGATGCTCTAATAATATTTAACAAGCTAATTAAATAAATCAAATTAACATGTGTTTATAACATACACATTCAAATTACTTAAATTTAAAAGTGATAATATATTACAAATAACCCAAAAATAATAATTTATTTTCATCATATTCATCAAATTTCCTAATCAACTCCATCTAAGTCAACGCTATCATCATGTTTATAATTTTGCAAATTTATTTCTTCATTAAAATTTTCTTCATCGTTATTCATCATTACATTTACTATCTCTTCTTATTCTTTTTATTTTAATTTTTTTTTTTGGCATTCTAGTTTTTTTGACTTATAACAATAAGGATAAAAATAAATAAGTAAATTTAAATAAATTTTTAAATATTAAAGTGAAAGGTAAGCGTGTACTGTGTAGTCCAATTGTAGGGGAAAGGGGAAAAAAACTTATGAATATATTATTTTAGTAGGAGAAATTAAGTAAACTAATAATTTTTTGCTAAAAACAAGTCTAACAACTTGTTAGATTCAAATAAAAGTACAAATTTTAACAAAAAATCTTATCTTAAAGTGTTAGAAATACTGAATGATTGTATTGTATTTCTTGAATGAAAGAATATACATCACTGCCTTTATATATGAGGCATATGTGTGCAGTACAAGTAGAGTGTAGTACAAGTACAAGTGTGCTATACAAGTAACCTAATTGGGCCTAAAGCCCATAACATAATACATGTTAACAGCCCCCCTCAAACTCAAGGTGGATGTGAGACCAACTTGAGGTTGTCAACCAAATCACGAGTGCGTCCCTTAGGAAGTGACTTGGTGAAGATATCTGCAAGTTGATCTTTGGAAGAGACGGAGAAAAGCTTAAGAGCACCATGGACAAGATGATAACGGATAAAATGACAATCAATCTCGATGTGTTTAGTCCGTTCATGAAAGACATCATTATGAGCAATATGAATGGCACTCTGGTTGTCACAATAAAGGGGAGTAGCAGAGGAGGTGGACACACCCAAATCCTTAAGGAGCCATCGTAGCCAAAGGAGCTCAGATGTGGTATCAGCAAGAGCACGATATTCTGCTTCAGTACTGGAGCAGGCCACAAAAGTTTGTTTCTTACTTCGCCAAGAAATCAAAGAAGAACCAAGGAGAAAACAGTAACCTGTAGTAGACCTGCGATCAGTAGGATCTCCTGCCCAATCAGCATCAGAGAATGCACGGAGTACAAGAGGAGACTGAGCTGAGTAGAAAAGGCCATGAAAGAGGGTGCCCTTCAAGTATCGAAGAATGCGCAGAACAGCAGCATAGTGAGTTGATCGTGGAGCAGACAGATACTGGCTCACCTGATGAACAGCATAGGAGATGTCTGGACGAGTAACTGTGAGATAAACTAGGCTGCCAACCAATCGTCTGTAAAGAGAGGGATTAGACAATGGTTTCCCCCCTGAGGGAGTCAGATGCGCATTAAGCTCAACTGGAGTGTCAACAGTCTTGCTATCAGTGAGTCCAGCTCGAGACAAGAGTTCAGAAGCATACTTAGCTTGAGTAAGATAAAGTCCATCAGTAGAATGAGTGATTTCAAGACCCAAGAAGTAGCTGAGATGTCCAAGATCTTTCATCTCAAATTGCTGACTGAGAAAATCCTTGAGTTCTTGAATGCCACTGAGGTCATCACCAGTTATGATCATATCATCCACATACAGGAGAAGTAAAATAGTGCCTTTGTCAGTGCGACGAAGAAATAAGGCAGAATCATAATGACTGGCCATGTAACCCAAATGAGAGATGGTAGAGCTGAATTTGGTAAACCAAGATCGTGGAGCTTGTTTAAGGCCATAAAGTGCACGTCGAAGGTAACAAACCTTGTTTGAGTCAACAGAGAGACCAGGAGGAGGTTGCATATAAACTTCTTCATGTAAATCCCCATTAAGGAATGCATTTTTGACATCCATCTGAAAAAGGTCCCATTTACGGGCAGTAGCAACAGCTAAAAGGGCACGGACAGATGAGATACGAGCAACCGGAGCAAAGGTCTCTTCATAATCAATCCCATACTCCTGTGTAAAACCTTTTGCAACAAGACGAGCTTTGTAGCGCTCAATGGACCCATCAGAGCGAGTCTTAATCTTGTAGATCCACTTACAACCAACCACAGATTTCCCGGGAGGGAGTGTCACCAAATCCCAAGTATGATTTTTAGATAATGCATCAAGTTCCTCTTTCATTGCAATCTGCCATAAAGGGTTAGTGGAAGCCTCACGATAGGTGTGAGGCTCATGTAATGTAGCAAGAGCAGTGTAACAATGATAATCAAGTAAATGTGTAGGAATAGATCTTACTCGAGTTGAGTGACGAGGTGGAATGTCGTGTGCAAGATCTTCAGGCGGAGCAGGAGCAGGGGACCCAAGCTCAGGGTTGGGGTTGGGTAGCTCGTCTTCAACCTGTTCATCTTCCACCTGTTCATTAAAGGGTGAACTAGGAAAGGGATCAGTGACATCTGGTGGTTGGACAGAGAAGTCTACAAGAGAATCAGGAGCAACTACAGGAGGATCAGGAGCAGCTACAGAAGGAATATGTGCCTCATCTGGAAAAAGATCTAAAACAGAAGAGGAAGATAGGGAGGCACGAAAGTGAGAGAGCTCGACAAAGAGGCGATGTTCCCAAAAGACAACATTGCGAGAAATACGAAGACGATGAGAGACAGGGTCATAACACCGATACCCCTTTTGAGTTTCACCATAGCCAAGAAAACAACAAAGCCTTGACCGAGGCTCAAGTTTGTTATGCTCATGTGGCTGAAGAGGAACGAAACAAGCAGAACCAAAGGAGCGAAGGTGGTGATAGTCTGGACATGACCCAAAAAGGCGCTCATATGGAGTTTGATTTTGGATAACCGGACTCGGAATGCGATTAATAGTATGAACAGCATGAAGAGCAGCTTCGCCCCAAAAAGGAGCAGGAACTTTGTTAGAGAGAAGAAGAGCACGAACAGTGTCAAGAATATGACGAAGTTTCCGTTCGGCTCTACCATTTTACTGAGAGGTACCTGGACAAGTTAGTTGATGAACAGTGCCATAGGAATGCAAAACAGCTTGGAAAGCATATTGAGTATATTCAAGAGCATTATCAGATCGAAAAATTTTGATGCGTTTGGAAAACTGAGTTTCAACCATTTTTGCAAAATTAGAATATACTTGCAATAATTCAGAACGATATTTCATATTAAAAATCCAGCTATAGCGAGAGTAATCATCAACAAAGACAACAAAATATCGAGACCCACCAATACTAGAGACAGAAGAAGGGCCCCAAACATCAGAATGAATAAGGTCAAAGATATTAGTGGATATTGATTCACTAGAATTGAAAGGCAAAGCTGGTTGTTTTCCTAATTGGCACGAAACACAATCAAAATTTTTTGTAGACACTGAACCTAACAAACCTTTAGAAGCTAATTGTTGTACCCGAGAGGAAGATGCATGACCAAGGCGAGCATGCCAAAGTGCAAGGGAAGGAATTGAAGAAGCTGTAGCAGCTGCAGCAACAGAAACTGGAGCAACAAGTGGAAGACGAAAGTTGTCCACGGGAAACATACGCCCAACTCTGGGACCAGTCCCAAGCTCCTGTCCCGTCCTCGGATCCTACACAATACACCCAGAATAATCAAAGATAATGCGATAACCCAACTCAGCTAATTGTCCAACAGAAAATAAATTATAAGAAAGGTCAGGAACATTAAAGACTCCAGGAACCGAGAGATTGGAGGTCGCAACGGAACCTATACTATGACCAGACATTGTGGAACCATTTGCTGTGCGAATATTAAGAGGGTGCGGTGCAGGTTTAAGGTCAGAAAATAAGGACGAGTGAGGTGTCATGTGATTGCAACAAGCAGAATCCATAAGCCAAGAGGTAGGAGACATACCAGATAAAGCTGAGAGAGAAGAGGAATAAGATGCATTACCAACCATACGAATGACATTGGCGATGATATTTATAAGATCATCTCTGGAAATGGTGAAAGTGGATCCAGAAGACTGAGACTTTGCAAAGACGGGAGCCATAGGTTGGATACTCTCAGTGTTAGCAACAGTAGCAGCAGAAATGGAAACAGCTGATTTGTTGCGTAGATAGCAAGTCTCAATATTATGGCCAAAACGTTTGCAAAAATTGCAAAAACGTTTGTTGGATTGTCGGCGACGATTGTTGCAAAAGGAAGAAGACTTGTCCTTATTCTTCATTTTGAAGCAAAATATGCAAAAATAGACTGCAAAAATGAAATCTACGCGAAAAACTGGGTAAAGAGACCTGTACTGTAAAAAGTCAACTCTGCAGAAAGTCAACGGTCAACGGTCAAGTCAACGGTCAACTCCAGTGATGACGTCAGCTAGGGCTGACGTAGATGATGACGGGGCAGAGATGACGTCAGCAGATGACCCAGCGGCGCGTGAGCGCGTGGTCCAATCTTCGCCGAAACTTCTGTCGGCGCGTGAGGGCGCGTGGCACGCCTGATGATGCTGATTCTTCGCCGGTGATGTAGATCGGAGCAAGACGAATCCGATGACTGCGGCGGTGAGATGATCGGAGCAACACAGATGGCGCGTGGAAAAGCGGCCGAATCTTTGACCGGCGCGTGGCGGCGCGTGAGAGGTCAGATGATGATGATTCCGGTGGCTATGTGTAGATCGGTTGAAAATCTATACGTTGATATTTCTTATGTCTTAATCGGAGGTCTGATATGGAAGACCTGACGGAGGCAGTGATCTTGGTGGCGGTGATCGAGCTTCTGACGGTGAAGATTCAACCTTGGCACCTCTGAGGGCACAAAAGAAAAGGTTTACTGACCGAAGAAGTTGAGGCAGCGGAAAACACCAACAAAGACAGGACTGCAAGACACAAGAAGGTTAGAGCAATGGCTCTGATACCATGTTAGAAATACTGAATGATTGTATTGTATTTCTTGAATGAAAGAATATACATCACTGCCTTTATATATGAGGCATATGTGTGCAGTACAAGTAGAGTGTAGTACAAGTACAAGTGTGCTATACAAGTAACCTAATTGGGCCTAAAGCCCATAACATAATACACGTTAACATAAAGCATTTGTCTATATATCGTACAATATGTATGATTCTACGATACAATACAATTTATACGATATGCACACTATATCATATGATTTATGAGCACTTATGATACACCGATACGATATGAAACTTTTTCCACACGATATGATACATATCGTACGAAACGTATTGCGTATCGTACGATACTGACAACTATGATGTATATAAAAATTGGGTTGCAGATGCTTAATGAAAATCCATATACTACCTGAAGAATATGGAGATTTTCATGATGCTGATATTGGAAAATGGTATTAATCATCCACAGGTTCTGTCCCTGTGGTAGTTGGTGCTCCAAATATTCAAGATTCTGCCCCTTTTCCTGGTTCAATTTTACATATCAGGGAGCTAGGAGATATTGAGCCAATTGCCAAGAAGATGAAATACCTAGCTGAAAATACAGATGCATACAATCAATCATTAAGGTAAAATTCAATTTTACATGGTGAAATGATAATTCACTAATGGGGAAAAAATGATGGTTAAACCATAGTGTAAAAACTAAATTATGGTTACTTTTGGATTCTTTTCCATTGAATACGTGCCAGAAATTGATTACTTCCTCATGAACAATTCTGTTAACAATAAGATCTCCATTGATTAGGTGGAAGTATGAGGGCCCATCTGATTCTTTCAAAGCGCTTGTGGATATGGCAGCAGTACACTCATCATGCTGCCTGTGCATTCACTTGGCAACAACGATTCGAGAGAGAAGAAAGGAGCCCAGGGTCCAAGAAACGTCCCTGCAAGTGCACCAGCGGCTTAGAAGCCGTGCATCATGTTTATGTAAGAGAAAGAGGGGCATTAGATTTGAAGTCCATTTTCTTAAGGTAGGCTCATTACTTTTCATAACTGATGTTCCCCTTATTTTTTTTCCTTCATTATGTAGTATAAACCAATTTTTGATAGATTGGCACATTTTCCCATCAGAAACTTAACTGCTTGGATGATAGTCATAGCGCTCACATTTGTTTGAACTGATAAGAGGAATATTGTTGCATGAATCTTTTAGTTTTCACTCTTTCTGCCTCATGCAATGTGGTAATGGATTGAAGTTTTAGATACGGAACAACATTGTCAGATACGATAATTCATCTCCATGCAACAACCGGATTTCCTGAAGTCTTTTCTTTCTGTTTCTGATGCGGTGAAAATCTTATTTTGGACTTTGATGGGCAGGTCTGGGAATATAACTCTGCAGGCCTTGGCGTCTGCAGTGCTCTCAAAGTTCAACTCGTCAAAACATGTACCAATTTGGAAGCAAGAAAGACCTGAAAGCATCAGAGGAGGGAATGAACTTAAAGTTTATAGAATTTGTCCAGTTGGCATAACACAAAGGCAAGCTTTGTATACCTTCAGATTCAAAGGGGATGCTAATCTTCGAAGCCATGTGGAAGCAATCCTTGTGCAAAGTTTGAAGTCAAATTTGTCTAGGTTGAAATTTTCACTCTCAGACTTTTAACATGGATTTTCTGATTTCCACATTTCTGCTGAAATATTTTGGGTATATATCATGGATCTTTCAATTGATTTTAGCCTTTCATCAATGTTTTCTTTTAAACTATCATTATTCCTACGACTATTATTTGTCCATCCTTTGTTGACTAGTTCTACTAAAGTACTCCTTTATCTTTCTTTTTCTATCTCTTCTTTTATATCTAACTTCTTATGTATAGCTTCTATCTTTACATCATTTTGTCTTTCAATTTTTTCTAACATCTCTTTTACTATGCCTTTTCTTATCATTCCTTTTTCTTTGTCTTTATCAATTATGTCTAAAGTTCTTCTTTTGTATTATTTCTATAGTACTGGGATTCTTTCCTTTGGCTTCTATACGTGTTGCTCTTTCCATTACTATGTCATCTTTCTTATTATTATTCTCTTGTCTTTGTATGTTATCTTCTTCTTGCATTATTTCTATAGGACTTTTTTCTTTCTCTTCTTCTATTATTCTTGAATTCTTTTGCACTATGTGACCATCTTCTTTACTTTTTGTCAAAGTTGTTTTTAGTTTCTTTACATTATTTCTTTCATCACTTGTCTCTATCAGGCTATCTTTCTTACTATTTTTTTATCTGTCATGCTTTTTACTAAAGGTGATCTATGATAAGGTTCAAATTCTCTTTCTTTTTCTAATTCTGAATTTAAAGCTTTCATTCTTTCAAGTAGGTCCATAAAACTATCATTTTTCCCTTCTACTTTAGTGTTTATTATTGATCTTTCCACCGTTTCTAAAGATTCTATTTTTTTATTAATCCTTTCTAACAAACTATTATTGTGTCTATCAATCTGTCGGTTGATTTTATCTCTTGTTATTGTATTCCAATTATTTGTTCTTTTATTATAGTTATAATCATCTATATCACTATCAAAATCAGAATTTGTTTTATCATAATCCATATTACTATTTAACCAATTATTGTCTATATCACTTATGCTATAACCTTCATCATAATCTATATCATCACAGTCCATGTTTCTAATTAGTGTGTGCCTAGTTTAAGCGTGAACAAGCAAACAGATGATAAGCTGATAAATGTATTTATTCTACTTCCAAGCAATTAATAATTACTGGCGGAACTATTACTAACCATTGGTATCCTTGCTATCGGGATTGTATGTTTTTAGACCCCTTAAACACAAACAGATTAACCTAGTTATTTAGCCAAGTGATTAACTTAGGTAAATTATTCAAATCTAGGTAAACACAAATAAATCATATCAAGTAAACAATGCAGAAAATAAAGAACACAACGATATGATAACTCAGAAAAACTAAACCGATAAAAAACCTGGGGAGGTTTTAACCTAACTATCCTCAAGGTAAAACAAATTCATTATGACAGAATTAAAGTTTTACAATAGCGACTTAGACCACTAACATCCTATTATTACTTTGAGTAGAAAACTTACTACTACTACTACCACGTAATAGCTTCAAGTCCACAAATTACTTCTTTCTTAGATTCATAGCAACTACAAGTACTCCCACTTGTGTTCTCTTTAAGCTCTTTATGCAACAACTGAAACGATTACCAAGCTCTTGGCATCAATCTTGATCTTGATAACCCTAAGTATGTATGAAGACAAACACCTTTAGATCTCACAAGAGATTTACACACACAGCATAAACAATAATAGTAAAACATGGCTAGGGTTTTTCTTTTTATACTTAAGGCAAAACATTAAACCCTACACGTCATACGGGCTTGGACTTGAGTTGGAAAATTCTGCAGAAAAACAATCTGCACGAGCTTTGATCGATCGAGTCTAATTTTCGATCGATCGAGCTTTGCAGATTTGTATAATAAATCCTACAGTACACTTGATTCCAACTTTACACAAAAACACACTTTGAGCAGCCCAAATCTAGACTAAATGTTTTGATCATAGTTTGCCAACATTACACATTAAAGTTCTAATACATTGGTTCCTAATTCCTTAGAACCTAACAGGGACCACCTCCTTGGGAAACTCCATTGTTGGACCACTAGTATCCTTGCACTATATTAATTTGTTAATTTTAAAATTAACGGTCAATTGCCTAGCAAGCAAGATAGCCATCCAAATGCTAAAATCTCAGACCGAATTTTGCCAAAACAGAAATCTTCAATGAAGATTTCAGATAAAGCATGAAGTTATCTCAATAGAGGCAACATCCCTTCAGAATACAAGGTCAACAATGACAGTGTATTCAAGTGGTGATTTTTAGAAATGCCCGACTAACAGATATAATGACAGAATAGCTACTATAGCCATCATCAAATAGAATTGAGAAAGAAAATTACAGAATAGCTACTAAACCTATTATCAAATAGATCCAAAAAGGACAAATAACTGCAACAGATCACTATTCACCTGCGACAAATTACTATCACCTACAATAAATCACTATTCACCAGCACACATAAATAGCTTCCAGACAGATCCAGTACAGTCTAGACAAATACAGACAGATGTTCATAAGTCACTACTAGCATGCGTGAAAAGAGACCTGATAGATTCCCAAACAAACTACTGCTCATCAATAGTAATTTCCACAATCTTCTACAAGTCTCCACCAATAGTATAACTTGAGTTAACTTTACTAAATCAAGTTACTTTTGAAAACTTACCATGGTTTATTTCATCAATAAAAGGATAGACCCCGAAGACAAAAGATAGGTCCAAAGTCTTTAGTCCAAAATATAGGTCCAGTTCAGAGGTTCAAAATTACAAGTTCAAAAAATTCTCAATTCTTAGGTTCAAATTTTAAAAGTTCTATTCCCATAAAGAAGATAGCACTCTCTTCCACAGAAAGACTCTTGTAATCCTCCCATAAAGAAGATAGCACTCTTTTTCTCAGAAAGACTCTTGTAATCCTTCCTCTCTTGTAATCTTGTAACCATTCCCTTCAAATAGAATCTTGTAACCTTTCAGTATCAAAGACAGATTTTACTTTGTAATCTTGTAACTTTTCAGACAAAGTTTTATTTTCAAGCTTGTAACTAAGACAGAAGTTTGTTTTCAATTTTTATCAAAGACAGAAGTTTTTATTCAAGTAGGATTTTACCAACTTCTGTTTCATATTCTATATTCCTTTTCAACTTATTTTGAATATAACTATTTTGCTATTTTCTTCTTTATCATCTATTTTATCATTGTTTATGCTTCCATATTACTATTGTGCTTTCTCCTGGGTAGTTTATCTTGTAACTCTTCAGACAAAGTTTTATTTTCAAAGCTTGTATCAAAGACAGACGTTTTCATTTTTAATCAAAGACAGAAGTTTTTATTCAAGTAAGATTTCACTAGTTTCCGTTTTCATATTCTATATTTCGTTTTAACTTATTTTGAATATATCTATTTTGCTATTTTCTTCTTTATCTTCTATTTTATCAGTGTTTATGCTTCCATATTACTTCTGTGCTCTCTCCTGGGTAGTTATGGTATCAGAGCCATGGGTAGTAGATATATGAGTTTTATTGTTTTGCAATTAAGAAGTTACTCGGAGTCTTTCGAGGGAGAGAGGGCTATCCTTGTAAGGAGTGATGTTGCAGCTACTAGACCTAGACATATTTTGTTTGAGATATTCAACATCTTGATCGTATTCCAAACGTGCTCCCCATTTTGTCACCTCTAAGCTTGGACCCATGTCTTTTATTCTAAAAACAATTTGACTCAATTCCTTTTCCTTGTGAAAGGAAAATATTTTATCCAAAGGTTATATGAATTAATCTTTACCATAATTTTTGGAAAAACCAATGCCTAATCTGAAATTTTAGATCTATTGACATTACGGTAAGATCAACCCAATGTGTAAAGCTACAGGTGTTCACCAAACCGCACAAATTGCAAAAACTGCACCGAAACTGCCCGCAAAATGGGATAACCGCATTGCACTGCATAGTGTAGTGCAGTTTACGGTTTTATAATAAAAAAACCGCACCATCTCTATATATTAGTATTTATTTTTTTTAATATTAAATATATTATTAATCAATAGTTTAATGACCATAGTTTTTCAAAAAAAAAAAATAATAATAATCCTTGCAAGTGTTGATTAGGAAAGCCAACCCAAAATAAAGAAAAATTAGCTCAATAGTTTCAAAATTGGCCCAAAACAAAGGAAAAATTCAGTTTTGGGCTAGGCAGGAAAAGCCTAAAATTTAAAAAATATATTGGTTTCAAACCGCATCTTATACACCGCATCACACATGTAACCGCAAAAATGAGGTATGGTGTGGTTATGGTTTTTGCTAAACTTTAAACCTCACCACACCACACCACACCGCATACATGACCGCAAAATGAGGTGCAGTGCAGTTATGGTTTTGCCTGAACCACACTGCAAAGTGCAGTGCTAAAAATTGCCCAAAACTGCACTGCATTGCACCATGAACACCCCTATCTATAAGGTTCTGAAATTTTCGAAGGTTGGTGAAGTGGACGATAGGGGCAGACCGGTGGAGTACAAAAACTTCTGATTTACGAACTTTAGAATTACTGATTTTAATTTGGTTTTTGTTTTAAATTTGATGTGATGGTATAGTTAGTAGTTGATGTGGCATGAAAAATCATTTTTTTATTGTTCTGTTTGACACATCAACCTTTTCCATCCAAGTAATAATGATAAGGACTAAATTGACACACCATTAAAAATGTTAGAAATCAAATTAACACAATTAAAAGGTTAGATATTGATAAATTGAAGAACTTTGCAATCAACATCTTTCTCAAGTTGGTGAGTAAGTCGCATACTGAGATCCACGCATCAAATTGGTTAGTCACGTACTGGGAGCCGTACATTAACATGAGAGATTGTCACTATAGAACAAGTCCAATTGGGTATTGAGGTAAAAGTTCAATTGTAGGTTGGTATAAGGTATCAGGATTTCTTTACTTGTAACCGTTTGTTGTGATAATAGTGAATTCTCATGAGTGGTGATCTTAAAATCACTCAGTGGGGTTTTTGCCATATAGGTTTTCCCCATTCGTAAACAAATCACCATGTCAAATTATTTTCCGCTGCATATTAACTTAGTTAGTGATTTGTTTGAGCTACCACGCTTATTACATGCTAATTGAATTAATTAATTAACTTAGCTAATTAATTGGTTAATTTATCACAAGTGGTCAATATATTCTTGGCCTATCAAGCAGGACATAGAATGTAGCTGCATAGCATCGCTAGACATGGCACGATAGCAACAACATACATAATGCAACATTAGCCTACACAACACACAACATAACCCCTACCCTAATACCAAGGCAGGTTCTTAATAGTTAGCTAGTTGTTGTTGTTTAAGTATAGAACCAATAATTTGTCTTTAGGGGCCAAACATGATTAAAAAATTCAGATATTCATGAAGAAGAAATCCTCTAAAATTCAAAACTAAATTAATACTTGAAAGTAAAACCAATAGTCTGTTAGAATATCATTTTTCATCTATATATTACTAAAAATTGAAGCGTGACATTTATTGTTGTTGAGCTCCTGTTGTGCCACCTCATCGCCATGTCATTCACCACATAATTATTATTTATTATTTATTCTTTTTTTTTACAATATATATATATATAAATAGATTATTGACTTTACATATTCATCTTTGTCGATTTTAACATCTATATATATTTCTTTTTTATTTACAATTTTCCTATAATTTTTTTTACATTCACTTTTTTTTTTTAAATATTTACACTTTCTTCAACCTTTCTTTTTCCCTTACCTTTTTATCTTCCCACTATCCTCTACTTTAATATTGCTATTCATCTTTCCCTTCATCTTTCTTTATTTGTCTCTTCTTATCCCTTCCCTCTTGCTATGAATTTGTCACTCTTTTCCATCTTTGCATAGTTCTCTCTCTCTCTCTCTCTCTCTCTCTCTCTCTCTCTCTCTCTCAATTTTTTGGTGGATTTTTATATTTTATTACATCTCCAATTTAGGTTGATAAATTTTTGTATTTTTAAGAACTGTAATTTAGGTTGATACGATTTAGTTTTGTGTTTTAAGTTATTATTATTATTTTGCTCTTTGATTGTTAAATTTTATCCGATTGCATTATAGAAAATTAAAGATAGTAGATAAAAATAAAATAGTATTCCATTACATAGTATAATTTGGATAATTTAGTGTTTATTGTTACATCTTTTAATATTTTTTTTCTTCTTAATTTTACTCAATATTGAAATTCAACCATATCCTCCTTATCATTAAATTATTTATATTTTCTCTCTCTTTTTGTTTATTAAAAAAAAATGTAATACTTTACTTAAATTCAAATAAAAGAAAATTGTGCTCATCAAATTGTACTCTTTTTTTTTTACATTTACACTTTCTCTAACCTTTCTCCTTCTCTTTTCCTTTTATCTCCCAAAATATTCTACCTTGATATCACTCTTCCTCTTTCCATTTATCACCCTCTATTTTATTTCTTTTTAGTATCATCCTCTTAGTATAAATTTGTCATTCACTCTTCCACTCTTTACATAATTTTCTCTCACAAAAAAGTGGTTATTTCCCACTCTTTCTCCCTCAATTTTTTGGTGGATTTTTATTTTTATTTTTCTTGCATCTCTATTTTAGCTTGAAAAAGTTTTGTATTCTTTAGAACTCTATTTTGGTTGATGGGATTTAGTTTTGTGTTTTAAGTTTTTTATTTTTTATTTATTTTTTTATGACTTTGATTGTTAAATATTATTGTGGGGCCTGAAATTTGAAGTCCCAGCCCACTTCACATTAAGGGCCCAAAGCCCAAGCCGAGGAGCCTACTGCCGAGGACGTATGACGAAAGCCCCTTAACGGCCCAAGAATGTGGCCGAGGACGATCTCACGACCTCACAAGACGTCTGTGGGAAAAGGACAAACTCAGTACAAGAGCAGTACAAACGAGAAAGCTGCCAACACCATAACGTGGAGCCCAGCACCTGACAAGCCCATACCCCATACCATGCTATCCAGTTTTTCCCAATTACTCTGACGTGAAGATTGATAGGACGAGTAATTGCCCCAAACAAGGAGAAACTGACACGTAGATGAAGAAGGGAAATCGAATACTAGTATAAAAGGGAAAAAAGGAGGAGAAAGAGAGGGGGGGGGGGGGGGGGAGGAGGCCCCCGGAGATGGAAGGAAGAAAAAGGAGGAATGGTGAGAATGTAATGCTCCTCGGACTAATTCCGAGGAGTCAAACCTTTCAAACTACATTGATGCAAGGCTCAGTTATGCAGTCCAAACTCATCTTTGTATGATCGCTCATGAAACTGGGACCAGACCGAAACCCAGCGCCCAAAGGCAGGCCTTTCCAAACCCACTCTCTACAAATCATATTGTTCGGGCCCTGTACATACGAGCCCAATGTCGTCCTTGGGTCGTTAAAAATCGTGTCCCTACAATTATTATATTGCATTATTAATAATTAAAAATAGTATATAAGAATGTATTATTATTATATTACATAGAATTATTTGGATAAGTTAGTGTTTATTGTTATGTATTTTATTTTTATTTTCTTTCTCATATCATTTTATTTAACATTTAAATTCAGTCACATCCCCCATATATATCATTAAATTATTTATATTTCCACTTCTTTTTTATTTTAAAATTTTTAAAATATATTTTTTGGCCTAAATTAAATAAATAATATTGTCCACATTAAGTGGAGTAATGCTAGGGAAACACTCATTCTCACACCCAATGCATCAAAGGAAGAATGAAATACAAAACAAATCAAGTTAGAAACACTAAATTAAAAAAAAAAAAAAAAAAACTAATAATGCATATTTAATGTCATAGAATCATCACCAAATTTTGGAAAATGATAGGTTGCCAAAGGAGAGAGAGAGAGAGAGAGATGGTATGTAAAAAATACAATACAAAGTAATAAAGAGAAGATAAAGAAAAAAAAAAACAAATGTCAATTAGTAATTGTTGATTGGAAAACAAAGAGGTTGTAAGGAGAAGTAAAAAATATAATAGAGATTACCATGTGGAAAACATTAAAAACTTTACAGTGTAGTTACATAAACCATTAAATTCACTTAAAAAATTAAATCAATAATCAACAATCAACAATTAAATACAATCATAGTACTAAATTTAAATTTAAAACAAATCAAACTCTAAACTATGGAAACCATACTAATCATAACTAAAAAAGAGACGTTCTCTGATAATAGTAGAAATTACATAAGAAATAAAGTTAGAAAATTTAAAAATCCATTTTTTGACATTTCATTTAACCTTATATATATATATATATATATATATATTCATACACTATTACTTTCAAAAATCTAATGAACAATGATACCTCTCATTTATCGTCTTCATTATACAAATCATCAGTTAGTAAATATATGATAATGGGTTACAAATGAGATCACTAAAAATATATATATATATATATATATAATTAGCCACTATCATTATGGAGTAGTAGTTTATAATTTTACGCATCCAAAAAGTGGAATATATAGAGTTTTTTTAAAGGTATGTGTAGAGACTCACTATATGTGTGTGTGTGTGTACAAAGGTAAAAAATGAGATATTTAAGGTTTTTATTAACTTAAAAACTAATGAAAAACTAATGGTTAATAACTAAAATTATAGTATTAATAAAATATTTAATAAGACCATTCTAAAAAAATTATCACACGCAACACGTGGGTATGCAACTAGTTTTGTTATAAAACCTAATTTTGATGTTATTTATAATTGAAAATACTTGTTCCATAGCTGTAATAAAATATAGAAGAATTAGTAAAAGTACCATCAAGTTATAAACAATTTGGTAGTGTCAATTTTCTAATCATTACCGGCTATTAGTACCATATAAAAATGTTTAACCAATTTTTGAAGTCTAGGCATTGAACTACTTTATGCTGGTAATGCTAACGTTCCATCACCAACAGTAGGTTTTTTGTTTTTGTTTTTTTCTCAGGGTGATTTGTGAATTTTTGCAAATAAAAGTTGTTTACCAAAAAACACATATCATAAATTCTAAAAAGATTCACGTGTCTATCAAACATTGCGATAAAAAAAAAGCTTACTAAAAATGAATTCTAAACCGAGTAGAAATGTCTAATGTCCTAGGCTTCATCGGTCAAGGATTTGCAAGAAGTAAATAATCTAACGACTATGCCAAAGAGCAATAATAATAACACTACTAAGGTGTTTCCTCGGCCTGATAAAGGGATATGTTCAATTGCATTTGATAGGCGATGCTTTTAATTTGGGGGAGGAAAGCCATCGGCTTTTGATGTGGGTCGCTCTCAGCCCATAGCTAGGCCACTACGAAGTGAAGCTCAGTTCGATAACTTCGGGCTCGATAAAGTGTTAAAAAGTTAATTGGGTCAATCAGGCTGAGATAGGCTTTGGGCTTCTGAGAGTAGTAGTGGGCACAATTATTTTGTGCCCATAAGGTTTTTTTCCCCCTTGGAGATTAAAGATTAACCGAATACAGCCTGATAAGAAAATCCACATTTTATTTGATGGTCTTTCACTCTTTTTGATATGTATGGGATTGTAACTCTGTGCCTATGGCCATATTGTTATTTGAGGTGCCAACTGACAGATTATTAAAATTAGATAATGTGATTTTGGTTTGGTAAAAAATGAAACAAAACCCAATAAAAGGTAAAAGTAAATTGGGTAAATTACAAAATTGGCCCTTATTCTTTACATTATATCTCAATTTGGTCCTTAACTTTTTAATTGTGTTAATTTAGTCCTTAGCCTTTTTAATGTTGTGTAAATTTGATCTCTGCTATTATTTTTTGGATGGAAAAAACTGATGTGTCAAATGAAATAATAAAAATTGATTTTTCATTCCACATAAACCTATAACTATACCACTACATCATATTTTAAAAAAAAAAAAAAAAAAAAAAACAAATTAAAATTAGTAATTCAAAAGTTTTTGTCCTCCGCCGGTCCACCCCCATCGTCCACTTCACCAACATCAGGAAATTTCGAAACACAGATTGGGTTGACCACAAGAAGATGTGGAAATTATAAGATGGTGTGGATGGGTTTGCGGCTAGAGATTGGAGGTGCCAAAAAGCTGATTGGGTAGCCGAATTTTATTACCCAGTAAGACAGGATGCAAAGCAGAGCAACAAGGTTGCCGATTGGGATTGTTTGCTGTTGGAGATTGGGCATAATGCTTCTACAATGTAGTGATATTCCCTATTGTTTGTGATCTATATTTGTAAATGTCTATATGATTCGAATGAATTAATATTAGTATTGTCTTCAGATTTTTATGTTGTTATATTTAACAATGATTAATATTAACAGATCTAGAAGTTTGTTTTCAATGTTTTTTAAATTTAAAATTCTAATCTTACTGGGTAATAGGTATAGAGAAGGGAGATGGTGTTGGATTTATTTTCTTTGGAATCTTGGGTTGGATCAAAGCTTGCATCGATGGGTCTCTCATGCTTAGGTGATGGTGGCAATGTTGCAGAGAGAGGTGAGGTGAGGAAAAGAAGATGAGGAAATTACACAGATTAAGTGGGCTTTTTTTAAACCGTAGGTTTAGTAAATTGCCATGTGTCATTTAACATTTCTGTGGGGTCCGATAATCGACGGGCCAGGCCCGTTTGCTGATGAAGGGTCCAAAGGCCCAAGCCTAAAAAGGTCGTGGCCAGAGTTCAAGAATAGTGTGGCCCAATTGGCCCGGAGAAGCAGCCGGGGACAGTGCAGTCCTTGGCTGACCCAAGAAAAAGGGCAGAAAGGTAAAGGGGCGTGCTCGAAGGGGAAATCTAAAATATCTAAGAGAGGCTTCCTTTGCCACCTTCCCCATGCATATCTCTGCGCCTAACAAAGCCTTATCCATTAACTTTATCAACAACTCTCAATGACTTAGGTCTGAGACTGATGGGACAAGTATCAGTCTTGAAAGGGTCGACCCTACACGTGGACGAAGGAAATTGAATGCATGCGAGTATAAAAGAAAAAATATGTAACCTAAAAGAGAGGCTCCTCTAGTCCCACTGAAAGGAGAAAGGGCTTCAGAGGCAAATATATTGGAACCACGCATAAATATCTTAACAAAACCACAGCTGAGTAAACATGACTTAGCCTTTCGATCCCACTCTCTACAAATGATATTGTATGGGCCCATTTACGTGCGAACCCAACTCAACTGCGGTTTAACGCAAATCGTGTGCCTACAATTGGCGCCGTCTGTGGGAAAGGCTGGCGTGTTAGCTCGAGCGGTGGCGAGGTTGAGCTTCTATCGAGCAAGGGACTATGAGGATGCCCGTATCACCGGCGACACATTGTTGCTATTCCAACATAGGCTCCCACTAGGGGCTACGTTCCACGGTGTCAACGACATGGGCAAGCCTAGGGGCTTCAAACATCAGGCCAGCTTCCTCCACCTTATTCGAGGAGCTAAACCTTCGGAAGATAAGCAAATAAAGAAGAATACAAGTTTTGGACAGAACCAAGGCCTTGCATGGTCCTCGGACCCAAGCCTCTGGGGAAACCAACTACTTAAAAAGAAGCATACAAGTTTTGGACAGAACCAAGGCCTTGCATGGTCCTCGGACCCAAGCCTCTGGGGAAACCAACTACTTAAAAAGAAGCATACAAGTTTTGGACAGAACCAAGGCCTTGGATGGTCCTCGGACCCAAGCCTCTGGGGAAACCAACTACTTAAAAAGAAGCATACAAGTTTTGGACAGAACCAAGGCCTTGGATGGTCCTCGGACCCAAGCCTCTGGGGAAACCAACTACTTGAAAAGAAGCATACAAGTTTTGGACAGAACCAAGGCCTTGGATGGTCCTCGGACCCAAGCCTCTGGGGAAACCAACTACTTGAAAAGAAGCATACAAGTTTTGGACAGAACCAAGGCCTTGCATGGTCCTCGGACCCAAGCCTCTGGGGAAACCAACTACTTGAAAAGAAGCATACAAGTTTTGGACAGAACCAAGGCCTTGCATGGTCCTCGGACCCAAGCCTCTGGGGAAACCAACTACTTAAAAAGAAGCATACAAGTTTTGGACAGAACCAAGGCCTTGCATGGTCCTCGGACCCAAGCCTCTGGGGAAACCAACTACTTAAAAAGAAGCATACAAGTTTTGGACAGAACCAAGGCCTTGCATGGTCCTCGGACCCAAGCCTCTGGGGAAACCAACTACTTAAAAAGAAGCATACAAGTTTTGGACAGAACCAAGGCCTTGCATGGTCCTCGGACCCAAGCCTTTGGGGAAACCAACTACTTAAAAGGAAAAGCTGTGTTACATGGACTCTCTAGTTTGCCCTCAGATCCTCAACACTAAAGGGACCAGTATGGAATGGAGTAACGTGTTTCCAAAAGCATAACCGAAGTCATGCAATGCTCGGTCGTGCCCTTGGATGAATTATTTAAAGTTTGTCGTCCTCAGACAATACTTCCGCGCTTATCACAGAATATTCAACTGTTATCCCGGTTAGTTCCCTAAGTCTGATTTACTATGAATTATCGATATAATGCCTGGTAGTATTGATAAATTGGAGTTAGCTAGATTAGGTTTCAAACTATTTTGCTCTAAATATTCTGAAAGAAACACACGCATGGGGCACACTCACTCACAAAGTAGTGTGATCAGAAGAGCAGTACCCAAAACAAATAACGAAATTTCCATTATCACAAAAACAAAGAAATAGTACAGCGTACAATGAAAAGCTGGAATCAGTTTGCGTCAAAGCTCATTACATAACCGAAAAGAAAGGAAGATACAAGAGAATAAAATAAAGCTGAGGAAGTAGATCAGAGGAGAGGTTGGCTACAGCTCCAAGATCTTGTTCTTCCTCAATACTTTCGTATGCCCCCAACTCAAACAGCAAAAGAGACCCAACTTGAGCCTGACACCGTTGAAGAAAAGGTGCAGGGAGTTGGAGGTTGAGGGGCTTTCTCTAAATATACGCCTGCCGCAAAGCAGAGGCGCTGATGGCGGAAAATCTTTCTTCTGCCACACCAAAATTCTGGCATGGACAGAACCTGCTTCGGATTTTGACTAAAAGAGGGAAAGATTCCTTTCCCTCTCGGTCGAAATGAAGTATTCTCCTGAACTTAAGCTTCCTGTGCCCATACCATACTGTTCTGAGTCTCATGAAGGCAAGGTGCATCTGCGGCGGAGAAAGTTCTTTCTTCCCAACCCTTGCCTTAAACATGTTATGCTAAGGGAGGAGAGCTCCGGATATGGAAGCTGTGATGTGGGAGAAAATCTGAAGGATTTGTGCGTATATAAAGCAACTTTCTCTCCCTCCCACTTATTTGAAAAGACAAGGTGATAGCAGTCAACTCACGCGGCGTCCCAAGGAACGCTACAGACAAAACAGTTCTGGCTCAACTTCCAACATCAACTGCAACCACAAGATTAAAGGGCCTCGTAAAGGCGCACCTCAGTCACTGTGACATCAGAGAGTACCACGTGGCCAGAAGTTACAGAAATATCTCTTAATTCATGGGCTAAGTGGATTCGTGGCCCCGGGCCTGCTTTGCGCGAAGGCCCAGGTATTGTGGCCCACGCCGAGCAATGGCCGTGGCCGAGGACAACCCCTGTTCGGCGCCTTGGGAAATGCCTTATGAAAGGGAAAATCTGAACTCAAAGAGACTTGGACAGAACCTAGGACTTGCATGGTCCTCGGACTCAAGCCTATGGGAAAACCAAGTACGAAAAAGATATCTTATAAGTCTTGGACAGAACCTAGGACTTGCATGGTCCTCGGACTCAAGCCTAGAGGGAAACCAAGAACATAAAAAAGATATTTTATAAGTCTTGGACAGAACCTAGGACTTGCATAGCCCTCGGACTCAAGCCTATGGGGAAACCGAGCACCTAAAAGAAAAAGTATACGTTCTAAACAAAACCCTGGCTGTGCGAAGTCCTCGGACTCGGGCCTTTTGGAAAATCAACTACTCGGATGGAGAAGTTTCTCGGCTTAAATACTGGAAAAGGTTAAAGCCAGCGTGTTAAGAATATGGCGTAACGAACCGATGATCGTTAGCCTAAGGAAATTGCTCATTGAAAGGGTGACATGTCCTCGGATAATTACTTCTTACACCTTATCAAGCACTTAGTCCCCCTCGCGACTAATGTTAAGGTAAGTCTCGTTCCTCACTGGTCGGATTGTTATGTCGAATAATAATTTTGTTAAAGTTATTATGGCGTCTTTTTATTAGCAAGTATTTTGGCCTTAGTTGTCATTGGTTCAAATGCTATACTACTGTGCCGAGCAGAACTTGCAAATTTATTAAAACATATAAACAGAACATGCGAAATAGAATAACAGTAACTTTTATTAATATAAAAAATTATTATTACAACGTACAAGGAAGGGCTTACACAAGCCTATACAAAAATGAACTGCCGAAGCAGTAATAACATTCGTAATACAGATAAGTAAACCGCCAGGAGTCTTCTGAAAGCGCCTTCAAAGTCTCTCTGAAATCTTTGCCTCAGTACTGCTCATATCAGGATAAGAACCTTTTACAGAGGAGAAGGAGAAGGAAGAAGAATTGGAACACATGGAAGCACTTCAGCAAACTCTTGTCGCTGAAGAAAGTAAGGGAAAAAGAAGATGGAGGACATGAGTAGGAAGGAGGAGAAGAAGAGGGAAGCAATGAAAAGAAAGTAAAAGGAGCAAAAGAGGGAGAATGGGAGCCATATTAGGTATGCTCGTGAGAGAGCGGATGGAGATGACAAGGGAGGTTTTCGACTCAGTTACACCGGAAGTGAGGTGTGACGGGTCCCTGCTTCGGATTTTGGCTAAAAGAATGGGGAGGCAAATCTTGAGTCTCCGCCATCCTTGCCCTGACCGAGCCATCTCAAGTTTTGTTAGGACATGGCGTTTCTGAGAAATGAAGGATTTACTCATGGTTGATTATTATGGAAGATGTATTATTGGATAAGGAATAACCAGACGGAAGGAATGAACTACAAGAAGGGCCTAAGGGATTCAGATATGAAAGAATCACCTCTGGTTTTCTCTCTTTATATAAGGGAGTAAGACAAGGGCACGTAACACGTTCTGATCCCCAAGGAAATCTGAGAATAAATGCGCATCCGTTTCATTCCCCCACGTTATCAGTAACCGTAAGATTTGGGAGGTCTCGTAAAAGGAAGAAATTAAAGGCGTGCTACGGATAACCAAACGGTATAAGCGCATCACGCGTAAACCGAGGGAAACATCTTGTAAACCGGCGCGTTCCTCGGGGAGGTGAAGAGTCGCCAACGTTGATCAAGGGCCGAATTAAATGAGCAGTAATGAAGGCTCGGAGTTACCAAAACCCCCCTCTCCAACCAAGAGGCCGGACAGCAGGGTTTTGAGGGGCTATTGTGGGGTCCGATAATCGACGGGCCAGGCCCGTTTGCTGATGAAGGGTCCAAAGGCCCAAGCCTAAAAAGGTCGTGGCCAGAGTTCAAGAATAGTGTGGCCCAATTGGCCCGGAGAAGCAGCTGAGGACAGTGCAGTCCTCGGCTGACCCAAGAAAAAGGGCAGAAAGGTAAAGGGGCGTGCTCGAAGGGGAAATCTAAAATATCTAAGAGAGGCTTCCTTTGCCACCTTCCCCATGCATATCTCTGCGCCTAACAGAGCCTTATCCATTAACTTTATCAACAACTCTCAATGACTTAGGTCTGAGACTGATGGGACAAGTATCAGTCTTGAAAGGGTCGACCCTACACGTGGACGAAGGAAATTGAATGCATGCGAGTATAAAAGAAAAAATATGTAACCTAAAAGAGAGGCTCCTCCAGTCCCACTGAAAGGAGAAAGGGCTTCAGAGGCAAATATATTGGAACCACGCATAAATTTCTTAACAAAACCACAGCCGGGTAAACATGACTTAGCCTTTCGATCCCACTCTCTACAAATGATATTGTATGGGCCCATTTACGTGCGAACCCAACTCAACTGCGGTTTAACGTAAATCGTGTGCCTACAATTTCAATTTGAGTTTTTTTTTTTTTTTTTAATAATTTGACATGACGGTATAGTTAGTGGTTGATGTGACATGGAAAATCATTTTTTATTATTCTGTTTGACATATCAGCTTTTCTTATCCACGTAATAACGGTAAGATCCAAATTAACACAGTATTAAAAAGGTTAAGGACCAAATTGAAATATATTGTAAAAGATAAGGATCAACTTTGTAATTTACCCAAGCAAATTTTAGTAAAACAAAATCAAGAATATTGAAAATAATAATAATAATAATTGCATGCTTAAACTATTGAAAATAATTAAACATCCGTCAATTCACCTTTTTTTTTTTAAATAATTAATTTTAATCGTTAAAAACCTAAATATGGTTGTGCACGTAACGCTAATGTGACATGCATTCTCACGTGGGAAGATCCTTGGGTCCCTGACCTTCCTAACTATAAACCAGTACCATTGTCTCCTGATAAGCTATCTAGTTGCTTGGTGGTGTCTCAGATTCTATCACCAGATAAATCAAGATGGGATGAGTCGAAACTTTATGAATTATTCACTGCAGAATCAGCCAAGGCTATCATGAAAATTCCAGTCAAAGTGAGTCATAGGGAGGACAAATGGGTATGGCACAAATCCCATAATGGCAAACTTTCAGTGAAGTCGGCATATAAGGAACTTCTTGATCATTCTGAGCCTAATGAGTCTGACCAGGTGAAGTCAAAAATTTGGAAATCAAAAATTCATGATAGACTTAAGATGGTTTTACAGAGAGTGGCTTCGGATATTCTTCCAACCAAGGAAAAATTGGCAAGATTCCTTCCAGCCATGGATCCTAAGTGTCCCCTATGTGATGCCTCACCCGAATCCTCCTTACATCTATTTGTCTACTGTCATGCTGCAAGATTTTTGTAGGCTGGTAATGAGTGGGGCTACAGACCAGATGCAATGCAGTTTGATTGCCCAGGTCAGTTTATAGACTTTCTCTTATCCCCCCAAGTCTCTTCCCATGGCTCTTTTGACAGGGAAGGTTTCCTTTTATTCGGGGCTTTGGTGTTGGAGAATTTGTGGTTTGCTAGAAATCAAGCTATTCACAAAGGAAGTAAATTCTCCCTAAATAAAGAAATCCAAGTAGTCTTAAAAAAAATTTTGAACACCGTGTTGCGCTCACTGATGTCCCTTTAGCGTTGCCTAGACCTTTTTATTCTTGGATCAGGCCTGAGCAAGGAGCTGTTAAAATAAATTGTGATGCGGCGGTGGGGCTGGATCACTCATTTATTGCCATTGTGGTAAGAGATTGGAGAGGGGATTTGATTTTTTCCATGTCCAAACGGGTGAAAACCAACATCCCCATCCAAGCAGAAGCTAAAGCCCATTAATTTGGCGACTTGTGTTGCTGTTAACCGCGGGTTTGAGTTTGTAGTGGTTGAGAGCAATGCCAAAGCTTGCATTGATGCTCTCAAAGTCTCCTTTAATGAAGTGCCTTGGAGAATTTCATCCATTAGAGCTGATACTCTTTTGCTGGCATTCCATGATAAGAAGTTTGTTTTCAGGTGGAGTCTAAGAGAATCAAACAAAGCAGCCCATGTTTTAGCTTCTTGGTACCTTGGTAAAAATTTATCTGGATGTTTTGGTCAGGGTTATGCTCCTAGCCCTTTTTTGGATGTAATTAATTTTGAACTCTTAGCTGCTGAAGCTGCTAGTTAGCCTTTGTTTCTTTTTGGTTTGTCAATAAAATTTTCTGTTCATCAAAAAAAAAAAAAAAAAAAAACAAAACAAAACGTAATAGATAAAAATATAAAACTTGTTGAGAAAAACTGTAACGAGATAGAACTTTTCCATACAAAATATTATCGGATAATGTTTAGGTGTTCTTTATTCAGCTAGGGGCTGCTTTCTTAATGAAAAAAATCATTGCTCCATCCAGGAGCATAGCAGCGTAGGCAGAAATTTTTGTTTGGGAGAGCCAACTTATGATACTAATTTATTAGCTTATACAAACTTTCATAAATATACACAAACACATACATCTATACACTCATATTTTTAGTATTCTTCATAGTGAATTCTTAAAGTTTTTTATTTTTAATATAAGTTACCAAATTGTATACCAAAGTGAGTAAAATAATTTTAATTGAACTAATAAAGTATTGAAAGATATGAATAACCAAAAACTTTAACAGACACAACAACACATTTTACAATAAAAAATGAATGTGAGGAAGAAAAAATCTCTATAACTATAGTTAGACAATTTTTTTAAGAGTATAATTAAAATATTTGAAGGGTCAAGTCCCATTTTTGTAAACTAATAATTAAAATGTTAGATATTTATATGTAGTATTAAAATATTTTTAAAATTTGGGGGGCATGGCCGCCACTTATAAATCTAGCTCCGCCCCGGCTCCATCACTGTCAAGGTCAAGGAAGATGGAAATCTTGTGAGCAGTCGTACTTGTAGAGATAAATAATACCATGGTACGAGACATTGACTATTGTGGAATGCTTGTTGCTAACCTCGCGGTAGCTACTGAAAAAACAAACAAAGAAGCTTGATGGCAGCCTCCGGTTATCACCTTCCTCTAAGTAATAAACCATTATTAGATTACAAAAGAAAATATCTTCCTTTTTTTTTTTCTTTTTCTTTTTTATAAACAGAAAATATCTTCCTGAACCAAACAATGTTAGGCAAACCATAAATTAAAACTTATTTTTTGTTGAGTAAATTAAAACCTGATTGGTAAGTTTACAAACAATGTCATGTCATATTATGTTCACTTGGATATAAATCATATAACATTAAAAATGATTGTTTCCAGCAAAATTTAAAATTGTATCACCATGGTGATGCTCCAGTGTAATTAGGTATTTGACTCAAGCCTTACCTTGTTTTAGGTGGTAAAAGTTATTAGACAAAGAAAATTTATGTCTTTTCAATCACAAATTTCACAGTATTCATAAATGGGCGAAAAGCACTGCTGACTAGTTGCATCCTGGTTGACCTCTTAAGTTTCCTCCCTTAATCCAACATGACTTTAGAGTCTCCTTCCTGGTTGCAAATTGCAGAGCTGCCTGATACAAATATGATTAGTATAATCTCCCCCCTTATTGCTTTCCTGCTTCTTTTTTTATGCCTGGGTTTTCAATCCACCAATACTACCACGGTACCACCAGTGTTACTGTCACGAATACCATCCAACCTGGCCAATCCCTGACTACCTCGGACACCATGTATCGCCTAATGGAAACTTCCAACTTTGTTTCTACTCTCCAAAAAATTCGACAAAGTATTACTTGGTAATACGATACAAGAAAGTTTCTGAGCAGAATGTAGTTTGGGTGGCAAACAGAGAGTACGGATTCATAGATTCCTCTGTTGTTCTTAAAATTAATCAGGATGGAGATCTTGTAATATCCAATAGCAGAATATATTTCCCGTTGACCAACACTTCAGCTGGCAACGGTACCTATGCCATGCTATTGAATACAGGTAATTTTGTACTCACAGACAGGGGCTTTTAGGTTTTGTGGCAGAGCCTTGACCATCCTACTGATTCTCTTTTGCCCGGAATGACTCTTGGAAGAAATGATTGGTCATTAAAATCATGAAAAAGTAAAGAAGACCCTGCTCCAGGATATTTCTCCCTAGAGCTGGAATATTGGTATCGACTGACATTAAAGGAGGGGTCTAAAGTATATTGGTCTATTTCAATCGATAGTTTTGATGTTTTATCTTATGATTTGGAGTGTGTTACTTGGCCTGTTAATAACGCTTCTCAGACTCAATTTTCGAGAATCGTGTTGGATGAATACGGGAAGCTTAAACTGCAGTCATGGTCAGAAGATGAGCAAAAGTGGAATTCCTCGTTACAGTCATCTGAGTGCGGGGATTATGTTGCATGCGGTACTTTCAGCAGATGCGATGAGACAGCCCAGGATCCAAGTGATTGATTGCCAGGCTTCAAACCCGTTTCTGCCGATGTTTGGAGCAAAGGAAACGTGCCCAGGGGCTGTGTGAGGAAAACTGCTCTGCACTGCAGTAATAATAGTGATGTTCAGAACGATGGGTTTCTTTCCATGTCTAGAATTGATTGGCTTGATAGTCCGCTGTCTTTCGACATGTCATTGGGAGTGGTAAGGAGTGTGAATCAGCTTGCTTGAACAATTGTTCTTGTATTGCTTATGCCTATGAAGATAATTACCGTTCCCATAAGAACAAATCTAAGTTCTCAGTATGGAATGGTTCTTTGTCATATCTACCAGACAATGATATATATGGACATGATTTCTATCTCAAATTATCCCCCTTGGATTTGCTCACCAATGGTAAGAAATATGAAGGGCTTCTCGTTATTAGTACTGTGGATTTTGTTGTTTCTTCTTAATTTATTTGTGTTAGAAAAATTGTTAAATGCTATCAAATTCACTCTTTCCTTTCAAGAGTGTTACACATAATAGAGACATTTATGGTTTAAATCACACATTCTCCCAACTATTGAATTATCAAAATATACATGTCACTCTTTCCTAACTTTTTAGGATTTTAGGCAAGTGGCAATTGATCATGTTATGAAACCAAAGGTAAAACTTGGGTACACTATCTTGGGTGCACTACATTTGCTTTCCCAATTATTTTTTATTTTTTTTTTTTGAGAAAGAACCTGATTGGTTTTATTAATGTAAATCAACTACATCCAATTGTAAAATCAAAACAATATGCGATGTGATATCTTCCATCCATACTTGAAAATCTAGTATGCGTAATGTATGTTTTGCCAAACTATGAGCTACACTATTGCCATTTCTCTTAATATGAAAATACAACAATCTTACATAATTTCTAGCAAACATCTTCGCATCTTCTACCAATAAACCCATTGGTCAGTAAATTAATTTTAA
The DNA here is from genome assembly GCF_932294415.1 of Quercus robur. NCBI lineage: Eukaryota > Viridiplantae > Streptophyta > Magnoliopsida > Fagales > Fagaceae > Quercus > Quercus robur. The sequence continues at coordinate 37,986,618 of NC_065544.1, forward strand.
TTTTATTGACCAATAAATCACAAAAACTTAGAAAATGTACTCTTAAAATTTAATTAGGCAACCTAAGGTAAGGACAATTAAATTCATTGCAAACAAGTGTTAAATTTTAATTGGATAAATGAGGATAGTAGGTACAAACTCATCTCAGCCTGAGGAGGTGCTTATCTATGGAATTGGGAAGCGAAACCAGGATGATAGTAGAGTTCTCTCGGAGTTACCAAGCAAGAGGCATTAGGTTTCCAAGGGAGATGTTTCTCAGGAAAAGATATTGGCGGAAGTTGGTCACCAGCTCCGCCAGATGCAATGAATCTCCTAGTTTGGAACTGTCGTGGGCTTGAGAACCTGCGTACAGAGAAAGAGCTTGTAAGTATTTTACGGACAAAAGATCCCTCTGTCGTGTAGAGACATGGACAGATGAAGCAAGGCTAGATCGTCGTACACTTAGCAATATTAATTTTGATCAGAAGTGGGGGGTACCAAGAACTACTAGAGGGGGTGGTCTAGTTTTGTTTTGGAAAAATTCTGTGAACTTGACTGTAGTAGATTCCCACAAGTACTACATTGATGCTGTTATAAATAAAAATGGTAATGATGAGTGTAGGTTCACTGGCTTTAATGGTGAGCCAGATTCCTCAAGAAGGAATGAAGCTTGGGCAAAGCTTAGAAGTCTGAACAATAGTCAAAATATTCCTTGGTTGTGCGCTGGCGACTACAACGAAATAATTAGACAAGAAGAAAAGATTGGTGGAGCTTTAAGAAGCTTCCACCAGATGCAACATTTCAGAAACGTGATTGATGAGTGTGGCCTTATGGATATGGGTTTTGTGGGTCGTACATGTGGAGTAAACATTTTGATTCTGGCCAGTCTATATGGGAACAATTAGACCAGGGTTTGGCTACGAACAACTGGTTTTTATTATTCCCAGGTACAAAAATTCACCACCTTCATTGTTACTCTTCGAATCATTTACCTTTATTTATTAACCTATCTGGTTTGGAGCTTCCTATAAAAAGGAAAGTTTTTCACTTCGAAGAAATGTGGCTGTCAGATGATAGATGTGGGGAAACTGTTGAAGCTGCCTGGACAAGTACTGAATGTTCGGACCCTAGTAGTGCAATTCTAAAGAAGGTAGCTAAGTGTGAACAGGACTTAACTTGGTGGAATAGTAATTGCTTTGGAAATGCTAGAAGGACTTTGGTAGACAAGAATAAATTGTTGGCTGCTGCAGAATTGGAAGCGATGAGAATTGGAAACAATTCAATTGTTCGCCTATTAAAAGCCGAGGTTAATGTATTGATCGATAAAGAATCTAGATTGTGGAGCCAAAGATCTAGAGTTTTGCGGTTGAGTAAAGGAGATAGCAATACAAAATTTTTCCACAGTAAAGCCACCAAGAGATTTCGAAAAAATTCAATCTTAGGCATTCGAGACCCATTTGGGAGGTGGCTGAACCAGGCAAAGGATATTGGCCAGGCCTTTATCAACTATTACACCGAACTCTTCTCTTCCTCAAATTCGACCAACCAAGGTGGGACTCTAGAAAAAATTCCCAAGGTAGTAACAGAAGATATGAATGCTGATCTGGGGGGAAATCTTTCATGAGTGGGAAATCTTGGATGCTATTAAACAAATGGCGCCATTAAAAGCCTCTGGCCCAGACGGAATGCCTCCGTTGTTCTACCAACACTTTTGGCCTGTGGTGGACAAAGACGTGACTAGCTCAGTACTCATGTGGTTGAACTCAGGTATCTTACCATCCCCTATTAACCATACTTTCATTACTCTTATTCCTAAGGTTGATAGTCCTGAATTGGTAACTGAATTTCGCCTCATAAGTTTGTGCAATGTTTTGTACAAAATTTTTTCTAAAGTCTTAGCAAATAAACTGAAAAAGTTTCTGCCCAACCTTATTATTGAGCACCAGTCAGCATTTGCAAAGAATCGGCTTATTACAGACAACATTCTAGTTGCCTTCAAAACATTGCATTGCATGAAAAATCAAAACTCTGGTAAATTAGGCTGTATGGCCCTCAAGTTAGACATGAGTAAGGCCTACGACAGGGTCGAATGGACTTACTTGGAAAATCTAATGATGAAAATGGGGTTCTGTGCAAAATGGACTTCTCTCATTATGGCTTGTGTGAGATCTGTTACCTACTCAATATTAATTAATGGAGAACCTAAGGGTCTTATTACTCCGTCTAGAGGGATAAGGCAAGGAGACCCCCTTTCCCCCTTCCTTTTCCTCTTATGTGTGGAAGAATTGCACGGTTTGATTGAAGATGCAGCTAAAGTGGGAGACCTTAGGGGCTTCTCTCTTTGCAAAAGAGCCCCTAAACTAACACATTTGTTTTTTGCAGATGATAGTTTGTTATTCTGTAGAGCCAACTTGGAAGAATGCAGCAATATTCTAAAGCTCCTTGGGGTGTATGAGCAATCATCAGGCCAGAAGATCAATAAGGAAAAAACAGCACTTTTCTTTAGTAAATCTACCCCACAAGCAACTAAAGACTCTATCAAAAGACTTTTAGGTGTTCAAGAGATCATGTTCTATGAGAAATACCTTGGGCTTCCTTCTTTGGTTGGAAGAGGTAAGAAGGCTAGTTTCAATTACATTAAGGAGCGAGTGTGGAGAAAGTTATAAGGGTGGGAAGGAAAGTTATTGTCTCAAGCCGTGCAGGAAGTTCTAATCAAGGCCGTAATCCAAGCCATTCTGTCCTATGCTATGGGGTGTTTCAAGCTCCCTTTGGGCCTTTGTCATGAGATTGAAACTATGGTCAAGAAGTTTTGGTGGGGTCAAAGAGGAGATAGAAGGAAAATCCATTGGTTGCGATGGGATGATCTTACCAAATCAAAGCTGGTTGGTGGATTGGGTTTTAGAGATCTAATTCACTTTAATGATGCTCTTTTGGCGAAGCAAGCTTGGAGACTGATGAACAATAGGGAATCACTTTTCTACAAGGTCTTCAAGGCCAAATTCTTTCCCCATTGCTCCATTCTTGATGCTCAGGACTCACCTTCGAGTTCCTATGCTTGGAAAAGCACTCTTAGAGGTAGGGATGTCATCTTAGAGGAAGCGTGTTGGAGGGTTGGTAATGGCAGATCTATAAAGATTTGGCAACACCATTGGCTGCCAATAAAGCATCCAACTAGAATTTCCTCTCTAGTTCTGGAGTCTATGGAGGAAGATACTGTGGACTGCCTGATTAATGCAGAAACTAGAAGCTGGAATGATGAGATGATTGACGGTATTTTTATTCCACAGGAGGCAGAGCTTATTAAAAAGATCCCCCTATCTCCATTTGAAGCGAATGATTTTATTTTCTGGCCTTTGTCTCCAAATGGACAGTACTCATGCAAGCTGGGGTATCGATTTCTGAAAGATGAGATGGAGTTCAACTGGCTTGAAGAACCTCCAGATTATGAAAAAGGCTTGTGGAAGGCAATCTGGTCTCTTGAGTCCCTAAACAAGGTAAAACATTTGATTTGGAGAGCTTGCAAGAATTCTCTCCCAACCAAAGGGAATTTAGTACGTCGGCACATCATCACTGACCACTCATGTGATAGATGTTCAAGGGGAAGGGAAGATATTCTACATGCAGTATGGAGTTGTACAAAACTTGATGTGGTTTGGGGAGCAATGGACCTATGGAGGTTTCGGGCTCATTTTACCTTTCAGAACTTTGGTGAGTTAATGGCTTGGATTATTAAAAATGATAAATCTCCTGAGCTATTTGCTATGTTTGTTTGGTCCATTTGGACTCAACGGAACCAACTAAGGACTCAACCTTGTTGTTCCACGTCCCATCTGGCTCAGTCTGCCAATGATAAGTTCCTTGAGTTCAAAGCAGTCCAACCAGCAACTCTTCCTAGACAGAGACAGCAACAAGTTACTTGGTCTCCCCTTGCTCCTAATGCCTTCAAGATTAACTATGATGGAGCAATCTTTGCCGACACTAACAGATCAGGTATTGGAGTAGTTATTCGTAGTGGTGATGGTTTAGTGATTGCTTCGTTGGTGCAACCGCTGAACCAAGCTTTCAAAGCAGTGGAGATTGAAGCGCTGGCTGCATCTTGTGCTCTTGAGTTGGCTGCTGACATTGGCCTTGACAATGTAATCTTGGAAGGGGATTCTAAAGTGGTGACACAAGCACTGGAAACAGAGGATGTGGGCTTGGCTGCTTACAGTTTGTTGATCAGAGATGCTTGTACCTTAGCTAGGAACTTTTCAGAAGTGTCTTACTCTCATACAAAGAGAGAGGGCAACAAAGTTGCGCACGGTTTGGCTAAGTTAGCTGCAAATTTAGCAGATTGTGTAATTTGGATGGAAGAAGTTCCACCATCTATTTCTCATTTTGTACAAGCTGATTTGGCCCCTCCTTTTCAGTGAAATTGGAAGTCTACTTTCTCAAAAAAAAGAAAATATTTAATTGGATAATCTAATGTGTTATATCTAAGGTACTATATCACAAACAAGTGTTAAAATCTTCTTTAATTAATTCGAGGTCGGTCACTACTTTACATTTACACTTGCTGAGTTTCAAAGTTTTTACCGGATAATCTTGGCTTTGCCATATTATTATTACCGATTTGTAATGCAAGTACATTGCATATATTTATTTATTTCTCTGATTTTCTTCGACAGTCCCAATCTCAAGGAATGAATCTAGCCCAGCAGTAACGCCTGGAGCAACTGAAGGAGTAATGCTTGTACGAGTTAAGCAATTAGTCGCCATTCTGGCTATATCTTTGCCTCTTGCAATGCTTATGTTGGGCCTTTTTGTCTATTGTGTATGGAGAAAACTCAGGATGACAAGCAAGGGTGAGAAAAGAATTGCTGATAAAGCTATTAAAGCAATCAAAATGTAAATTCCTAATTATTGCCATAAATGAATGTGTTGTAATTGTTCACTGTTCAGGTAAGGATTTGGTACAGTTAGATTTGGGCATGACCATAAAGTCTGGAAATTCGAAGCAGCTGGACGAAAATAAGCATGGAGATATCAAGAAAAAGGAAGTCAAAATGCCATCATTCAGTTTTCCAAGTGTTTCTACTGCAACTGATAATTTCTTAGATGCAAATAAGCTCGGAGAGGGTGGTTTTGGACCTGTTTACAAGGTATGATTATACATAAACGTAGTGCTTAGGATGAGGAATGTATACAAAGGTTTAACTCTTATCGACTTTAAACTTGCCATGTTAAAGAGAACGAACAGGCACTGCCAATTTGTTACTGCATCTGTTATAATCCCTACTCTATACATTTCTGTCGAGTATAATTTGGCTATCCTAATTTCTTCATGGTGGCCACAAAACTAAGCTTAAGGAAAACAATTTCAGGGAATATTACTGAAAGGGGATTTGGTAGCTGTGAAAAGGCTTTCAAGAAGATGGGGCAAAGGATGGGAGGAGCTAAAAAATGAAGCTATGCTCATAGCCAAGCTCCAACACAACAATCTTGTAAGAATTTTGGGCTGCTGCATTGAACGAGATGAAAAGATACTAATATATGAGTATATGCCAAATAAAAGTTTGGACTTTTCATTTTTGGTTAGTAATATTTCATATATATATATATATATATATAATTGTGATTGATTTCTTGGTCGATCTTTGCATATGATCTTTTAATTGTGTACAATTAATTTCTCATGATTGTAAAATAGATCCCCAAAAACGCAAGATTTTAGATTGGCAAACACGAATTCAAGTGATTGAAGGTGTTGCACAAGGGCTTCTTTACCTTCATCAATATTCTAGGTTGAGGATTATTCATAGAGATTTAAAGGCTAGCAACATTTTGCTAGATAGCGAAATGAATCCGAAGATATTAGATTTTGGAATGGCAAGAATATTTGGAGGAAACGAATCACAAGCAAATACAAATAGAATCGTTGGCACTTACTAAGTACAAACCAACATGATATGTGCTCAAATAGATTGAGAGACAAAACATGACTACTAATATTTTAACTTGATTGTGGTTCCAGTAGTTATATGTCTCCTAAATATGCTTTGGACGGCCTCTTTTCCATTAAGTCGGATGTTTTCAGTTTTGGTGTTTTGTTGTTAGAAATTGTGAGTGGTAAAAAGAACACGGGATTTTATCAAACCAATTCTTTCCAACAGTATCCTATTCGCCACCCCTTTTTTTTTTTTTTTGCAAAAGTTCAATTTACATTTTTTTTGTTAGAACTGGATATACTCATATATTAGAATTAATAAGTCTATTACAAAACATATTCGCCTTATCAAAGGCTAACAAGGTACCCACCACAAGTAGTGGTTCAACAAAAACAACAAAAGTAAAGTTACTACTAGTTCCCATCTTTGCTAACACATTTGCACATTGATTGGCTTTAAGGCATGCATTCTCTATCCATTTGTTAGGGATAGCTTTGAGTAGGTTCTTGCAGTCAAACAAAAGAGGTTCCATTAACATATTTACAGTATTATTGCCCCTCAACTGAACAATACTCAAAGCATCCATCTCTACAATTAAGCTATTTAAACAAAGTTCCTTCGCAAGAGTTTGCCCATCTATTAGTGGTGCCGAGAGCTCTAGAGAATCCTGCTATCCAGTCACTATTATGGTCACATATGAGACCACCCCTACCCGCTGCACCAGGACTCCCTAATGTTGAGCCATCTGTGTTGAGCTTGGCCCATCCCTCAGGGGGTTTTCTCCAAGTAACAGGAATTATAGTTCTAGAAATAGGAACTTTTTGCCTTTGCTCCAACGGCAAAAAACTCTAGCTGCAGAATTTTGGATACATTTCTCAGCTGTCTTTTCATCAATAGTGCTAGACCTAAAGACAAAATCATCTCTACAACCATAGGTGCCAAACCCCCATAAGGAACACTATTCTCCATGGAATGCCCATGAAGTTAGACAAAATGTCAGTTTTGCAATTTGTTTCCAACCATTCACCTACTGGCTTATTAAATGAGTCCCTTGGGAAGTGAAGGAACTTCAGCTTCTGCCAAAACGATTGGTCTAGCTCACATCCCTTAAGAAGATGATCAATGGTTTCATTACCTTTCAAACACAGCGAACAATTTGGACTAAGATTTAAGCCTCTTGAACCCAGCACTTCACAGGTAGGGATGCTGTTGTGCATACACAACCAAAGGAAGAATTGAATACACAGGGTAGTGTCTACTTTCCAAACCAAGGATAAGGACATAGTTTCTAGGTTCAAAGGGTTTAAACCCCTTACCAACAGGTACGTCGATCTTAGGGAGAGGGAGCCATTTTGGAGTAAGCCCATATAAGAGTATCTTTAGCACTAGTGTCACAAGAGAAGGGAGTGGCTTTCAGACTGTTAAAAATCCAATCTGGAAGAACAAAGGATAAATTTTGCAAGTTCCATCCAGTATTTGGATCATAGCATTGGTGGAGCATTGTCTGATCTTCATTTCTTGAGAGAGGGCCCTTAATAAGGCTTTGGAGAGTACCATTAGGGAGCCAGAAGTCATACCATAGGTTGACTAATTCACCATTTCTTACAGACCATTTCAGCCCCTTCACATAGATAGGACCACCTTTCTTACATGCTACCCAGATTCGTGAACAAGGGAGCTTCCTGCCCTCTTCAGATAATCTCCTAGGAGACAAGTACTTCTTAGCCAACAGTTTTGCCCACAGAGCCTCATTATCAGTAGCTAATCTCCAACACAGCTTAGTTAGGATGGCTTGGTTCCTGTACTTTATCTGATATAGACCCAGCCCTCCCATGTCTTTTGGCAAGGTTATAATGTTCCAGCTCACCATGTGCAACTTCCTTTTTTTCTTGTTTGATCGGATATAAAATCTCTTATCAATTTATCCACTGCATCACAAACTTTGATAGGTAGTGCATGGCACTACATGTAGTATTCCACTGTAGGAGTTGCAGTTGACTTAACAAGGACCAGCTTTCCAGCTTTTGACAAGAATTTCAGCTTCCATCCACTTAATTTGTTATGAACCTTCTCTATCGCAAAATTGAAAGCATCCCTATTCTTGCCTTGGTGGAAAAGTGGGAATCCAAGGTACCTTCCTAGGTTCTGCGTTGCATGGATTCTCAACTTTCTGCAAATAGTTTCTTTCCTCATTTCTGTAACATTCAAAGAGAAAAGGATGCGAGATTTTGCAAAATTCACCTTTTGGCTAGCTAGATTACAAAACTTATCCAACACTTCCATGATAGCTTCGCAATTTTTGGAGTTTGCCTTTGCAAATAACATAGATTGTTCGCAAAGAACACATGAGAAAAGCTAGGGCCATTTTTAGATGCTTTTATCATATCCCATCTCTTTTCTTCACGCATGGCAGTGATTTGGGCTCCCAAAAACTCCATACAAAGTAAGAATATGTATGGTGAGATGGGATCTCCTTGCCTAATTCCCCTTGAGGGTTGGAAGGGGTCTAACTTGCTACCATTAAAAAAAATGGCAATTGAGGTTGTGGAGATACAACTCATGATTAGATTAATGATGTTTTGAGGCAAGCCAAAGTGAGCTAATACCATTCTAATGAAGCTCCACTCTAAGTGATCATATGCCTTTCCAAGATCTATTTTTACCACCATGTATCCATCCCTCCCATTTCTACTTTTTAGGGAGTAAATCAATTCCTGATCTATGAAAACATTATCTAAGCCCCTCCTTCCAGCTAAGAATGTAGCTTGCATTGGCAAAATCAAGAAGGGCAGAAATGGTCTCAATCTCTAAACCAAGATCTACGAAACAATCTTATAAACAGTATTGCACAAGCTAATTGGTCTATAGTGGCTCTCAGTTACTTCTTATTAACAATTGCTACTTTTCATTTATCTATTAATATTTTCAAGTTTCAACAATCCACCCCCCCCCCCCCCCCACGTAACACACACATGCACAATATTTTAGATCCTTATGAATATAGTATTTTCTTGCAAAAAGAGAAAATCCACACAATAATATATATATATATATAAATATATAAGCAGAGACCTCATGTGAGAGTACATAAACTTCTGCCATATGGCGCTCTAATATTGCATTTAGCCTTTTTAACCTTTTCTCATTGAGTTGTTTTTATTGTTACCCAAAAAATCAAGTTAACTTCTTTTTACTATTATTTAATAGATGGGATGTTGTTAAGAATTAAACCAAACCTTATGAAAAGCTCAAACCCACTTAGTCCCTTACATATCATAACCTCATATGGGAGCACATAAGCTCTTGCCATGTGGTGCTCTAATATTGTATTTAGCCTTTTTAACCTCTTATTATTAAGTTGTTTTTACTGTTACCCAAAAAATCATGTTAATTTCTTTTTACCATTATCTAAAAGATGGGTTGTTGTTGACAATTAAACCAAACTTTATGAAAAACCAAAACCCATTTACTCTCTTACATATTATGACCTAAGCATGATCCTTTCCCATGTGTAGATGAAAGCCCAAACTCTAACCCACTTACAAACTCTCTTTCTCCTCCCTAATGCATAAATGAAACTTGAAAGCTAAGACCTTGACTCACTTAAAAGTTTTCTTCCTCCATATAAGCTTCCATTCACACTACACACACATTATAACTTCTTTACAAACAACAATTTCTAGTTCGGATTCATTGATCATATCTGAAATCAACGTTCCTACTCATTTTTCAAGTCATAATTCAGCCCTTTTGTGTAAACAAATGGAGATGTATGGTCAAGAAAGATATGCAATCACTCTAAAAATAAAATTAAAAAGGAAATGTATAGTCTAACATCAACAATCCCACCACTCTATTTTCTCTTCCTCTTCCAAAACTTCTCTCTCTCTCTCACATTTTGAGTGTTATATTAGGATTCCCCAAATTGAAGATAATATTCAATCTTACCAATGGGCTACACATTTGAAGGATTGTCTACAATGTGTTACCCAAAAAATCACGTTAACTTCTTTTTACTATTATCTAAAAGATATACTGTTTTTGAAAATTAAACCAAACCTTATGAAAAGCTCAAGCCCACTTATTCCCTTACATATTATGACCCAAGCATGATCATTTCCCATATGTAGATGAAAATCCAGACCCTAACCCACTTACAAACTCTCTTTCTCCTCTCCTATGCATAGATGAAACTTGAAAGCTAAGACCTTAACTCTCTTAGAAGCCCTCTTCCTCCGTATAAACTTCCCTTCAAACTACACACATTCTTCAACTTCTTTACAAACAATACTCTTCAACATATTTGGAAAAGCATGAGATTCTACCAAGTGGGGCATTCTATGTAAAGAGAATTGAATATTCTCAAGTACCACATCAAAGATAAGAAAAAAAAATTAAATATTGACATTTTGTTTCATATGGTTCAATATTTCAAGAATTTTCTAATTAAAAAATAAATATTCTTTGGTTCAATGTTTCAAGACTTTTCTAACTAAAAAAATAAACATTCTTTGTATCCTTTGGTTCAATATTTTAAAATTTTTCATCCCTCACACATACACAAAAAACTATTTGCATTTTAATTCACAATTTTCACCTCTTGCACTTCTATCCCTTTATATATACCCACTCATAACCTTTTATGTCATCCCATGTCAAATACACACAGAAAAAAAAATGATGTTATTTACCTTCAATCTTTCGACGACACCTATTTAGCTTTAACATTATTGTCTCATTTAATCCTAACATGTATAAGTTGCCTACAACCAAGGAAGGGGGGCATATATTTTATATTGAATGACAACGACAATTATGATTTTGATGTTAAGGTCAGACATTATGGATTTGTAAGTTTTGTAAATGATGTGATTGACTATGAGTGTTTGAGATGTTTATTTTGTTTTAGAATTAAGGAGAAAGAGAAAGACACATTTTATATCAACTTTTATTCTACAATATTCCTCAAAAGTTTTTTTTTTTTTTAATTTATTATTTCTCATGGGCAAAACTTAGGTACTGTTCCTTAGGTTCTCCTCTTAAAATTTAGCCATGTGAATTAATTCTCATGGAATGAAAGTTTATTTTTTAATTAAGTAACCACATAACTGAATCTTAAGAGGGGAACCTAAGGAGTAGTACCTAAGGTATTGTACCTAAGTTTTGTCTATTTCTCATTACTTCATTTGAATAATTATAATGGATATGCGGTGCAATTTATTATTGTTACTTTTTATAATGAACTCATTATTAATTTATTTGTGTTTTTCTTTGAAAGGTTTTTCACATGAATCAGTTATTGTTATAATTATTTCATAGTCAGAATTTCATTTAGCATGAAATAATTTTTAGTTGTTAAATGGACCCCAAATTATACAAAAATTTAAAATAATACTCTGAACATTTATGAACCTAAACTCAAAGTTGTAAACTTAAATAATATTAAACTCTAGATTTTATTATGTAATTATTCCAAGATCTATGTTACCCTTGAGGGCTTAGTCGAGGCAATATAGGGTTTTTGCTTGTATAACTTGATCCAAGTGATCCAACTCAAGCTAAGATGGAGATTTGTTGATGTGGCTTGTGGCTTCAATTGTGTCACCTGAAAGTTGGCAAACCTTTAGCTAAAGTCCACCATGTGCTGTACATATATTCAACCTTTTAACAAGTACTACGTGCGTGTTGTAATTAAGCATCTTATTGTGTGCTAATGTTTAATAGAGAGTGTTCTTTGGGTATATTTGGACTTTGAATTTCATGAGAGAGCGTTTATGCCAATATTGTAATCTCCACATTCATAGTGAAGTTTTCTCCTTGTTGCCGCTTGTGAACATAGGTATCACGCATGCCTACCATGTAACTCCACATGTTCTTTCTGTGTGTACTTACTGATTTATTTGTTCTCTTAGTTATTAGTAGTTTGAAACTTCACTATATTATTGCACAACATTTTTGTTTTCTTTCCCCAATATTTAAGGCATGGGAGTTATGGACAAGTGACAGGGGATCGGACTTGGTGGACCCACTACTTGATGATGTATCCTCTATCCGTGTGGCATTGAACGATGTTAACATAGGTCTTCTCTGTGTTCAAGAAAATGCAGCGGATAGACCTACAATGTCTGATGTTGTCGCAATGCTTAGCAATGAAAGCACAGCTTTACCTTACCCTAAACAACCTGCTCTCTTGAATATGAAAAGTGTGATGAAGGCAAAAACAGATAATAGCGGGGCAGAAATCTGTTCTGTGAGTAATGCAATTGTTTCAATTATGGAAGGCCGGTAACATTTTTGAATTAAAGCCATAAGCATTAGTATATCCTAGTAAATCATCCAAAAACTTTCAATTTCTTTGCCTATGGCCTAGCAACATTATTCAAATGTATTATGGTTCTGATATGTATCATCAAAAGATCCGTTGGTACCTGACATTCAAGAGATTAGCTTCTCGCATTGCTTTGGTGGAGACAAGCATGTCTGAAATAAAATTCAAGGTCTCTCTGTCACTTCAAAGTGGCAATGCTTATATAGGAAGTTATATTATGCCGGAGAACGTATATTTTAGTTTTTGTTACAGCCCTACAACAAACTATTTTAGAGTGATTTTGAGTGACAGGACAATTTTGCATTTGAGTAATAAATTTTTTCTCATAAATGAATGTTGATGACCTAGAAGCTTTGCAATAATATTCAAGAGAAATGTTGTGAATAAGAATACTTTAGGTTTGCAAGTTTTTTATGTAATTCCTTGCTGGAAAGCTCTCTTGGGGGATAATAGTTGGGAGACTCCAAAGAAGGCCTTAACATAACATACAGTAACAATTTAACCCAACAGTTTGAGACTCTGTTATGGTCAAATAATGTTATATCAATTTCTTTAGGTTTTTTTTCTTTCTTTTTTCATGTGGGACTTTCACACACGCATTTGTATCTAACAATCTTCTCCTCACATGTCATTATCTTATCAATTTCTTTAGGTTTTTTTTCTTTATTTTTTCATGTGGGACTTCCACACATGCATTTGTATCTAACAATCTTCTCCTCATATGTCATTATCTTATCAATTTCTTTAGGTTTTTTTTCTTTCTTTTTTCATGTGGGACTTTCACACATGCATTTGTATCTAACAATCTTCTCCTCACATGTCATTATCTCTTAATTCATTGTATTCCAGACTTCTTGATGGGTCACACATAAGTTCAAATAGCACAACTTGGTTTTGGATTTTTTCCTTCGCCGTGTTTTTTACTTCACCTGCATAGCCTCTCATGTGAGATCCATGAGAACCACAAAAAAACCGAAGTTGAGAATTTCATTATAAAATTTCAGTGGATTTTTCTCTTTCCAGGTGGATTCAAGTAACAGCTCCTACTGGACTTAAAAGGTTTCATTAAAGTTAAAATAAGATCTAGCATCTATCATGCTTTCCATTCTACATCACGATCTCTAAGTCTTAACCAAGTAAAAACAATCTTTGATAAGTTAAGAAAGGAGTGACACAGGTAGGTTCATAAATTCCGAATTAGGGTTTGAAAAAAATGCGGTCATATTTTCCCTTTCTATATTTAAATTTCCTTTTACATTTTATTTTTTGATGATAGATAGGCGACCCTTCAAAATATATATAAAAAGTTGGAGAAAGTTAATGGACACAAGTTTTATACCATTGCTCTAAAAGATGTGTAAACTTAAATAGAGGGAAAAAAAAAAAAAAAAAAGTAGTGAGTCTATATAAAAACAATAGTTCACCAATTACAATTATATATGTTATCAAGTTATAACAATATACGTAGTCTTAATTAGAAGTAGAAGAACCGGAAAAGCTATCACTAATAATTATAATAAGATAAGGATTAGAGTTTGATTACCTTTGTTTTACAAAATAATATCAAATCAATTCATTTAAATTTTCTTATTTAATTAATAGAGTTTGCAACAGTGGTAGAGAATCAAATATAGCTTTGTCTCTGTCAGTGTCAGGGTCCCAGGGAAGACAATGGTGAGGAGAAAAATACAATTTTGGTTGTGGAAAGTTTGAGTGTATAATCAGTTAAAAAGAAATTGTAGTGTGAGATAGATATAAGCTCGCCAGAGCTTAGCATTTTCTTGGTAGTTTCTGAGTCAAAAACTCGTGATTTGGATTATGATAGAAAAAGCATGTTCATGTCATTTTTGAAGAATTTTGAAGCTTGAAAGATGGACAACAATGGCGAATGAGCAAGATAAACAGAGAAGAAGAGAGGCGGAGAGAGTAAAACAAGAAAGTGAAAAACAAAAGAAAATAGATTTCTATTTCATCAAGCTTAATCAGAAATACATAGCACCTGCTCTATTTATAGGTTAAGTACATTACAGATTGGGCATTCCAGCGAGCACAACTGCTCTTAACAAACTCAGAACTAATCCCAAAATATACTCCGCAAATTCAGGCGTGACAGCCTGGCTTGAGAGACAGTTAGAGCTGAAACCATAACTGTATCTTCAACACAGAGAGAGAGAGATCGCATCAGATAGCTTTTGGGAGAGATGACTCCAAAACGGCACCGTTGAACACTTATAAAAGGTAGACATGAAACGGCACAGTTCCAATAAGTTGAACGACACCGTTTCTTCGTAACTCAGTTATATACGTTTAGTTAAGACACAAAACGGCAACGTTATGAGTCCTCTTCTTCTATTTTTGATTTCTGAGTTTCAGTGCTTCCTTTAACAATTTTCACTTCACTGGAAAAGCTCTCAATGAATTGGAAGTGGGAATTATGATTACTTATAAGTAATCATAATTAATACTATCATTAGTTCAGTTGACTCTTATTTTCCTGTCAAATTAATACTACAGATAATTCCTTCGTATAAATCAGTGGTTCCGTCGCTTTTCCACCACTTTCTTCTTTTTCAATTTGATTTTTTTCAAATAAAAAAGTGACGTAATAGGCTTTTCAAGTGAGAAGGCAATGAGAGCGTATTAGGTTTTTTTTTTTTAGAATTTCAAATCGGAAAATCAAACAACCGACACACGTTGGCTGAGCCATATATGGTATATAATTTTCATTACAATATCATTTTTTTTTTATATATAAAATTAAAATATCAGCCAAATGATGACTAACTATTACCTTTACATAATTTAACAACAAAAAGAAAAACTATTACCTTTACATAGAGCTCTCCTCGCAGTTGGTATAAGTTACACATATGTAAATCCCAACTTTATCCGCTTCTTATAGAAAAAAGAAGTGTTAGTTTTTTTCTTCTCAAATTGGTTCGATTAAATTTTCATTTGACTTGTCCCCTTGAGGATTCAACGTGTCAACTGAATCTTCGCATGGCTTAAGCTAACTCTGCCTTAATAACTTGGCCCAAAACTCCAAAAATAAAAATAAAAATAAATAAACTTTTTTTTTTGGGCTCAAACCTTCGCAAATATGCATCTATTTAAATGTACATCAGTTTGATATATCAATATAAATATTATATTATTATGTTTGGTCTTGTTGCAAGATGTGTATTATAAATTCACACGTCTTACTCAAAATTTATGGGAATTATAACTCATTCCTTCACATAAATATTATATATATATATATATATATATATCATTCTCATGTGAAAATTATACAATATTTAGGAAATATTAATGTCCTCCTCTCACATGAATAATGGATTACATTGAATTTATTTAATAAGAAATATTATTTTGTGAGAGGAGACTAAGTCATTATTGTACTATGAGAATATTATATACATACCCTATTGTTATGACTTATATTTGAATGGCAAATTATGGGAAACCTAACTATATTGTTTGATATTTTTTAAAAGAAAAATGCAAAGAATTCAAATATATATATATATATATATATTTTGGATCTTTTTATTGATAGGCCAAAGGAATTTATTTAGAATGATGACTCAACGCTATTATAAATTTGATTACATAAGCATTACAAATTGATATATCAGTGTTAAAACACAACAAATTAGTAATTAAAAAATTTATTTATTACATTGTAGATGTGTTACCGATCACATTCATTGCTAAATTAGTTTGTAAATATTTGGTAATAAAATTGGTTTTGTTTTTGGTATTTTATTTATTTATTATGCTATTGATGTGACACTAATCACATTCAGTTTATTGTCACATTAGTCTATAAACTTTTAGTCAAACTAGCCGTTATCCCGCATGTAAGATATTATTTATGACTCATTAATTTTATGAATACTATTATTGTTAGCCACACTTAATCTATGAAGTTTTCTACTAAAACTAAATTCAAACTAAATAGATTGGGGGGAAAATTCCTCTAATTTATGCTACCAAGAAATGTCACTAGATCATATTTCACATTCTCATCTACAAACCTGTTGGTTCCTAGGTGTCTTTCTTATATGATTTATGATTTATATATCAATTAGCTATAACAACTTCTAGAATTTCATGATACAACTAGAAAAAATAAAAAAAGCTATAGTGATGCAATAATTGAACTAAAAGCAACCAAAAACATATCCTTACCAAGTATATGCATCATACTGAAAACCAAAAATATAAATTGGCACATAATATGAAAAAATAAGCCTAAATACATTACAATGCTTCACAAGTAAAAACGTATATATAAAATCTAAACAAAATATTTAAGATAAACATAATATTTTGAAAATTAACATACCTCTCAGAACGAAAAACAAAGATATTGTGAGAAAAATTATGGAAGTTTAATTTTTAAGTTCAATGGAGGTGGAGATTTATATTGGACCAATGTGGAGATAAATAATATTTACCCAATTTATTAAATCTGACTCTTGCAATTCTACATTGAATTTAGTCTTATGCAAAAAAATGAAAAGTTTTCTTAATTCCTACATTTCCCATGACTTTTTAGATTCATTTGTATCTATTCAAAGTATGTAAAGTTATAAATATATACAAATTCTTTGAATTTTATTAATACATTGAAATAAATGCATTTGTCATTACTTAATAGTTTGACATAAATTCTAAATTTAGATGAGGTGAAAGTCTAAATGAAAATAATGTCATGCAATGTGCCGCTTGGTAGAACCTCATACTTTCTCACATGAAATCTCTGCCTTTATATATAATATATATTGATTGATTAGTGGAAATTTTAGCATTTTTGTTGTTGATATTGTGATAATACTAAATAAATAATTGTTTGCATTAAAAAATAAAAATAGTTTATACTTTGGCCCCCTAATGGTAATATTCTCTCTCTCTCTCTCTCTCTCTCTCTCTCTCTCTCTCTCTCTCTCTCTCTCAAGTTTTGTGAATTGTCATTTTAGTCTTCCAATCTTAGTAGTCCACGGTTATAACATGTAATGCATTCTTAGAAAATAAATCTAACATACAATCAAGAATGTAAAGAAAATAATTATGTTGTTAAGTTAAAAAAAGAATTAAATATTTGTCAATTTACACAAACAATATTACAACATGTTCATATTCTAAATTACATTAATCTTAAAATTTTACATTTTTTTTAATTCCTGAAATATTATAATAGTAATAAAAATAAATTTTTATTAAATATTTCAAAATAAGTTTATAGAATACACGAGCATGGCGTAGAACATCGATTAGTCATGACATAATAGAAAATTGTACCACCAACGCACAGATAGAATTTAAATGAACCTAGCTAGAAATCATCTAATTTTATTTGCATTTCCAACTCCAGGAAAATACAAAGAATGATAATAGCGGGTACTTGGAAGAAAATCCCAGCCAAGACATCTATATACGCATGCATACTTCGGAACTTAGTAAGTGCACTTATCTCCTCTATAAGAGCATTCCCATCAGCTGTTCTATAAAAATGTCATTTTGACACATTAAAAAGCTAACTTTATTATTATAGCACATCATTTTACAATATCTTCTATATCACATGTTTTATTCTTCAATTCTACATCACATGTTTTTTCCCCCCTGTAAGGACTGAATTTCAACCCTCAGCCTACTAGAGATGGATGATGGCCCAACGAACCCAAAACAATATATTTGTCATAGAGTGGATCTTACAGGTAAGACTCAGCAAATTATGTATGGGCCACAATAGATTGGATTTGCGCCAGAAAAATAAGAAAACACAGTTTAAAGGAAATAACACTCCTCTGTCAAGTCCGAGGATGAAGTGTTCTTATATTTACTCCAATTTATCTAAGTACAAGTCTACTCTCTTTCTCCTTTTTTTTTCATTCCCTCCCCCCTTTTTCACGGGGGCTGTTTCTTTATATAGTTCTATTCATTTCAATCCTAACCTTTCACTTGTTGATTATGTAGGTGATCTTTTAGATGTTTGTCCCATCAAAAACCTCCTAGAAGCTCACCTATAGCCGCGTGTTTTATAAATGTGGCTACAACTACAGACATATAGCCGCGTTTTTGAAAACGCAGCTATAGGTGAGCTCTGAATTAATTTGCACACTGAATCGAAGTTCCTACTAGCCTAGCTCCCATCAAAATGAAATAAATTTGGCTTCCGTTTAAATCTGTGACAAGGCACATCCTTTTTAACCATTTTAATAAAATAAAATTTTAATTTTTTAATAATTCTATAGTTGGGAGGTGTATTAAAATAGTGTTTGTCTCCCTTGAAAACACTATAATATGCAAGTTGAGCAATAAGTCTCTTGTTATTATTAAATTAATAAAAAATGTCACTTTTTTTTTTTTTAAGAAATCAAGAAATGTAAGTAATCCTACAACATAATTCCAAATCCTGGTGCTCACTTTCCATTCCATTTTCAACCTTTCACATCCTGGTGCATAAATAGTCGGGACCGGGTGAACTACAGAAAAATGCGACATCTGTAAAAGGGGAACCATGCGGGAAATTCTTGTTCACAAAAAACAAAAAAAAAAAAAAAAAAAAAAAAATTCTCACAAGCCCGCATTTTTTGAATTGACTGAGTCAATGCTAGACAGAACCACCACTTGGTTGAGGCATTGCATGACCTATGTTTATAATGGGTCTAACTTCAACTTGTTGGCTGAGAGCTCTAAGGAAATAAAGCAATGGACATCTTTGCTTTAGTGTTTTTGAGTTCCAGTTTGCTTGTTTTCTCCTTTGTATCCTCGGATGCTGTTGACAGCATTACTCAATCCCAAACCCTCAGGGACATTGAGAACACAACCTTGGTCTCTAAAGATGGAGGCTTTGTCCTGGGTTTCTTCAGTCCAGGTAATTCCAATAACCGTTACTTGGGAATTTGGTACAACAATATCCCAGTTAAAACGGTTGTTTGGGTAGCAAACCGGCTTAACCCAATCCCAGACTCGTCTGGCGTGTTGATGGTAAAAAGTTCAGGTAGTCTTGTTCTTCTCAGCCAGAATACGACTGTTGCTTGGTCGGCAAATTCAACAAAAGAGGCCAGGAATCCAATAGTACATCTTTTAGATTCTGGAAATCTAGTATCAAGAGAAGAGAATGAAGACAATTATTTGTGGCAAAGCTTTGACTATCCTTCTGATACTTGGCTGCCAGGGATGAAGCTTGGATGGGACTTAGGGACTGGTCTGGAAAAGCGTCTAACTGAATGGAAGAGTCTAGATGACCCCTCTCCTGGAGAAATGAGTTGGGGGATTGAACTTAATAATTACCCTGAATTAGTCATGAAGAAAGGCTCCGAGAAGTACTTCCGGTCCGGCCCATGGAATGGCATATTTTTCAGTGGTATGCCAGAGTTACAGGCCACCCCGCTTTTCAACTACACGTTTGTCTCCAACAAGGACGAGGTACACTTCATGTTCGAACTTATTGAAATTTCTACAATCACAAGAGTAGCTTTGAGCCAATCACAGTATATGCACTTCGTGTGGGTGGATGAAAAACAAAAATGGATGATGTTCTTATCTTTTCCGAAAGACGGATGTGACGCTTACAATTTTTGTGGTGCTTATGGAAATTGTATCGTGGATGAGTCACTTCCCTGTCACTGTGTAGAAGGATTCAAGCCTGTGTCGCGAGGAACAGGGCACCAGGAAGAGTGGTATAGGGGATGTGTAGGAATTACGCAATTGAGCTGCGAGGATAAAGATAAAATTGGGTTTTTTAAACTTCCTAGATTCAAAATGCCAGCTACCACTTATTCTTGGTTGAACGAAAGTATGAGTCTTAATGAATGCAGAGTCAAATGTTTGAACAACTGTTCCTGTACGGCTTATGCAAACTCAGATATTAGAGGTGGAGGAAGTGGCTGCGCCATCTGGTTTGGAGATCTAACTGATATTAGACAGATGGCAGCTAACAAGGAGGATGCTAATAGTCAGGATGTATATATTCGAATGCCTACTTCAGAGCAAGGTATGGGCTTATAGTCTTCATTGCTCTCTTATTCGTATTTTGATGTACCATCAAAGCTAAAATATATTTTCCCATCTGGTTTATTGCATTACTAAAATATTTTTTCTTTTCTATAGCAAATTCAATAAAAAAAGAGGTGAAAAACAAGCAAAAGACGAAGGTGGTAGTGATAGTTGTGGTTGCCATTGCCGTAATATTTGGGGTGCTCATGATTCCCTACAGCATTTGGAAAAGGTCAAACTTCAGAGGTAAATTACGCAATTCATTTTACCTAGGTTCTTTGATATAACTTCTATAGACGTATAGAGCAGCTAATAAGATAGTTGAACGAAAAAGCTGTGATGTATAGCCATTAATTTTTTATTGGGAGAGTCAAACTATCACTAGCAGGGGCGGCTCTACAGCCAGCCTGAGTTCAAATGAACTCTCTGGCCTGGCCAGAAAAATAATATATATATATATATATATTTCTTTTTTTGACTCCTAAAATAAAATCATGAACACTCTTATCCTAAATTTTGTTTAAACTTAATTGAAATAAAGTTGAAATATGATCATCTTAGTGCTATTTTCACAATATTTTTACAATAAATGTTAAATGACAAGTTGTAATTGGTTTTTTATCTAAACTCATAAGTGACATCACTTTTTTACATACCTTTAACAACTTGTCACTTAAATTTTATTGTGTAAATGTTGTGTCAATAGCACTACTCTTAAAATTGCTCATTTGTTAATAAATAAATAAATATTCTCTCTGGACTCTGGCTTACTTTACCGTTGATGGTAGAATGAAATGGTTTTTTCCCACACTTTTCTTCTTCATCAGCAAAAAATTACACAACTTGTACAACCAATTGATTTGTATTTACTATTTACATCTATGATTCTTTTCTCATTCTCACTTTCTCCCTTTTATGTTTTCTTTCTGTCTAATCAAATAGTTTGACAAGTGTTCTATAGTTTTTTGAGTTCAAAAAGTCTTTTATTGCTTGCTCCAATTCCAAGAAAATGACCACGTGTGTGGTTAAAAATTCATACATTTTAAAAGCAAAATCTTATATAAGTTACTATTTTTTTTCCTTAGTATCACATTTACCCCTAGACCTACTCTTAGGTGTGTTACTATTCTTCTTTATCATATATTTTTATTTAATTGATATTACATATGATTATAATAAACTAGCCAATATCCTACGCGATGCGTGGTGCAATTTGATAAATTTTGTAAGAAATTATTTATGACCCACTGATTTCATGAATATTATTATTGTTAGTGACACTTAGTCTATGAGGTTTTCTACTAAAACTAAATTCAAACTAAATACATTGGGGGGAAAATTCCTCTAATTCATGCAACCAAAATTGTCACCATATCATAGTGAAATTGTCACCTACAATCCTATTGGTTCCTAGGTGTCTTTCTTGTATTATTTATGTTTTATATATCAATTAGCTATAAAAACTTCTAGAATTTCATGATACAACAATAAAAAAATAATGCCATAGTAATGCAATAATATCACAATTTAACCTCCAAATTTTAATTGAATTAAAAGTAGCCAAAAATAGATCCTTTCCAAGTATACGCATCATACTAAAAACCAAAAATATAAATTGGCACATAATATGAAAAAATAAGCCTAAATAAATTACAATCCTACATAAGTAAAACTGTATACATAAATTCTAAACAAAATATCAAAGACATACATAATATTTTGAAAATTAACATATCTCTCAGAAAGAAAAACAAAGATATTGTGAGAAAATTATGGAAGTTTAATTTTTAAGTCCAATGGGAATGAGGATTTATATTGGACAAACATGGAGACAAATAATATTTGCCCAATTCATTGAATTCAACTCTTGCAATTCGACATTGAAGTTAGTCTTATGCAGAAAATTGAAAAGTTTTTTTTTTATTCCTACATTTCCCATGGCTTTTGAGATCCATCCATATCAATTCAAAGCATGTAAAGTTATAAATGTATACAAGTTCTTTGAATTTTATTCTTACATTTCCCATGACTTGATTTATATTGGACAAATGTGGAGACAAATAATATTTGTCCAATTCATTGAATTCAACTGTTGCAATTCTACATTGAAGTTAGTCTTATGCAGAAAATTGAAAAGTTTTTTTGATTCTTACATTTCCCATGACTTTTTAGATTCATTCCTATCAATTCAAAGCATGTAAAGCTATAAATGTATTCAAATTCTTTGAATTTTATTCCTACATTTTCCATGACTTTTTAAATCCATCCGTATCAATTCAAAACATGTAAAGTTATAAATCTATACAAATTCTTTGAATTTTATTAATACATTGGAATAAATGCATTTGTCATTACTTAATAGTTTGACATAAATGCTAAACTTAAATGAGGTGGAAGCCTAAATAAGAAGGATGTCATACAATGTGCCACTTGGCAGAACCTCATGCTTTCCAACAGGAGGTCTCTTCTTTTATAAAGATATTGATATTGATGATTGATTATTATTAATTTGACAAATATTATGATTAGTTATTTATTTTTATTTATTTATGCATTCAATTGTTGTTTTCTTACCAATCTTTAAACTATTAATAATTTTTTAAGACTATTATACAGTATAGTTGTATCGTATACTATTTAAAATACTATGTTAGATTATTGTATGTAATATAACAATTGTATATAAAAAAAAATAATAATAATCATTTTATTTTTTTACTCCCCACAACAAAATCCTAGCTCAAGACATTATTGATCCCCCTAGAAAAAAATCCTAAAGCCACTACTGCTCACTAGACCAGTTTTTTGAAAGAATTACGCAAGTCAAACTATGTCACTAGACCAGGATTTTGTGCACAATTGAATCACTTGTAGTACTTGCAGCAAGTGTGTTATGATGAAAATTTTGCACTTCGAGGCTACATTTCATTCTCTCCTCGAGGGCTAAGTTATTTTCAATACGATAACTAGGACTAAGTGAAGAACTTAAAACAAGCATTTTCCAGGCTAAGTATGCTTTATTCCACTTCGAAGTATTCATAGTTGCGAAGAAAATAAACTCGAGACTACAATCAACTAATTGCATGAGAAGTAAAACATTAGAAGGAAACTTACTTTCATTAACGTAATAAGGCATATACAATGGAGTCTAATTCCAATCTAAAAGATAAATTTAAAGAATAACAAGCAAATATGTAAATCTCTTGATAAATTAATGTACTTGTGGTTGTTCAAAGTACTGTTGACTAAAAAGGCTCACTCATGCAAGTAAATACATGCGGGCTCAAGCAACTCATTAAAGCCCGCTAATTGACCACCCTAATGCTCGCTTGAGTAAGAATCGTAGAAACAAAATCTGAATCCTATTATGATTAGAATTCTAACCCTACATGTAACACCCACTTATGCACGATTTTTAGTGAGGTTAGAGAGGAACAAACTCAACGCTTTTAGAGAGAAACCCCATCTTTTCATCTCGTGAGCTTTCATGAGAAAATCCCTTTAGTTCTTAAAAAGCTTGCAATCCAAATTGCCCCTAAAACTTATAAAATAATTAAAAATAAAATAAAACTAAGATTGACTTCTTGCTGCCTGCATAAGAACTCTTTAAGAATTTCAACACAACAATTAAATGCTTTTGAAATTAGATGCATATATTCCTCTGCAACCATGTGACAGATCCCAGTTAATTAATAGTTGAGCCATGACAGCTTTTATGAATCATTTTAGGATTAGAATAGAGTGACCATCTTCATGATCAAGTAGGGGAACACTCGTTATAATTTGATTTGAGAAACAGGACCACCATCTTCATGATCAAGTCAGGGAGGACTTGTTACAATTTGATTTGAGAAACAGGACCACACAGGTTGGACTAATTGGGACTATCTTCTTGATCAAGCAGGGGAGGACTTGATATCATTTGATTTCAGCAACAAGGCTACACAACGAGGACTAATCAATAAGAAGAGGACTGGGAAAGGTCGAAATAAGGAAATGGAGCTTCCACTCTTTAGTTTTTCTAGTGTATCTACTGCTACTAATTACTTCAGTGCCTCAAATAAGCTTGGAGAGGGGGGTTTTGGACCTGTTTACAAAGTAAGTTTCAATAACTAACCACATTTATCTTAGAAGAGAAATTCTGAAGTAATATATAATATTCCACAATCTAACCTTTAACACAAATGTTGAAGTCCTAATACTTGCATGAAATTGATGCTAGGTGTTAGAGGTATTAGGTATACATGGGTGAGGCCTAATAATATTGTAAGCCTAATACCTCCAACACTAGGATCCAACCTATAATAATTGTTTGATGTGGATTCTTCCCAAGGTTTAATTAAAAACTAAGTTAAAAGAACTATTTTCAGGGATCCTTGCTGAATGGACAATTAGTAGCAGTAAAAAGACTTTCGAGAAAATCTGGACAAGGATGGGAAGAGCTAAAAAATGAGGCAATGCTTATAGCCAAACTCCAACACAAGAATCTTGTGAAATTGCTTGGCTGCTGCATTGAAAGAGATGAAAAGATTTTGATCTATGAATATTTGCCCAATAAAAGCTTAGATTATTTCCTTTTTGGTATGTAGTTTTACACAATCTTAATTACTTTCAGAGTTATCTGCTTACATTATGCTTGTTCATAGCTCAAAATTTAGTTGTAACCAGGGTATCATACACATAATGCCCGCCAATTTTTTCCTATCTTCTATCTGACTATTTGTATGTGGCATTGAGACAGATCCAATTAGACATGAGATAAAAGATTGGGCAACCCGAACTCACATCATTGAAGGGATTGTTCAAGGGCTTCTTTACCTCCATCAGTACTCCAGGTTACAAATCATTCATAGAGATTTGAAGGCCAGCAACATCTTGCTGGATAAAGACATGAATCCTAAAATATCAGATTTTGGATTGGCAAGAATTTTTTGTGGGAATGGGTCACAAGCAACCAATCGAATAGTGGGGACTTAGTAAGTATAATCTATAAGTATGCATGCTCTATAGCAAATATCAGTAATAAATACAAAGTGTTCACAATGAAACTACTAACTAGTTTGTTTAACAATGAAATACAGTGGCTATATGTCCCCGGAATATGCCATGGAAGGCCTCTTCTCAATTAAATCTGATGTCTTTAGTTTTGGAGTATTATTGTTAGAGATCTTGAGTGGCAAGAAGAATACTGGTTTCTATCAGAGTGACTCTATCAATCTTATTGGATATGTGAGTAACGGACCCTCTTACTTTTAAGTTAACAAAAGCTTAGAAAATGTGTTTGTGTTTGACCATTTGAGTCCATGTGTGTGAATTGTACCATCTCTTGACCTTTCAAAGGATTATATTCTGAGTTAGTAATGTTGATTTAAAAGTTATATACCAATGTCAAATTAAGTTTCCTCTAAACTTATTTAGCTACTTTTTGGTATTTTACCAAAGATCATTTCTAATGCTCCTTTAATTTAGTTTGCTATTCTTCTTATTGTGATGTATACTATGCTAAGAGCATCATGAATTGCACTTACTTTTAATTTTGGTGCTAAATTTTCTTTAGACGTGGGATTTGTGGAAAAGCAATAGGTCGTTGGAGTTGATGGATCCAATCCTCGAAGATACTCCTCCTGCGAATGTCCTTTTGAGTTACATAAACATAGCACTACTTTGCGTCCAAGAAAATGCTGTTGATAGGCCTACCATATCAGATGTGATCTCGATGTTCAACAAGGAACCTGCACTTCTACCTTCACCAAAAAAACCAGCGTTTTCATTTGGCAGAGGTATGGAGGATTTGGGTTCATCAAAGAGAAAGCTAGAAATTTGTTCTCTAAATGACATGACAGTCTCAATTTTGGAAGCTCGGTGACAATTTAGACTTTGTTGATCATACCTCAATTGTTTATCATGTTACCTAGGCATGTTTTAAATAAACAATAATATTATTGAACTTGAGAAAACAAAATTTACCATTAGTCATTGGCTTATTGCCATGTTGATGTCTATCAAGTCCTACATTAAAAGCTTCTTCAATCTGTTTCTCCTACTTTCATTATATACCTCTTCTTCTTCTTCTTCTTCTTCTGTTTTTAGCATAACTGCATAATGATATTGATGGACTGATATCAAGGAGGGACTTAGGGCCACTTTTGAAAGCCTACACTCAAAAAAAGCCAAGGCCTAGGCAAATGCCCTGTTTTGGAATAAATATAATAGTAATAATAATTTAGCTTGAAAAACTTAGAAATCATGATTAAGGTTTAAATAGTTATATTGACTATTGTGACAAATAATGTTATCCTTTTTTAAAGAGAATAAATTCAACCAAGTAGTTCATTGGTCAATGCAACTATGTGGTTGAATTTGATTGAGAAACTAGTTATAGTAGCGTTTAAGAAATTGTATCTAAGTTTTTCCCAAAAGAGATATATTTAGGAGGAATTTAAACTATTAGTTTTACTCCACACCTTGGAAGAGAAGAACAAACAGAAGCTGTTACCATCCACCTTGAGTGGTCTTGTTCCTGAAAAATATATCCATGTAATTAATTGAAACGGGCTACCATCCATAAATAGGCCTGGAAGACAGAATTAGCTTTAATTAGTTTGGCAACAATTGCTACTGCTTACAACTTTTTATCACACGATTAGTATGATTAAAGTGAGACTGCAAAAGGCCTTGCTCCTGTAAAGAAATATCAAGTTCTCTATTGAGCACTAAAAGAAAAGGCTAGAGAAAATAAACAAATTTAAATGTTAATTCTTTTAGATTTATGAAAAACAAATCTGAATGGATGTTATTAGAGACAAACAGATAAGATTGATGTTAGTTTGTAAGGGCAAACCAACTTTTATATAATTAAAGAAAGATCTGTCATAGCAAGAAATAAATAAATAATTCATATTTTTTAAACTGATCACAAAAAAAAAAAAAAATTCATGTTAATGTTCCGAACCTGATTCTGAGTGTGTGGGAATGTGATTGTGAAAGTGGCTGGTTTAAGGTAGCCAGGATAGGTAAATAATAAATAATAATAATTATTTAAAAAAAAAAATGAGGTTAAGACTTAAGAGAGTCGCTTCTTTGGGCTCTGTGCCTGTGGCTAGGTTTGAGGTTCGGCCATCAACTTTTGATGTGGGTTGCTCGGTTCGACTACTTTGGGTTTGTGGCATTCGCACTAGCACAATCATTTTGGCCCCCAAGGTTTTTTCCTCTCTAAGATCAAAGATTGTAGATTAACTGCATTGCACCTGATAAGAAAACCCACATTTTATTTTGATGGTCTATTTCTCTTTTTTTCTAGGATAAGATTTTATGCTCTTCTTTTATATGTGTGGGATTGTAACTCCGAGCCAGTGAGGTACCAAATGAAGATGATTAAAATTAGAGAATGTGATTTTCGCTTGGTACATGGTAACATAATTTTTTGTTTTGCTTTTTTTCTTTAAAATGTATTCTTACTGGATTAGGAGTCCACATTTGTGAAATATACTATGCAATCCTATGAGCTTTTTTTTTTTTTTTTTTTCCTTTCTTTTAAGAAAAGATTACTTATCAACACAAGCTGACACTATATAATAATTATTCAATTAGTGATGGGTTTATAGTTAAACTGTTAAAAAAATGTAGTTTGTATGAATTTATTTTTATGCCTCAATTATATAGTATATAAGAAATAATTGGACACATTATGAAATTGACACTATAATTATTAATTTATTTTAACTTATTTATATCTCTTTATTTTTATATATAAAAAATGTGATTAATTAAATTGGCTAAAAAAATATTTTAAAAAAAAGAAAAAAAAAGTCTCAAATGAATTGTCGAGAACGTTAAAACGTTGGTAGTTTGCTCATTTAGATTTTGGATAAGACCAAATAATAATAATAATAATAATAATAATAATAATAATAATAATAATAATAATAATAAGGTAAAGACTTAAAGTTAATAGTAATAGGATAGAAGTAGAAGGTTAAAAAAAAAAAAAAAAAAGGGTTGTGGCTGAAGTCTACTAACGTGAAAAGGGGAGCAAAATCGTCCTGTGTAATAAAGCTCTGTTTTTTCTCTCATCTATATCTATATATTTCTAAAAGCTGAGTTTAGTATTTATTGTTGTTACACTCTAGTTGAGCCACATCAGCGTTTATGTCATTATCTTTTTTCTTTCCAATTTTCCTATAATTGTTTTTAACATTTTTTTTTTTTAATATTTACACTACTCCAATCTTTCTCCCTTTCTTACCTTTTCATCTCCCTATTGCTTCTCCAACCTTTCTCTCTTTCGTACCTTTTCATCTCCCCACTACTCTCTAAAAGAATATTGTTCTTCCTCTTTCCTTTCATCTTCCTTTATTTTTTTTCTTTTCTTATTCACACCCTCTTACTATAAATTTGTCGATATCTCTTCCATTCTATGCATAGTTTTCCTTCACAATAAAAAGGTTGTCTCTCTCTCTCTCAAATTTTTGGTGGATTTTTTTTTTCTTGCATATCTACTTTAGGATGATAATTTTTTATATTCTTTAAAACTCTACTTTGAGTTAATGCAATTTAGTTTTGTTTTTTAATTTTTTTTCTGTTCTCTTTAATTGTTAAATGTTATACTATTGCGTTATAAAGAATTAAATATAGCTGTGGGTACCCGAGGACCGAGGATGAATCTGAAGAGTTGTGGTGTGACTGTGAGGATGTCATAGCCCACGAACCCGAAGAGAAGAGATACCCGAGGAAAGGAAGGGACAAATCACAGTGTACTAAGGAGTTCCATGTGGGAGTGAGATCCAAAGAGAAAGAGAGTCGATGGCTGAGGGAGAAGTTTCTAGTTTGGAGTAGCCTGTCTCCTCCACATTAAATGCTGTACAATAGTTTTAGCAGCCGCATTGATTAGGAAGTGACCTGAACAGTGCAAGTCACAGCTAAGCAAGCACCTTCCACTACCTTCTTCAGATGTAGAAAAAGACAAGTGTCAGAAGGAAAAGCTGATTAGGTAAAGATGGATGGGTGAGATATGCCAGAGCAGAAGTATATAAGAAAAGGAGAGAGCACTGGGAAGAGGGATCGAAAATAAAGAAAAGAAACAGAAGGAAGAACATGGAGAGAAGGGAGTGAATAGTATTACTTTTTACACAAACTTAGTCTCCTCAGGAGAACTTGTTGAGGGCCTAATATTCATTTGTTTCTAAATACAAACCTTATTTTTCCTTGTAGCTATCCTCAGGCAAAGCCCTCTGTTGTTGTTAGTTCCCTCCTCTTACAAATTTTATTGGTTTGGGCCAGGGTTGAAGGGCACAACCCATTACTCTAAGTGGGCTTAGGCTACGAATTTTCTGGTCCTTACGCATATAAAAATATAATATTATTCTATTACATAGTATGATTTGGATAATTTGGTATTTATTGTAAATTGATATTTCTTCTATTACATAGCATGATTTTTTATAGTGCACAATTTAGATGTTAAACTAGGAGACTTTACTAATTTTTGTTTATTCTTTAATCCTTTGTGGTGGACAAAGTACACTTAATGGTTAAATTAGAAGTACACTATAATACCATTTATTTATAGAAAAGTAAAGGTTAACCAAACGAAAATAATTGGACGGGCGACAAATTTTAGCTTTTGCAATTTTATTTTAATTATTATTATTATTTTATAACAATGCATATATAGAAATTTAATTCTTAGATTTTGCTAATAATTGTTTATTTGATAATATGTTTTGGGTTGATGAAATTACAACAAATTTTATTCCTAATTGGTCCAATTAATCATTTTTAAGTTTTATTAGTTTGTTTAAAACTAAAAGAATAATTTCCAAATTTTATATTTTTTTTAATGATTCACAAAATGTTATAAAAAAAACTTTTATTAAAAAATGATATTTTCGTTAACTTACCTTTTGAATTTCTAAAAAAAAAAAAAATTGTATTGTTTTCATTTTGGTACAACAAAATTTATATTTATGATTTATGATTATTCGTATAATAAATAAAAATATGATTACAAAATACATTACTCTTTATTAAATTAGTTTAAATTTAAAAAATAATAATAATAAAACCACCATAAAATAATTATCACGCGTAACGCATTGGTTCATGGCTAGTTTTATCTTCAAATTAATGATATTGGTTTTTGGTAGGCCCAAGATAAAATACTTGGTCGCACCAATTTTCCATCATCTCATCTTTCCAACAAAACACTTACAAAAATAATTTTTTCTTCGTTATTCTCTCATATTTTTTCAATCATCCCTTATGTTTCATTTGTAGTTTTCTGTGTTTTTTAGTGTTTCATAGTATTAGAAAAAATGAGTCAAAAGAAAATTATATTTGATCAACATAAAAAGTATGACTTATTTTTATAGATTGTATTCCACTAATTTTTTTTGAAAAACAATTCTATCCTACATTACGCTAAATAAAGAAAGTTAAAAGATTGTTTTTAAACTCATTTAAGGTTACTACGAAATATAGAAAAATGAGATAATTTTATTAAAAAAAAATTAAATAATATATTTTATAGAAAACATTATTGCCTAAATAAACAGAGCTTTAAATCTTTCCAACCAAACTAAATACTAAAAAGAGGTCCCCACGTTTAACAAAAATCAGTTTTGAATTCAGGCTGCACGTGTTGGAAAATAGAAAGTTCTGTTTGAGTAGAAGTCATTCAAGAATATCGTAGGCGTAACATCATCACAATTCACAATCACATATGACTAGAGTTTACAAACCCATTAAGTCCTCCAAGTCTTTGTTTCTAGAATCGTGATGAATGGACTAACAGAATATTTAAATTTAAGCCCTTCATCAGGCAATTCTTTTGTTTTGATTTGCAGCTGCTAACTGCTACTATTTTTGTTGTTCACTGCTGTAAGCAGCAGTTAACTACTTTTATAGTTCGGACTGAATAAGGTTCTTTCATTCAGCCGAAAAAAAATAAAAGAGGGGGTTGTTAATGGAGACACTTGCTCTTCACTCATTCTTTTATTGTCTCATTGCTTTCTCATCAACCATGTTGCAATTTTGCATTGCAGCTGACACCATAAGTCCAGGGCAAACAGTTAGCGGTATCCAGACCCTAGTTTCCTCAGACCAAGTTTTTGAGCTAGGCTTCTTCTCCTCAGGCAACAACGAGAGCTGGTACTTGGGTATATGGTACAAGAAGACCCCGGGCGTACTTGTGTGGATAGCGAACCAGAACAGCCCAGTCACAGATCCTTCTGGAGTTTTCACCATCAGCAGCAATGGAACACTTGTTCTTCTGAACCAAAGCAACCACACTATCTGGTATTCAAATCCATCCAGGCCAGCACATATTCCAGTTGCTCAACTTTTAGGTTCTGGTAACCTTCTTATAGACAATGTAACTTCAACCTCCGAAAGCTATCTGTGGAAGAGCTCTGATTACCCAATAAACACGTGGTTACCAGGCATGCTGATAGGAAAGGACATGAGCAATGGTTTAAACTGATTTTTGACATTTTGCAAAGACTCAGATATTGCATCTCCAGGAGACTACATACAAATTTGATTACAAGGGGCTGCCTCAAATATTTATAAAAAGGGGAACGATGAAAAAATTTCGCACTGGACCATAGAATGGAGTTCGATTCAGCGGTCTTCCTATGCCTATAAATCAATTTTTCTTTCCCATATTAGCATCCCAAAATGACATGGTGGGATATATGTATGAACCTAAAAACAAGTTGGTTTCTACAAGGATAACACTGAGTGAGTCAGGCATCCTCCAACGCTTTGTATTGATAGAGGGAAGCACTGAATGGACTACCATGGATGCAGTACCGAATGACATGTGTGACAATTATGGGCAGTGTGGCGCTAATAGTGTTTGCAGAAGTTACAAAGAATCAACTTGCGAGTGTTTGGAATGTTTCAACCCCAAATCACCAGAAGAATGGAAACTACTCAATTCTTCAAGTGGATGTATAAGGAGAACCCCACAGGAATGACAGAGGAAAGATAGTTTCTTGAAGCTTGAGTGGGTGAAGTTGCCCGACTTGCTAGAGTTTTGGTTAAACAAGAGTATGAGCACCAAGGAATGCGAGGCAGAGTGCTTGAAGAACTGTTCATGTACAGCATATGCAAATTCAGATATTAATGGGGGAGGCAATGGCTGTTTTATCTGGTTTGGGAATTTGATAATTATTAGAGGGTATAACCAAGAAAATCCCGGGCAAGATCTCTATATACGACTGGCTGCTTCAGAACTAAGTAAGTGCACTTTCTGCTTTCTAACACTCACTTCCAACATATTAGCATATGCAGTCTTCATCTACAAAGACCTTGGCCGGCATGGTGCAGAGGGTCTTATAATCTATAGCAGGATAGAGTTCAGTATAAGTTCTCAAGCCATAGTTTTATTTATGCTTGTATTAGCATTCTCAACTAACTTACAATAAAACCTGACCAGGGGAAGCAAAGATCTAATACTGTTACCCTAATGAACTAGGATTCAAGCAATATGAACAAATATCAAAATCAAAATTTGTCACCTTAATTATATAAAATGTTTTTTTACTAATTATACTAGTCTTGATCTTCTTCAAATTCATATGATGAATTACAAATGGTAATTTTTTTTTTTTTTCACTTTTACTATATAATGTAGTAGTAATTGGTTTAAGTGATTATACAAGTATCATATTTTCACCTATGTGCTATATTTTGACCATGTAAATATGTGCTAGATATTTTGGTGACAATGAAGGTGAAAATTCTTGATTCTTTCTCAAGATTCCATATATATATATATATATATAATTTTTTTTTCAAGTTCGGATAACGGAACCCTAGGGCATTTGTTATTAGACTATTTTAGGGAAATTTTTAGACTATTTTTATGAGAAATATAAAAAATTGTCAAAAAATTTAGTTACTTTTTTTTTTCCATAAAAAGTTTATAAAAATAGTTCATAAACCAATGTCAAAAGTATCCATAAATTTTTCTCTTTTTTCAAATAGTAATAATCATTTAAAGAGCATTGCTTGTGAAAGTGTTTGTGACTCACCTTATTGTTTTGCACACCCGATTCCTTGTAGTTTTACAAAACCTTAATGAGTCATGTTAATGGATGTCCTTCGGGCAATTATTAATAAAACATAATTTGAAAGTTTTGACGCTATTTTCATGGGAAATATAAAAAACTATCAATAACATTTATTTTTTTGTTATTCTTCCAATAAAATGTTTCTAAAAATAGTTCTTAAACTAATTCCCTTAACATTTCCCAACCTTGATTAGTAGGTGTGGTGGTCCATTCCCAAATACTTTGGACTTTTGGGCCTGGACCCCCCAATTTGCTTGTACTCTAGGTTGGGGCTTATCCTACAATGAGAGGTCCAACAGAGTGATTGTTGGTGTCATTGCTGGAGTTCTAGTGTTACTTTGGCACCTAACTCCATGGTTTTTTACTCAACTAAGATGATTGCTAAGCAGCTGAGCCCCCTCCTTTAAATCTGAACAGGATTTCCCTTCTCCCCAACCTGTGTTTTTCCTTACTTCTCTCATGTCTCTCCCCAAAATTTTCAACCGCTTATTCATACTTCTCACCTCTTATTTATACCCTTCTTTCAATGGGGTAATCATGATGAAGAAATATTTGGCATGTTAGTGGGTCCCTCCTCATCGTATCACCTTTCAAAGAGGGGCGTACCTTCTGTTTTTGATATGACTTCCTGGTAACTTGTGCCAAATGCCGGGTCTAGATGCTCGGCAGGTGGATTCCACCAAGGCATTATCTCTTATTCCCGGCATACCTTGGAGACCTCCTCATCTGCCCGGCTAGCTCCACAGAGTTTGACTATATGGGCCTGAATTGAGCCGAGGTTATTCCAATGAATGGGCCTGCAGTTCAGGATTGGCCTGCTACTCTTGGTCCGTACAGTAGGTATGTTGATAGTCAACCTTTTAAGAGTCTGCATAGATGCCCTTTATGACTTTTGTTAACAAATGTCATAAGGGCATAGATTAAGGTGCAATTATTCCTCTATTAGATAATATTTTTGAATACAAATCTTCTATACTATTTTTGTGTTCCTTTTTATGTTCCATCAATCACAACTTGTCTTTTATGTGTGTGTGTGTGTGTGTGTGAATTGTCAATTTTAAACTTTGGTTGTTTTATAAGAAAAGTCAAACAAATACATGACAAGTTGTAATTGGAGGAATATAAAATGGAACATAAAAAGTGGCATAGACTATAGAGGATTTTGATTAATATTTTTATAAATTTTCCTAAAATTAAAGTTAAACATTGCAAAAATATCTAATAAAAAAAAACACAACCACAATGAATTTATTCTTGCAAACTAATAAATTATTGTGACACATGTATTTCCTTTTTCAGAATATGTGCATTACAGCTCAGCATTTGTTATTTTTTAACTTATGCTTTTAGGGCACCTATTGACAAGACCCAAATTTTATTGTGAAAAGTTGTATTTTGACTTGTGTTATAATCGGCTGCCCAAGGGCCCGTTGGTATGTTGATAGTCAACCTTACAAGGGTTTGTGCATATAAATTCTTTAATGAAAAATTCTATTTTGTTTTAGTCCGCCACATGTATTTACATAGCGTAATTAATGGGTGAGTAAAGTTAGGAGGGATATTGCAAATTTTGCAAGCCAAGTCTTAAGAGAGTATGTTGTGTGTAGTATAACTTGTCTCACACTCCCTTAAAAGTTACTATGACTTTTGAGTGGAGTTATGATGTGTCTTTGTCTTGAAACCTCTTTCTCTCTCTCTCTCTTGTGTGTGTGTGTGTTTGTTTCTCAAAAAAAAAAGTCTAAAAGCAATACATTATTCAAAAATGAAAATATAATAGTAATCCAATGAAAGCCTTAAAATAAGGACAAAGGATTTCAGTGGTGTAGTTAGAATTTTTGGTTTGGGCCCGAATTACCTCATCTACTTCATTAATAACACTCTCCCATAGTTATCAGTATTGTACGATACGCGATACGTATCGTATCGTGTACAAAAAGTTTCATATCGTAAAGGTGTATTGTAAGTGCTTTTAAATCGTCCAATACATAAGTGCGTATCGTATAAATCGTATCGTATTGATGAATCGTACGTATCGTATGATACATAAACATGTGAGTTTAAAAAGGGTTTTTTTGTTAAAATTTGTGGTTTTATTTTATTTAAACAAGTTGTTAGACTTTTTTAACACAAAATTATTAGGAAACTTAATTGAGTCTAATAAAATAGTAAGTCCATGAGTTTTTTTCCTCCCTTCTCTTACTCCTACAAAATTTACACTATACTCATAACACTCACTTTCATATGTGCAAATTTATTTCATATGCTATTAATAATTGTATGGGCGGTTTTTAAGGCCCAGGAAGTAAGTGGTTCTGGCCCAAAAGTCCCCAGACAATGAATTTGTAAAGAGCGGGTTACAGAACTAGGGCTAGACGAAGTGAACGTCAATTAGAAGTGTGCCATGCAGCATATTGAACGTGAGAACATTCCATCTTTTAGTTCACAGGGTAACAATCTGAGGAGACGTATAAGTGCACCTCTTGCTCTTGGTCATAGACTACAGAATTGTTTCCCCTCTCTCTCTCTCTCCTTATTTTTTCTCCCTCCTCCGATCTCCTCTTCATGGGGATCTCCTTCTCTTATATAGCCTCCTTAATTGATAAGGACCTTACACCTGTTAACCATCTGGACCTTCACTTGAGTGTCTGTCCCATCGGACATCTTCCTTATCTTTCTGTGAGTTGCACTGACCAATGTAACACTATTCGCCTGTCTACTCCACATTAATGCGGCTGAAAAAGTAGCTTTCTTGCATTTAATGCGGCAGTTGTGGCTTCTCCCTGATTTCTTACATTTTCTTCTTTCCTGCTATGTGAGGCTCACCCTCCTACCCACGTTCACCTGGATGGGTTCTTCACTGTGGAGGGGACGCACATTGGGCCCATATTCGTGTGTCCGAGGAGGCATTCCTCCTCGGACATCTTTTAGATCAAACTGGGCTCAACAGGGTTGGGCTAGAAGTCACTTGGGCCCCTATTCCCCGTTGGGTCATGGTTAGGCTTTGTGTGGGTCCCTAGGCCCATTTGTTGATTTTGGGAATTTCACCCCTACAATAATATATTAAACGAAAATATAATTATTTTTTTATTTTGTTATTATTATTATGAGTCTAAAAAGCTAGAATGCGAAGAAAAAATATAAAGAATAAATTATTAGAATAAAAAAAACCAAAAAAAAAAGCAAATGTTGATAATAATGAAGAAAGTGTTTATGAAAAAATAATTTTGCAAAATGCTGAACATAATGATAACATTAACTTAAA
Organism: Quercus robur; assembly: GCF_932294415.1. Classification (NCBI taxonomy): domain Eukaryota; kingdom Viridiplantae; phylum Streptophyta; class Magnoliopsida; order Fagales; family Fagaceae; genus Quercus; species Quercus robur. The sequence continues at coordinate 38,023,200 of NC_065544.1, forward strand.
TGGAGTTGATTAACCAAGATGATGAAAAGATATTATTATTTTGGTTCATATATCATGTATTACTTCTGAGTTTAATCAATTTGAATGATCATGTTGTAAATATAAGTTAATTTGATTTATTTAGTTAGTTTTGTTAAATTTTATTACATAAGTAATGATTAAATTGGTCATTAGTTGAATATATTTTGAATTTATAATGAATATACTTTTTATATATGTATATCTATAATTATTTTATAATTTTATTACGTATTTGTGTATCTTACGATACACGATTCAATATGATACACGATACAGAAAAATCAAAAATCGATTCACGATACGATTCACGATTTGATAACTATGCTCTCTCCCTCCTTACTTTTTGTGGCACCCATAGTCTCCAATAAAATGGTAGAACAACATTTTCTGTTGGGGTGTGGAGATAGGAGCAATCAATACGAATCAAAACCCTTCAGTTGAAGAGTTAAGGACAATCTTTTTTGTTTTAATTTTCAATAGTTGGGGAGAGAGATTTTGTCTTAACCAAATTGTAAAGCTCATTGTTTAGAGTTGGATTGTTGTTCGTCTCAGATCAAACATCTAAAATTTGATATCTTTCTTAAAAGATTGAGATCTCTTTTGAGAAAATTCATACCAAACACTTTTCTTCTTCTTTTTTAATGCAACAAAACTTGTTCATTCATCTCCTTCAACGAAATTCATTTTAAACACTTTTTTTTGGAAAAAATTGGCATTTGCCTCTTTCTATCAAATAATCTAGCATTTTGCCCTCTTTCCCAAACTAATTAGGGAAATGCCCCTCTTTTGAAACTCAATTTTTTTTCAAAATCGAGTTAATCTCTATAGTGGCGTTTTAAGGAGCCTATAGTAATGTTTTGAGTCTATAGTGGCATATTGGGACTCGAGCTCCATGAACTTGAGTTATAGGTAAAAAAAATAAAAATAAAAAAATAATAATAAAAAAAGAACTTGCATGGAACTCAAGTTCATGGAGCTCGAGTTCCAAAACGCCACTATAGGTCCTTAAAACGTCATTATAGACTCCTTAAAGCACCACTATAGGGCTCCAGATTTTTTTTTTTTTTTTTTAACTCGATTTTGAGAAAATCGAGTTTCAAAAGAGAGGCACTTCCCTAATTAGTTTGGGAAATTAGGCAAAATGCTGGATTTTTTTTTCAAATAGGCATTTGCCCATTTTCTCCCTTTTTTCTCTTAGTAAAACTATAGAAAAAAAAAAAAAAAATATATATATATATATATATATATACATCTCTCAAACAAGTCTCAAGAGAATAGATAAAATAGTTACAATTGAACTCAAAGAGTCCCTAACATCATCTAACTGAGGGTTTCAAATGTATACTTTCAAATTTCATGTCCTAAAATTACTTGCAAATTGGTACGTTCTAAGTGGTAGAATTACTTTCTACAATTAGACCCCAGCTTATTTGTACAATTAATTGATACGATTTGTGCTTCCACAAGGTCCCGTAGTTTATCACAGTTTGCCCATTCGGAAAATTTTCCTCTTCACGAATGCCCATTAATTGTATTAGTTTTTGCTCTCCAAGAATATTTTAGTAATGTGTTTTTTTTTTACAGATAATTTCATATTCGGTAACAACATTGAGAAGAAAATTTATTTTTTTAGAACAAAAAAAAGAACCAATTTATTTCTTTAAATATTTTTTTATAGTAAGCGTACATGTAAGAGCAGAGAGTTATTATATTAGACGGAAGAATAACATTTTATGTTAGATACTTAGATACAAAATGAGAAATTGTATTGCTATTTAGAACAAATTAAGTATTGTTCTTGAACAAGGAGTAGAAATTGATATTTCATTTCCATTGTTATCTTTCATTAGACTTTTTCTTACTACTTATTGATCTTGCAGTAGTTAATTTTGGATTTTGAAACCTTTTTAACAATTTACCATGGCATGTACAAAGTATATTTATCAGAGGAAGTAATCACGATATTGAAAGAGATCTTCAAAAGCATGGTTAAAACTATCTGATAACATCAAACTTATAAAAAATTTTAAAAAGGCTGAAGCATAAAGTCCATAAACAAGAGTAAAACTATTTGAATTTTGAAAGCATAACGTCCATAAATAAGAGTAAAACTATTTGAATTTTGAAGTTTGCCTATAAATGTTGTTTTGAACTATGAATCAGAACTTTTATGCGGTTATGAAGAAATTTTCTTGGAGAAAGACATTTTCCAATTTTGTAAGTTATTATTTTTATTTTTTTATTTAAAATTAAATCCCTCTCTATCCATATATATACACACGTACATGCATATGTAATAATTTATAATACTCTTTTTATGAGTTATTACATTTAAATACAAAAATGATATTACAAACCAATAAACTGTAATTCTAGCTTTTTATGATTTAGTTATTTATAATTTGCTACTTCCACTTGATATTTTAAATTTAAAAAAATAATAATAAGGGGATGTTTGGTGCATCCACTCAAACACACATTTTCAGTTTTTAAACAATATTACACACATTTCCATACATTTTTTCACTTATACGTATTTTTTCACTTATACGTATTTCCACACATATTTTCAAACAACAAAACACATGTTTTCAAACACATGTACCAAACACCTCCTAAAATTCCCCAATAGTTTCCAATGTGATGCACCGATACGGATACGGGTATCAGTACAATACGGTACGGGTACAGGGATACAACATTTTTTGAAAAATCTAAGATACGATACGTCAGGGATACAGCAATTAATTTATTTATTTATTTTTATTTTTAGGTATATTTAAATATTTTTTTACATAATTTATGTTTATTTTAAGTTTTAAAATTAAGTAACAATAACAATAAAAATGGTTGAAAACATGTTTAAAACCAATCTACAAACAATATTATATTTATTATTTTATTTATATGATTATAGTTATATTAGACCCAACAACAATATATACAACAAAGGCAAAACCAAGTCAAAACAAACCAAAGCCTAAAAGCCCAGCCCAAGCCACTGAGCAGCCAAACCAAATGAGAGGCTAAAAGCCCAACCCAAGCCATTGAGTAGCAAAACCAAATGAGAGGCAAAACGAGAGAAAAAAAAACGGCTATTTGGCGATTCCGATTCAGAACAAAGGCAACGTGAAAGGCGAGGGAGAGAGAGTGAGAGTGAAAGTTTGAGAGACTTACCAGTAAGAAGGAAGAGGAGCTCTGGTGTTGTCGACATTCCACAAAGGCGAGAGAGAAAGAGTTGCAATCTTGGTCTAGCTGGGCAAATTTGGAGGTGCTAGCACAGAGAGAGAGAGAGTGATCTTGTGAGACCCAGTTGGGCCGATCGACAGATAGAAATTAGGTGTTAAATTCTTCTTCTTCTTTTTTTCTTCTCCCGCGTCCAATGGGTACTTGCCGTTGGACGTATCCTGCGTGTATTCGAGCCGTATTGGAATAAAAAATCATTTTTTTTTGCCTGATATTCTCTGAGTATGGTTGTACCCGTATCTGTACAGGAAAAATGCCGTATCGGCAGTGGCGGCTCCAGGAATTTTTCTCAAAGTATTCCTTAAGAAGTATAAATTACACAATCTAATAAAAAGAGATTCATATATTGACAACAACAACAATAAAAAATTTAAAAAAAAAAACACGCAAATACGTAAAGTTTACAATTTCCTTCTATGAATTTTCATGTTTTGAAATCATTGCATGATAGTCTCATTATCAATGCTACAAGCTACATCTCTTTTAATGTACACAACCAAGCAATCATTCATCCATTGATCTCCCATTCGATTGTGCAATTCATTCTTTATATATTTCATTGCTGAAAAACTTTTTTCTACTATTGCAGTAGTGACAAGAAGGGTCAAAACTAACTTCGCAAGCAAATAGATTAATGGATAAATGTCATGCTTCCATGTCTTCATTAACTTTTCAGCAAGTTCACCAATTCCTTGAAGCTCTAAAAACAAGTCATTGTTGTGCATATCAAAAATGTAATTCTGAAGTTGAGAGCCAAGTGCTAAGATATATGTCCCAGAAAAATTAGATGGATAGAACTTTGCTAGACGTATCAACTTTTCCTTATCAAAAGCCACAAATGAATTACTTGGATTCAAACAAGCCATACAAAGTAGCAAATCGGTATTCGCCTCTGAAAAACGGTTGTTAAGCTCTTGAAGTTGCAAATCTATGACTATGTAGAATAACTCAACATGATAATGATGTAAATTTGTATTTTGTTGGGTGTTGCGTCGCGGCCTCCCACTAACTACAAATATTTCATCCATGTTTAAGATAGAAATATCATGTGTGGTACAAAATGAAGACACTTCAGTTAATAAAGATTTCCATTCATCATCTTTCATCACTTGCAATCGTTGCTTAGACACTTTAACAAAATCCATAGCATTTACTATATCTTTTTTTTTTTTTTTTGCAATGCTATTAACAACTCATTTGTTATCCCTAAAATATTTTTTATCTAGTGTAGAGTAAAGACAAATTCAAAAGATAAAATTGACCTCATAATAGATCAAGCTTCAACTTTTTGGTCAGAAAGACCATCTTCTTCAATAATCTCAAGTACATCAACAACAACAAAGAACATCAAAATCAAGTTGAGAATAATCCCATAATATGATCCCCAACGTATATCATTAGGACGTTTAAGATTTGTCTCTTGATTCAAACCTTGCCCACTTATACGTACACCATTCTCTAATTTTTCTTTAATTTTGGCAAATTGTGCATCTCAAAGAGCGTCTTGTCTCTTACAAGAGCCTCCAACAACAGTTACTAAATAACTAACCACATAAAAAAATTCAACAATGTTAATGTGATTTTTAGCAACGACAATAAGATTCAATTGAAGTAGATGAGCAAAACAATGGACATAAAATGCTACTTATTCTTTTTCAAAATTAAAGTTTTGAGACCATTGATATCACCTTACATATTGCTAGCCCCGTCATAACATTGACCACGTAATTTCGATAAACTCAAATTATGTTCACAAAGTAAAGATTCAACAGCATATTTGAGTGACAAAGCAGTGGTACTTGTTACATGTACAATACCAAGGAACCGCTCTATAATAATTTCTTTTTTGTTCACATAACAAAGAACAATAGCCATTTGCTTTTTCACTGAGATATCACGAGACTCATTAACTAATATTGAAAAGAACCCATTATCAAGATCCTTGATAATGGTTTTGGATGTTTCAACTGCATTCACAATGTCTTTTTGAATTTCATGGTGGGTAAGCTTGAAATTTTTCAGAGCTTTTTGCAACACTTCATTGATAGATTCATTGTGATCCGCCAAAAATTGTAGAAACTCAAGGAAATTTCATTTATCACTTGAACCTTGAGATCCATCATGACCACAAAAAGCTAACCCCCAGCATAAAAGGAATCTTATGCAATCAACTATTGCATTTAATTGAACCGATATTCAATTTTATCTTGATTTGATTGCTTAACCAAAACACTTTGAATGTGTTGCTTTTCCTTCATTAGATCTTCACTCTTCTTGACAACTTGGTTATGAGCACTATTAACTCCTCCAACAGGGGATGATAACTTCTATTTCTGATTCCAAAGTTTGAATCCCTTCATTACAAAAGTCTCTCCTCCTCCTTGCTTACCAACATCTTGCCCAAATAGATAGCAATATAAACAAAATACTGCATCCTTGTCTATACTATATTCCAACCAGTTTTTATTTACATACCAATCGGATCTAAATCGATGAGGCTTTCCAGAAAAATCTATTGGAGGGTATTTATGGAGAACAGTTTGACAGGGGCCTTTTTGTAAATAAAATCTTCTTATTTCATCATGATTATTAAGATGATAAGATGATATCTTTTCTCGTAGCACAGGGTCTGAACGAAGATTTTCTAAGTTAAAGTCAACACGAATTCACTTAGAAGATAAAGATAAATCTTGCACAATAAATAAATCTTGCATAGGAGATAAATCTTGGGTACATAGTTTTCTTATCAAATTTTTGTCCATAATTCTAGTAAAACAATAAACAATAAACTATAAGTTCATTTGAAATATTAAAAAAATTATTAATTATTGTTGTTTAGTTGTTTCATTATTTTTTTTTTACTGACTACTAGCAGTCTAGCACACACCCCCCCCCCCTGTGCACTAGCACACACCCCCCACTATGCATTATCCACCCGGCTCAACCCACTGCTTAACATAATTTAATTCGTTTGTCTTTTATAATGTCTTGTTTAGCCTTTACTGCCTGTCCACTTCTCCAATCCAACTATCCAACCCCACGGCCCCATGGCCCCCATCCATCCCCCACTCAACAGACAAGAGCCAATCAACATTATACAAAACATTAAAGAAATATAAAACATTCACAATACACAAAACGACAAACTCACAAATCGATAAAGTCAAGATGTCAAATAAAGGCAATTAGACATTAGGTAAAGCTACTCAATTCCAAAGACAAAGAGAATCTCATTTTTCAATACAAAGAGAAACAAAGGAAGCTCCACTCTCACTCTCAAAGCACAGCAGAGAAGAGATAGAGAAAAAGAGAGAGAACTGAAATACCTTGAAGGGCGGCGTCATGGTAGCACGTCGAGGACTCGAGGCTAAGGCAATCTCCGATCTGATCTCACCATCGCTGATGTGCTCTGGGACCAAGGGCGGGGTCTTGCTGAGTTGTTCTGTTGCTATTGCTCGAGGCCAAGGCAATTTCCGATTCGATCTTGCCATCGCCAATGTGCTCTGGGACCAGGGGATGGATCTTGCTGAGTTGCTCTGTTGCTGTTGCTGAGTTTGAGGCGAAGGCCCTACTCACTGAGAGCCTGAGACGCTGACTACTGAGGGCTAAGGATGAGGTTCTTTTTTCCCTTTAGGTTAGGATCTCAACTTTGGTTTAAAATTTGATCAATCGGCGTATTAGGTATTTAGTTTATAAAAATTTAATTATTTTTATTTTTATTGATTTCAAAATCTGTCTGAGTAGGGAGTGAGGATTGATCTTGGGCTTTTTTCCCTGGGGTCTATTGGGCATTTAGGCTTCCTATATTTAATTTTTGTTTTTCAGATTTTAGTTCAAAAATTTCTTTTCGGCTTTTTCTTTTTGCTTGAAAGCCCCAATATATTGTTAAGTAGAACAAATTATGGAGTAAAGTTTAATTTTATTGGCATAAAAAAACTGAAGGTGGTCACAAAATTTTTTTGAAGGGTAGATAAATATAAAATTTTAAATTATTATATATAAATTTTTTTTTCAAGTCAAGGTGGTCCTGTGACCACCCTAGCCTTAACATGCCGTCGCCCCTGCGTATCGATTCATCTGAGTCTCCATGCAATATATTAATTAATGAACCACAAAACTCTTTTTTTTTTTTTTTTTTTTTTGTAAATCGTGGTGCAAGGGCCAAAAACTAGTAACCCCCTACCACTTAGACTGACCTAACACTTAAGGGTGAGTTTGGTTCAACTTTTTAAAAAAGTGCATAATGAAAAAGTGGAGTTTTGTAAAAGTGCATAATGAAAAAGTGGAGTTTCAAAAAGCTGAGTGTTTGGTAAAAGCTGTTAAAAAGTGCATAATGAAAAAGCTGAGTGTTTGGCTAGCACTTATAAAAGTGGCTTTTTGAGGAGTAAATGACCAAAAAGGACAATGTATATATAAGAGAATTTATTTCATACTTTTTTTTTTTATGTGAGTTTGTTTCATACTTAAATCAATTACTTCATCATACTTAAATCAATTTTTCTCTTTCTAAAAAAATTATTTTTTTCTTACCAATATTAGCTAATAATAACCTACCACTTAAGATTTATTGTGAAAGTATTGTAAAAATATTGTAATAAAAATTGATAGTAATTTTAATTTTAACATACTATTAAAATTATTTTTTTCTCTTTCTAAAAAAATTATTTTTTTCTCACTAATATTAGCTAATAATAGCCTACCTTAAAATTTATTGTAAAAATATTGTGAAAATATTATGATATAATTTCTTTTTTCTCCCTTTTTTTTCTCTCCACACACGTGGCTCTACTTCCTTTTTTTTTTTTTTTTTTTTTTCTCCTCTTTTTTTCTCATCCACCCACGTAACCACACTCTTTTCACACTCTTTTCTTTTCCTTTTTCCTTCTTTTCTCTATCAGTCCAGAACATTCTTTCCCATCTCTCTTTCTTTTCTTTTTTTTCTTTTGCCTCTTAGCAGTTCGGTCCAGAGCTGCTCTGCTTCTTCTTCTTTTTTTCATTTTTTTTTTTTTCCTCTTAGCAGTTCGGTCCAGGACACAGCTCTGCTTCTTCTTCTTCTTCTTTTTTTTTTTTTTTTTTTTTTTTTTTTCCTCTTAGCAGTTCGGTCCAGAACACAGCTCTGCTTCTTCTTCTTCTTTTTTTTTTTTTTTTTTCCTCTTAGCAGTTCGGTCCAGAACACAGCTTTGCTTCTTCTTCTTTTTTTTTTCTTTTTTTTTTCCTCTTAGCACTTCAAATCGGAACACATCGGAACCATCGCCAGAACTCATCCTTTATTCTTTTTTTTTTCACACTCCAGAGAAGAAGATGATGATGATGATGATGATGAAGATGAAGATGATTGAAACATAAGGATTTTGGGATTTTGGGTTTTTTTTTTCTATGGATTTTGGGTTGATTTTGAGTTGGGTTTGGGATGGGTTTTCCGGATTTGAGTTGATTTTCAGTTGTTTTTGTGTTGATTTTGAGTTATTTTTGGTTTGGTTTTGTTCATTCTGTGTTCGGAATATCAAAGGTTGGGTTTGTTCATTTTGAGTTATTATTGTTGATTGCGAAGAGATGGAGGCGTAGGGAGAGCAGAGATCAGAGATGAGGGGCGTCAAACGTGTGGGTATTTCGGTCTTTTAATGGTTTGCAACGGTAATATAACAAAACGCGCATAGCGCGTTTTGATTTATGGACCACTGAAGGTCCATTTTCTATGCGCGTTTTGTCTTCAGTTTTTCTAAAAGTTCAAAACGCAACTTTTATAAAAAAGTTGCGTTTTGAACTTACCAAACGCAGAAACAGACCTGGCTTTTTTGAAAACGCCCGTTTTGGGCTGAAAAAGTGGAACCAAACGGGCACTAAGACCGACCCAACCTCAACTTTCTTTATATATACAGTGTAAACCGAAACCTCTCTCTCAACTCAGTTCCTGATTCTAACACTTAGCAGTCTCTCTTTCTCAACAGAAAATTGCTTTCAATGGGGGAAGGATTAGTGTCAGCGCCACGAAGCCCGTCTAATGAATTTCAGATCTGTATCTGTGGTGAAGGGTTGGCAAATAGGTCTATAGTACACTGATGTTTGGATCCTAGACCTCATCCGTCCTTGGGATAATTGGAAGGCTGGTCCTCAAATGAAATTCCATCGTTGGAATCCTCATTCACTAGTAGCAGATGGCAAGATATATGTGTTAGGTGGTTTGGATGGTTTCAAACCAAAAGGCGACATAGGCTAGATGGAGGTTTTTGACAACGATTTAGGTAAATGGACAAGCTTACCCAATCCTCCATCTCAAATTAATTCAGATCATATGATTTCTGCTATTACCAAAAAAGAAATTATTGTCTCCAACCCATCGACCTCTATGTCGAGTTTCACTAGCTCTGTATCAGAGAGCCCCAGGGATTTCACTGGCTCTGTATCACAGAGCTCCGGGGATGATGATGGTTATGAATCACCGAGCCTCCGGGATGATGAAACGAATTTGGAGCATTGGGATGAATGTGAAGATGGTGATTTCTTTACTTACAATATCAATGACGGGTCTTGGAACGACTTTAAAAATTCTTTACTGAATGTCGACCCAAATGCAGGACGAATAGCAGTGACTGGTGGTATTGGCGTTCCTTCGTGGATGACGATCAATATGAATGCTTTATACACGCTTATCTTTTAGCAAAAAATATGCGGTTCAAACACAGTCTGAGCATACGCAGAATTTTTGGGAAGGGTGAATATCCCAGTATGATATCTACTACTCCTAGTTTTCTCCATTTACAAGATCATGATTTTTTTCCTTCTCTTGCAGTTTTATGTGACTCATCCTGCTTCTCACTATATTTATCCTGCTTCTCGCTATATTTATTGTGTCAACTTGAGATTTCTCCAAAGGACAATGGGCTGAGCATCTCCATTCTGTCCATTCAAAAATACTCTCCAGATGAAGACATTGACTTCTTGTATTGTGCTAAAATCCAGAATAAAGAATCAAAGGAAACGGTGAGGCAAAGGAAAGAGAGAAAGACGACATTGTTTCATCTAAAAAAAAGAAAATTAAAACTAGATAAATGCTTTGATATGAACCATATGATAAGGTAGAGCTTGATGTGTGTAATTTAACGCTTTCTATTTTATTGATTCATCAACAAGATTCACATTCATAATTATAAATGTTTTTATTATTATTTCTAGCTAGTCTACAATTTCCTAAGACTTTACAAGTTACCAAGAGGCTACTTATTTTGAAGAAATTAACCCATGGTCAAGATTGTCAAAATTAGGATCCTATGAAAGATCGCAGGAGATAGGTAGGATCGTAGATCATAGGATCAGATCGTAAATCGTAAAATCTTGTCTATTTTCAGATTTAAAGCAAAAAACACATTAATAGTGACTTTGTATATTAAATAATAACGTAAATTATAAATTCTTCCATAAAAAAATAAAGATTTTGATCGTATAATGTAATTTGCATGTCTTACGTCAAGTTTTGATAGAATGTATTTAAAAAATTCAATAAATGTTTAATTAGAAACCTATCAAAATACTAGCACACTTTTCCCTTCGGCAGCAGCTCTTGAACCCTCATCATAACCTAACATTGATAACCAAATGATACAATAGTGATCACACATTCACAATATACACATGTAAATTTTATTTATTTATTTTTTTAAATCTATAAAGGAAGACTTTAGAATTGTTACTTCATTATCTTCATCAAAATATGTACCATCATCTTGTGGTCGACACTCTTTGCTAACCACTCATCATCCGAAGACAAGTTCTTCAAACCAATTTCTTCTTTTGCACTTGATGGTTTAGGTATTTTCTCTTTTATCTTCAGTTTTACATAAATACCAACTTATCCCTTTTTTTTTTTTTTTTTGGTTTAAATAATTTTCTCCTTTTTGGGTGTACTTAAAGTTGTAGCAATTTTAATATAAAATTCTCAACTGGAGGATAATATACCAAAATCATTTGATCTTACTATTTCAATTGTACTCCAATTACTTTCACAACCTAAAGAGCTATATGTTAAGCTTAATATTCTTATAGAAAAAAAAATTTAATTCAAGAAAGTCATCTCCATATGAGTCGCACCACTTAGTTGATACATTTATTAAGTATAATGTCTTAGTTTTGAGAGTACAAATTACAACTTATAAAGATGAACTTAAAAAATAAATAAATAAATAAATAAAAACTAATTTTTACGTTTTGGTAAGATCGGTAAGACACGATTCGATATGATCCTACACGATCCAACAATTTTTACAATCCTTATGTGATTCTAAATGCTTTGGTGAGATGGGATCATAAAATTATGCAATCCTACGCCCAAATCGCGATTTTGACAACCATACCCATGGTTGGCACCTTAAATCCTTTATCATGTTGCACACATGGCAGCAAATATATATAGCTCGACATATAATCCATTATCATCTTATTTTACTTGGGGGAGCTTATTCGATGTGCACCTAAGTAAGAATAACATTATGAGCACTTACAGCTATTAAACCTACAGGGATGCTGGCATTGAAACACCAAAAAATCAAACGGGCCTAATGACCTGAGAATATAGTTTTAAACACGGTTAGATCTAACAAAATCAACAGTTTAAGAATGTGTAAAACTTGAGAAGTTACACCTAGGTAACTTGAACCTCCATCTTCATGGGAGTGCACGAATTTCTTTGTGGATTATTTGCTGCTGGACATGAGAGCAAGATGTCAGAGGTCCAGTAGTTTGAAGTTTAATAGGGTTTCAATCCTCGGGCAAAAGATGTGAGCTTTGATAACTCAAGTCTCTGTTGTGAAATTTCAGATAAACTCCCTTTGGAGTTCAATCAAATTCCAGATTGCAAGTACAATTGCTCCACCAAAGGAATGGTGAAGATAACTAAATCCATATGCGTTATGCTTAAAATCAAGTTAAAGTTGTCACAAATAATTTCTGAACGCACCAATGAGTATGAATATGAAAATCAGAAGAAAAAAAAAAATTTAATGTGGGAAAGATCCACCTGCATCATTGTATCAATGGCTCAGTATGCCATAAATATGCTAACCATTTCCTCCCTAGAATCTAGCAATTCATTAACTTAGTATCAAAGCATGTACAAAGATGATGAAGCGTCAGAGGAAAACAATATGCTCCAATGAAAGCACCTTGACCCTCTGCAAATATTTCAGCAGAAATGCAGAAATCAGGAAATCCATGTTAAAAGTCTGAGAGTGCAAATTTCAACCTAAACAAATATGACTTCAAACTTTGCACAAGGATTGCTTTCCACATGGCTTTGAAGATCAGCATCCCCCTTGAATTTGAAAGTATACAAAGCTTGCCTTTGTGTTATGCCGACCGGATATATTCTATAAACTTTAAGTTCATTCCCTCCTCTGATGCTTTCAGGTCTTTCTTGCTTCCAAATTGGTACATGTTTCGAAAAGTTGAACTTTGAGAGCACTGCAGACTCCAAGGCCTGCAGAGTAATATTCCCAGACCTGCCCATCAAAGTCCAAAATAAGATTTTCACCACATCAGAAACAGAAAGAAAGACTTCAGGAAATCTGGTTGTTGCATGGAGATGGATTATCATATCTAACAATGTTGTTCCATATCTAAAAATTCAATCCATTACCACATTGCATGGAGCAGAAAGAGCAAAAACTATAAGAGTCATACAACAAAGATTCCTCCTCTATCAGTTCAAACAAATGTGAGCACTATGACTACAATCCAAGCAGTTAAGTTTCTGATGGAAAAAAATGCCAATTCTAGCAAAAATTGGTTTATACTACATAATGAAGAAAAAAGAAAGATGGGGAACATCAGTTATGAAAAGTAATGAACCTACCTTAAGAAAATGGACTTCAACTCAAATGCCCCTCTTTCTCTTACATAAACATGATGCACGGTTTCTAAGCCGCTGGTGCACTGGCAGGGACGTTTCTTGAACCCTGGGCTCTTTTCTTCTTTCTCTCGAATCATTGTTGCCAGGTGAATGCACAGGCGGCATGATGAGTGTACTGCTGCCATATCCACAAGCGCTTTGAAAGAATCAGATGGGCCCTCATACTTCCACCTAATCAATGGAGATCTTATTGTTAACAAAATTCTTCGTGAGGAAGTAATCAATTTCTAGCACATACTAAATGGAAAAGAATCCAACAGTAACCATAATTTAGTTTTACACTTATGGTTTAACCATCATTTTTTGCCCATTAGTGAATCATCATTTTCACCATGTAAAATTAAATTTTACCTTAATGATTGATTGTATGCATCAGGATTTTCAGCTAGGTATTTCATCTTCTTGGCAATTGGCTCAATATCTCCTATCTCCCTGATATGTAAAATTGAACCAGGAGAAGGGGCAAAATCTTGAATATTTGGAGCACCAACTACCACAGGGACAGAACCTACGGATGATTAAAACCATTTTCCAATATCAGCATCACGAAAATTTCCATATTCTTCAGGTAGTATATGGATTTTCATTAAGCATCTGCAACCAAATTTTTACATACATACATACATGTGTGTGTGTGCGCGCGCGTGCACGCACAAATTATTTACAGATTTTGTGAATTCTAAGTACTGAAAATTCTTCTATAACTGTTGAAGGCCAGATAATTGCAAATTCAGTTGAAAGTGCTTTTTTTTTTTTTTTTTTTCCTTTCAAATATAGCAAGGATCCATTCCAAAAATCCAAAAAATTTCCCTAAATATAACATGATTTCTCAACCTTTTGGAAAAATAAAAAATAAAAACTCCTGATTTATCTGTGATTTTTCACGACTAAAGAACTCCTAGATATAACTTGGCTACTATGATTATCAGAATGACAGAAAAGTTGAAGAATTGAATTGAACTCCAACCCAATCACAAGCAGGAGCAAACCATCAATAGGAAAAAGAAAAAGAGGGAGGGGGGGGGGGGGGGGGGGGTGAAGAAATGACTTAAGTGTCTATCAAACTCATTAAAATATAGTGATGGCACCAAGGCAATGTGGGATATACAGCTCTATAATTAATAGGATTTAGGAAGGATATATATATATATATAGAGAGAGAGAGAGAGAGAGAGGTGTAGATTTTATACCAGCAACAAGAGACTGGAAGAATTTCTCAGTCACATAATCCTCCTCATTGGAATTCTCAAAAGCCAAACTAAATTTATAGTGCTTCAGAGCTTGTACTTTGTCCACTGGAGGAAAAAAAAAAATAGAACCAAGATTATTGTACACAATTTTTAGCTAGAAGAAGATATTAGTTTTTCTCAAATAATCAGAAACCTTCCATAAAATTCAACATAAGAACATCACAAAGGATGAGTTACATTCAAGTTAAACCTGATGTAAATTGTGTTGATGTTTACACCACTTAATAACTTTGCATAGGATGAGTAGTTTGACAAATTCACCTTTAGATTACATTGTCTCCACCCATGATCCAAAGATCTACAACTATGTCATTTATAAAATGTTTTAATTTATGTTTTTTGTATTTCAAAATTATGTATAGAGCATAAGTTTATGGATCATATAGTAACTAACATCCAATTGAAATGAAAATTGGTGTGCATGTTAAGAGTAAATAGAAAATATAATCTAACATTAGGATTTTCAAAATATTAGTTCAATGAAAAATTAATAAGTGGTGTAACATCAACAAAGAGTTACATCAGTAGCTAGAACCTAATCCACAATTGAAATATCAGACCAAATAATTTTGTTGTTGCAATTCCTAAAAACACATTGATCAGTGCCCATTCGGTAATGCATTTTCAAACCACACTTTTTCAAAGTACAGCTTTTTAAAACTTCACTTTTGTTCTAGGTATAGCTTTTTCAAACAACCCCATTTCAAAAAACTGAAAAATAAGTTGCACCAAATGGGCATTGCCCTTTTGCACACATGCATATTTCACATTGAGAACCATATAGGTACAGTTCAATAAGTATGTAGAGAATCACTTTCTAGATCTAAACAGTGAGACCTGAAGAGATTATCTGTACAGAATAGAGCTAACCTAAATAGACCATAAATCGTTTATAAAAAAAATTAAATAAATAAAAAAATAAAACAAGCATTTCCAGTAGTCCTTCCCAAGCTTGCTTGGGATATTAAGAAAGCTAGGGCTGGCTCAATACATTTTGAGGCCTAAGGCAACCATTTTAAATGAGCCTTTTTATATTTAAATATCACTTAGATAGTATAGTGTTAATGTTCTACATTATAAATTTGTTTGTTTAAAATCTATTATTTTCAATTTTTAATAAGACTAATTTCAGTTGGATTTTTATTAATCCATAATTTGTTAGCCTTCTTAGAAATGGAGGAAAAAATGTACAATTTACATGTTTTTTTAAATAATAATAAATAAAAAATCACTTATTCCCTACCCATTTTGGGCCTTTCACTATTAGGGGGCCCTAGGCCTAGGTCTGCAAGAAGATAACTTTTTAAGTGATTGTTAATAATCATCTAGTGTGTTCCATACTGCAGAAAGATAATAGTCTAAAGAGGCAAACCCAACCCATCAATGATGCAGGGAACTAAGATTTTATGTTTTACCAAGATTTTGCAATTAATTTTGTTTTTGAATTTGGTTATTAATGTTAACGGTTTTTATGGATTTGATTAAATGTCTTCCATATTAGTATAATCCCTAAAACCTATTTATCTAGCACTCCTGTAATGGTGAAAGAGAGATGAATTTGAATAAGATTAATTATTACGAGTTGAGAATGTCTCCTCTTTTGTTCTCTCTGTTTAGTGGCGATACCAGACTCCCCTAGGTGGTGATGCCTATGGTTTGCAGACAGATTCTAGGTGATGAAGCCTAGGGTTTGTTCTGTTGTTACTTTCGTATTTCTTATTTTCTACTGTGTTCTGCATCAATCAACCTGCCCAAACCCCCACAACTTTCCATGTCCAAGGTCAAGTTTTCAACTACAACTCTACTTCAAATCCTTTCGAGTTGTAACAACTTACACTTTAATGATTAAACTTTACAACTATGAAAAATCATAGTTAACATTTCATGGTTAGTTGATATAAACATTTAACTACAATGAATGCATTTAAGTTCTCAATACAACTTCAGCACTGCACAACCCACACTCTTTGCAAAAAATTCTTAATGTGATGCTCCTAACATATACATGTTGCATTTTCTACTTCTTAACAGTCCAGATATCTCTATATATAATAAACTATACAGAAGATCCACCAAGTTTATGGAACAACTGCAACTTTAAAGACCTGTAGAAACCTAGAGATATGTTCAACCCAGAATCAAAATTTAGAGATTGCACTGCTTTCAAAATCAAGTATCATTATGAGCATTGCAGTGCAGTAAGTTGATGAAGCCTCAGGTTTATGATTAATACATCAAGAAGAATTTGCATATGATATTGCACAAGTAGAATTATATCTCCAAGGTTAAAGCTATGCAAACAGCTTCAGAACCAAATACTAGGCAAGATCAGAACTACCAGGAAACTTTTATAATGGACTGTATTTGCAACCTAAAAGAGAATGCTCTGAATTTAGGTTTACCAAACAGAGGAAAATAAATTAGTCCAAAGATAATGTCTTAAAATGGTTTTAAAGAAATATTTAAATGAGCACCTCTGCCATCACGGTTTCTATGGCAACCACCATAGGAGTCTATCTTGACGTTTGACTTTTCAAGTCCTTCAAGAGCTTGCAAGCGGAAATTCCGAGCACCACAGTTGGAAATAAAAGCAGCAGCAAGCGCATTCTCAGTCTTTGGCTGCACTGGTGCCATGATATCATACTCAGCCCAGGAAAAATATCCAACAGGAACGTCTGATGAAAGACTAGTTGTCATTATAACATTATATCCCCTCCTAATACAACCAAAAAAAGAAAAAAGAAAGAAATTAGTCTTACTAACAATCATTGGCCAGGAAAAAAATTACAACTTAAAGTGATCATCAGAAAACAGCAAGAAATCTGGTTGAGGAAAGTTAATGGTGTTTTATGGTTTGTGTGCTTACCAATAGAATAATATAATAACATGCCACAGAAGGATTGCTCTTAAATGTTTCCAAATAGTTATGCTATTTCTATTGCATTGCAAAATGTTTATGTCTAGAAAAAGATGTATTTAAATAGAAAGAAATAACTGAACATTCAATAGTGTAAAATCTCCTTGAATGCACCAAGATCTTTCTTTTTGAGATCATTGTGTTTGTACCTTGTACAATAAATATCAAAATGGCTTCCTTTAAAAAAAAAAATGCAGAATAAGATCAAAACAACACATTAAAAAATAAAAATAAAAGAAGTTACAACCATAAACAGAAGTTTTTTTTTTCCCCTTCTAGCTTCTTTAGTCTGCTTTTGATCCTTAGTTACTAATATTGGTGCAGTTCTCATTTAAATCTGTGGATGCGATAGAAGTGAGGCCAAATATCTCTCCAGTCCAATATAAAAAAACGACACTTTCTGATTCACTGTGGCTATTTAAAGTTGAACATGGTACACATGGTGAAGCTATTTAGTATTAAAATTAGGTCGGTGCCTAACTCCTTCCAACCCCATCAACCAGTCCCTCAAATCATGTGGTTTTGAATTGTTACATTCAAATGGACCCATCATTCTTGATTCCCCAGCTAATACTCATAGTTCAATATCTACACCTCTTTTCCATGCACTTCAAACAGTAACTGATGGCAAAATGCTTGCTACACCTAACTAAAATTCAGCTCCATAACCAATACACAACTTTATTTTATATGATTTTTCTTCCAAACAACTGACTATAGAAAATTAATAACATAGATGGAAACACTAATCAGATTAGTAACTCCCACAGAAAAAGAAATAGCAAATTCAAACAAACTTGAAATTTATTTGCATTTGTTCTCAAATAGTAGGAATACCTAGTTCTATCAAAATGCAATGAAGCTATATAAGATTGTGCTTACCCACCGTCGAGCCTCATCAAGATTATTCTCTGAATAGTACTGAGCTGATTCCATTGACCGGAGAACACTAGCTGTTCCAGCTTGTTGAGGTGAACCAAATGCAGCGTCCGGAGCCCTACTGGGATTAAATCCAAACTGGCATTCAACAGAACAAGAATTCCACTCCTACATAGAAGTGAACCCAAAAAATTTAAGAATATGCATTGAGACATAAGCAAACTACTATATTACTTAAAAAGGAAAATGAAATAAGTTACTTTTCAAAGATCCTTATTGAATTCCTGGAAGAAGTTTAACTCAAAATAGACTCCAGAGCTACAAAGATTATCTCATGAACCAACAAAATAAATTGGAAATAGAATTACTCAGAACCTATATGAATTATATTAAAAGCTAAGAAAAGGAGAAAGGTCCACTTAAACTACATAAACTTTTTGCTTTTCAAATTATCTTCCTATGGACCACAAAAGAGAAGCTTAAAAGTATCATTTAATGTAGATAGAAAAGAAACAAAATACTCGTAGGCCTATATTACATTTAAAAAATTTGATTGAATTCATCCATAAATCTGTAATCAATTTGATTGATCACATGCTTAACTCTTCACTATCACAATTTGAGTAAACAAGAATTTGATCAAACTAGGGAGTTGCGGAAAGAATTATGAAGGATTCCAATCTTCAAAAATGTTTTTTATGGGCAGAGCTTTCAACTATTGACGCTTGACATTATAACTTAATAATAGAATTATTAGTGATTACAAATAGCTAATTTCTACAAGACATTCCCAGCTGAACAAGGTAAAATGATTTCAGTCCACAACCATACTCCACCAACATGTTTTTTCTATTGGTAAGTTACACACACATCTAGTGGGTCTTGAACCTAGGACCTCACCCTCCATACCATTATTATGGAAGAATTAAGCGCCATTTCAACTAGAGCTTCTAAGCCATACTCTACCAACATTTAACCACCATTTAAATGAAAGCAATTAGAGTTACCATGGTGACTCAAGTTCCATATCTCAAACTTTATGTTCTTATGTACCTAAGATTATCATCTAGACTAAGATTGCTTCACCTCGTTGAGTCCTTTTGGGTGGACTCATAATGTTGAAGTGATTGCTTTTACCCACTATTCTTTGATCCTTGAAAATGCTCATCCACGCTTCACAATTACAGTTACACAACACTTACATTTCAAATTCCTCCAAATCCACATTCCAAATAAGCAACCAAAATACAATTTTCTAAAACTGATCATACAATTCCATATTTCCATCTCCCAAAGTCATACTACCACTACCCCCATTTTCAAAGTCAAAAACCATAATCCACCAAAACTGCAACTATATAACAAAAACAACAACCACCCAATAAAATTACCATCAAAACCAACTAGCTTGACCATAAAAACACAAAAGCTACACACGAAAGAACATGTAATCAAGTTGCATAAAACATTTCCAAAAACAAAACAAAAAATAATAAATAAAAAAAACTTAAACCTTTTCAGCCCCAGAAACGAAGACGGGTTCTTTCTCAAAGTCCCTAGAATAAACCACAGCATCCTCTTTCTCCAACCAATCCTCGCAGCTCTCAGACTCCGAAATACGATTGTTTACACCCCACGAGTCCAACAAATCTTCCTGAGGCGGCGAGCGATGGAACAAGTCAGCCCAAGAATCAACTAAAGCTGCGTTCTTGGCCATGTCAAGACGACCCAGAAAGGCGATCTCTGCTATGACCACAAGAGCCACCACCAAAGGCATCAAATTTGACCATTTCTTCTTTGCCACCGATGAAACCCCATCAGTAATCGGTAAGCTTTCTTGGGTCGTCGTCGTCGTCGATGATCCTCTTAAGCCTCTTAGATTTGAAAGAACACCCATCAATCAATATCCCCTGTATTTTGTTTGGATCAGATTTTCCTTTTTCTCTTTGCCGAGAAAGTGGGAGAGAAAAAGAGAGTTTTTTTTTTTTTGTGGGGGTTAACTAAATTTGCTTATGGCTCTAATTCAGACAAAATAGTGAGACTTGAAAACAAGGGTACGAGAAAAGAGAAGGGTTTTGAGTTATGGTTTAGTTTGTGTGTTGGGTTTGGAGCATTTTTTATATCTGACAAACAACAACATGATAAATCTTTGTGCGTTGTTTCTTCAAAGAGAAAAAATGTGTGCGTGTTTTTTTTTTTAAATATTTCAGTATAAAGCAAAGTCTTGAGGATCAACCAAACATAGATACTTTCTTTCTTCACAATTCAAAAGTCCACGTTGAAATACTATTACAGTGTATTTGAATATTCAATACGAATAAAGGAGGGTTTGCGCATTATGAACCACCCACAAAGTCCAATTGAGAAAAGACTGGACCTAAAGGAAAGAACGAAAATTCGAGATCAGAAAACTTTCCGACATTTTTATTATTCTGTTTCTTTTTTCTTTTTTACTTTTTTTTTTTTTTGGGTATAAGAAAGAAGCTTAAATTCAATATATTCCTAGAAAATTGAAATGGATTTTGAATCTTTTGATCATGTTTTTGTATGCTTTAAACAGAGTCAAGTTCGATTTTTTCAATTGTGACAATGAGGCCAATTATATGTAATAATGGCAGGCATTAGTTACAACACTAAATAAAAAGAAAGGGTCACCACGTACTCTTGGTGTGGTGGTCACTCCACAAGTATAAATATTTATAGGATGTGAGAGTAAGGGCCGGGATCCAAGTCTCCAGAAGGGAACTTCACACACGTATACACTTAGATTAGATTATAGTAGAAATTCTATCTTGTATAAAAAATAAAAAAATAATAAAAAAAAGGAGATTGGTATTTACTCTTCGTATGTTTCGGCAATAGTATTTTCTAAAAAAAAAAGTCAATTTTTATAAAACTGTCACTTTTTCCTATATTTGGTAGCAATCTTAAATGAATTGAAAAATAAAATTTTAACTTTTAATACCAGGTTTATAATACATTATATAATCAAAATACAACTACAAAAGTGTCTAACCTTTGTAATTGTAGACTAGGGTTATAAACAGCGAATACTAAACACACACAACCAATGTGAGACAAACATCTCTATTCTTTCTTTTCTTTTCTTTTTGAGTAAACAATAATACTTATTAGAATACACACGAAAATAATAATAGTGTTTTAAACCGGATTTATAATGCATTACATAATCAAAGTACAACTACAAAATGGCCTAACCTTTATAGTTATAGACTAGGCCTTTGACTCTTTTTTTTTTTTTTTTTTTTTGAAAGCTTTTTATACTACCAAATATCCAAAAACACGAAAAATTACCTTTACACAAAGTTTTTCATTAAAACAAATATAGTGGGATAATAAGGCGATCTAATAATTACAAAATTATATTTCCAAAGTTAACTTATCTTTTGATGACAAAAACCTATATCTCATTCTTGATTACTAGTATTATTTAAGGTGACTAGTGGTAGGGGTGAAGATTGCATCGGGGTATAAAGTACACTTTCAAGTCATGTTTATCAACTAACAATTAGGAATTCAAATGCTTATCAACTAAAAGTTGTCATGTTTATCAACTAACAAAAATTAAGCTATAAAAAAGATTTTGGAATTCAAATGCCTCAAAAATAAAAAGTTTTGAGAAAATTACACCTCATCCCAAAAGATATAGCATCGCGCTGTATTTAAACCTCTTTTTTTAAAGCATATATTGTGATGTGATGTGAGATATTACTCTCCCAATTATAGGATTGGCTTTCTCTAAATATAGAACTATCAATATTAACAAAGATTGGAAATTATAAGATGAACCACATATCATGGAATTTCTACCATATTTGCAAGCAATGAATCTAGAATCAGCTTTAGGAAACTTTTGAAAAGTGAGAATAATACCGAGGTGAGGTCACATTTGATTGGTTTGATAAGATGGCTGGACCATAATTGAAATCTTTCCATCTTCTTGAGAAAACTCATCTCACCTTTTCTTGCAAAGAGTTCACATTTCCTTACTACTCACAAAGACACCTAATCTCTCTACATGCTAATCACAGATCATACGTATCAAATGTCTCACATCCGATGCAGTTATCGACTGTGATATTACACTACTAAGAGGCTCATCAAGTCTTAACTATGCATATATCTCACTGTTAAGAGTGAATTTCTTGTTATTTAGAAATTGCAGGAAAGCCTGTAGTTGAAAAATCTAACTTCTGGGTCCCCATAGATTCGAGTGGTACAAAGATTCAGGAAAAATTAAAAGGATTGTACATCTTATAATGGTGATACATTGAGCTTATTGATTTGTTAGTGCTTTGTAAAGTGTGGATTTCTCAATAATTTATATATCTAAATAACAAATGTAGAAACTGATACAGTATACACTACGCCCACTGCAAATTCTCGTATCAACCATATAGTCACAAATACAAAATATGCGTCCGTATATGTAAAACTTAAATTTCAATCTCTTTTTTTTCTTTTTAATCTTTTTTGGCTAGAAACTCAAATTTCAATCTAGTGACATCCTCAAATTTCAATCTAGTGACATCCCCCCTTGTGGGATTTAATTCCGAGTTGAATTCCCTTATTTACACTTAGGATCTGTTTAGATTGAGCTTATTTTTGTTGAAACTGAAAACTGAAATTGAAAACACTATAACAAAATAATTTTTAAATATGTGAATAGTGCCGTGTGACCCATTTTTAATGAAAAAATTGCTGAAAAGTGTAATTTATGGGTCCATAAACAGTGCACAGGTGCACTGTTCGCCGTGGAAAAAGTCAACAAATGCGGGCTTCAAAAAAAAAAAAGTGAAAACGCATATTTCAGCAAAACATGGACGTGGGATGTTGAATCCAAACAGGTACTTAGTGTGTGTTTAGATACCAATGAAAAATTAAAATTATTTTACTATTAAACTTATTTTTGCTATTATTCATAAGTTTCATTGTACTTTTGGTACTATTCATGACCTGCTATACTATTTCAACTAACTTTTACCTTTACCTACAGTATTTTCAATTTCAACAAAATAGGCGATATCCAAACAAACCCTTAACAAAAAAATTAAAAATCAATTAGGCGTGCGTTTGGTTCCAGCTTAAAAAACCAACTTATTTTATTATTTAGCTTATTTTTTGTACTATTCATGAGCCCACTGCACTTTTTGGTATTATTCATGAGTCCCAATATACTATTTCAGCAAAAAGTTTTTAATTTCAGCAATATAAAAGAATCCCAAACAGACCCCTAGGTGTGCCAAATTACATAACACTTCATTATGTTTTATACCTGAATGAAATGTTCAAAAGTTACCAAAAATATCAGTGAGTCTCATTAGGTTGCTGAATCTTATTTTCTGGAGATACATAAATTCAAAATTGATCTATAATATGCAAAACAATGAATCAAAGTATGAAACTAACATACGAAAGTTCAAGAACCCTTGCAGAAGTGTGATATCACTGGAAGCAAAAATATTATACAATACGTGGAACACAACGACATGAATGACAGTCAGCTAGATGCATCCACACGCTAACCCGTATATGTCAATTACATTACCTACTTTATCTGTCTAATAGGAGTTCAAGCTTCACTTTGAAAGCAAAATTGAGGAAAATTATACGAAAAGAAAAGAGAATCAACGAAGATAGATACTAGATACAAGCAAGCTTCATAGCCAATATGAATTTTTTCTTCCTTCGGAATTTTACAAAAATCTCCTATCAGCATTACTACCACATGAACCCCAGCACCTCTATAAGAAATAGTCACCATTTACATCTTTGAAGTTTGTTGATCAACTAGTTTCTGCAATTCTTAATTCGCTTTTCTTTTGGTGTGTCACTGTCAATAGCTATCTATCAAACTTCAGATTCCAAGTCACAACTCAGCTCCCTTTCAAACAATAATGCAGATCAGATTTGGGGCAGACAAAGCTCTCAGGGTGCTCTGACAGCAGTTCATAGGTTCCTTCTTGTTCCCTCTCTGATGAAGCATTACTGACTGTTGCAACATCTGTCATACAAAACTTTCCAAGAGGCACAACCTGAAAGAGCACATTAAGGAGAGGACAAAAGTCAGACTCCAAATAATAACAAGTCTGCAACAAACACATGATCTTAAAGATAGATGTGATAAGCCAAATAGCAGGAACATTTTTTTTTTTTATATCATTACTTGGTCATTGTTTGTAGCATCAACTGAAGCTGTCTTCAACCTTTTCACCATAGACGCACGGCTTGACATCTCTCCTTGGTCTTCATCCTCAAAGTTCTGATCTGAAACCTCTGCAGACAAACCAAAATGCATAAGAACAAATATAAAAGAAATATCACAAATGACTATAAGAATTAACATAATACACCAAACAACTTGCAAGAAAGGGATTTCTACAGCAATCACAAATGCTTGAGTTCTCAATTATCTGGATATGCAAATTAATAAGTGATATTTCTGGACCATCTTAACTGAATCATTTTCAGTCACTTTAAAGACATCATAAGAAATTATTACTTAATGATTCAAGGATACCTGTGGTTTCATCTTAAAATTGCATTGCTGTTACGCATAACCATAGACTTCAGAAATTACTATTTGTATTTTCTTTTTTCTATTTTATGACACTAAATTTACATGCTTTCGGCAATGCATATAAATTAACATTTTTTGTGCCCAAGGAACAAGGATTTGATAGTGCCACATTATGGTTTGCCTGGCTTTTGCCAAAGCAAATGTATTTAAAATTTATAAAACCTGTTAGCATATTGTCATTGTACTGTCACCGAGAGACTAGGGTTAACCTGACTCATATATATACCTTACTTAGGGTTCATTGTAAATACAAATTCATCGTGATAAAGATGTTATTGTCTAGGCTTTCTGCTATGGACGTAGGCCATCAGGCTAGACTACGTGAACTCCTGCAATTTTTTTTCTAAAACTCCTGTGTTATCGTTTTCTCTTGCTTCACTCTTTCTCAATCTACAATATACATCACTCTCTCTTGTTCTCTAGATTTCAAGAAAAAAATAAGACCATGAAGATGCCCAAATGAACTGGATATTTTTTTCAACTGTTGCAGGCTTAACCCATCTACACTGTAACATAATGATGTGTAACCAGAGTTTCTACAAACAGAATTTGTAACCAAGATATATTTCTAGATGATTATTCAAAATAGTAAAGCTGTTCATCTAATATGCACCATAACCACAGAATCATCACATAAAAAACTTTTAAGGATAGATAAACATACAAATATCCACAACTAAACACAGAACACCAAACTTCAAATATGCTAAAAATCATCACATGTATCCAATTACAAAGCATAGGAAATTTTTTGCAGCCCTATGACCTTGACCCCAGAACAATAACACTAAGATATCCCTGTGACATCCAAGGATTACTAGCATAAATATAGAAAAATGAATATGTAAGGGAAAAAGAGATAATGGGTACACTAAAAACTATGCTTCACCCTTCCTATTCATTCAATTACAAGAATTGTTAAACAACCCAAGGAAAATAAGTTCCTCTTTCCCCCACCCCCCCCCCCCCCCCCCAAAAAAACTCTCAGTGCCACCTTTCTAATTTTAGCATTCTCATAATATTTTGTGCTAGCTTTGGTCAAGAAAATTTTAGTGCATGAAATTTCACTTCCCAATGCATTCAGCACATGTTAAGAAGCCATCAGACCCCAGTTCATAAATTCATAGTGCAGATATCTGGGAAATTTAAAATAAGTCCAATAGTTCATTGAACTTCAATCTATTGACATAAGTGGGGAAGAACAGATCAACTTGTACTAATATCCATGCTATTTTCCAGTTGGTACTTAAATTGCCTCTCTAAATGTCAAGATAAAACTCTTATCATAAAAAAAATAAAATTAAAAATTAAAAAAAAAAAGGGATAAAAACTCTTATCAGAGAAAAAAAAAAAAGTCTAGATAAAAACGAATGGAAAAGGGGCACTTTTATTTGAAAAAAATGGTTAAACCAGACTCATCAGCTGCTATTCTTGTCCAAGTTCAGTAGTATCAACTATCAAGTATTGAAAATTACATTTATAGAGCAACCAAGCAACTTGCTAAAAAAAGCTCCAACGTGAGATTTGAGGTGCTTGGGCAAAGAACAAAGCAGATATTCTTAATTTCCAGGTCAATTTTTCTTGAGACCTTAAAATGAGATCTATACTATTAGTATTATTAGAGCCTTTATAAGTTAAGCCAGTAATGCAACTAAAAAGCTTATTTTATCATAATTCCAACCTGAGAAAAGTGGAGACATTTAATTTTCATGCCACCCATTTTTTGGGGGGGTGTTGAAGTGGTTTTATCAAGTCTGCCTGCAATAAATATACACTTCTCTAACAACCTCTACCATTAGTCAGTATCCTTGGAAATCGAACAATTTTGTTCAGACAACTATTTTTTACCTAGTGAATGACTTGCAGGTGTGTGTGTGTGAGAGAAAGAGAGAGATAGAGAGGCATGTGTATATGCATATAACAAATGAAATTAGGGATTGAAACTTGAAAGAATATATTGGTAATTATGCCGTGGAATAACTGTTGTATACAAGCTGAGAAGGGAAAAGCTGGAAAAGCAAAGCTAGTTAAAATTACCTGTAATGTTGCCAACCAAATCCTGATGGCATGGAAGACAAACAGAGTGCTGCTCCAAACCTCTCAAAGATCCACGGGAGGAAGTGAAATTCTCTTTTAAGAGGACTGCTTTATTGCAAACTATCCCATGTCCTCGGGCATCAGGAGATCTCACAGTCCGCTGTTTACTTGAAGATGTAAACCGGCGTATCCATGGAGTTCCTAAAACAACATGAGAATCAGCAGTGCTGTTCGAGAAAGCATCATTTCTTTCAAAGTTAATCTTCTGCCAGCAGCCATCTCGTAGAACAAAAAACTGACCATGAATGAAGAAAAAATAAGATTACAACACCAGGGGTCTGCATAAGACGAGGAAAACAGACATTGGACATACTGAACATATGCAATCATTTAATTTCTAACCTGGTCTGAAGAATTACGAGTTTTTGCTTGAGGTTTTTCAGATGAAGATGCCCTCCACATGTTATCTTGTGAGCGCAAACCGCGCAAATGCATGGAACGGTGCAACTCAGTAACAAATGATGCCTCTAAAGAACCAAGATATGAACTGTGCTTCTCATCTGTCCACTCTGTCAACTGCCCCTCCTACAAAAATACCAATATGATGGCTAAATATTTTTTGACCAACAATGGAAGAGTAGAGCTTTTTCATTAGTTACTGAGCAAAGACGTTAAAAAGAAAAACAAAAATTCATAAACCACAAATGAAATCTTTTAATTTTAAACCCAACATATTGACGAAGATCCTGCTAACATGCTTTTACACTTCTTCTTATCCATTGGCAAGCAATGGAGGAAATTTTCAAGTGCAAATACTATAACCCAGGCTCAAGGACCAGGTGGTAAAACACTTAATTCTGCCCTGAGGAAGATAAGCATCATAGTAGCAAAAACCTATCCTGTAGCAACATATTGATTTCATCCCTCATGAAAAAGCTTACACTGTAAGGTTCAACGTACACTACAGGATGGAAATTCTGCACTATTTATTAAGAAACCTGGGAGAAAAATCCCCTGTTCCTGTCTGGAGTACACTGCTACTTATAGGCTTAATCCCCTATTCCATGGAGGAATTAGTAACAAAGACCCACCATGCGGGGACCATCAGCATATCCAGATTCAATGGGGGCCTGATATCCAATGGCTGTAAGCAAAAGCAGAGTGGTTCTACTTTCTCAAAACAGGAAACTCAAATATCTAAGGCATAACATCATAGCCCTTAATTATTCACAAGAAAAACATAAAACAGCTCTTAATAAGATCAGTTGAATTCATGGCTCAACTAAGTATTCAGATCAAATCAAGTGATTACATATTTGGAATCAATATGAACAATTTTTTTTTTTTTAAATACAAAAAACAATCTTTTTAATTTTTCATTCTCTGACTGCATCATGAGCACTGAATGATATTCACCACCCAAAAATATTTGAACCTTGTTGCCCTTAAAGATTATTTGCATCTACTCTGTACCTTTCTGAAGATTTAATTCTCATTACAACCTATGTCATAGGTAATTATCCTTCCTTTGACGCAATGTCCACTGTATGTTAAGATTTATATTTAACCTTTTTTAAGGAGCAAAAGTGGGGTTTTTATA
Source organism: Quercus robur (assembly GCF_932294415.1). Taxonomy (NCBI): domain Eukaryota; kingdom Viridiplantae; phylum Streptophyta; class Magnoliopsida; order Fagales; family Fagaceae; genus Quercus; species Quercus robur. The sequence goes on from NC_065544.1 coordinate 38,051,652, forward strand.
GTGCTCTGCCAAGTATTTATAGCCTCCAATCTTGAAAATCAGGAGGATCTGGTGGTCTAAACAAAGCAAGGGGAATACGAATTAAAAACCTTAAATATATTGACAGGTTATAGTATTATCTAAAATATACTTTAGTAATATAGAACCTAAAACATCAATGTTAGCCACCTTGTTATTCATATAATCATATTACCAGCTTGTGCAAAAGGGAAATGAGGGTTGTGATGTTCTCTTTTAGGTTTTATTAACTGTGTTATTTATATAATCAAAGTTAACAACCATATGTTCCTCCACAAAAAAAAAAAAAAAAAAAAAAAAAAATAACAACCTTATTATTCATATAATTCTTTTAGCTCCACAATCAGAGACAGACGTACATTGAGGGCAATAGGGTCCATGGCTCCCCCTGCCTCTATCTCGCTCGAATTTAAATTTTCTTATTATACATATAATTACATAAATATTTCATTTTGGTCCCTAGAAATTACATCTGACCCCAATAATCTAATTGGCTCAAAGAGACCACACCCAAAAAAAAAAAAAAAAAAAAACTGGTCCGTGACGTGTGCTTTTAACATAAAACTTTTTATATATATTATTTTCTAAGTTTTTTTTTTTTTTTTTTTTGGTGTTTTACGCAATTAAAATCCTTTAGTAAAACAAAATCTTTTCCTAATCAACAAAAAAAGGGGACAAACTGAGAAATAAGAGACTAAGAGCTTCAAGCAAGTTTACTCTTTTATTTCTATTATAAAGGTAGTTCCTTGCTATCAGATATGTGCATGTGTACTTTTTTAATCAATATTTCATGTAAATTTTTTTTTTTTTTTAATTGATGGAGATGATAGTAGATCCGAAACACACATATGGGTTTTATTTAATCATCATTTTTTATTGAATTTTGCCAACAATTCATGGTTGGTATGAAGTATGAACTAGAAAATTAACAACCTACCAACTAGTTTATAGAGTGGTTGCACTTGTGCTTACTCTTCTAAATTCCATTCCAACTATGGAACAAGCTTTTTTTTTTTTTTTTTCCTGAAATATTGTTAAAACTGGGCTTCAAAACAGCAAAGGAAGGCTATTTTCTAAATGAATATTTGATTATATAAATTGAAATGGAAATTACTGCAAAAATCTTAGTATATAAAAATAAATTATTTTCAGAATTTAAAATAATGTCAAATTTCATGATATTTGATTGGTATACAGTGTATTAATAAATAATTATTTAGTGTTTTTTTATATTATTTATATTTAATTACCAATTTAGCATTGAACAGATGCTAGTTTTATTTTCCATGTATTAATTTAGTCTTGAACCTTTGTGTGTGTCTCTATACACACACATATAAATATAAATTATATATATATATATATATATTTAACCATTAGCACCACAATTATAACTAATATTTTTAAGAAGAGAAAAAAATGACAAGGCACAAATCTATTATGAACAGAGAAAATTATAACATTTTAAAGGGAAATTATAAATTAAAAAAAAATAGAAGTGAAATCATTTTATATATTTCTTTTTTTATAATACTCATTTCACACAAAATTTACTAATAAAATTTTTTTTAAAATATATTTTAAAAAAATCCAATGCGCTGCAAAAAAAAATAAAAAAATTGTATGATTCAGCAGATAATCTCAAGAAATCAAACAAATAGGTACAGTACTAACACAAAATTCAGAATATATTTTTTTTTTTTTAATTTATGAAAAATATCGGGAAATTGTGAACGTGAAAGTTGAAAAAAAGGAAATTACCGGCGGTGGAATTTTAGAATGAGGCGAAGAAGGTTGTGTGGAAGCAACGGCGTCGACGGTGATGGCGGAGGAGTCGGAGTTTGTCCGAGTCAACTCGACCCGGCAACCCCGAGTTGCGTCAGGATCCGGAATATTCGGCCGGAGATTCTCTCCCATTCTTTATTTCTATTCTTGTACCGAAAAAAATAGTGTCAAAAACAAAATTTTTCTCCAAAAAAAATTAAAAATTAAAAATTTAGAGGAGAAATTATCAATTTCAATTTTGTGTTTAGCAGAGAAAACTCAAAGCCCTCTGTCTCTCTCTCTTTGTTTCGGTCTCTCTGACGAAGAAGAGAGAAAATGTGAGAGAGAGAAAGAGAGGGTGTTGTGTTATATTTTTTTTTTTTAGTTAAGAGTGGGGGCCAGTAAAGGCTCCACATGGCGTCGCTTTTACACGTGTCAGTGCTATCAGCCGAACGCCACGTCAGCCAGGGGGCGATAATATCTTCGGGCCGTTGTCAACCAGATATTTTGTTGGTTTTTTAGTTACTACATTTTTCTAATAAAAGCCTTTCCTTTTTGTGAGTTTGTGAATTATTGTTGTAATCATATATATATATATATATATATAAAATTGTGAATGGTCCTAAATGTACCTGTACATATGCACACACGATGTTACACACTAGTAGGCTACCTAATAATATACTAGTATTAAAAATATAAGTAATTAATATGATCATGATTAATTAAAATTTAAATGTTAAAATAAATTAAAATTTTCTCAAAAATCATTGAAATTGCACGACAAAATATTATTGCAACAACAATAAAGATCCTTAGTTCTGAGACTTTGAAATCTATTATTATGAATACTCAATGAAATTAATTAACCACGTATATTTTTTCATACTTATTTTAAATCATACAAACTAATGTATCTTGTTTCACTGCTTCAATTAGTATTATTTTAAGTATATCTTTGCTTCTTCTTCATTTTTCCATTTCTTAGGAGTGTGTCTGTTCATGGGAGAGTCTAGGGAAGGGAATCAAGAGGCTATCTAATGTCACCCTTCCAAAGCCTTCATCGTTAACCCCTCTCACTTCGGACTTAATTTTGGAAATATCTAAACAAGAGGAATGGATATATATTCCCCTCTTCCTTGCTTAATTTTTAAAACATTCAAACAAAGGGAAGAGATAATCATTTCCCTTCCCTCTCATTTCCTTTCCTTTACTTCCCCTTCATACCCTCTACTGTCTTATTTCTCCAAACTTCCAAACACGTGGTTAACTCAAATGAAATAACTATTTCTTAGTGATTCATTAAGTACTTTTTTTTTTTTTTTTGCACATGATTAAATAATTTTAATCAACATTCACTCATCTTTGTATCAATATGAGCCACCCTTATCTATAAACAAATTCATTCATTTTGATTACTACGCTTTAATAACTTTTCACTTACATATCATAACATTTCCATTTTAGGTATACTAATTTTATGAATATTTACTTCTTAATAGCCCAAAATTCAATACCATATTTCATGCTTAGTCATATAGTAGTCTTGTAAAACTTATCTTTAACTTGATAAATAATGCTATGCTTACATAATACTATCAATACAAGTCTCCACATTATATATCTTACTATTATCCTATGATCCACGTCCTATTTGATATTTTTATCTTTATAAATTATTGATTCAAGATACCAAAGCATTTACTCTTCAACTATCCCTTGACCATCAAATTTTGCAACACCTCTATCTTTGTTTATCCTTTTACTAAACTTGCATTCTACATACTCCATTTTACACCTACTTAACCTAAATCCTCGTCCAGATTTCCAAATTTGCATCAACTCTACAACTAATTTCATTTATTAAAATCTTTTGCAAAAAGTATACACCAAAAGACTCTAATTTGAATTGGTCTAATAAGTTCATCCATAACTAGTAGTGTAGTACATATATAGATATACAAACTTTAAAATCATTGTGATAAAAACTTACTTGTGATGCTTACAATTGTTCTCACATGAAAATTTTGATAAAGAAGTTTCACCTACAATAAAATTAGCTTAAATTTTTATTTTTTTATTTTTTGAAAAGATAGTTATAGTCCTGGACTCTTTTATTAGTTGGAAAAAAAATCTGTAAATATGTAAAATAAAATAACAAAAAAAAATTTGTCCACAAGGCATAAAAGAGAAAATTAATTTAAATAATATACGATATAAAGAGATTGACATTTGGCATAACCACTAGGACACATATATCATATAAAAAATAAAGATATGCTATGATACCATTGTCTATTAAAAAAAAAAAGGATTTTAAGTTATATATATAAGATAAGAGTTTGTGAAGAATTAAAATAAATATTAAATTTAGAAAAAGTAAAATTTAACGACAAAATAGAATCTATTCCAAATCTAGGGGTGTGAGAATCAGGCGGTGGTGATGATGCAGCTTGTGCCTTCGCAAACTCCAAAGGACTGTCCAATCGTTAGCAAGCATAAACGAGTTACGTAAGAAGGTCAAGTCAATAAAATTAAAAAATTTTAATTATTAAAAAAAAGTGTTTTTTTTTTAATATTTAAATTTCTTGGTAAGAAAGAAATGAATATTATCCAGAGGGGTCCAGATACAAAGGTATAAGATTAAGATATGAGAGGCCAAAGCAATCATACGGTTGGAATAGAAACCAAGATATTATGTTATGCATGTAACCCTGTAATTGGAGGAGTTCGTGAAAAATATCTAGCATAATAAACAAATCAATTCCGATTTCCGAGTAAGTCGTAAAGCTTGCTTGCTTGCCCCCTTTGAATTCGTAGAATGTCAATGGCATGGGTCATAAATCATAATTGAATCACACCATTGATGGGATTTGGAATCAATCACGTGAACTTGTCTTGTCATGCACGACATCATATTCGATGATAATCCTATTAATTCAAGGGGATAAATTATATAATACTATTTGTTGGATATTAATATGATGAGTTGGATACGTCCATCTTTCACATATTTTTTGTACACGTATCTAATTTAACATTCAAGACAATTCATGTTAGCTCATTAATCACCATAATTAAAAAGAATAAAATAATATTTCTCATTCTCAATATGAAATTAAACATTTTCACTAATTCGTCATCTTCCATATTCACTTCCACATATTTATATTTATTTTATAACATTAATTCATTTTAATTATTTAATATTAAAATGCTCCAACATATATACGTGTGTGTATATATATTGAGAAGTGCTACATCCACAACATTTTTACAACAAATCATGGATGGTTAGTTATTATTGGTTTAAATTTGAATTTAGCGTTGAGATTACTTTTTTAATCTAACAATAACAACAAGTAACAACTTGCCATTTAGAATTTGTTGTAAAAATATTGTGGATATATCATTTCTCATATATAAATATATATATATATATATTTCTTTTTTGGGTTCAGCTAATAACTTAATATATACTCTTTGGTCATACACATTAATATCTATTTTTATAAAATTTTTATAAAAAATTGAAAAAATTGTCAAAAAAGTTAAATCATTTTTTTTTTTGCTTTTTCATAAAAGAAATTTCTAAAATAGTTTATTAACATATGCTCTAAGAGCATATGTTAGTAAAACCCACACACACATATATAATGAATTATATGAAGGTTTTTTTTTTTTTTTTTTAAATTAGGTATAAACATTAAACTCTATAAAGAGATAAAAGGATAAGGTATATAATGAATATTAAGAGCCTAATTTTTTTTTGTGTAATTTAATTCGGTAAGAAATAAGAACTTGAGTTTAGTACTCCTATGCACTAAGACCCAAAATGATAAGTGAGCCTAAAATCATAGATTTGTAGACAAATTAGAGAAGTAATTTGAAATTTGAATCACTCATGGGTCATGTCTTAAAAGTAGTAGTAGTATTTAACAACTGGAATTCATCGTTACATCTACATAATGCATATATGTGGTTCTTTTTTTCTTTTTTGTTTGTCAATGAAATGTATATCTGTAGTTCTGTACAATCGGCAGGAGATGGCCCGTCTGATTCCTTTATTTGTTGTGTACGTCTATCTGAATAAGAAATTATTTATTTTGCAAAAGATAAAAAGGAAGAACCTAATAGGCATATATACTTACCCCAAGATCAAATGTAAATCTTATATATCGCCAAGAGTCCTGATTTAAAGACACTATCAAATTTTTCTATCGGGAAGAGCCTGGTTTCAAAACCTTTCTCCCCAATTTATTTTATATATATATATACACACATATATGGTTTTTAAGTACGGTTATACAATATGAACTTCTAACTTACATTAGTATTGAGTATGGACCTGGTCAGATAGTGATACATGTCTAAAAGTAGATACATATCATCATCTTAACAAGTCCAGTACTATTGGACACTGGATTTAAGCCTGACCCATTAAGTATTCAATGGTGAGAAATATATCTTAAAAACTACAAAAATTCGAGTTTGGGCTTAGTTGATTCTATATCAATTCTGGCAATTTCAAGTTATATATATATATATATATATATCCTTATTTATATCCTATATATAAGGTCCGTTTGGATACGACTTATTTTTGCTGAAAATTGAAAATACTGTAGCAAAATAATTTTTAAATGTGTGAATAGTGCCATGAGACCCATTTTTAATGAAAAAATGGTTGAAAAGTGAAGTTTGTGAGATCCGTGAACAGTGCATGAGTGCACTATTCACGGGAGAATAGTCAAAAGTTGCGGCTTAAAAAAAAAAAAAAAAAACGTGCAAGTGCTAAACACAGACGCCAATAAGTCAGATCCAAATGGGCAAATAATTAAATTTTTTTATAAAAGAAATTATGGAAAAGTCCTATTCTTTCGGTTGAGAAACAAACTTACTTGTACAATCATTTTTTATTTTAATGTAAATGAGCCAGATCGGAGTAGGTGATTAAGGTTCTAAATGCACCAAATTGAGTTGAGTATTAAAAGTTTAGGTTTGTTCATTTAATTTCATTTCGATCACAAGCCGAGCTTATGCTCATAACCAACAAAATTACAAGTTTAAGCTTGATTTATATTATATATAGTTAATCAAGTTTCATGTTCACAAGTTTGTTCATAAAAATATTATTATGTTTGAACTTGGCTCATTTAATAATCTAGCCTAAAATAGGGTTTGAACTTAGTTTGTTTGCTAAACAAATGAATATAAACAAGCTCTTTCTCAAATCAGGCTCAAACATATCATAAATAGTTTGGTTTATTTACAATCTTAAGACTGTATACAACATGTTCATTTATGCCAAGCAAAACATTGACCTACCAAACAATTCTCTATTTTTCCATAGTCAATTCCCGTAATTTCAAGTTATCTACTATAATTTACCCATAAAACTTTACAAAAAAACGATTATTCCAAAGGAGCTAATCTTTTAACCTAACAAAAAAAATGGTGGAGGGAAAAACACGTGAAAAGTTAGGGTAGTCCTAGATTTCAGATTTGAATGGGAAGAAGGTCGCCTTTATTTTATTTATAACCATCCATACTACGACAAAATGTAACTTACATTTCAGGTGGGACTCTGACTCATGGCAGCCATGCACATATATGGTCCTACCTAGGCGGCTTATTTTCTGTGAAAGTAGGAATATATTATTCACAATAAGCACATGCAGTGTCAATGAGATTAACTTGCGTAAGACCGAAAGCTCTATTTTCTGAATTCCATCTTTAAAAAATAGCCAAAAAAATCAACCTATGACTTCAAAATATACTTACATGACAATCAAAAAAAAAAATTACATATACTATTACACATAAAGTACATGTAACTTTATTTTGAAGTCACGATTTTATATGCAAAAATAAACTTGTGTATCTCTTTTTTAAGAAATAGTTTCAACTTATGATGTTCGTTTTTAATGATTGTTCTTCATCATCAGACCAAAATGTCAATTAGTTTTTTGTGTAGACAGGAATCGAATCCCAAATCTCTTATTCGACTATAAAAAAAAATAATAAAAAAATAATCGGTTGAGCTAATGAAAATCCATTATCTGCACTTTGTATGCAACAAAAAGCATGAACTAACAATTAGATTTTTTTTTTTTTTTTTCTCGTTTCCTTCTTCTTGTTCAAGTAGTGTACTAAAGAAGTAAAAGAATAGTATTTCCTATTATTGGATTGGAGATATTTTGAGAAAAAGGATAAGAAGGCACTCCTAGATATAGGCATATAGCCTTAATCGCAAGCAACACGTATGGATTAGAATGGGACAGAATGTGTGCATTTTCAGATTTAATTTAATCCCACGTCCTCCGGAGCCCAAGGGAATTTTAGGCTGTGGCTTATGGGTCAAACAAACTGATTCCCTGCACATATGAACACGTTAAAATGCAAATATACTTCTTACGCAAGTTTCCAACCTAGACCGCCCATAGAGAATTTAGTAAGTACTACTGTACTAGCTTATAGCCTTATGGGTCAACCATTCTGATTTTCCAAATCCTATGAATAGTTTAAAATGCATGTATACTTCTTAGGCAAGTTTCCTAGATAGACCAATTCTTAATCACACTTTTACTGAATACATGTATTAAGTATTAACTTTGAATTTTTTAAGAAAATAAATTTTAGAGATTTTATGTTAAATAAGAGATTTGTGATTCAATATCTGCTTATATTAAAAATCAATTGATATTTTGGTTTGATGATAAAAACAATCAATTTATCGTGAAGCGGATGTCGTTAATTTATTCATTTGTTTGGTGGTTTTGATTCCCTAGTATATTCCATCAATTCTTTGTCGGGATTTACTGAAGTATTGATCAGAAGCTGGATTGCATGATGGTGGTGTGGGAAAATATCTTCATTCTTTGGCATATACCCACCCAAATTAGACTACTACAACTCTCGCTCTCACTGACATTTTATTTTTCCTTCACGACACAAGCAATGGCCAAGGAAAACTGATATTATTTCCCTTAAAATGTCTATAGTATAGCATGTGTGGTAGCACTTTAATGAGCCTACTTATTTCTCCTATTTCAAATATATTCCCCAATTGGAATAGATTCATTTTATAATTTAGAATTCATATTAAATACTATTTTTAATGAGCCGACCTATTTCTCCTATTTTTTATTTGGAATAGATTTATTTTACTGATTTGAAATCATGTTAGATATTGTAAATCTAGAAGTATATCAAGTGTTATGTCTTTCAATTTAAAAAAAAAAAATTAAATAATGTAGTACTTGCTTCCAAACCTAGCTAAAATTATTTATTCATAAAAGTATGTTATTTATTTACCTTGATCCCTTCGAATGCTATGGCAATAATAATAATCACATCAACCTCTTCTCCCATCCTGACAAGAATGTGCTATATGCAAAGATGGTGCATATAGGTAAGAGATTTCTTAATGAATGGGTAGAATTTTAGGAATTTCATGGTGAAATTACCCTAAAAACCTAAAAACTTAAAGATGGTATTAATTCAAGATTTTAAACCATTAACAAATGCTGCAATATCTTTTACTGATCAAGTTGAATCCAACTCATTCATTTTTTTTCATGTTCATGGATGGAAGCAATGAATGAAGAATGAGATTTAAATGAAAATTAGTAAAAGTAGAAAGTTCAAATAAGAGTACGGAATAGTCAATAACCACATAATTTAATAGTACTTCTCAAATCCTTTTAAAGCATGAAAGTTAGAGATTTTATGGATTGGAAAATACCAACCTCAAGGGTTTAGACAGAACATATATATATTCTTTCCATTAAAACCCTATAACTAATACCAAAGTTGAAAAGAATCTAATAACTGCATTAAGGTACAAATAAGCCTACCAAATATGACTCATAGGAAAAAAATAAAATAAACTCTCTTTTTCAATATGAGATTAAACATTTTCACTAATTCGTCATCTTCCATATTCACTCGCACGTTTTTACATTTATTTTATAACATTAATTCATTTTAATTATTTAATATTAAAATGCTCCAACATATATATATGTGCATGTGTGTATATATATTGAGAAGTGCTACGTCCACAACGTTTTTACAACAAATTATGGATGGTTAGTTATTATTGGTTCAAATTTGAATTTAGCATTAAGATTACTTTTTTAATCTAACAATAACAACCAATAACAACTTGCCGCTTAGGATTTGTTGTAAAAATGTTGTGGATATATGATTTCTCATATATATATATAAATATATATATTTGGGTTCAGCTAATAACTTAATATATACTCTTTGGTCATACACATTAATATCTATTTTTATAAAAAAATTTCAAAAAAAGCTAATCATTTTTTTTGCTTTTTCATAAAAGAAATTTCTAAAATAGTTTATTAACATATGCTCTTAGAGCATATGTTAGTAAAACCCACACACACATATATAATGAATTATATGAAGGTTTTAAAAAAAAAAAGTTATAAACATTAAACTCTATAAAGAGATAAAGGGATAAGGTATATAATGAATATTAACTATTAAGAGCCTAATTTTTTTTTGTGTAATTTAATTCGGTAAGAAATAAGAACTTGAGTTTAGTACTCCTATGCACTAAGACCCAAAATGATAAGTGAGCCTAAAATCATAGATTTGAAGACAAATTAGAGAAGTAATTTGAAATTTGAATCACTCATGGGTCATGTCTTAAAAGTAGTAGTATTATTTAACAACTGGAATTCATCGTTACATCTATATAATGCATATATGTAGTTCTTTTTTTCTTTTTTGTTTGTTGATGAAATGTATATCTGTAGTTCTGTACAATCGGCAGGAGATGGCCCGTCTGATTCCTTTATTTGTTGTGTACGTCTATCTGAATAAGAAATTATTTATTTTACAAAACATAAAAAGGAAGAACCTAATAGGCATATATACTTACCCCAAGATCAAATGTAAATCTTATATATCGCCAAGAGTCCTGATTTAAAGACACTATCAAATTTTTCTATCGGGAAAAGCCTGGTTTCAAAACCTTTCTCCGCAATTTATTATTATTATTATTATTATTATATATATATATATATATGGTTTTTAAGTACGGTTATACAATATGAATTTCTAACTTGCATTAGTATTGAGTATGGACCTGATCAGATGGTGACACGTGTCTAAAAGTAGACACATATCATCATTTCAACAGGTCCAATACTACTGGATACTGGACTTACGCCTGACCCATTAAGTATTCAATGGTGAGAAATATATCTTAAAAACTACAAAAATTCGAGTTTGGGCTTAGTTGATTCTATATCAATTCTGGCAATTTCAAGTTATATATATATATATATATATATCCTTATTTATACCCTATATATAAGGTCCGTTTGGATACAACTTATTTTTGTTAAAAATTGAAAACACTGTAGCAAAATAATTTTTAAATATATGAATAGTGCCATGGGACCCATTTTTAATGAAAAAGTTGTTGAAAAGTGAAATTTGTGGGATCCGTGAACAGTGCACGAGTGCACTGTTCACGGGAGAATAGTCAAAAGTTGCGGCTTTAAAAAAAACAAAAAAACGCGCAAGTGCTAAACACAGACACCAATAAGTCAGATCCAAATGGGCAAATAATTAAATTTAAAAAATATATATATATGAAAAAGTCCTATTCTTTCGGTTGAGAAACAAACTTACTTGTACAATCATTTTTTATTTTAATGTAAATGAGCCAGATCGGAGTAGGTGATTAAGGTTCTAAATGCACCAAGTTGAGCTGAGTATTAAAAGTTTAGGTTTGTTCATTTAATTTCATTTCGATCACAAGCCGAGCTTATGCTCATAACCAACAAAATTACAAGTTTAAGCTTGATTTATATTATATATAGTTAATCAAGTTTCATGTTCACAAGTTTGTTCATAAAAATATTATTATGTTTGAACTTGGCTCATTTAATAATCTAGCCTAAACTAGGGTTTGAACTTAGTTTGTTTGCTAAACAAATGAATATAAATAAGCTCTTTCTCAAATCAGGCTCAAACATATCATAAATAGTTTGGTTTATTTACAATCTTAAGACTGTATACATCATGTTCATTTATGCCAAGCAAAACATTGACCTACCAAACAATTCTCTATTTTTCCATAGTCAATTCCCGTAATTTCAAGTTCTCTACTATAATTTACCCATAAAACTTTACAAAAAAACGATTATTCCAAAGGAGCTAATCTTTTAACCTAACAAAAAAAATGGTGGAGGGAAAAACACGTGAAAAGTTAGGGTAGTCCTAGATTTCAGATTTGAATGGGAAGAAGGTCGCGTTTATTTTATTTATAACCATCCATACCACGACAAAATGTAACTTACATTTCAGGTGGGACTCTGACTCAGGCTCATGGCAGCCATGACATGCACATATATGGTCCTACCTTGGCGGCTTATTTTCTGTGAAAGTAGGAATATATTATTCACAATAAACACATGCAGTGTCAATGATATTAACTTGGGTAAGACCGAAAGCTCTATTTTCTGAATTCCATCTTTAAAAAATAGCAAGTTGTCAAAGCTATAATGCATTAACATCAATAACTTATTTGTTTAAATCTCGGAATGGAAAAAAATAAAAATAAAAAGTTCCAATAGTAAGTTGCTTACACCATAATAATGTTTGTAGTCCATTCATTAAGCACAAAAAAAAAAAAAAAAAAAAAAAAAAAAAAAAATTCAACCTATGACTTCAAAATATACTTACATGACAATAAAAAAAAAAAAATTTACATATACTATTACACATAAAGTCCATGTAAGCAGTGGCGGCGCCACTCAGAGTGCAGGGTGTTCCCAGGAACACCCTGACTTAAAAAAAAAACAAAAATTATATATAATAATTTAAATTTTTTTATTTGTTTACCCTTAAAGAAAAAATAGGAACACCCTCAAGCCCTATCGGGAACACCCTTAAAATTTTTATGCCAAACAAATTTTGAACTAAAATCTAAAAAAGAAAAAATTGTAACAGAGAATTTGAAAAAAAAAAAAAAAAAAAAGATTGAAAAAATATTCTGTTTCCTCACTCTTACGTCGGTTTTTCATCCTCTTCTTCGTATTTGTCTCTGCTACGCATTTCTTCTTATTTTTCTTTGTTTCGCCGGCCTCTGTTTCTACAGCCCCTTCATCTTCTTCATTTATTTCTCAACGTGTCTGTCTCTCCCTTTAGTTTTGGTACACTCACTTGAAAGTGGAAAAGTAGTCAGTCAAGAACCAAGTGACAACTGACAAGACTTCAAAGCAAAACGTGTGGAGGTGAAAAAAAGATTGAAAAAAAATAAATAAATAAACTTATAATGAAAGACTAAAATGGGCTACAACTGTAAGCAAGATGTGTGGAGGTGAAAAAAGAATGAGTAAAAAAAAATATTAATATTTGTTTTGGTAACTTATTATAATTTTAAAAATAAAATTTTAAAAAATGTTAGCTATGGCTCAACTATTGTAAAATGCATTCTTCATTGCTGCTAATACTTTAACTCCACCAAAAAATATAAAAAGTTGCCAAAGTGATATATTGAGTTACTAGAAATATAACTTTGTATATTGTATAAAATAGTAAAAAATAACGGTAAATCCAAAACGGTACACCGGTATTGATCAATAATTAATAATTTAATTAACTAATACATTATAAAAGACAAACAAATTAAATTATATTATGCTAAACAATAATTAATAATTTAATAATTAATGAAACAACGATACAACAAATTATAGTTTATAAAAGACAAACAAATTTATGAAACAACTAAACAATAATAATTAATAATTTTATTAATATTTCAAATGAACTTATATTTTATAGTACATGTACCTTTGTTCATTTCTTTTCTTTTCATTTTTTTCTTTTTGAGGTTTTTCGTTGTACAGAATACAAATTTGTTTTGGTTTTAAGAATTTTTTTTTTAAGGCCAAATCTTGAATTTCGGTCGGAATTTACCGAAACACCCGAAATAGACTAAAATAACTCGAAATTTTTTCAAAGTGGAATAGGAACACCCTAGACAAAAATCCTAGAGTCGCCACTGCATGTAAGTTTATTTTGAAGTCACAATTTTATATGCAAAAATAAACTTGTGCACCTCTTTTTTAAGAAATAGTTTCAACTTATAACGTTCGCTTTTAATGATTGCTCTTCATCATCAAACTAAAATGTCAATTAGTTTTTAGTATAGGTAAGAATCGAATCTCAAATCTCTTATTCGACTATAAAAAAAAATAATAATCAATTAAGCTAATTAAAATCCATGTGCACTTTGTATGCAACAAAAAGCGTGAACTAAAAATTAGATTTTTTTTTTTTCTCGTTTCCTTCTTCTTGTTCAAGTAGTGTACTAAAGAAGTAAAAGAATAGTATTTCATATTATTGGTTTGGAGATATTTTGAGAAAAAGGATAAGAAGGCACTCCTAGATATAGGCATATAGACTTAATCGCAGCAACACGTACGGATTAGAATGGGACAGAATGTGTGCATTTTCAGATTTAATTTAATCCCACGTCCTCCGGAGCCCAAGGGAATTTTAGGCTGTGGCTTATGGGTGATTCCCTGCACGTATGAACACGTTAAAATGCAAATATACTTGTTACGCAAGTTTCCAACCTAGACCGCCCATAGAGAATTTAGTAAGTACTACTGTACTAGCTTATAGCCTTATGGGTCAACCATTCTGATTTTCCAAATCCTATGAATAGTTTAAAATGCATGTATACTTCTTAGGCAAGTTTCCTAGATAGACCAATTCTTAATCACACTTTTACTGAATACATGTATTAAGTAATAACTTTCTTTTTCAAAAAAAAAAAAAAAAAAGTAATAACTTTGAATTTTTTAAGAAAATAAATTTTAAAGATTTTATGTTAAATAAGAGATTTGTGATTCAATACTCACTTATATTATAAATCAATTAATATTTTGGTTTGATGATAAAAACAATCAATTTAACGTGAAGCGGATGTTGTTAATTTATTCATTTGTTTGGTGGTTTTGATTCCCTAGCATATTCCATCAATTCTTTGTCGGGATTTATTGAAGTATTGATCAGAAGCTGGATTGCATGATGGTGGTGTGGGAAAATATCTTCATTCTTTGGCATATACCCACCCAAATTAGACTACTACAACTCTTGCTCTCAACTGAAGTATTGATCAGAAGCTGGATTGCATGATGGTGGTGTGGGAAAATATCTTCATTCTTTGGCATATACCCACCCAAATTAGACTACTACAACTCTTGCTCTCACTAATATTTTATTTTTCCTTCACGACACAAGCTAAGGCCCAAGGAAAACTGATATTAAAATGTGAAAAATTATTAAATATTTCCAGAGTACCATAAATACGTACTTTCTCTTCTCATATAAATAGTTGATCACATCATGAATTTAATTCGTAGGACCTACCATTCATGTCATTCATGTTCGGAAAGAGTACGCGTTTACGGTACTCTAGAAATACACAATAATTTCCCTTAAAATGTCTATAGTATAGCATGTGTGATAGCACTTTAATGAGCCTACTTATTTCTCCTATTTCAAATATATTCCCTAATTGGAATAGATTCATTTTATAATTTAGAATTCATATTAAATACTATTTTTAATAAGCCTGCCTATTTCTCCTACTTTTTATTTGGAATAGATTTATTTTACTGATTTGAAATCATGTTAGATATTGTAAATCTAGAAGTATATCAAGAGTAATGTCATTCAATTTTTTTAAAAAAATTTAAATAATGTAGTACTTGCTTCCAAACCTAAAATTATTATATTCATAAAAGTATGTTATTTATTTACCTTGATGCCTTCGAATGCTATGGCAATAATAATAATAATAATAATAATAATAATCACATCAACCTCTTCTCCCATCCTGATAAGAATGTGCTATATGCAAAGATGGTGCATATAGGTAAGAGATTTCTTACGAGGGATACATAAAAATTGGAAAGTCTTGCATAACTGAGAGTTTCTTAACTTTCTTTACCTTGAGGAATCTTAGCTCAGTACACGGAGAAGAACTATGATGCTTGACCCACCCAAATGGAGAAAACAAATTTATTTAAATTTTCCTAAAATTTGATAATACATATACAAAAATCTACTTTTCACATAATTGCTTTACAACAATTTGAAGAAATTTACTTCACACTCACTCTATGTTTGAAAGGATCATCTGATTGCTTTAGAGCAATTTTTGTAGTACAAAATTTTCTCCAAACAATTAAGTCCTTAACATTACTCTTTCGCAAAACATCTAGACGCCTTGATGAATTTTATTTTTATTTTTGTTGAGAATTTCCAAATCCTCAATTCCAAGAGAGAGAGAGAGAGAGTTAAGAACATAATTCTTGATCTTGCCCTATAGGGAATTTAGACCCTGTTAATCACCACCCTCATTCTCCAACCCTTCACACACCATTATTGAAAACAAGAACACAAATAATAATGAAAAATAAAATAGAATTTATAACTAAAATTAGAAAAAAGTCAATGTGCACACTAGAAGAATTGAATGTCAAATAATGGGAAAGAAAAAAATGAATCAAAACACTGTGGTTTTGTGGTGTACTATATAACTTGTTTCTAATCAGTAATCATGTCCCGTTTGCTGTTGAAGAGGATTGGCGTACCGCGCAAGCAACCACTTGGGCCCATTGCCTCAGCCTCGTCTTCACCAGCTCAGCATCCTCACCTAAAAGTATACCCAAATAAGAATAATTCAATCAGTCACAACCGTTTAAATTAATAAAAGTCCACAACCAATTCATAAATAAATAAATAATACGGCAGAATTCAATTCAATTGCTAAAATTAAAAAAATTAAAAAAAAAATACAACTTTTATCAGATTTTATTACTAGAAGTTTTAAGAATTTAAAATAATTTACGTTATTTACTTTAATTTTGAAATATTTATTTTAATTTACATGTAGTTATGTATTATTTTTAGAATCCCATGAACATTCTATTAGAAACATTTTTTTAATATATTTAAGATAAGAGAGATGACTCGAGTTAACGTCTTTCACTTAATTGATCTTTATCATTAGACAAAGATATTAATTAACTTTTTATACAAATGAGGTTTCATACTTAAATCTCTTATTCGATAATAAATTTTACCAATTTTTCAAAAGTTTATAAAAAAAATTTATGAATTGAGCTAACAAATCTGGCTATATGTATATTGTGCTTTATTCTAGCACTAAAGTTTCTTGTTATATAAAGCACAATGTTCATATGAAATGTAAGAATGATACTAAGCCAGATTTGACATTTATACTTAGATCACCTGTTTGATGTTTCAATATAAACGTCACAAATTTGATCAATGTGGACATGATGCCTCATTTTTTACCTATACATATTTTTTCTTTTCTTTTTAAATTTTATTAATTAACAAAAAATTTATGAAATTTTAAAAATAATTTATTCCAAAAAATATAATTCTTTTGAAAATTTTGAAACACTTATTTTTATACGATTTAAAACTCTGTTATTTATCAGATTTCCAAAAAAAAAAAAAAAAACTCTGTTAATATATACTACCAAATTATATTTCTTTATATTTTTTCTCTTATAAAAAATGTGATCTATCATCTAAGTTTAATTTTTTTTTATAACATTTATTAATTACCTTGATCAATAATGATGTTGGGACTTTCAATCTCGGTATCAGAAGCCATTAACGACGAAGAAGACGAAGACCTCGACAAGCTATTACTGTACTGCTTATTAACAGCGTAGAAAAACTCCAAAGCCGGAATTGTATCCGATAGTTTTGGATCCACTTCCGGAGAATCGAATCCGAACCCGAGTTCTATGCAAGCCTTCAACTCTTCCAAATCATCGTCCGAAACACTCTTATTGCGGCGGAGGCCGCTGCTATTTTTATTGCTGCCTTTGCGTCTCAGCCACGCCTCGTCGCGGTGGATATCGGGCGACCACGAGTGTTGCTTGTAGAGAGGCCGTGGCGGCGCGTGAAGTTTCGACATGGTTTTGTGGGGAGGCTGAGAGAGGGTTTTTGCTTTAGAGAGAGAGAGAGAGAGAGAGAGAGAGGCTTGTTGTGGTTTTCTTAAGAATATCAATGTGCGTTTGTGTTTGTGTTTGTTTAGTCAAATATATTGCTTTTGGCGGCGGAAGGGAATAAGGGAATTATAATTTTTTTTTTAGGGAATAAGGTTTTTAATCTATTAATATGTATTTATATGAAAATGCCATCATAATTAATACCTACTTATTAAATTTTTTTTTATTAATAAATTTAAAATATGCGTATTAATAACAATTATAATTGTATTTTTAATATTTTTCTATAAAATTATAAGTATAATAAATGCTTATTAAAAATTATGACAAACCGCTTAAAAAATAACATGATTATATATTTTAAAATTTTAATCATTGATTTACATGTTTTTTTTTTTTAACATACATTTAAAATTTTGTGTCATTCATATTTATTTTACTATTTGATTTATAAACTTATTTTTTATGCATAATTTTATATTACAAAAACTAAAAATTTAAACATTTGAATGATGAAATAACTATTGATTTTTTATCTTTTAAAAATTTTGTAAACATGAAGGATATAATAAGATAATATAATCCAACAATATATTTGTCAAAATTTACATTTAATATAAAGATATAGGACGCAGTTGTAGTCTATTGGCCCTAAAAAGTATCATCATAACTATCAAATTTTATATTTAAAACTCAAAATAAAATATCAAATTTCATAGTTAGTACTAGAACATAAATAGAATAAAAGAATATTAATTACAATCATAATTATTAAATTTTATATTCATGTACAAAATAAAATAAAGAGAATCAATTTTTTTTCAAAGAGGAATAATGTTTTATTGAACATTTCAATATTCGCGGAATAATAATAATTATTTGAATTTTGGGAATTTCTTGGTTGTCACTTGCCAGTTGCCACCTGTCAGTCGAGTCAGAATGAGGTTGGAATGGACCTCGAGGTGGGCCAGTGGCTGCTGGGGCCTAATTCTTTTTTAGTAAGTGGGATCCAATTCATTACTTGGCTGACCTTTTTAAGCATTGCCACATAAGCACCGGGTCACCAACAACCTATTTAAGCAAAGTGGAAGTTTCGAACTATGTTTTGCTGTTTAATTATATTTTTATGTTTTTTTCCTATTCTTTTACAATCAAACTTAAACCCAAAAAAATAAAAATGAATAAACCGAATCCAATAAATTTAGATCTTTTTCTTTCTCTCATGAGTCATGTACACTGAAAAGGAAAATAGTATGGCAAACAAGTTAGCCATCTTGTACTGTTTTGACAGAAGTTTCTGTTAATTCAATAAAATTATTGTCTTTATATATATATATAAAGCCTAATAACATCCGCATGAAAGAAAACCAGTATGATGAGGATTTTAAACCAATACCTTTGCTATAATATTATAACAATAGTATAATTTTTAGTGATTAAGTAGACTTTAAGTATCCATTTGGATACACGTTTCTGCATCCACGTTTGCGTGTTTGCGCGTTTTACTCCATTGTTTTTTTGGCATGCGTTTTAGGAGCAAATAACACTGTTACAACTAATGTTCATGCACTGTTCATAAACAGTAGTTGTAATATTGGACTTTTCAGCACATCAGTCTTTTTCATTAAAAATAGATCCTACGGTATTATTCACATATTTAAAAATTATTTTACTACAGTGTTTTCAGTTTTCAATTTCAGCAAAATAAATTCTATCCAAACGGACCCTAAGTCATTCATTTTTTTGATAGCCTTAAAATGCAAACAAACAAGAATGAGCTTTAATATGAAGTAAAACTATGTGGAATAACATTTAAACAAATGTTAATTATCACAATCTTGATATTTGTTTAGATTATTAATAATGTGGTGAAATTCAATCTATTCATTTCAAAATGAATGGGTAGAATTTTAGGAATTTCATGGTAAAATTACCCTAAAAACCTAAAAACTTAAAGATGGTATTAATTCAAGATTTTAAACCATTAACAGATGCTGCAATATCTTTTACTGATCAAGTTGAATCCAACTCATTCATTTTTTTTCATGTTCATGGAAGCAATGAATGAAGAATGGGATTTAAATGAAAATTAGTAAAAGTAGAAAGTTCAAATAAGAGTACGGAATAGTCAATAACCACATAATTTAATAGTACTTCTCAAATCCTTTTAAAGCATGAAAGTTAGAGATTTTATGGATTGGAAAATACCAACCTCAAGGGTTTAGACAGAACATATATATATATTCTTTCCATTAAAACCCTATAACTAATACCAAAGTTGAAAAGAATCTAATAACTGCATTAAGGTACAAATTAGCCTACCAAAATTGACTCATAGGAAATTGGTGGAGAATTAGGTACAATAAGGTACAATAAGTGCATTAATTATTTCTTATACACTTACTTTCTCTAATCTTCTGAGGTGTATGAGCATTGCTCCTGAAATTTTGAATAATTTTTGTGATCATTGCAAGGTTGAAAAATGTGAGAGAGAGAGAGAGAGAGAGGGACAGGCTGGAAAATTGAATGGTTAAGGTAGACCCAAAGGTCAATGGTTATATTCCTTGGTTTCTTTCTTTCTTGCTGGCTTGACAGACAGGTATTCCACGGGTTCTAAATAAATAAATAAAGATACAGAAAGAGACAGCAAAGTCGGTATAGAAGGATTTGGTTCCTTTTTCCAGATAAGAACCTAGACCCACTACAATTTTGTTGACATGGAGCCTGGTTGGCATCTGCAATTGGAGCTGCACAGAGTATATGCTCTGTTTTGTGCACCCTTTTTTGCTGGTTTGGAAGAAAATATAAAGAGGACTCAAACATGATTGCCTGAGGTCATGAGTCATGACACACCAACTGTATATTTGAGTTCAAGGTTTTTACACTATACTAGTTTGGGTGGCACGTGCTATTCAATGAGCGAGAAAATTAAGATAGTGTTTCCATATGAAATAAATGAATAAAATCTAACACTAAAAAACCTACGATCTCATTTATATAAGATTTTTGTTAAGAGTAACTATTTAACATATATGTATTTCTAAATGACTATTGACAGTTTTTCAAAACCTATATTACCTAAAGACACTCCCTCCAAATACTTCCACCAACAATATCGAACAATATTGTTTCCAATTGCAAGTATTAAGTTTTGCTAAAACATTGTCATGATGTTTAAAAATTTCCAAGATAAATGATATCATATGCTACAAGTGAGGCTCTTTAAGAAACAACTGCAACCATCCAAAAATGAAGATTTTTTTATTCATAATTTTCTTGTTTATTCTCTTACATGTTATACCTCTATCTTGGATGTTTAGTTTAGTTTTTTCATGAAAACACTTCAAACCAAAAAGAGAAAGGAAAGAAAACAAAAAAGCATATGTGTCAATATATAGTTTTCATTAGGTAAGATTATAGGTTTAGAAAAATAAAGCCTAGCAAATTAGTGTTGATAATAAATTTTTTCACAATTATTATCCGTCAATAATTTCTAAGAAAGAAACAAATAGACCAATCATGTTAAAATTTTTTATTAATGGCAATATTTATAAAATTTTGAAATAAAAATTAGGCCAATTTAGATACAGCTTTGTAGGGACACAAAATCTTTAACGGCCCAGCGACGATGTTGGGCTCGCACACGGAAAGTCCCTCACAATAATATTTGTAGAGAGTGGGGTTAAAAGGCCAGCGTTGGATCACAGGAGGACATTTCGGGCCGGACTTTAAGTAAACCAACATGAGATGAAGCTTTGGGCTGGATGTTTTGGCCCATCAATCTTGCGTCTAGTAGGATTTGGCTCCTCGGATCACGTCCGAGGAGCGATGGTGTTGTCCTCGGTTACCCGTCGGTGGGTTTTTAGGTGGTGTCCGGCGTGTATTCTCCAGACATTCTCTTTCATCCAGTCTTTTTTAGAAGCTAAAATGGGAGCCCCCTCCCTTATTAGTTTATCTTTCCTTTTATACTAGCCTACGTTTGTTGTTCCCCGTCCACGTGTAGGGTCGATCTTTCCAGGACAGATATCTGTCCCATCAATTTAATCCCAAGATTAATGTAGATGATCCATAAAGCCTAAGATCCCGGCTCTGTTAGGGGCAGTGTCATGTCAGCGAAGGGTATTAAAGACAACTTCCCCAGGATATTTTCTGATCTTTCTAGCTTACTCGTGTTCCATTCTTATCCCCGAGGTTTTGGGCCTGCCGAGGACGAAACCGTCCTCGGCTATGTCCTCGGGCTATTTTTATGTTTCCTAGTTTTGAGCTTGGGCCCTGGCTTCCTTTAGTTTAAGACCGGTGGGCTTCCCATAAGCGTGTGGGCCGAACCCATAAATTATTGGACCCCACATTAGCCCCTCAAAATCCTGCTGTCCAACATCATGGTAGGACAGGTGGATTTTGATGATGTCAAGCCCTTATTGCCGTTCACTTTCTTCGGATCTTGATTAACTCTGGCGACTCTTCCCCTCCCCAAGGAACGCACCGGTCTACGAGCCGTTTTTCCTGGATTTACGCACGTTGCCGTTATGCTGCGTGGTTATCTGCAGCGTGTCTTTAATGCCTTCCCATTTACGAGGCTTCCCAGATGCGACGGTTACTGATGGTGTGGGAGGACGAAGCGGCGCGTTATACCTTGGATTCCCCTGGGGATCTGAGTGCGTTGCATACCCCCTTCTTCGTTCCCTATATAAAGAGAGAAGAATGAGGGTGACCCTCTCATATCTGAATCCCTCACGTTCTTCTCAGAATCCACTTCCTCCATCCGGTTACTCCCTATTCCATAATACTTCTCTCATAGTAATCCACCATGAACAAATCCTTCTTTTCCCAGAAATACCATGTCCTGATAAAACTTGAGATGGCTCGGTCGGGGCAAGGATGGCGGAGGCTTAAGATTTGCCTCCCCATTCTTTTAGCCAAAATCCGAAGCAGGGACTCGTCACACTCCATTTCTGGTGTGACTGAGTCGGAAACCTCCCTTGTCATCTCCATCCGCTCTCTCATGAGCATACCTAATATGGCTCCCCTTCTCCCTCTTTTGCTCCTTTTACTTTCTTTTCATTGCTTCCCTCTTCTTCTCCTCCTTCCCGCTCATGTCCTCCATCTTCTTTTTCCCTTGCATTCTTCAGTGACAAGAGCTTGCTGAAGTGCTTCCATGTCTTCTAATTCTTCTTCCTTCTCCTTCATTGTTTTTGTATAAGGATCTTCTCCTGATATGAACAGTTCTGAGGCATAGATTTCAGAGGGACTTTGAAGGCGAGTTCAGAAAACACTTGATGGTTTACTTATTTGTGTTACGGATGTTGTTACTGTTTTAGCATCTCAAATTTTTTTTGTATAGGCTTGTTTAAGCCCTTCCTTGTATGTTGTAACAATTTTTCATATTAATAAAAGTGATTGTTACTCTATTTCGTATGTTTTGTCTATATATTTTAACAAATGTGAAAGCGCTGCTCGGCATAACAGTATAGCATTTGAATCAATAATAACTAAGGCCAAGGTAATCGTTCCTAAAAAGATGTCACGATAACTTTAATAAAATTATTATTCAACATGGCAATCCGACCAGTGAGGAATGAGACTTATCTTAAAATTAGCCGTGACGGGTACTAAATGCTTCAATAAAATGTAAGAAGTAGCTATCCGAGGACGTGTTACCCGCCGGATGAGTGGCCTCTTTAGGTTGACGATCGTTGGGCTGTTCTGCCATTTTCATGATACGCGAGATTTAACCCTTTCCAGTATTTAAGCCGAGAAATTTCTTCGTTCGGGCAGTTGATTTCCTAAGCAGCCTGAGTCCGAGGACTTTGCAAAACCTGGGTTTTGTTCGAGACTTATGCGTTTTATCTTATGTACTTGACTTTTTCCCTTTAGGCTTAAGTCCGAGACTTGGGTCTTTATCGGTACTAGGTTTTCCCTTTTAGCTTGGGTCCGAGGACCATGCAAGCCTTAGGTTCTATCCGGGACCGATGTCTGCATTAGTACTTGGTTTTCCCTTTTAGCTTGAGTCCGAGGACGATGCAAGCCTTAGGTTCTGTCCGAGACCAATGTCCGCATTAGTACTTGGTTTTCCCTTTTAGCTTGAGTCCGAGGACCATGCAAGCATTAGGTTCTGTCCAAGACCAACGTCTACATCAGTACTTGGTTTTCCCTTTTAGCTTGAGTCCGAGGACCATGCAAGCATTAGGTTCTGTCCAAGACCAACGTCTGCATTAGTACTTGGTTTTCCCTTTTAGCTTGAGTCCGAGGACCATGCAAGCATTAGGTTCTGTCCAAGACCAACGTCTGCATTAGTACTTGGTTTTCCCTTTTAGCTTGAGTCCGAGGATGATGCAAGCCTTAGGTTCTGTCTGAGACCAACGTCTGCATCAGTACTTGGTTTTCCTTTTCATTAGGCATTTCCCGAGGTGCCGAACAGGGTGTCCCTGGGCCTTTATGCAAAACGGGCCTGAGTCGCGAATTCAATAAACCCGCAGATTAAGAGATATTTCTGCAACCTCTGGCCATGCAGTACTTTTCTGACGCCCCAAAGATCGAGGCGCGCCTTTACGAGGCTACTTCAGTCTTTTGGCTGCAGTTGGCGTTGGAAGTTGAGCCAAGACCACTTTGTCTGTAGCGCTCCTTGGGACGCCGCGGGAGTTGACTGTCACTATCTTGTCTTTTCAAATAAATAGGAGGGAGAGAGGGTTGCTTTATATATACACCCAGTCTTTTAGTTTTCTCCCACATCACGCTTCCCATACCCGGAGCTCTCCTTTCTTGGCATAACATGTCGAAAGCGAGGGTTGGGAAGAAAGAACTTCTTCCGCCGCAGAGACGTCGTGTCTTCATGAGGCTTATAACAGTAAGGTATGGGCACAGGAAGCACAAGTTCAGGAGAGTACTCCATCTCCATCGAGGGGGAAAGGAATCTTCCCCTCTTTTAGTCAAAATCCGAAGCAGGTTCTGTCCATGCCAGAGTTTTGGTGCGGCAGAAGAAGGGTTTTCCTCCATCAGCGCCTCTGCTTTGCGTTAGGCGTATATTTAGAGAAAGCCCCACCACCTCCAACTCCCTGCACCTTTTCTTCAACGGTGTCAGGTTCAAGTTGGGTCTTTTTGGCTGCCTGAGTTATGGGCAGGTAAGGGTGCGGGGGAAGAATAAGGTCTCGGAGCTGTGGCCAACCTTTCCTCCGACATACCTCCTCGGCTTTCTCCAGCTTTCTTGTATTTTTCTTTTTTCTTTCTTGTATTTTTCTTTTTCTTGCTTATGTAGTAAGCTCTGACGTAGGCTGACTCCAGCTTTTCGTTTGTATACTGTACTATTTCTTCATCGTAATAAAAATGGAAATTGATTTACATGTTTTAAGCGTTGATCTAGTGGGCCACACAACTTTGTGAACGAATGTGCTCTATGTATGTGTTGCTTTGAGAATATTTGTGATAAAGCTACTTTGAAACATAATCTAATCAACTCTCATCTGACAGCACTATCAGGCATTATATCGATAACTTGTAATAAATCAAACTTAAGAAACTAACCGGGATATCAGTTGGATATTCTGTGATAAGCGCGTGAATATCGTCCAAGGCTGATGATTTATAAATATTCCATCCGAGCAATCGACTGGGAATTAGGGAACTCCGATGGCGCCTTTGTGTACTTGGTTTCCCCACAGGCTTGGGTCCGAGGACCATGCAAGGCCTTGGTTCTGTCCATTACTTGTAAGATCTCTTTTTTGTACTTGGTTTCCCCACAGGCTTGGGTCCGAGGACCATGCAAGGCCTTGGTTCTGTCCATTACTTGTAAGATCTCTTTTTTGTACTTGGTTTCCCCACAGGCTTGGGTCCGAGGACCATGCAAGGCCTTGGTTCTGTCCATTACTTGTAAGATCTCTTTTTTGTACTTGGTTTCCCCACAGGCTTGGGTCCGAGGACCATGCAAGGCCTTGGTTCTGTCCATTACTTGTTGGAGATCAGCCCCTAGACCATGGCGGGGGGGGATTTGGCCTGAAGCCGGAAGCCCCTAGAGCTGTCCGCGCTGTTGACACTGCAGGGTGTAGCCCCTAGCAAAAATTCGGGTCGGAGCAACGACGGCATGTCGCCGGAGATGGAGGGAATCCCCCAAACCTCAGCTGACTAGAGAGTTGACTCAAACACCTCCTACGCCAACGCGCAAGCCTTCCCACAGACGGCGCCAATTGTAGGGACACAAAATCTTTAACGGCCCAGCGACGATGTTGGGCTCGCACACGGAAAGTCCCTCACAATAATATTTGTAGAGAGTGGGGTTAAAAGGCCAGCGTTGGATCACAGGAGGACATTTCGGGCCGGACTTTAAGTAAACCAACATGAGATGAAGCTTTGGGCTGGATGTTTTGGCCCATCAATCTTGCGTCTAGTAGGATTTGGCTCCTCGGATCACGTCCGAGGAGCGATGGTGTTGTCCTCGGTTACCCGTCGGTGGGTTTTTAGGTGGTGTCCGGCGTGTATTCTCCAGACATTCTCTTTCATCCAGTCTTTTTTTAGAAGCTAAAATGGGAGCCCCCTCCCTTATTAGTTTATCTTTCCTTTTATACTAGCCTACGTTTGTTGTTCCCCGTCCACGTGTAGGGTCGATCTTTCCAGGACAGATATCTGTCCCATCAATTTAATCCCAAAATTAATGTAGATGATCCATAAAGCCTAAGATCCCGGCTCTATTAGGGGCAGTGTCATGTCAGCGAAGGGTATTAAAGACAACTTTCCCAGGATATTTTCTGATCTTTCTAGCTTACTCGTGTTCCATTCTTATCCCCGAGGTTTTGGGCCTGCCAAGGACGAAACCGTCCTCGGCTATGTCCTCGGGCTATTTTTATGTTTCCTAGTTTTGAGCTTGGGCCCTGGCTTCCTTTAGTTTAAGACCGGTGGGCTTCCCATAAGCGTGTGGGCCGGACCCATAAATTATTGGACCCCACAAGCTTATTTTGTTAAAAACTGAAAATACTGTAGCAAAATAATTTTTAAATATATGAATAGTGCCGTAAGACCCTTTTTTTTTTTTTTTTTCCTAAATAAAGTACTTATGGGTCCTATGAATAGTGCACGAGACCCACCAAACAGTGCTCTATGTCTCCTAAAACGCGTGCTTAAAAAAAAAAGAGGAAACACCAAACGTGAAACGCGTAGACACAGTCAGCTAAATCCAAACATATACTTAATAATTTGAAAAGGACGATTTTTTAGACACAATTTGGTGTATTATTGAGTTATTAAAAAATTTTACTTTATATTTAATGGTCAAACTTACCAAACACAATAAAAACTATGAAACAACGAGAGAGTATTCAACAACAGCATTTGTTCAAATATCTTGAAACATGACGTATCTCAACATTTGTAATTGCATCTCACTATTTATTTACTATCATCTCAGTAAAAAACTTAAGAAAGTGGAATTCTTACTCAAAGTTCATGACCATCAATTGAAAAGTAAAAAAGCTCAATTCTACCATTAAAAAAAAATCAAAAAATAAATAATTGATATCTTATATTGAAGCCTAACAATGAAAAATTAAGAATCTTCAAACAAGAAAATAACTTTAGCACATCCTAATCTAGTAGGGTGATGCAAATGAGCTTGGCTAAAGTTCAGGCTTCTTCTTATCAAAAAAAAAAAAGTTTAGGCTTCTTGTTTCAATTAAAAATCAATCTACGTCATAAACAATGAATATAAATTTGAGTAATAGAGTGACATTTACAATTACTAGTAATTGAAAATAATAGTATTAGTTAATTGTAAAATTTCATAGAATAACAACATTAATTCGAACAAGCAGATGCCATAGATTGAAACTCTATAATAATAATTGTAGGGACGCGATACGTAACGAACCACAACAGTGTTGGGTTCGCATGTAAAAAGATGCAGACAATATCATTTGTAGAGAGTGGGTTTGAAAGGCTAGGCCTTGGTTACCCGGCGGTGGGTTTTTTGTGGTGTTCATATGTGTTTAAGGTGTTTTCACCTCTGGAGTCTTTCTCCTGGAGGTGTACTGGGAGGCCCTCCCTTTTTGGCCATTTTTTCTAGCCCCTTATCCAGATTACTTACTTTTTCTTTTATACTAGCCTGCGTTCGCTTTCCTTCGTCCACGTGTAGGGTCGACCTTTCCAAGACTGATACTTGTCCCGTCAGTCCAAAACCAAAGTCGTTGGGAGTGGTTGATAAAGCCGATGAATACAGCTCTGTTAGGTACAGAGCCGTATATGGGAAGGGTAGTAAGAGCAGCCTTTCCTAGATATTTTAGATTTTCCTTCAAGTTTGTCCCTATACCGTTTTTGCCCCTCTTCTCGGTGGAGTTTTGGGTCAGCCGAGGACTGGACTGTCCTCGGCTGCTTCTCCGGGCCATTTTGTGCTTTACATTATTGAGTTTGGACTATAACCTTCTTTGGCTTGGGCCTTAGGACTCCCCATGAATAAGTGGGTCTGGCCCATAAATTATTGGGCCCCACAATAATAATAAGCATTCCTCACATAAAAACATTTTAGAAAAAAGGACATATAATAAAAAGACTTGCTCGTTATTGAATTTATTACAGCATGAAAAAAAAAAAGGCCCATATCATAGAGAAATTGAAGAAAATACAAAACAACGTATAAAACCTAAAAGACTCATATTGCAAAAGGGCAAACAAAGCCTAAATAATATCAGCTGGGCTAATTTCCGGCCAGTTACTCTACTTTTCCTCCAAGCCCTTAAGCAATCTTAATAGACAAATATGCTGTTAAACTTAAACACCACACCAAGAAATTTGGGTGACTATTACTTGAAAGAACCTTAGGATGCTAAAAGGAAAATAAAAGTATAAACTATAAAGAAAACAAAAACAGCTAATAATCAGAACAGGGGCATCCTATAGTCAGCATATAAACCCAATAGAGTTTTGAGACCTTTAACCATTTCTGCTGATTGTTTGGAATACAAGTTAACAAAGGCACTAAATTCCCAATTCACTAGTCGTAATTTGTTCTCAAACTGTAAAAATGCAGTTATAAGAATATGATATCATGATAGAAATGAAGATTTTCTTTTAATTGGTAAGCTACATAGGCACTCAGTGGGTCTTGAACCCAATTGAGCTGTAGCCCATTGGCCATGAAAGGAAAGGAGATTGATTGTTTAAAAATCTCAGACCATAATGACACAATAAATCAAATTCAATTCTACAAGCATGACAAAGACTAATTAATCTGGTTTTTCTACCCACACCTTTATAGAACCTTGAGTTTCAAACAACTTTTATATCTTGCATTGTTGCTTTCATTAAGTAATCAATTAACATGTAATAAATTAAACAAGTAAGGAAAAAACATATTGGAGCAAGGTCATTTCAATTTTAGCAAAAAATACCAAATGCCAACCTTGTAAACCTCACCTACCTTTTTTACCCCTAAAGCAATGCCATAGACTTAAGCAATTGACAATCTCCTATATCATAAACAAAACAAGAACATAGCATAATGACATCAGGGTTACAAATGAAAGCAAAAAATTTAGCTTTCTTGTTTACACTTCAACATGCCCCTCAATGATTCTAATGAAAACTTGCATTCCTCCTTCAAGGAGATCTACTTAGTAAGATAAGTTGGACTCACTGGTACTCATTAGATAAGATAGACTGATTGATACCCATAAAATAATATGGATTGATTGCTACTCAGAAGATGCTTATTTGGAAACAAAATATATACTTCGCCCCACTTTGATATTTCCCCCAACAAATTCTTACAAGAAAAGCAAAGCATAATCACCTGCAGCAAATATATTAGAAAACAAAGAAATTATCAAAATAAGAATAAAATGCAATTAATGACTAAAACAGTCGAATTCTGATTGCTGGGAAGTAATTGGACTGATAGTTGTAGTTAGAGAAGAAGCATCATATTTTCATAATTATCACATCATTAGCTAGGAATCCCAAAAGTACCATCCCCACAGCTGTAAAGCCAATTTGAACAACTAAAACAGTCAAGAGTTTTATAAGAGAGAATAATTACCATCAGAGTATAATTAGCAAGCGAACGCTATGAGAAACTACAATCTTAAATGCGACAGCACGCATAATGCCAGAATCAACTAACATGGACATGAACTTAAATAAAGCACAATATAATGTGACAAAACATAACCAAAATTCAATTTAAGAATGCACATGGAGTGATCCACAAACAAAGCTAAAACCCCTAATTTTGGAGGTTATAATCGGGTTGGCAACAAATTGTAAGATTGGCACCCTATGAAACAGTGAAAAGCTCTCCAAATATGTCAAAAATAAATACATAAATAATTTGGAACAAAGGGACCTACACACATAAATGAAGTTCAAGAGGGCGATAAATAAACACAATGTACATTCCAATGCAAAATAAATCCAAACAAAAGAACGAACGGATGGGAAAGAAAAAGGAAATGAAAATGTACATAAATAAATGAGGTTCCTCATACCTGGGCTAGAGTTTGATGAAAGAATCAAAGAGAGAGGTAGAGGCATTCTTATGCATTTAGCATAGGACCGCACAATTCTAGTAAAATGAGAATCTTAGAAAAAAATTAAACAAATGCATGAGAAAGAAAAGGGAAATTTCCAAAAATACAAGGAGGTCCCTATTCGGGATAGTGATATACAGCTATGAAGCAACGGTGCGTTTCTAGATTCGGGTGCGAGACTCGGCAATTTTTGAAAAAGTAGGGTGCGGGTGCAGTGGAGTGCGACGATTAAAAATTTATTAAAAAAATTATTATTTATATTTTCTATATATTTCTACTATTAAAATATTCTTAAAAAACACGTTACTATGGTCTTGGTTCACAAAACAAAGAAAGAAGAAGGCAAGAAACAGAAAACAAAATACAAAAGAAGCAACAAATATTCAGAATAAAATTGAAGAAGGACAAATTTAGGATGTTTGGACCTCATTCAAAGCCGATTTTGGCTGTTCCAGCATGATTCAAGGTCGATTTCGGCCTTTTTCGGCCGTTTCGGTCAGTTTTGGCTGCCAGCCGATACGATACGATCCGATTCTGCCGATACGACCTGATCTTGTCCGAATCGGCCCGGTTCAGCATGAATTGGCGCGAATCCCAAAAAAAAAAAAAAAAAAAAAAAAAACTCGGACGCGGGGCAGCGGTGTCGGTGGCCGCGTCAAACTCCGGTGTGGCACCCTCCCAGCCGCATTGGTGCTTTCTAGATATACAGCACCCAAAATACCATTTATCAAAGAAAAAATCAGTGATTATTAAAACACAGCAACAAAATCAACAACAAATTAATCATGTCATCAAAACTTAAATTACTTCTTTAGTCAATACCTAAAATAGCACTTCCCTTTCCACAACTTATTCAAGCTGTGTAATTTTTCATCAAGTAAAATACCAGCACATCTATTTTTTAATAAAACTATATATATATATATATATATAGTTGTGTGTGTGTATGTGTCTGCTTTGATTGCCAAGAAACATGAAAGTTCGTTTCCAATTACTTCCCAACAATTTCAAACTCTCTTTCACTGTACTTAATATCACAACAAGTTTAGGGACCTAAGGTAGAATAGATCATGTAAATCTGAATTGGTTTGTTTCCATGACATTTTCTTGCCACAGGTTACTAAACAAACTATTCAACAAAATCGTTTGTTTGGATTTTCCTACTTCCACAAAAAATATCTGTTTTTTAGAATTACATGCATGAAATGCTCCTGGTTTCATTAACTGTGAATCTTCAAAACCTATCTTTAAATCTATCCATTTTAATTCTAAATCATTCTTTTACCCCTCCAAGGCTTTGGTTGTTGCTGTTGGTGTTGTTATTACAACAAAATATTTTGCACATGGGAGAAAATCCAAAGTAGTTGTGTTTGACATTTCATGCTACTACTAGCTATGAGGCCAGTATAAGGCCACCAAGAATTAATTAATTTTCTGGGTCATATTACGTACGGTTAGCTATCTGAAGCTATTTTAAAACAGTGAGGGTCCATCTCACATGGCAGTAGATAGTGTGGAAGGAAATTGAGGAGATAAATAACAAAAGAAGAGAGTCAAGGTCATTCGTGCCTTGTTCCATTACTGAGAAGATTAATCAACCAACAAAGGGTTTTTTTTTCTTTGGACTTTCCTTCTTAACAGACAAGTGAAAAGAAACAATGTTTAGCAAATTCATTAATTTACATCCAAAAGAAAGGCTGAATAAAATCTTAAATCAGTTATTGTATAGAAAAGCAGACAGTTGTGAATAATTTTAGTTTGAATTCAATCTTGGCAAAATTATGATACCAAACTTTCTAATTTTCATGTATAGATTCTGAGTAACAAATATTAGTCAAAAAAAATTATTAAATGTCCATTACGGTTACTTAATATGAAAATAGTAAGACTTCACTATCATGAACTCAGTACCACTACCAAAAGAATGATATTGTTTCATGAAATTCACATGTGAATAAGATCTAACAACTCAATGCCAAGTTGAAATGTCAAATTCCAAATTAGCATGCCAACTTGTTAATAAAGACTCGTGGGATTTTCATGGGACCAAGGTTAATTTGCCACATTCAAAACTCAAAAATCATTAAAAACCCCAAAAAAAATAAAATAAATAAAAAAAAATAAAAATAACTCAGAAACCCTCTTTGCTAGATCTGCCCTTTTTTCACGAAAAATAAAAAAATAAAAATTATACTCATTGCCCATGAAAGGAACAGGTATAATTATTCCAAGTATGGCTTATGCATTTGGTATTTGATTTTTATTTTATTTTTTGAAATTTTGGATTTATGGTTTAGTAGGTATCTTATAAGCAAATGACATGCTGGGCCGTACCTCAATGGCCTGAACTGAATCATTGCCAAAATGTCATACCTGGATTGGCAGCTATGACTTGGATCGATCGGAAGTTGCCAGGTCCACTGCCCGAGTTAAAATATGATGAAGTGGAGAAGCATGAGCAAGGCAAGATATGGTTGTCATGAAAGAGGCGGATGATGTTGTGGGTGACGAGTAAGGGGTTGAGGGTCCGTGGTACAAGAATGTTAAGGAATTGTTGAAAGAGGAGGGTGTTTCCTGATATGATTTTTAATATATATATATATATAGAGGAGGGTGTTTCCTGATATGATTTTTAATATATATATATATATATATATATTTGATAGTGAGTTTTGACATAAGGTGATTTATTAGTTGATGAAGAAAAAAATTGCGATGATAAGAATTTCACGAAATTGCTAGTACAGATCAATCCTCAGAGGACGCTGTAGGTTCACAGCCTATGGTATTTATAAATTTTTAAAAATAAAATAAAATAACCACAAAATTGATGGGTTCTAGAGTCTAGGAAAAAGTGACAACTGTATTACCAGTTCAATTCACAAAAAAATCCATAAACACTTACAGACTTCCCTTTGGTACAACACCCTCCAACTGTATCATCAATTCTGAACTCGAAAGCTCTTTAAGCCTGGCAAGTTTAATCCCAACTATCAATTATGCAGTT
Organism: Quercus robur; assembly: GCF_932294415.1. NCBI lineage: Eukaryota > Viridiplantae > Streptophyta > Magnoliopsida > Fagales > Fagaceae > Quercus > Quercus robur. The sequence goes on from NC_065544.1 coordinate 38,085,002, forward strand.
CATGTCACCAATAATCACTGCAAGAGCAAATTCCATCCTTAAAATGATGGAAACGGTTTGAATCCCTCACAATAATCTCCCTCTCAGTTATCCTAGATATGAATTTAGTGGCATTGTGGCAATCACCACAAACCCGCAAGTTCTTGAAAATCCGAATGGTGCTTTTAGGAGGGGTGCTAATTATCCCGAAAGCAATTGCCAATCTCTCACTATGACTTGTCAGTATATGCTCCTTTTCATCATCTTCAACATCCTGCAACACAAAGCTTAAGTCTGGAATGTAACCGAGGCTCGTCATTTTTGTGGTCAGAACCTTCAATTCATTGTATATTTCCTCACATTTTGGATGGGTTTGGTTTCCAGTATAAAAGACATCAACCTTATTGTTCACTTCAATTGAGCTCCAGCCAGGGGTTTTCCTCAGTCCCCTATTTCTCGCCAATGATCTCACTTTATCCAAATCCTCCCATTTACCAACATTGGCATAAATATTTGACAACAAGACATAGTAGCCAACATTCTCTGGTTCAACCTCAAACAAGCGATCTGAAGCAAATGTACTCAACTCATAATTTCCATGAATTCTACAAGCACCAAGAAGAGCACCCCAGACAGAAGCATCGGGCTGTATAGGCATATTTTTTATGACATTATATGCCATTTCCAAACGTCCAGCTCGACCAAGCAAATCTACCATGCAGCCATAGTGCTTCAAACTAGGCTTGATCCCATATTCTTCTTGCATCATTCGAAAGCACCATTGACCCTCATCAACCAAACCTGAATGGCTACAAGCTGACAATAAAGATACAAAGGTTACATGATCTGGCTTCACCCCCTCCCCCAGCATTTCATTAAAAAGCTTCAAAGCTTTTTCACCATGCCCATGAATACCAAGACAAGAAATTACAGCATTCCAAGGAACTGAACTCATCCTTGGTATGTGGTAGAATAAGGACAAGGCATCATCTAATCTGCCACATTTTCCATACATGTCAACAAGGCAGGTACCTACAAAAACATCCAAGTAGAGACAGTTCTTAATTACCCGTCCATGGATTCTCATCCCTTGTTGCAAGGCTCCTACATGGGAATATGCTGGTAGAATGCTTACCCATGTCCCTTGGTTAGGAATTATCTCTTTGTGCTCTTCCATCATACAGTACACTTCAATCGCCTCACTTGCAAGACCATTTTGAGCATAACCTGTGATTAAAGAATTCCACGAAATCGCATCTTTGACAGGAAGTCCTTCAAAAACGGTACGTGCAGAATCTATTGCACCCAATTTTGCATACATGTCCACAATTGCATTTCCAATGACAACATCTTCCATAAGCCAACCTCTCCTCACAATGAATCCATGAACAGACCTACTACTTTGACGATCACTTAATTGAGCAACAATTGAAGCCAAACTCACTGCTGTCAACAAATCAGGCTGAATTCCTATTAGTTGCATCTTGTTAAAGAGCCCAAGGGCAGTAATTGGATTATCATTCTGCTCATATGCAGCAATTATTGAATTCCATGAAACCACATCTCTTACTTCCATCTGATCAAAAACTCTTTGTGCATGCCCCAAACTACCAAATTTGGCGTACATGTTAATCAAGGCATTGGACACAAACAAATCACATTCCAGTCCATGCTTTATGACATACAAATGAATGAGCATCCCACTTAAGCTATCATCTGATTGTGAGCAAACAGCAAGTAGACTTGAGACAGTTACAGGATCCATTTTTACCCCCTCCAGTCTCATCTCGTCTAAGACCTCCAATGCCTCCGCAGCATTTCCATTCTGACAATACCCAGAAATCATTGCATTCCAAGAACCCATATCTCGAACTGGCATATTATTGAACAATTTACGCGCAGCACTTAAGAAGCCAAACCGGGAATACATATGGACCAAAGAAGCAGCCACGAAGACATCCCACTCAAAACCCAGCTTTAGAACCCAGCAATGCATCTTCTTCCCATCAACTAGATTTCCACAGGCTTTTAACACAGACGGAAAAGAGTATGAATCAGGTCTAATGCCAGAGGTCAACAAGAACAGATAGAAACAATTTATAGCATCACGGAAACGGCCACTGCGAACATAAGCTGATACCATTGAATTCCAGGTATAAACATCCTTTTTCGGAATCTGATCAAATGTGCGTTGAGCAAATGAGACATCACCGAGATAGGCGTAAAGATTGACAAGCCTGGCTGAAAGAAAGATGTTTTGACCTTTCCCTGAGACCAAAAGAAAGGCATGAAGACACTTGGCAAGGTGCACCTTTGTGCAAGATGAGAATAAAATATTAAAATCAATGTCTTTGTTCCCATTGTCGAAGCCATCTGAAGTGAATTGCCGAGAAGAGATAGCAGCTGAAAACAATGAGCAATGGGCTTGAAGTGATGGCAAAGATTTGGAAATATGCCTACCTATGCAGGTCGGCAGCAATCTGACAACAGAATCATAGGGTGTTAGCACAAATCAGATAGACTCTATAAGGTTACCAAATTCTCATCAAGAAAATACTGATTGTAAGGAATTTTTTTTTCCTAATTTAGTAAACAATCTGATTGCCAAAAACACACTACATGTAGTTGCATTTTATTGGAATTGGGAGATTACCCCAAATGAATTTTTCTTCACTTCCTTTTTTTGCAAAGTAAATTTGCTAGGCAAGTGATTGACAGTTGTTTGGCTACCTGGAACTACAAGGAAGCTATAAGTAATGCAACTATAAATATCATGGAGATTTCAATCCTCAGTTCCTCACTCAGGATGAATGTTGGCAACACACTTAACACATGCAAGTGGAATCTAATCACCAATTAGCATCACTGTATACGTAACAGAAGGAAACCTTCGCATTCAACAACAGATATTCAATGACATATATATTTCATGAGTCTAAAACAATTTTTCAAGAGACATATTTCTTATCTCAATGCTTCAAAGAGACACATCTTAGTTTCAAGTAGCCAAAACTCTACCCAGATTTCAACTGGAAAATAAACCACAAAACCAAATAATTTATAAACAAAAACAAAAACACTAATTTAGTTTGGGAAAATAAGAGAAAAAAAAATACAAAAATTTAAAAATTAACTGGTCTTGAGGGAAAATTGCATTAAGAACAAAGCTAATTCACTAGATGAGGCTCAGTTGATCAAAGCTTCTTTTTTTCTTTTTAATATCTTGGGCCCCAAACAATAAAATTTTCAAGATTTGAAGAAATTTTTTTTTTAAAGTAAATATTCATTAAAATTTTGCAAAAGAGCGCGACTTTAGCTACTTCTGGAGTACAATAATGTGGTACACCCTCCTCTCACACAATTACATTCATGGTGGGGAGGAATTACCATCTAACAATTACTTGGAAGGTACATCAACATTAAGCACTCAAAGAACAACTATCAAACATATTAGAGAACAAAAATAAAGCCATACACTGAAATAAAGATTTAAGGAATTAGATGGAACAACATTAAGAATCTAAAACTCACTCAAACATTAAGCACTCAACATTTTCAACTGTACAATGCAACAGAGTAACTGTACCTGAACATACATGTAGCTCTATATCAACTGCCACTGAGAAATGCTTTTGGCTGAGAAGGGTTTATGCGAGTAGGGTTTTTGAGTTCCTCCAAGTTTAAAACCCTCTTTTAATATAGATGAGTGACACGTGGCCAAAAAAAACCAATCCAAAGGCCAAAAAAAAAGTCCCACGTCCTTCTCTCAATACGGTCTTTCTTTCTTCAACTTCGGCACTCTCTCACTCACCATGCCAGAAACCCATATCAAATCTGATCCAATTTTTCGAAACCACCGTCTGTAAAACACAGAAAACCAAGAAAAAAAAAGTCACCGGTGACCCATCAACCACCATCAACGGCCGACCTGTCTCAGCAAACCCCAAGTGATTTTCGTCACCAATTCTTGTGCCGCTGCTATACACTATTTCTTGCGTGTGTCCCTAGTTACCAAACTGCAATGGAAAATAAACTCAGACTTATCGCCGGCAAGTTCTGGCGAGAGAGAGGAGAGAGATCAGTGAATTTGGCGAACATAATTGGGCTTGGTCTGAATGAGTTTGGGTTTGGGTCTTAAAGCCCAGCCCACAATAGCCCCAACGTTATTTGCTTTTCTTTCTTTTTCATTTTTTTTTTTCTATTTTTTTTTTAATTTTTAAATTCACTACTTCATTATTTCTAGTTTTCCACGGCTCTACACTTCTATTTATCAAATCAAATCACTAACCCTTGATTTTTTTTTTTTTCTTAATTAAATTATACTAATCTTATTTAGCCAATCTTCCCGTGAGTAAGCAACAGACAACCATAATTCCATTAATCAATTACTATGATTCACAAAATAATCTTTCTAATGTTATTAAGGAATTATAATGAGTGAGTGTCTATATCAAGGAACTAAGTAACATCTCACATCAGTAAGGTGTGATATTGAGAAGGGGTTTATCACTTGTTTCGCGACACTAACTGTTGCATGCAGTTTTGGTATTGGCGTGTGAGTATATTCCCTTATCTCATCCCCCTTCCCCTATATATGTGTATGTGTGTGTGTGTGTGTGTTTCTCAAATAAAATAAAATAAAATAAAAAAAGAAAAAGATACTCAACATTGTTGAGTCATCCCACATCAGTAAGGTGTATATTGAGAAGGCGTTTATCACTTGCTCCGCGACACTAACTGTTGCATGCAGTTTTGGTGTTGACGTGTAAGTGTATTCCCTTATCTCATCCCCCTTCCCCTATATGTGTGTGTGTGTTTCTCAAATAAAAAAAGTAACTAATTAGTATTGGAATTACAAAAATTTAAAATAAAATAAACCCTCATTAGCGTCGATGGTCTATCACACAATGGCGCCAAGTTGAATTTCTCAACTTCTCGCCCTCACTTCTACTCTCCACTATATTTTGTATTATGTGATTTTGCTAATTAGGTTAAATCATTAAGGTGATGTGAGACTTATGGTGCTTTTTTTAATCAATATAGGCCGGGTCGCTGGGCTAATTTGTTTATTACTTTTTTTTTTAATTATCAATTTGAGGCGTTTGGGCTCCATTTGGAGGCCCAAAATAAGGTACATTACAAATTTTGAATTTTCTTTCCTAGTATAGGACCTTTAGTATCACTATGAGATTGGGATCCTATAAGATCCTAAGATTCAGATTGAGATTCCACACAGATCCCATTTCAATAAAAATCTTAGGGTCATTCTACTGTACCCCCTCTTTTTTTGGGGGGGTACGGTACTTACTTAGATTTGGACCAATTTACACATTTTAATCTTGACTGATCATTTATTTTTAATGGAAAACCAGCAATCAGTTAGGCAGGAAATGTATAAAAGCAAGAAACACACAGACAAACAAACAACAGCCTTTTGATTTTTTCTTTCTCGCGTTCTTATCTCTCAAATTGAAAACCTAGTTGGGTGTTCTTCTTCTTCTTTTACTTCAAAACACTAAAATATGCATCTCTACAATGCTGGGCTTCCACCACCAATGGTCGTAGAGAGAAAACTGCAAGAATCGCTACCAAAATAGGTATTTTTAAACAACAAAAAATGTGTTAAATATTATTTAGGATTTTTGTTATTTTGGGTTAATTGTTTTACATTTAGCTATTTGAGTTATTGGTTTTAAATCCAAAATAATTGAAAGGGTTTTTTTTTTTTTTTGAGAATCAATTGAAAGGGTTTTTCATTATTGATTTGATGGCTTTCTTATTAATCAATAGTTTAGGATAAGATAGTGCTAGATTTGTCTGCTCATATGATAGTTGCAATTTAACCAATCCATGAAGTTGAGTAATGATAGTTCATGAAACAATGTTTTCTTTTTGATTCAATGACTTGATGGTTTTGCTACTACCTGTGCAGTACTATCTGAAGGTAGCTTTTGGTTTTGACAAAAATGAGTTCTCAGAAATTCTAATGCTTGTGGGATTCGGTTCAATTATTTCACAGGTGAAGTGTATTATAGAGCAAAAGTTCCCTTTTATTTACTTAATAGATTGATATACCCTTATACTAAAAATGTGAATTATTCTTTAGCCATCAATCAAGGTAGCATATCAATATCTGCTATTATGTTATTTTGTTATCTGCTTGGCTCGCATATGCCATATTTTTTCTCTAAATCCTCTGCTTAGTTGCTTTGAAGTTATCAAAATAAGAATTCCTCTGGTTTGTGTTGTAATGGTTGTTAATTTGTCTTCTGCATAGAAAACAATGCTAAGGCATCATGGTTATAAAAATGAAACAATTTTTAGGGTTGTATTCTAATTTATGGTTTTCCCTCTTAATGAGTACAATATATTTCATATATGAAAATTTTTAATTAAGAAGTTTATTTTATGATTTCTAGAATTGCATGTACTATGCCTCTTAATACTTGATTCCTAATAGCTTATAATCCTTTCAAAGTCTTTGAAGATAAGATAAAATTCAGCTTATAACCCTAATAGCTTAATACTCAATTCTTTCATAAAATAATACTCAAATGTGGTTATTCAATTCACCTTTTAATTGTAATGGTCTTTCAATTTTTCCTGTCAAATTACATGTAGACTTATGCCATTATTTCAAGAGCATCAAGCTTAAACGATCAAGTTTGGAAAATACCTATGATCCCATTACTTACAGTTCTGCATTCCATAGTTCTTGATATTCTTTCTGGAAAATTATGATTTCCACCAAAAAAAAAAAAAAAAAAACTTCTACTCTTATTGCCAATATAGAGAAAGACCTAGTTTTTGTATTCTCGATATTGTCATTCGTAGAGTGAGGTTGCTTAATTAGATAACGTTGTTTGAGGAAAGCTAATGCTATCATCTCATATGTCACACTAGTCATCTAGACCTGAATGTTTTCTACTTCATTAGATTGAACTTTGAACTTAGTTGGGAAAAATCAGGTAGATTCATCAACATGTGCTCAATACGAATCAGGTCAACATGACATAGTAGTGAGTTTTGAGTTTAAAGTGGCGACTTTCTTGGCAAATTGGTCCAATTATTTTTCTCTTTCGATTTTTTATCTATGGTTATCGAATGAAATTCACTTGACTAATAGAGAATTTCAGGGGTACGCCAAACCAAAAAGAAATCACTACAACAAAATGTATTTTCAGTGACGAAAAAATTCATCACTAAAAGTCCAGTTTTTCATCGCTAAGAACCTTTAGCGACGAAATCTACTAATTAGCAATGAAACTCATTTCGTCGCTGAAACCCCATCGCTAAAAGTCTTAGTGACGAAAAATTTCATCACTAAAAATCCAATTTGTTTAAAAAAAAAAAAAAACTTTAGTGATGAAAACGTTTCATCGCTAAATGTTTTTCTCGCTAAAAACACTATTCAATGATGAAAATATTTCGTCACTAAAACTATTTTTAAGAAAATCCAGGCACATATAACAATGAATTTTTTTGTCACTAAAACCATTTTTTAAAAAATTTTGCTACATTTAGCGACAAAATATTTTGTCACTAAAACAATTTTTTGTTGCTATATTTGTGACGAAAAATTCGTCGCTAAAACTTATTTTCTGTTTTTATTTTTTTCATGGCTTTGATATTAACCTGTAACCTGTCATTACATTATTAAAATCTCACATTTGAATAACACATTTATAAAATAAAAAAAAAAATCATACATTCCACAAGTAAAAAATAAAACAAGTATCCAATTCAAACTCCTTCCATACAATAATTGTTTGCAACACATACTATAACTCAAGATGTTTTATAACAATACAAAAAGTGTAACATAATATAATTAAAACTAACGGAAGATGTCCTCATATGTCTTCAAGTAATGCCAAAAGTAAATCCCCTAAAAGCCACCAATAAGAAATCTGCACAAATATAAAAACAATACTACATTAAAATCGTAAAGTAAAAATATTAACTATGTTATAAGAAACATTTCTAACAATACATTAAGAGTAACCATACCAATAAATTAAAATCACAACTCTTAATGTATAAGTTGTAGAAAGCAAATATAGATTTCAAGTGTAATATAATACAATTAATTTCAAATAATGCATCAAAAAAAGTAGTCACACCATGTAGTGTGGGTCAATTGCTAAAATAAAGTATTAACCAAAAAGTGTTTTAACTTAAAGTTGAACCACCCTCATAGGTAAGAGCGTCATCATAACCCTTGTTTCTTAAAAAGTTAAGAATATTTTTTTGGACCTTTTTTTGCTTAGCTCGTGCCTCTTGGTCCCTATCTCGCTCTTCTTGGTCCCTATCTCTTGCCTTTTTGAGCTCAGTTATCTCATTTTCTAGCCGTTGGATATACTCCACCGAAGAATTAGATGAGGCGATGGTTACTAGAGAAGAGGAAGATCTCATGCCAAGTCCTTTTACAATATCGGACTTCTTCTTAAAAACCAAGTTTGAGATCTCCTTTTGTGCAAGGGGAATTGCATTAGGATCTTAACAATGATCCTCTTGCACTTTGAGAATATTTTCCTATCATTTGAAAGAAAGAAACAAACAAACAAATAAACAATCACAACATTAATACTACATATGTTATAACTTTACAAACATGATAGGGATGGAATGATACACATACATATGTTGCTTCATCCTCATGGTGTATCCACATATTTGTATTTGGATTGAAATGAACATCTTTGAAGATTTTTGCCAATTCAGGAACTTGGCCGTCATTGTTATTTGTCTGATTAATTAACATTTAAGTGTTAAATAGATATACTTAATTAATCATAACATGTAATATACTAAGGTTTAAGAAAATGAAAAAACACGCACCTCCTCATCAACCCTAACAGCATGTGCCTTTGTCCCGCATCTATATTCACCTGAAATTTTCTTCGTATTTTCAAAGTTCTTTCTTGATTTTTTCTAATAAACAACATTCAAGATATTTATTAAATCATGAATAAAATAGTATACATTTACTTCATCTAAGTACTAATCTAATCAGCTGACAACATAATATAGTAAACATTGGATAATAATAATATACGCATAAATAATTTACCAGCCAATTCTCATTGGTCCATCTCCTATCAATGAGTTCAGTCCACTACTCAAGTGTAGCATTCTTTTGCGAGTGGCTTCTTGCATAGTCAGCACGATGAGATTGTACGAGCTTTCTATAAGCTTGATGCAACTTGTTGGAGCTGGAACTCAATAATATTCCACATTTTGTATTTAATATTTCCGTTACCAAGTTGGAATCTCCTTGTAACTCAAACTGATCCTGTAAAATGAAGTGTATATGTATTATAAAAATATTATTATATGAATTTAATATGCTTAGTGACAACAAAGACGAGTTAGACGTTATCAATATAAATTTACCACGATATTTTGAAGCACCACATCTCTGGTAGCAGTATCAACATTTTTCCAATTTTTCACGTTGTAACTAGACAAATTACTTCGCACTTGTACGCCAATTTGATTGATAAGCTTGCACGCATTCTTCCCAATAAAAGCATTATACTCTACAACTATACTTATTGGTAGCTTATCACTTTTTTCAACAAGTGCCCGTACTGCTATACCACGTGTTGTTCCACAAGTATTTCTGCTAGTAGATCCTATTTAAACATTATTAATGTTAAAAAATTATACATTCCATGTACATTATAGCTAAATTAAGTGAAGTATAATCTCAATAGTAAAAACAGGGTGCAGTTGTAATTAAGTATGTTCTATATAATTTCCAGTCATGTTAGTTAATGCGCCGGTAGTCTGCGCCTTCGCAGTAGAAGAACTTTGGGCGGGAGGATTTGCTTCAGGAAGTGTTTCCGCAGATTGGACCACCGGGATAGATGCCTAACCTCACAAGTGTGTAAGTCGTCCTAGTGCCATCTGTAACTAACAAACATACATATAATAAAATAATAAAGTCATTACAAATAATGAAACAATAAAGTTATTATCATCTATTGTACTTTATGGATTACAGAATTAGATGACTCGTCATCATTGTCATCGTCATCAATAGGTAGTACATAATCATCATCTACCACAACACTAGCTCTACTTCTTTTCCCTTTTGCACAATTGGACTGAGCGGAATCCTTTAGAGAAGTTAAATGTGCTTCAATCCCAAAGTATCAATTCTCTCTTAGTTTTGCCTCATTCTATCCAATCTTACCATCTCATACCTCGGTATATTATGAGTGTATTTGGTCTTTTTGGGCATTTTTTGAAACTATGTATTGACATGAAAGATAAGTACAATTGCTACTAATTTAACATCATAGTCCACATCATTATCCATATCAAGTAATTCACAAGTGCAAAATTTGAACATAATTGTCACTAACTCATCACAACAAATGACCACATCAATATCCATATCAAGTTTAAGATAAATACAAAACATCTCAATAACAATTACTACTAACTTAACATCATAATCCACACCATTATCCATATCAAGCAATTTGCAAATGCAAAATTTGAACACAATTACTACTAACTCAACACAACAAATCACCACATCAATATTCATATCAAGTTCAAAATAAGTACAAAACATCTCAATAACAATTACTACTAACTTTACATATCATAGTTTACACCATTATCCATATCAAGTAGTTCACAAGTGCTAAATTTGAACACAATTACTACTAACTTAACGCAACAAATGATCACATCAATATCTATATCAAGTTCAAAATAAATATAAAACAATTGCTACTTAGACAAGTATAAAACTTTAAGACAAGCACACAACATTTAAGACAATTGTTATGAACTCTACACATCATAATTCATATCAAAATCAACATCAGGTATGTCATGCTCTTCATTTTGATTAGCATCTCTTGAAGTTCCACATTCAAGAACAATATCAGTTTCAACATCACCCATACAATAGTCAATAATATTGTCCTCAACATTGATAGAGACAGCATCAACAATCGCTTCTTGTTGGAATGCGTCACTATCTTCTGTATTATCATTAGATTTTCCACCCCCGACTTCCGAGACATCAAACACTCCCCTATGTTGGATGGATTGCACAATTTTCCAAGGTTCACCCAATTTGGTATCTTGAAGGTAAAAAATTTATCTCGCTTGACTAGGAAGTATAAAAGGATCATTTTCATACCACCGACTTGAAACATCAATGCTTGTGTAGTGTGCATCAGTTCTTATCGTTCTCCTTCGACCATTGGTACCAATATTGTACCATTCACACTGGAACAAAACAACTTTATAGCGAAACACATACTCCAAATCCCAAATTTTGATGACATGACCATAGAAGTCATGCATTTCTCCCTCATGGTCCCCCTTCAGTACATACACCACTGTTTTGGGTTACACGACAATTATCTAGGTCCCTTGTATGAAACTATACACCATTGACCATGCAAACTGTGTACTCCTTCACATGCGGCTTAGGACCATTTGCTAATGACCATAACTGTTTAGTAGCTTTTGGTGACTCGTTAACTTTCAATCTATTCATCTATAATAACATACAACAAGTGATATTAATTAGTAATAAGCAATGACAAAACTATTTAAATGTTTAATTTTTATTAATGAGTGATTAAATTTCAAATGTCTTACACATTCTCTGAATCACTTGGGAAACTTTTGTCGTTGGATTTGAGTTATGGCTTCTCTAGTAGGATTATGCAATGTGTTTTTGTGTTCACTGTAAAAAATAAGATGATTTATTTTCAGTTAAGCATTGTAGATAATATTCAAAATTTGATCAAACAATACATGCATATGAAATCACATACTTTAAATAAGGCTCAAATTCAGGACTATTGTACAACAAGTACCAATGAGCAGTATCAAGTAATGCACGAGACAAATTGCCATCATTCTGCTTACCACCTGTAGGTTGGACAGTCTATGAAAAAACTATCAATCTTTCGTTAGATTCATCAAAATCTTCATTTCTTTCTCTTCGATTATGCACAGTTTTGATTCCTTCAATATACAAAGACCAATTGTTAATACATTCTTTGAGAATGTAAGCCTCTGCAATCGAACCTTCTAGTCGAGCTTGTTGGAAACGTATCTTTTCAATTTTCCAAGGTACCTACAAGGAAAAAATAAGCACATTATATGATTTTATACCACATGGGAAAGATACAATTGATGGATGCATCAAAGGATCTAATTACCTTTCAATTGGGTACATCCACTGATATTGTATCGAGCCTCCTAGAATTGCTTCTCAAGGCAAGTGAACAACAAAGTGGATTATAACATCAAAAAATTTTGGAGGAAAGAACCTCTCAAGCTTGCATAGTATAAGAACTATACGTTCTTCTAGTTTCTCCAATTCACTCCGCTTTAAAGTCCTTGAGCATAAGTCCTGGAAGAAGCTACCCAACCCAAACAATACAATACTAATATCTTTATGTCCAAATCCTAAAAACTCAATTGAAAAAATTCATTGTAGTAGCATATGACAGTCGTGGCTTTTCAAACTAGATAATCTACGATTTTTTTGCATTCATTGACCTTGATATGTTGGCTGCATAGCTATCTAGATACTTGACTGATTTCAAAAAGTCATAAAAATCATCCTTTTCATTTGGGCTTAATGAAAAGAAAGCCCGAGGCTTGTCATATGATCCATCAGGACGTTGTTTCAAATGTAACGTGTGCCTAAAGTTCATATTTCGCAAGTCTATCCGTGCCTTGTCAGTATCCTTGTGTCTCCCCTCAATGCCCAACAAAGTACCGTAAGTACTCTCACTAATGTTCTTCTCCACTTGCATGACATCAATTTTGTACTTAAACTTCTTATTTTTCCAGTATAGAAGCTTGTACAAAATATTTACCTTTGACCAATTTGGCTTCCCAATGAGTTGTCTCTTCTTGTTACTTGAATGCTTTCCTAAAATTATATTTGACATTCTATCTAGCTACTCTTGTATCTTTCCCACTTGTAACTCTAAAGATCTCTTCCGTTTCTTCTATAAACCATTATGCAACCGACTATGTCTCCAACGATGTTCCATAGGCAAATAAGCTCGATGGTTAATGAATTCAATTTTACTTTCCAAAACTTCTAAATATGGTTTATCGTTGCAAATGTAACAAGAACGATAACCCTTTGTCCTCCACCCAGACACGTTACCAAATCTAAGATAGTCATGTATTGTCCACAACAAAGTTGCACGCATCTGAAAATGCTCTTTATTATAAGTATCATAAGTTTCTACACCTTCTTCCCATAACTCCTTCAACTCATCAACCAATGATTTCAAATAAATATCAATCTTATTTCCTGGTTGATGGGGACCAGGAATAAGTAAGGACAACATAAAATATGGCTCCTTTATAACCAACCAAGACAGTAGGTTATAGGGGATAAGTATGACAAGTCACATACTATAGTTGTTGTTCATATTCCCAAAAGGATTAAATCTATCTGTAGCCAACTCTAGCCTTACATTGCGAGGTTCGAGGGCAAAATCAGGGTGTTGCAAATCAAACTCCTTTCACTCCTCACTATCAGCCGAATGCCTCATTATCCCATCATCCACACGTTTGTCTATATACCATCTCATGTCCTTAGCTCTTTAGCCTGACATATGCAATCTCCTCAGTCTCGATGTCAACGGGAAGTAACGCAATACCTTATGAAGAATCTTCTTACCTTGAGCACGTGTATCCTTGTATCTAGGTGCCTCACACACTGGACATTTATCAAGGTTTTCATTTTTCTTCCAAAATAGTGCACAATCATTTTTGCATACATCTATATGCTCGTATGACATACCCAAGTCACGTAATATCTTCTTTTCTTCATAAGTTGACCTTGGAACCAAGTTACCTTTCGGTAAAACCTTTGTCAACAATTCTAGCATTATATCAAGTCCCTTATTATTCAAGTTAGTCATTACCTTTACATTCAACATCTCAATAACAAACTTCAAGATACTATAATCAGTGTAACCCAGATACAACTCACGCTTTGCATCTTCCTCAAGTTATTCAAAGTTACGCACTTCCTCATCTTCAATTGCATTTCTTGATTCCCCTCTAATTCGGTCATCTACTAAGGCATTGAGACCATCCATATGATCACCATCTAACATTTCATTATCATGAATGTTCTCATTCAATACATGAGATTCTTCATGATTATACCAATTAATGTAAGATTGCATTAATTGGTAGTTGGAACCGTTGCGAATGAGTTGGGTTTGTGGTTATCAGTGGTGACGACTTCGAAACCGTCGCGAATGGGTTCATATCGGCATTGGTTGTTGGAACCGTTGCGAATGGGTTAGGTTTGTGGTTATCAGCGGTGACGACTTTGAAACTATCACGAACGGGTTCGTATTAGCGTTGGTTGCCGAAACTGCTGCGAATTGGTTCATAAAGGTGGGGGTTGTGGTTATCGGCAACGGTTGGGTATGTGGTTATCGGCGACAGTTGGCTTACTTCAAATCGGCGATGGTTGGCTCTTAACAAAGCTTAATCAGCAACGATTGGCTCTTAACGGAGTTTAATCGACAACGGGTTTTTTGGTTTGGGAAAACTCTAGAAGAGTCGAGCTTGGTTTTTTTTTTTTTTTTTTGGATTGAAATGATAGAGTTCGCTGGGTATTGAAATGGGGCTAGTTTAATGTACTAAAACATTTGGGAGTATTTATAGTGAAGTCTTTAGCGACAAATTGTTTTGTTGCTATTACTTCCTCTTTGTCGCAAAAAGGTATTAGGCTTTTAAGTTTTTAGTGATGAAGGTCAATTTCGTCACTAAAGAACCCAAATTTTGTAAATATTTTTAGAGACGAAATTCATATTTCGTCGCTATAGCATACTTTTAGTGATGAATTGTGATTTCATCGCTAAAACAATGATATGCAAAACTATTATTATTTTTAGTGACAACTATTCCGTCGCTAATTCTTCCTTATAGCGACGAAAAGATTTTCGTCACTAATCCTATCCACAGCAATACCTACAGTGACGAAATATTTCGTCACTAAAAAATTCAACATTTAGTGACAAAATATTTCGTCGCTATAGATTAATCAAGCTCGTGCCAAAGTTTCCATCCGCTGGTGCCCATTTTTCAGATCACAATAGCGACGAAAAATAATTTTAGTCGCTAAATGTTTTTTTTTTTTTTCATTATTAGTGTTGAAATTCATATTTCGTTGCTAAAGCTGTATTTTTAGCGACGAAAAATATTTCCTCACTAATTTTTGTCACTAAAAATACATTTTGTTGTAGTGAATAAAAATAGAAATGGGATTCTCTTGTATCAAAATAACTTGTTCTGTGTTGAGTTACTTCATGAGATAAATAAATTACAAAGCACTTAAACTGTGGTCACTCCATTGACACGCATGCTCAATTGTTTGTGCAGGGAAAAGCACAAGGATTTGTGGCTGGTGTGGAATCATTATCAAGTTTGTCATCACCGCTTGTAATGAGTCCATTGACTTCTGAGTGGACTAACTCATCTTTTGTTTAGTAAGTGCTAGAATCAATTCATATGTATTGCTAACAAGTTTCAAAGGATGACATTGAATCATCATTGTTAAGTGAGAGTTGATTGTTTGTCTTGAGCTAATATAAATATTTGGGGTCTCTGCATAGAGTAATGCTGTAATTGTATTAGAGCAAATAAGCTTCCAATGTGTTTATTCTATAGAAAGTTCTCTTAAACTTTATGCACCCTTGAGCTGCAGAGGATGACATTGAAGCTTCACCTCCAAGTGATATAGTTCACTGTTGTTTTTCCTAAGCATTTTGTAATAGCTTTTATAGGCAATGATGTTATATTTGGCATCCCTAAAAGTGATATGCTTTCATGCACTCAAGGGAGCTTTAGATTAAATGTTATGGTCTATCTCAACACCATGTAATGATGCAAGAGTTATCATTAGATTATTGTATTGGTTTCTTTATATTAGTTCCCAAAGAATCGTGTCAAATCTATAGCATTTTTGGTTAACATTTTAGCATATATTAAAGGTTTATGGGTGGTTTCATCAAAGCCCGTTGTGCTCAAAAGTTGTGTGGAGGTCATGAATCATCTTTTATAACCCTTTGATTTAATTTATTATGTTTTCTTAAGGTTAATTTTCGGCACAGAATAATGAAACATATTTTGACCCATTTGCCCTTTAATTTTATTATATATAAAATTTTAAAAAATAAAAATAAAAATCTATAGCATTTCTCTAACTCTAAGACGACAATAATGATATTTTGGAACTTACACAAAATCACAGTCATTGGTTTTATTAAAATTGATAAACAATGACCATTTGAGCCATCCATGCCAAAAAGTCGCTTGGAAAGGTAGAGAAAGTGAGAGACTAAAAGACACATTAAGACTCTTTATACAATCTTTTTTTTTTATTATCAAAATACAAATTTCAAATTTCTAAGTATCTCAAATGCAAAGAGGGCAAAAAGGAATGACATCTCAAATTGTTGTGGTGAATTTCATATGCAGCCAGGAATGACATCTCAAGTATGGCATTTTATTTTGGAAGCATAATGTAATCATGTTATTGATGATAACAAGTCATGTGACTCATACCAAATGCTTAGCAAAAAAGTGTGAAAAAATAAAAATAAAAATTAGTAGAAGTAAATAATCAAACTTTTTTTAGATTTAAAAATATAAATATATTAATAGTGTTAATTGGAACATAATTTTAATTAATTGGGGGTATTTTGGTCATTTTTATGTTTCGAGGGTATTTTAGTACTTTTCTCAGTTTTAGGATCATTTCAGTAATTTTTTTAGTTGTATTTCGGTCATTTTTTAAGTTTCTAAGGGTATTTTAAACATTCTCTAAGTAATGGGGGCAATACGGTCAATTTATTGTTCTAAGGGTATTTTAGTAATTTTTTAAGTTTCGAGGTCATTTTTTAGGTTTTAAGGATATTTTGGTAATTTTAGAAGGAATTAGGGGTATTTTGGTCATTTCTTAGGTTTTAAGGGTATTTAAGTCCTTTCTAAAGTTTTCGAAGTCATTTCAGTCACGTGTGATGTTGGTACTGTCCAATGTGACGACGAAACTATCAAATGTGAGTAAAAATCAAAGTACCATCGCTCAAATAAGATGTTAGTACCGCTTAATGTGACAATGGAATCATCAACTGTGAGGA
The DNA here is from genome assembly GCF_932294415.1 of Quercus robur. Lineage (NCBI taxonomy): Eukaryota > Viridiplantae > Streptophyta > Magnoliopsida > Fagales > Fagaceae > Quercus > Quercus robur. The sequence goes on from NC_065544.1 coordinate 38,102,152, forward strand.
AAAAAAAAATGAACTACTGTGACAAATGTACAATCACATGTGATGTTGATACTACATAATTTAAGGATGATACTATCAAATGTGAGAAAAAAAAATACAAGTACAACCGAATGTGGCAAAAGTATGGTCAAATGTGTTGTTAGTACTACCCAATATGACAATGGAACTATCAAATGTGAGGAAAAAAAAAAAAAAGGAATCATCGAATGTGACAAAAATACAGTCACATGTGATGTTGGTATACCCAATGTGATAATGGTATACCCAATGTGATAATGGAACTATCAAATGTGAGAAAAAAATTAAAGTACCATCGAATGTGAGAAATGTATGTTCAAATGTGACATTGAACTGCCCAATGTGACAATAGAACTATCAAATATGAGAAAAAAAATAAAGGAAACTTCGAATGTGACAAAAGTATAGTCCCATGTAATGTTGGTACTGCACAATGTGAGGATGGTACCATCAAATGTGAGAAAAAAAAAGGAACCACCGAATGTGACAAAAGTACAGTCACATGTAATGTTGGTACTGCACAATGTGATAATGGTACTATCAAATGTGAGAAAAAAAATAAAAGAACCACTGAATGTGACAAAAGTACAGTCACATATAATATTGATACTGTACAATATGAGGATGGTACCATCAAATGTGAAGAAAAAAAATAAAGGAACCACTGAATGTGACAAGTACAGTCACATGTGATGTTGGTACTGCACAATCTGAGGATGGTGCCATCAAATGTGAGAAAAAAATAAGGGAACCACCGAATGTGACAAAAGTAAAATCACATTAAAAATTAAAAATTCAAAAAATTAAAATTGGAGGCATGAAGTGCTAGGATTTGAACCAGAGTGCTTAGCAAAGACATAACTGAATTACCACCATGCTGATGCACTAAGTTGTTACAAAGCTTAACTTATAAAATATATAAATATGTATAACTAACTAAATAAATAACTAATTAACTAATTAATTAATTAATATATCGATATTAATCTCACACATTAATGTTAATTAGATAATGATAAACATCAAGAAAATGACCTCAACTAGGTCATTTTAGAAGGAGGTGTGCATTGACCATTACAAGAATCTAAGTGTTACCAAGCCAACCATTTTGAGTCTATAAATTATATGGCTTAGTCTCAAATCCTAGTAAATAGGTCTTTACACTAAGGAGTTAGTGAGAGCTACTATCAACCATCCATATGAATGAACAAAGTATAGAGATGAAAATTGACCTTTTAACAACTAATTATGTTCAAATTACACATTTTAATATTTTACAGGAACGAATGCCAAATGGCTTTAGAATGAAGAGTTTGTATAAATTTTGCGAAACCGAGAGAGAGAGAGAGAGAGATAAGTGTTTTGTGGCACTGATAAGTCTTCAATAACGAAAACATTTCATTACTATTAGGGCTCTCTTAGACTTAGCTAGTGGAGGCTCTACTTATTGGGGTTTATGCCCTAAAAACCAATTTATTGGCATGTCATAAATAATTAAATTGTTTAATTATATGAGACTATTTATAAATGAACTAATAAGACATTATCTTGGTCCATGAGATGCATAGAATATGATTTAGTCACAAAAGATATAAATCACAAGTTCTTTGTAAACTCAGAATTTTACTTTATAGTCGGTGATGAAATTGAGCATTTTATTTGTGAAGACTATAACATATCAACTAAGATGATTTGTCTTGATCATGGAAGTGGAGACTTCTAGTTAATATGTTTTAAGAGTTAAAACATATTGAACTGGACCGCTGTGAGATTTATTATTCTCTTTACGATTGTCAAATGAATAATAAATTTCATAACTTCTATTTATATCAACTCTAAAGCATGAGAGAATAATGAATCTGATCATGAGGTGTAGGTTACTTTGATATATCAAGAGTGAGATCTAAAGTCACGATCAAAACCTCAGTATGTTGGGCAGCCACATTTAATGTTGATAGAACATATATTCTCAAGATAGAATTCATAATCTCTTAACGGAGATATAAAATATTTTCTTGAGATAAGTTTAATGGGTTTGGTTATTTAGAGTGTTGGGCCCAACCATTTTAGTGAGGAGTTACTAAAGTATATATTTATGAAATTGGGTTTCATAAATATATAATGAATAATTTAAAAGATTAAACCGGATACTCAAGGATTAAGATGTAGTAATCTTCAAAGTGGCAGTCAACATTCATGACTTTGTATTACTACAAATATATTAATAAATTGATTGCATGTATAATAAAGTCTTGAGATATAATTTATTAATAAGACCTAGAGTGCAATTATATTTATATAGTGATATTAAATATAATTAATGATAATTTTGGACTTGTTAAGAGTCGATAGAAAAGCCCAAGGCCCATTGGAGCTAGAGTCTTATTTGTTTCGTTTTGGTCTCACTCCAAGCCATATACTAAAACCTAATTGGAATGACCCAAAAGGCCAGTCCAATTAGATAGTTAGTTAAATATAAGGAGAGAAATATACAAAATTTTATTAAGAAGAGTATTCATAAGGAATGAAATGATGTGTATGTGAGTGTAAGTCACTCTATTATTCTCCCTTGAAAACTGATTGAGAGACCACACTTCTTGGACATAAAGTGGAATTGGAGTGAAGATTAAAAGTGTTCCCAAGTACTTCTAATCTTTTCTCACCACACCAGGGTATGCTTTTTTGTTCTTAAATTCTAAAACTTACATAGTACATGTTATTAATTACGAATGAAGTAGATCCGTTAATTTTCCGTTGCGTATGTTTTGTATACGATACTAACATGTATTTTTCCAACACTACTTACTCAAATGAGGCCCACACTTATCATGATGGTTGAAATGCTAAACTCTCAATGACAAAATTATTTTGATAATTTTTTTAAAAAGGACTGGGTTGTTCATTTTTGGTAAAATTGGTCAATTGTGCTTAATTGTTTTTAGCTTATCTATTGGTTTTTGTTGTTGTGGAAATTTTTTTGAATGTTTATTTTGTTTTAGACGGATTTAAATGTAATAATAATTTTATGAAACAAAATTGCATAGACACTTTAGTTGGGGTGGTTATACCTGTGTCGAACACAGTCATTTGACACTTCCGCACACGTGGATCTAATCAAAATGCTTTAAAAATATATAACTTGGTGTAGTGGCCATGATTGATGACTGTTTCATACTGGATCTATAGTTTCAATTCAAGTGTTAGAAAATTTTAAAATTGTTAACAATCTTTGGATTGGATTTTTTGTGTAACTTGCTAATTGTATAGTCACCCTATTTCCAACCTTAGACACCAGAATAAACACACAACTGTGATTAAGTTGCAGATATTGCATAAGAACAATTAGAGAGCACATAAGGTTATACATCTTTAGTTTTATAGTATATATAAATAATAAAAATATAAACATCAAGAAAGTGACCTTAGTTATGTTATTTTATAGGGAGGTATGCCCCTGAATGTGATGGAAGCTACCAAGGGAGATAAGTAAGAAGTTAATTGGTATATTCATATATTTGTGGAAGAACCAAGATAATTCCAGTTGATTTTTTTTTTTTTTTTTTTTTTTTGAACAAAGAAATTATTGTGGTTGGGCTAATTTCTTAGGTTTTTTTTTTTTTTTTTTAAAGATTTTAGATCTAAATTTTTTAATAACTTTTAAAAAATTATTATTTTGATTAGTGGTTATTAGTAAATAAAAAAGTGACTTCAGTGATGGGCTCAAATGTAAAATTATGGTTAGATGTGATATTGGTACTACTTACTGTGACGATTGAACTATCAATTGTAAGGAAAAAAATAGAGTATTATTGAATATGACAAAAATACAGTCAGAAGTAATGTTGGTACTACCCAATGTAATAATGGAGCTGTCAAATTTGAGAATAAAAAATAGGGCACCACTGAATGTGATAAAAATAGAGTTAGATGCGATATTGGTACTGCTTAATGTGACAATGGAACTATCAAATTTGAGAAAAAAATAAAGGACCCACTATATGTGACAGAAGAACTGTCAAATTTGATATTAGAACTGTACAATGTAATAATGGAACCATTAAATTTGAAAAACAAATAAAGAAACCACTAAATATAACAAAATAACTGTTAAATGTGATGTTGGAATTGCACAATATGAGAATGTAACCGTCAAATGCTGAGAAATTAATAAGGAAACCACCAAATGTGACAAAAGGACTATCAAATGTGATGTTGAAATTGTATATTGTGAGGATAAAACTGTTAAATGTGAGAAAAAAAGTAAGGGAACCACCAAATGTAAGAAAAGAACTGTCACATATGATGTTAGAACTGCACAATGTGAGGATAGAACCGTCAAATGTAAGAAAAAAAAGTAAGGAAACCACCAAATGTGAGAAAAGAATTGTCACATGTGATGTTGAAACTGCACAATGTGAGAATATAACCATCAAATGTGAGAAAAAAGTAAGGGAACTACCCAATGTGACAAAAGAACTATCACATGTGACAAAAATAGAGCAGATGCGATGTTGGTACTGCTTAATATGACAATGAAACCATCTAATTTGAGAAAAAATAAAAATAAAGGAATCACTATATGTGACAAAAGAACTGGCAAATGTAATATTGGAATTGCACAATATGATAATGGAACAGTCAAATGTGAGAAAAAAATAATGGACCACCAAATATGACAAAAGAACTGTCTAATGTGATGTTGGAATTGCACAATGTGAGGATGAAATCGTCAAATGTGGGAAAAAAAAAAAGTAAGGGAACCATCAAATGTAAGAAAAGAACTATTATATGTGACAAAAATAGAGCAGATGTGATGTTGGTACTGCTTAATATGACAATGAAACCATCTAATTTGAGAAAAAAAAAATAAAGGAATCACTATATGTGACAAAAGAACTGGCAAATGTAATATTGGAATTGCACAATATGATAATGGAACAGTCAAATGTGAGAAAAAAATAATGGACCACCAAATATGACAAAAGAACTGTCTAATGTGATGTTGGAATTGCACAATGTGAGGATGAAATCGTCAAATGTGGGAAAAAAAAAGTAAGAGAACCATCAAATGTAAGAAAAGAACTATTATATGTGACAAAAGAACTGACAAATGTAATATTAGAATTGCACAATGTGATAATGGAACAGTCAAATGTGAGAAAAAAATAATGGACCACCAAATATGACAAAAGAACTGTCTAATGTGATGTTGGAATTGCATAATGTGAGGATGAAATCGTTAAATGTGGAAAAAAAAAAGTAAGGGAACCATCAAATGTAAGAAAAGAACTATTATATGTAATGTTAGAACTGCATAATATGAGGATAGAACCATCAAATGTGAGAAAAAAGTAAGGCAACCACCAAATGTAAGGAAAAAATTGTCACATGTGATGTTGGAACTGCACAATGTAATAATGGAATTGTTAAATGCGAGAAAAAAAAAAGAGAACCACCAAATGTGAGAAAAGAAATGTCAAATGTGAGAAAAGAAATGTCAAATGTGATGTTGGAACTGTACAATGTGAGAATGAAACCGTTAAATGTGAGAAAAAAGTAAGGGAACCACCAAATATGAGAAAGGAATTGTCACATGTGATGTTGGAATTGCACAATGTGAGAATGGAACCGTCAAATATGAGAAAAAAGTAAGGGAATCACCCAAAGTGACAAAAGAACTGTCACATGTGATGTTGGAATTGCATGATGTGAGGATGGAACCATCAAATGTAATAAAAAAGTAAGGGAACCACCCAATGTGACAAAAGAATTGTCACATGTGACGTTGGAATTGCACAATGTGAAGATGAAATCGTCAAATGTGAGAAAAAAAAAGTAAGATAACCACTAAATGTGAGAAAAGAACTGTCACATGTGATGTTGGAACTGCACAATGTGAGAATGAAACTGTCAAATGTGAGAAAAAAGTAAGGGAACCATCAAAAGTGAGAAAAGAACTGTCACATGTGATGTTGGAACTGCACAATGTGAGAATAGAACTGTCAAACGTGAGGAAAAAAAATAAGGGAACTACAAAATGTGAGAAAAGAACTACCATATGTGATGTTAGAACTGTACAATGTGATGATAAAATCGTCAAATATGAGAAAAAAATAACCTAGTATAACAGATTACCTATTAGTGGATACCATATCCCCTTTTAAGGGGTACTATAGAAATACCCAAAATCCTAATGAGATCCAGGATGTTTTAGACAGGTAGGATCTTAGTATTTTAAGATCACAATACCCAAACCGGGATACTAATAACAATGGTTATAATTATTAAATAAAATAAAATTGTTTAGACCTTTTAATAATATTTTCCTTTTAAATCTCCTCTATTTTTTCCATAATAGATCCTAACAAAAAGTACGTAGAACATTTATTATTTTGAATTAAAATGGTAAATAATAATAATAAACCACATAAAAATGTAAAATCGTTTATCAAAACATAGTTTTCTTTTTACAAAAACAAGAAAAGAAAAAGAAAACAATTTTATACAGTATTTGAATACATTATTCATTGTTAATTCCCTCTTGTTTACAATTCTTTTTAGAATTTTTATATTACTAAATAGCAAATATATCAAGATATTTGAGGCTTAATCAATTTCTATATATATATATATATATATATATTTTACTTTTAGTACCCAAATTAAAATTTGTTGGTAGATATTCAAAATTAAAATAAATCTACAAATAAAATTATGAAGATTTTTTTTTTTGGGGGGGGGGGGGTGGTCCAGGCCATAAGCCACCCCTAGACTAACGTTCATTCACAATCCAACCATTTACTAGATAAAAGTTTTATATTATGACAATTTGCAAGTTCAAGTCCAGGAATCAACTTCTTCAAAATAAATTGATATTAATTATTAGTTTATTCACAAATATATATGAATTTGACATGTTTAATAATCAAGTTAAAATTTAAGGTTTTTTTTTTTTTAATAATTCAATAATTGGTAAAAATGAGATTTGAATTTTAATATCTTTATTGGAAACACTATAAAATACCAACCAATTAAATTATAAAACTCTTAACAGGTTCAAAACTTCTTTTTTTTAATAGGATTAACAAGTTCAAACTTAAGTTTTGACTTGACTTATTTACTAAATAAAAAATGAAAAACAATTTTTTTTAGGGGTTAAAACCCAATTTGTTTATAAACATTCAATTTTTTGAAAAATAATAATAATAAGGATTTTGTTAATGTGTGTTCTAAGGATAGATAATAATTTTTATTCTTGAAAAAAAAAATTTCTCAAAAATTAAAAAAATATTGATAACTTTTTTAATCCACAAAAAAATATTTTTCAAAATAAATAATTTAATGTGTGTCTCAACTGGAGCCTAATAAGAATCAAGATATATCCAAGTAATTGACAGGACCAATGCGAATAAGGCCAAAAATTGATGACATATGATCTGACATGCTTAGTAAGAAGATAACTATATAGTACATGACTGCAGACAAATAGTACCTTATCTCTTATGACTTATCAGATTCAGATGAATGTAGCTTACTATATAGTACATGGCTACAGACATATAGTACCCTTTTTTTTTTAGGAACCAGACATATAGTACCCTCCCTCTTATGACTTATCAGATTCAGATATGGCTTCTAACTAAAAAGAAAAAAAAAAAAAAAGATTCAGATGAATGTATTACTAAGTTTGTCTGTGTTGGTCTTTCTCAAAAAAAAAAAAAAAAAAAGTTTGTCTGTGTTGGAAAGGGTTTTTATAGCCAATTTTACTGTTGGGTTATGTTCACGTGTACTTTTCAGAGTAATGGTAAATTTTAAGTAGCTTGATTAGTAAAATCTTCAATGATTGAATAAAAAATTTGATATTCAATTCACCTAAAAATAGTTTACAAATCAAACCAATGTCTTTAGCCTTTAGGGCATTTGGTAATATTTCTCTTATTAATAAACAATTTTAGAAAAAAAAATTACACCATTTTTATGGAAAATATAAAAAATTGTCAAAAAATTAATTACTATTTAATTTTTCTATAATTTTTTTTAAAAAAATATATCATAAATATTGTTAATCCCTGAAGTTTATCTATTGAGCATTTTAGGTCCTTCAAGTTTCAAATGAGCTCTATTGGTCCCTAAAATTTAAAAAATGAGCACTATTGGTCCATCCGTTAATTTCCATTAGTTTTATTGCTTATGTGTTTAATGGAACAATGATGTGGCAAATACTAGAGATGACACAACAGTTTTTAAAAAACTAAATTGCCAAATCAAATTTATTTATATTAATTCATCTTAGTTTAAAAACTAAACAGAAAAAATATCAAAGATTAAAATAAAATAAAAAACTATCTTAAAAAATTCCCAATTTCATCATTCATTTCCATATTTCCTCCTCATTGCGGCACCAATCCTGAACTGCACCTAGATTAGGGATTGGTCTTCGTTATCTCCTTTAGCTAGTTCCCAATTGTCAAGAATAATAATCACCAAAACGACAATAAGTCATGATCTTAGAACCAGGGACGAATTCAGATTTTAAATTAGCAAGGTCAGAGTATAAATAAATAAATAAACTTCAAATAGACATCTATATTGTATTAAACAATTATAAATACACAAAATCGTTGTTTTTAAATACATTAAGATGCAATCATCTACCAACAAAGACAAAAACAAAAACAAAAACAAAAACAAAATAATGTTTTTTAATACTAGGCTAGCTAGGATTTTTTTTTTTTTTTTTTTTTTAAGTTAGAGCATTCATAGTGATGGTGCTAATAATTTTACCTTTTAACAGCTCAAAAAACTATTTTATCTATATTACCACCTCACTTTAAAATACACTCAATATCAAATGTTCTATTTCTTTTATCACCTCATTTAAAATAATATAAATAACTCATTAAAATAATAAAAGAAGAAAGATAATTTAAGTTTTTTAATTGAAGGAAGAAATATAATCTTAATAAAATATTATATTATATTTTTAACAACTTGCTACAGTCAACTGGTATTTATACCAGTTTACTGTAACTATAAAAAATTTAGCTTTACTTTCTCCAATAACACATGATTTTTTGGTTATTTGGCAGTAAAATAGTTTTTTTTTTTTTTTTTTTTTGTTGTTGCTAAAATACAATTACCATTGTGAATAATTTTATTATTTTTGTTAAGTTTTTGAGTTTGATAGTTATTATTTGGGTTAGGCTAGTTAGACTAATTGGAAATAAGGAGGGCCTAAGATTTTGAAAGAGGCTAACTACAAAAATAAAATATATAATAACTATAAAAAAATAATAATAATTTGGACCTAGGGTGGACCTAGGTCTTAAAACCAAAGTTGATTTTCAGGCAGCTTCCATGTTGGTTTTTGTTGGCATGTTATGTCTACTCAAAAGGAAGATGAGTAGATCTTGTGAATGAGAAAGCAAAATGGATGCATGGCACAATTTATAATCAGCGCCTATCCTTGATTTTCTTGGTTTCTTCTCTTTGTCATCTTTATGCCTTTAGGTAATTATATCGTCTAAACACTTCTAAAAAGTATATATAATGGCACATCGAGTGCAATTCAAGATTAAGGTTGGCAGTGTGAAAGAAATCTAGAATGGACCACGAGATAGGGGATTTTTGAGAATTGGTTATTTAGGTTTTAATCTTTTTCTTTTTAATTATATTTGATGTTTAGTTTTTAAAACTAAAATGATTTAATATATTTGATGTTTAGTTTTTAATTATATTTGTAGTTATGGGTTCCAGTTAGCTCAACTGGTAAAGTCTCTGATGGTTGTATAAGAAATCTGGGGTTCAATTCCCGCCTACACCAAAAACTAATTGGTGTCTTGGTCTGATGATAAAGAGTTATCATCAGGAGCGGATGCCATAGGTTAAAACTTTCTAAAAAAAAAAAAAATTATATTTGTAGTTTGGACTAATTTTTAAAGATATTTGTTAACTTTTTTTCCTATACAATATTTAATTTACAAATTAATTGTCATCAATTATGACAAAACAATTTCAAATATGAGAAGCACTATATTCATAACATTTTCATAATACTTTCATAATAAATTTTAAGTAGTAGCAAGTTGTTATTAATTATATTATAATAAACATATTATTAGAATTACTTTTTTTCTTGCCAGTAATAATGATAGTCATAGTATCCAACCACTTAAAATTCGTTGCGAAATTATTATGAGAAATGTTGTCTCATTTTTTTAGTAATTGCAATTACTATCCGTAGATTATGTGTCCGTTTGGTTTGTGCATCCACGTTCACGCGTTGGCATTTTTGACTTTTTTTTTTTTTTTTACCAGTGCATGAACAATAATAAGAAATTATTATTTTTATTGTTTTTAATTTTTAATTTTCATTAAAATATGGGTATCCAACGCACTATGCATAACATTTTCCAATTTCAAATCCCCCAAATCTCTCCACCAACTACGTCGGCGTCCCATCAAAAAAGAAAAAAGAAACCCAAAAAAAAAACTACGTCGGCGTAGAAGCCGCGTTGATAATGGCTCCCACTAAACACTTTTTTTTTTATATGGTCCAAGATGTGATCAGATACTAGTCTATGGTGCTTTTTACTTTTTAGTGGTGTGTCGGATTGTTCCCCCACCACCCCCTTTTTTTTTTTTTTTTTTAACGAATCAGATTGTTCCGATTGTGATCTCAGTCTCACTCTCCATCGTATAAATGTCCATATTTCTTGCGTTCAAATTGGAACAGATCTAGATACATATTTATTGCCCACCTATTTTCACATTTTGTTAGCTTATGTGATCGTGGATATTTTGTCTGTCACTAAGGTGCAGTTTGGATAGCACTGAAGTGGCGTTTGCGTTTTAAGTCTGCGTTTTGTCTTTTTTTTTTTTTTTTTTTTTTTTTGCTTCAGCCGTAGATGTTGACCAAGTCAGCAGTGAACAGTGCATCTGTGCACTGTTCATGGGTCCCACAGACATCAATTTTTAGCAACTTTTTCATTAAAAATGGGTCCCACGGTACTATTTACACATTTAAAAATTATTTTGCTACAGTGTTTTCAGTTTTCAGTTTTCAGTTTCAGCAAAATAAGTTCTATCCAAACAGACCCTAAGGTGCAGTTTGGATAGCACTGAAGTGGCGTTTGCGTTTTAATAAGTCTGCGTTTTGTCCTTTTTTTTTTTTTTTTTTTTTTGTTCAGCCGTAGATGTTGACCAAGTCAGCAGTGAACAGTGCATCTGTGCACTGTTCATGGGTCCCACAGACATCAATTTTCAGCAACTTTTTTATTAAAAATGGGTCCCACGGTACTATTTACACATTTAAAAATTATTTTGCTACAGTGTTTTCAGTTTCAGCAAAATAAGTTCTATCCAAACAGACCCTAAGTCACATAAGTCATGCTGACATTTGCAATTCACAAATTTTTTATTGATCACCTATAATCACACAAGTTATTAAATTATAATATTTTTATGAAAATAATTATATATATATATATATATAGTATATTAGTATTGTTGAATCAAATTGAAAATGCGTGGATATAGTTTTGATGAAAATAATTATAACAATTAACTCTTCTTTTATAAGGCTACAAATTAACCATATTGTTTATAAATACTAAATAGTTCCGAAAAAACTTATTTATGTTCTTTTGTTTAGCAAACAAGTTAAGTTCAAGTCTAAGTTTAAACTCAACTATTAAATGAGTCAAGCTCAAATATAATAATGCATTCGTAAACAAGTTTATGAACATAAAGGCTTGATTTAATTACGTAATTTTATATTTTTATATGTATACTTGTTTAAAAACATACATATACAGAGTTGAGATTTGATCTTATAAGTTTTTAAATTAGTTTATATAATATTAGATATCATTTGTAGTTTATTGATAATATAAACAATCAATTTGTAGTAAAACTCCATAGATTTGTGGAGAAGTAAATATTTTTAGTTTTGATTTTGACTAAATATGGAGAAAAAGTTCATCAAATAGCTCGTGAACAACTTTGAATTTGTTTGATAAGAAAATGAATTAAGCTTGAACATATAATCTTATTTAGTGATGAACTCGAGCTCAGCTCATGTTCGAAATAAAATTAAATAAATAAGTCTCAACTTTTAATACTTAGTTCAATTATGCTTACAACCCTATTCCCTTTAAGTCTTCATAGTAATCTTGGAGTACTCATAACTCATATGCTCATCTCGTAGCATTATTTATTAATTCCACTGCCTTTAATGCCTCCTAATGGTAATTGAGAATAGGTGCACTTGATGTAGTTACTTTCAATGGCTAATATTGAGAGTTGAAAAAAGTAAGGGTATGTTTGGTAACTGGTTTTTCCCTTTATATTCTGTTTCCAAAAACAATTTTCTATTTTTGAGGCTAAAAAACTTTTTTGGCAACTCAAAATAGACAGAAAATAAAAACTGTTCTCAAAACTCAATTTATGAAGGAAATTGAAAACATGCAAAATGCTGTTTTCAGTTTCTAATTTTCAAAAATCAATGAAAACACGCATTTAATCTAATAAACTTGTTTCATTTAATGAGTTAGCATTAGAATTCAAATTCTAGTAACAACATATTTTAGTATTTTCTATTTTTTCCCACAAAAAAAAAAAAAAATTGAACTAACCAAACATGTTTTTGATTTTAAAAATACAAGAAAATTGTTTTTTCTTTATATTCCCAAAGACAAGTTTTTGAAAATAGAAAACAAAAACTATTATCAAACATAACCTAAATTTTTATAATAACCATTAAATAAATAAATATATATATATATATATAAAAGTAAAAAATAAAAAATATAGAAGTCAAAAAGTATTGTGAGAGACATAAGAGAAATTGCATCACGTTCAGTACCCTGGCCTTGAGTTAAGCTTCTAGACCCAATACGATTTAGACAGACGTCTAAATTAGTCACACGTTGTATCAGATTCAATACACTAATGCACTATACCTAAATTTAATGGTTTTTTTTTTTTTTTTATAAATTTTGGTTGCATAGAAAAAAGGATTCCATTGAGTGCGGCCTTACAAGTTAGTTATAATTAATAACAACTTACTACTTAAGATTTATTGTGAAACTATTATAAACGTAGCACTTCTTTAAAATTCAATACCAAACACTCGTGACTTGTGAGAAAAATTTAAGGATACATTAATAATTTTATATTATAAAAGTCAAAATCACCTCAACATCTCTCCCTTTCCACCCAATTTGGATTGATAACAAAAATGTGGCCCCACGAAAAGTGCATACTTCTTCCATATAAGGCTATTTTCTTTTCTATTATGTCAACTTTTAGGGAAATCTAATCATTTTCCCCCATTTTTTCTTTCCATCCAAACATTGTGTTAACCATGTTAATTGGTCCACGTTATCGGTTGACAATTAAAAGCTTATCTTTAAAGATGGTGTTTTTATTTTTTTTTTTTATTTTTTTTTATTTTAATATTTATTTTTTCAAGCCTAGAAGACTAGAACAAATTCCTTTTAAATTATAATTTATTTATTTATTATATCTACTTACTTTATTCTCTCACCTCAATAAAAAGGGATCCACTATATGATGTATTTTATACATATAACTTCTCATTCATAACATTCGAGTTTCTTATATGAAATCCACGTATTCTAAGTGAGAAGTTATATGTATCATAAACATAATTTACTTTTTTCTATAAACAGTAAAAACCAAAATTTCTATTACAGGAGAGAGCAAAATCATGTGTTCAAGTAGTGTGATTTATATCTAAAAGATTTGCATACAAAAATGACCTTGCCACATTTAAAAAAAAAAAAAAAATTGTAGATAGAGATCAATCATATTCTTTTGCTTCATGTGTTTGAATCTTTAACAAGTTCATTGGTACACGTACTTTTTTTGTTTTGAGGAAATTATTGGTTGATACTTGAAAGGGCAAGAGACTATTGTCTTTTAAAGATAAGGGTTGAATGGAGTGAGAGTTTGAATATCAAGGAAGTGCCAAAAAATTTGCACTGGATACGACCTACTGAATCTTAGACTGCAACCCTTCTCCAATTGCTGATTCTGAATACACCCATTATTGAACATTTTTTTTTTTTTTGAAGAAACCCATTATTGAACATTGAATCATTATGTCACCTGCAATCAGATATTTCCATTGTACCACAATAGTGCCTATCGTCAAAGCATTGTTTTATCCGCCAAGAGCAATTAAGGTAAGCAAAATCTAGTTTATGTCCCACACGAAATATGATTAGTGCGTTTGGCCAGCACAAAGATTAAAGAAAACAATTTTTTTTTTCTTATTATATATATTATTATATATTTTAAAGCTTATTTTGGTCCATTGCAACCCAAAAATAAACTTTCATCGTCGCCATCGAAACAAAAATGTTCTCAATTTGTTAGAATGATACACAATGATTAGTGTAATATCACATTCATATATGATTACTAGTATAAATATTATTTTTATTGTTTACTAATTACAATTTATAACCTCAAAAATTACGAAAAATGTTGTGTTAGGAGATTTATTCAAAAACTTTTTTTTCCCTATTTATTTACTTGATTTTTTAGAGTTGAAAAAACCCAAATGGATGATGCAGGATGATCCCATATCAGATTATATGTATATATCACTGTACTCTGATCACTTAAATCTTGTCTTGCATGACAAAGAATTGCCCGAGCATTAAATGGGGAGTAGCACTATTTGAACTTACAATCTTGAATTCGGCCCACTTAAATCTGTCTTGCACGGCGTTGGACCACTGAGCACAAAATGGTAAGTATATTTAACCAATAAAAAACAAAATGGTAAGTATCAACAATACTCAACCCACTTAAATCTTGTCTTGCATGACAAGGAATTGCCTGAGCATTAAATGAGAAGTACCACTATTTGAACTTACAATTTTGAATTGGGTCTACTTAAATCTGTCTTGCCTGGCATTGGACCACTGAGCACTAAGCATTCCCATTGACAATTGTAAATGGTATATCATATATGTAGGAAAAATTTAATATAAAAGCACAAAAAAAGCCTAACAGTAGGACTTGTAAAATCTTACAATTGCAAAAAAAATTGCAATTGTGCTACAATGCCATCCTAAATGTAGGATGACATTGTAGCACTTTAGTAAAAATTATAATATATTTTAATTAATAAAGGGGAAGAGAGATGAGGGTGGAGAAAGAGAAAGTGTTGTATTTAAATATATTATATTATTTTAGTGGGTAATTTATATTATTTTAATGAGTAGAATAGAAAAATAAAAATTGAGATATTGGTTATATTATAAAATAATATGGTATAATTAATAAAATAATTTTTAAAAATAATAAAATAGAATAGAATAAAAGTCGCGAATGCGAATAAAGTACTACCATATGTAGATAGAAACCCACCACAGCAGATAAAAACCCAGTACCCACCAACACCCAGCCACTATTCGACACCAATAAAACCAAACGCAAAGATCACCATCAAATCCCTATGTCGGAAAGTTCCACTGAACGGTCCAGATCTTCCCACTTAGCCCCACCCTATTGGCCATCAATCACATCAACATTTTCAACACTTCAACCATTGGTCCACGTTGCGAGATCTGGGTGGCTCTCCTCTCACATTCCCATATTCTATTCTCTATATAAAAAAAATTAAAAAAAAAATAAGACAATCAAAATCGACCACCTTAAATAAATGACTCGTGGCCAAGACACTTGTCGATTCCACCATAGCCCAAGCCATTGAGACTGAGAAAGCAGCTTCGGACACGACAGTCTCTCTCTCTCTCTCATACTTCTCGCTCCCAAAATTTTGTACAAGGTAAAAACTAAAACACCCTTCTCTTTCTTCTTTAGTTCTTAACTTATTTTTTACTCTCTCTCTCTCTCTTTCTCTTACTCTCTTTCTTAAGTTATCTTTGTTGTTGGGTTTTTTTTTTTTTTTTTTTTTTTTTTTTTTACTACTGTTTTTGTTTTCATTGTTGTCTTTTATGATAATTTTTTTCGTTTTTTTCTTGAAGTCATTACAAAAATTTTTTGATGGAAAATTTGTTAATATTAAGGAGCTTGGTTGTTTTATTACTTTGGATGCTAAGTTTAGGATAAAATAATTGGTTGTGAAAATCAGTTGCAGGAAAGGGAATTAGAAATGGGGTAGTTTTTTGTTTTTTTGTTTTGGATGTTAATGTGGTTTTGGAGGTTTATCATGTTGTTTAAGATTTGAAAGTAATGACTTTGGCTTTGGTTTTGATGAATTTAATGGATATTATGAATCTAATGATGGAATGAATTGAAATCTAGAACTTGTTTTTTTAATTTTTTGTATTATATAAGTTGGTGAAATTTGGATCTGAATGAAGTTGGAAAATAGAGAGGACTATAGTGATCAACTATTTATTCTGATCTCATCTGTATATAAGACAATATGTCCGGTTCTAGTGACTTCTGCTTTGTACTACATCAGATTTCTTTAAAATGGGATCATATTCGATTTTTTTTTTTTTTTTTTTTCACGGTTTCATTTGTGTCAAGCTTTAATTGAGCTTCTTCTCTAACATGGGAGAAGGATTCTTACTAGTTTGTCAGTTTTGGCTTTTGAGGCTATTGGTTGGACGTTTACTACTTTAGATTCTTCAAAATGGGATTTTTATGTGATGTTTTTTGTCGTCATGGTTCCAATAATCCAGGATGAAATTCAGTATTTTGGTTTGCTTACTCATATGGGGTTTCCAAACTTAATTTTGGGTGAAATTCATTGGTAGAATTTATTATTATGTTTGCAGTTTGATGTTTATGTGTTTTAGTTTTACTCATTTAGTCCATGGATGGATCTGAGTGTGCATTTTCTGCTTCACTGACCCAATTATTTTTCTTGATTTGGTGAATTCTGGATCTGAATCTAAAGAAGCCAAGACAAAGCTAGCAAACAGAAAATTACTATTCTTGGTCTTCTCCAAGTGGATGCTACTGCATATAAGACAGTTTACTTAATTAAGTCAACCTGTTGCCATTACTTGAATTTTCCAAAAAATGGGGTCTCATATAAACTTCAAGAACTTTGGTGATGCACCACCTGGGGAGGGGAAGCTACAGGGAAATTACTCCTTGGCCAGGCAGTCTTCTGTATACTCCTTGACATTTGATGAGTTCCAGAACACCATGGGTGGATTTGGAAAGGATTTTGGATCTATGAACATGGATGAACTTTTGAAAAATATATGGACTGCTGAGGAGGTTCAAGGCATGACTTGTACAGTTGGTGGGAGTGAAGGAAATGTCCCTGGTGGGAATTTGCAGAGGCAAGGATCTTTGACATTGCCCCGGACAATTAGTCAGAAAACTGTTGATGAAGTTTGGAAAGACTTGGTTAAGGAAAGTAATGATGGTGGTGGTGGTGGTGGTGGTGCTAAAGTTGGAAATGGCAATGCCAATGGGGGATCAAATGCAAATGTGCCACAGAGGCAACCAACTTTGGGAGAGGTAACTTTGGAGGAGTTTTTAGTGAGAGCAGGAGTGGTGAGAGAGGATATACAACCAACTGTAAGGCCAAATAATAGTGTATTCTATGGTGAATTACCGCGACCAAATAATAACACCGGTTTAACTTTCGAGTTTCAACAACCAAATCGAAGCAATGGGGTCTTTGGTAATCGGATCATGGAGAATAATAATTCAGTTCCTAATCAGCCTCCTAGTTTAGCAATGAATGTAGGTGGACTTAGATCTTCTCAGCAACAAATTCAGCAGCTGCAGCAGCAACAGCAACAGCCACTCTTCCCCAAACCAACAACTGTACCTTTTGCCTCACCGGTCCATCTAGTAAACAATGCTCAGATTGCTAACCCGGGAAGTAGGGGTTCAGTGGTTGGAGTTGCAGAGCCTTCTATGAATACTGCTTTAGTTCAGGGTGGAGGAATTGGCAGGGTCGGTTTAGCTCCTGGAGTTGTCACTAGCATTGCCGGATCTCCTGTAAGTCAGATATCATCAGAAGCAAAGAGTACTTTAGATTCATCATCATTATCACCAGTTCCATACGTATTTAATCGAGGAAGGAAATGTGGTGGAGCTTTGGAGAAAGTAGTAGAGAGAAGGCAGAGGAGAATGATAAAGAATAGGGAGTCGGCTGCAAGATCACGGGCTCGTAAGCAGGTAAGCATATGATTTTTCCATCACATATAGCAGTTAATTCACTCTCTATTATGTTTGTTTTTTTACGCCAGCCAATTGTGTAATAACAATGAATCCTTGTACAAGTATTTTGGTGTGGTTTAAAGTCCTATACTACTTTATATCCTTAAATACAGATAGAATGCTAGTGCACAGTGCAGAGCTACAGCTAATATGAAGTTTATTTTAATTTATAACACTCTATCTGTAGTCGTTTCAATCTGATAATTGAGAAAACATTTGGCTTTAATTAACAGCAGCAGTAAAACTATAGTTTATGGAGAAAGTGAAACAATATAAGGGCTTAATTAATAGCAGCAGTTTGTACACCCTATGGCAAACTTTGTGTGCAGTTCCTTTGCACATTGTGTGGATCCTATGGAGAAATTGAAACAATAGGACCTTCAACAGCGTCAAACTTATATTATATTTACTAAGTTCATGTTTCATGAGGTTTTTGTATAACTGGATGCTTGTAGTAGGCAGTAGGACTTTCAACTGCTTTTCATTTCTTGATTTTGTTTCTCCTTCTTTCAGATAGTAATAATTGGATATCTTGTGTGTGTGTGTGTATTTGTACTGTTTTAATACTTATTAAAAAAATTGATGAAAAAAGAAACTGATGCAGCAGGACAACCTAGGCTTCACCACCTAGAACAGTCCTACGATAAACATTGCAGCCAATAATTCTAAAGCTACTATACAGATCTGGCTTTTAGGATCTGTAGTAACTTGTGGCTTTTGGGAGACAATCAAGTGACAGCCAGTGTAACATAGATATCATAAATAGGAAAAAAAGTAACTTAGATATCATAAATAGGAAAAAAGGTAAATCTCTTCCATATTAACTTGGCTAATGTCTAAAGGCTAAATCATACTACTTAAAAAAAAAAAAAAAAAAGTCCATATCATTGTGATTGTATTCATTTGAAGTGAAGATATTTTGTTGAATCATGTATCAGCTACAGCTTTATAAATTTATGAGATTTCGATTTTGTTTATAGAAGTTGATAATAAACTTCACTTTTCTCTTTTGGGTTTCTGGCAGGCCTATACCTTGGAACTGGAAGCAGAAGTTGCAAAACTTAAAGAAATGAACCAGGAATTACAGAGAAAGCAGGTATATTTTTAACGAAAGTAAAAAAAATCTTGGTCATTTATTTGGTAATTTTGGTTGTGAGAGACCCAATTTAACCTTATTTTGGTTTTTGCAGGAAGAAATTAAGGAAATGGAGAAAAACCAGGTAGATGTCCCCTTTGAGTTGTCTCATTATCTTACATTTTATATTTGATACAGAGTATTCCATCAAACAAACACATTTTCATGTACCCATAACTTCAAAAATATTTATCCACTCTTTAGTGTTTCAATGAACAAATCACTCCGTATTTACCATGATCTTTGTTACAAGTTAGCAGGCCACATCAAAGGGGTATTTCTTAGAGTAGACATCTTTTTCTTCCATCTGCATCTGTGTCAGCTTAATGGTTAAGAGATTTTAGTTCTTGTCAATGTAGACTGAAAATAGCACATTAAAGGAGTGGATGTACTGAAACAAAACTTGTTATGAGATGAAATTTTTTGATAAAAAAGAAAAGAAAAAGAAGGCTAATTAATAAAATCAATTATTTTTTTGGCACCTATTTTAATTTCTTCGCAGTAAGCCTATACCTTGGGGACAACGTTAGTATTTCTTGTCTAAAAAGTTGCTACTTAACAATTGATAGTAATCACATTCAAGACCTTTATGCATTACGTTATGTACACTTACTATATGAGAAAGCAATGAAGTACTGAATTTAAAGATGAGTCTTACAAATGAATTACCATTGACCAAGGGTGAGAATCATGTTATTGGACCAAATAAGGTGGCAGTCAGGAAATTGAATTCACAAGAAAATGCATATTTATTTCTCTCTCACACGCGCACACATATTTAGAAACAAAACCAGTTCGCTAATTCATTAACTTAACAAGTGAAGCAAGATTTCATTTTGTTGCTTCAACAGCTTATTGTTGTAAATTATGAAAATGCACTGACACTAGACGATTAATAGTACTGGTAGAGTTGGAGGCTTAAGCAACTCTTTTTATCTGTTTGTTTTTGCAGAAATTAGAGACAATGAATCGGCAGTGGGGAGGTAAAAGACAATGCTTGAGAAGGACTCTGACAGGCCCTTGGTAGAGATGATGAACTGGACTCCAGATATAAGGGTTGGTGGTTGAATATGGAGACATAGGCATTAGTGTGATATAAGGATAGTAGTGTGTATCTGGTTACAGTCTTATACTACAGAGGGTAGGTACCTGTATGTATAGAGCAGATAGTGTTTGAGTTGTAAATTATAAACTGAAATAAGAGTTTTATCCTGTAGATTAAAACTTGTGTTACTGTGATACCTGTTTGTAACTCCTCTGATCACTGTTAGGGCAGTTGAGATTCTTAGGCAAGCCTTATGCTTCAGTTTGGCTCAAAAACCAGAAACAAAGTTGAGATTGAGAAATATGACCTATTTCTAACCGGAACAGGTAGCAAAATTATTATATCGAAGGCATATATGCCCTTTTGTGCTACTCCTCTGATCACATAGAGGGCAATTGGAATGGGAGTAAGAATTGTAAACCAGTAAAATTGTGTAAAGTTATATATATTCACTAGCTATATGCTCGTGCAATATATGGATTAATAAAAAAAATCAAGTTAAATAAAGAAAAAAAAAATCACAAATATATAAGTGAAATCGAACAAAAAACAGTTAATATAAATAAAACAAAAATTACTTTAAATTATATGACAAAACTACAATAGGTTAATAAGTTCAATGTCTGGACCATAGGAAACGTACACAAATTTTTAAATAATATACATAATTTGGCATATATAACGCGCACAATTTTTTGATATGTGAAATATTTTAATCATAATCATTAAGAGTATAAGGTCTATACATTCAAATTCAATATATTAATATTCAAAAAATGTACACAATTTTGTATGTTATATGTACACAAATTTTCAAATAATATACACAATTCTCTAAATTCAAAGTATTTATTTAACTTTTTTTTAAAGAATGTATACAATTTCTTATATTCAATGCATGCAATTTTTTGATGTATGAACATTTTTAAAACAAATTGTTGAGAGTGTAAGGTTTGTATATTTAATATTCAAACTTTTCAAGAATGTAAAAAACTTTGTATATTCAATGTACATAATTTTTCAAAGAATGTACACAATTTTGCATATTCAATATATAACAAATTTAAAACAATGTACACAATACTATATGTTTAATGTACACAATATTTTGATGTGTGGACAGTTTTCGTCACAAATTACTAAGTGAAAAATCTGTACATTTAATATCAAGACCTTCCAACAATGTGCAGTTATATTCAAATTTTCAAAGAATGTATCAAATTTTGTATATCTGATATAAGAGCTTGGTGTTTGGTGCAAAAATGATTGTGGAGGAACCCTTTTGGACAGAAAGCACCCTGGATATATCTTTCATGGGTAAACAAGTTGGAACAAAATTTCTCTTCAAATTAGTTCGGAAAGAAACCCTTCAAACTTCTCAAATATCTAACCATTGGATTGCATATTCTTATTATATCATTCATGCTTGCAAAACTTTAAGAAGATCAAAGATCAATTGATATGTCATCAAATAATTGTTAAAATTTCAAGTTTTTATGATCTAAAATTGTGTATAAAAAATAAGTTAATTGATTGAATAGTAAGTAATATCTGATTTGAAAGAAATTTGATATGTATGTTAAAAACACAAGGAACATGAAATTCAACTGTCGGACTTATTATGTGTGTGTATACACACACACTAATAAAAATTATGCTCAAATTGGAATTTTGATAATAAAAAGTTGTTGTTGAAACCAAATTTCATTAACTAAACAAAAACAAAAACATTTGAATACAGAGGACAAAACCTCTCATAATTCAGACTCAAGTTATCATAGAAAAGGAGCATACACAAGTCCATAGGATGACTATCCAAAAGCACAAAATCCTGGCTTGAAGTTGTACCTCTTCTGGCCAAAGTATCTGCACACTTATTTGCTTCACATAAGCAATGACTCATTTTCACTTGAGGGTTCCAATTCAAATGCTCTAAACGTTCTTTTGAGACCTTATATTGTCCAACAAGAGTGTCTTGCCTGCTTCTTTTGGTTTGGTTTGGTTTGGGAAAGGATCGTGGAAGTTTCGAAATAAATGAAAAGATAATTTACTTTCATTAAGTGATTTATTAGATAATAAAAAACAGAGGATCTTGAAGACTATTTGAAATTCAGAAGAACTACGCAAGGGAGCCACTGAACAATTGGAAAAAGCCCAGGTACCTTGCTTTTGGTACTCTCAAGAAACAAATCGCTCTCCAGCCGGGGAAGAGTTTGCTATACTCCCGATCTACTTTTCAACATAAAAGTTCTCGAGCTAGATTAGAAGATTAGTATATGAATTCCTTGGTTACTTTCTTTCCAAAGCCTCGCATGAGCAAGCCAAGCTACTTATGCCAAACAGCTAACTTCGAGTTTCTATTGAGTGATGGAGTCCTTTTGATTGAATATGATAGCTAAATTGGCATAGGGCATTCGAAACTTTAAACAAAGGTGCTATTGAGATATTAGGCCCTTACGGTATCTCGTACACATCTCGATGATTGGCCGAGTGAATAAGTCAACTTCAAAGTGGATTTATTGTGTGAGGAGTGCGTTATAACCCGTGGCTGCTTGCTTGGTGGGGGTGGCTCCTCCATTATGGGTAAATTGGAAACCCAACTCTACGAACCTGAGGAAAGGCTGCACAGCAATAGTTGAGGCGTTAAGACTAGAGCTTTTTGTAGTGATAGTAGGAATGCAAGTGAATGAATCTCATCCCCTAGCGAGTGAAATGCTTACGCCCCCTTTAGAGATAGGGGCTTTCTACTTCAGGAATAGGTATAAAGAAATTCCTTTAGATAACTTTCTAATTTTTAAGAAATAATTATTTCTATAATCTAATCTTTTATTTAATTATATATTTTTTATATTAATAATTATATAGTAATAAAAAATTATCATTAAGAATAAATAATTAAAATAAATATATAAATAAGTAGAGAGAATGGACTTGATTCACCTTTGCCTAGAAGGCATTCGGCAAGAACAAGAGCAAGAATTTCCACGTCCAGTAGTGAGGTGTTTTTCGAATTTAGCTGATGAGAGTCCTACAATCCTTTTTTTTTTTTGGTAGAAAAGGAATATATATTAAAACTAACCAGCAACCAAAATATCAGGACAAAGCCTGTTTACAGACCGGCCACAAACATTAGCCTCCAAAATAGTAAGAATGTCCACAAGTGGACTAGAAAAAAAAAAAGAAAAATCATTCTCAAGGGTTGTGCCTAGCTTAGCTAAGAAGTTCGCACATCTATTGGCTTCTCTGTAGACATGCCTAACTCTTGCTTGGGGAATCTGAGTAACTAAGTGCTTGCAGTCTTCCATAATAGAGGATATGATAGTATTCGTGCAGCTTTGGGAATTGAAGGCATCCACCACGGCTTTTGCATCCAACTCAATACAGACAGCTTGGGCTTGAATTTGTAGACAAAGAAGAAGGCCGTCCCGGAGAGCCTATAGCTCCGCCAAAAAGCTGGTAGCAGTGCCGATCTTCCTTGCAAATCCAATTATCCACTTGCCATTACCATCTCTGATTAAACCACCTCCATCAGCCAGCCCAGAGATTCCTGTTGCCGACCCATCCATGTTAAGAGTCAACCAACCATTCCTCGGCTTCTCCCATTTTATACCCTTCAAGATCATCCTTTTAGTGGCTAGATGATTGCAAGCACAAAAACCAAACTCCAATGCACGGTCCAAGATTACTTTAGCCAGATTCGGATTAAGAGTTTTATTCCTAAACACATGTTGGTTCCTATCTATCCAAATCATCTAAATAGCAAAAAGATAAACCTGGAACCAAGGAACGTGACTTGAGCTGTGATGTTGATCTGATTTAGCATTCGAACTAAGCCATTCCTGCAAATTATGGTTAGAAAAGAAAGAGTCTCAAGTCTGTCTACCCAGCTGCAACCATATCCTCTTGCTTACAGGGCAGTCACGCAAGGCATGAAGGATGGACTCTGCTTCTGTATGGCAACGAGGGCAAACAGCCTCAACCTGAACTCCTCTAGCCATCAAACAATGATTCACTCCAATACTATTATGCATAAACTTCCATAAAAAAGCTTGAATTCTCGGCATGGTCTTTAATTTCCAGATCCAATTACCTTTGAAAGGAGCATCCCCTCTGGAATCAATGGTTAGAAGATAAGCACTCTTGAGATCAAAACCTCCTCTCGGCAAGAATTTCCATGCTAATTTGTCCTCCACTCTGGTAATTAGAGGAATGGGCGTAGCTTTAAGCTCATCAATGATCTCATAAGGAAGAACCATCTGCAGAATATTCCAATTCCAGATGCCTGCACTGTCTACAACATCCTTGAATTTTAGCTTCGAAGATACCCAAGTCAATGGACCATGAATAGTATTCCACAATTGACCAAGAGTAGACCAACTATCATTCCAAAAATCAAGCTTGCTTTCAGTGCCAGGCAGCCATCTAATTCCCTTCCTAAAAGTCTCTTCACCTTTCTTTAAGCTTTTCCAAATTCTGGAACTTGGCAGGCTTCTAGCATTTTTGGAACTTAATCTTTGGTGATTGCAGTATTTATGCCTAAGAACTTTAGCCCAAGGAGCTTTAGTCTCAGAATGAAATCTCCAATTCAATTTTGTCAAGAGATCCATATTCCTTCCTTTTGCCGTTTGTAGACCCAAGCCCCCTTCTTCCTTTGGTTTGGTTACCTTCTGCCACCCTACCCAGTGCATTTTCCCCTTGCTCTCATTTGAACCCCATAAGAAGTTTCTGTTCACCCTATCAATGCCTTCCAAGACTCTTGTAGGCAGCTGGTTGCTTTGCATAACGTAGGTTGAAATAGCTGATTAAGATGCTTGAACTAGAACCACCCTTCCGGCCATAGATAGTAGATTAGCCTTCCACCTCGCCAACTTGCTCTTCACTCTATCTAAAACAAAGTTGAAATCTTGACTGCTGTTTCCTTTGTGCTTAATAGGAAAGCCTAAGTATTTCCCCAAACACTCTGTCTGTTGGAAGCCAAGGGTATCACTAAGGGCTTCTTTGTCACTAGAGTCGATATTTGGAGAGAAATAGACCCTAGACTTGGCTTCACTCACTGACTGCCCGGATAGATTGCAAAAGTTGTCAAGCACTTCACTAATGGCTACACAATTCTCAGCATTGGCCTTAGCAAAAAGCATTAAGTCATCCGCAAAGAACAAATGAGAGAAAAAGGGGCCGCTCCTAGAAGCTTTTACCGGACACCAAACTTTAGCTTCACATTTTTCTTGAATAAGCTGGCCCAATAGCTCCTTGCAGAGGATGAATATATAAGGGGACAAAGGATCCCCCTGCCTTATGCCTCTGGTAGGCAAAAAAGGATCAAGGCTTCCTCCATTAAACAAAATAGAAGTAGATACTGATGATATGCAACTCATCATAAGCTCGATCAGATTTTCCGGGAAATTGAATCTACTCAGCATACTCTTTATGAAGCTTCATTCAAGCTTGTCATAGGCCTTTTCTAAATCAATCTTAAGCGCCATATATCCCACATTTCCCTTAGCTTTCCCCATAGTATGAATTATCTCCTGAACAACGATTGCATTATCCACCCCCCCCTTCTTCCTGGCACAAAGGCCGCTTGAGTCGGCGAAATAAGCTGATCCAGAAGCGGTTTGATTCTGCTAATTATGATTTTGGAAACAATCTTTTAGACTGAGTTACAAAGGCTAATGGGTCTGAAGTTACTAATGGATTCAGGCCCTTGATTCTTCAAAATGAGTACAATATTGGTTTTATTCAAGTAGTCCGGAACCTTTCTTTCCCTAAACACATTCTTCACTTCTTCTCTGACTGATCCTCCCACTAGGTGCCAAAACCTTTGAAAGAACCCGGCATGTAACCTATCAGGCCCAGGGGCTTTAAACGCTTTAAGAGACCAGATAGCTGTGAATATTTCCTCATCTGTCACCATATGGCTTATGCTTTCCTTCTCAACATCTGTAAGTTTAACTTGCTAGTTTTGATTAAGCTTTATATCTCCAGTTGCTGCCTCTTGGCTGGTGGTATAAAGCTTCATGAAACCCTCCCTGATATGAGCAGCAACTTCCCTCTCCTTAATTAACCAGTCCCCCACTTCATTCTTAATTACAGTAATGAGATTACGCTTCCTTCGGGCAATCACGGATACATGGTAGAAAGAAGTATTCCAATCCCCTAAAACCATCCAGTTTATTCTAGATTTAAGCGCCCACAGATCCTTTTCTTGCTCCAAAACAACATCCAACTCTTTGATAAGCTGATTCTCAAGGCTTACTAGAGATGCAGAAGGGTCCGAAGATAAAACCCTTTGAACACCATCTAATCGAGCCATGATTCTCTTCTTTTTATGAAAAATATTACCGAAGTGATTTTTATTCCACAGGGTAGCTTGTTTAGCGAAGGGGTCAATTGCTTCCATAAGTTTCCTTGGCTGTCTCCAAGCCTAGTTCACAACAGAGGGAAAAGAGGGATTGGATAGCCAAAAACTCTGGAATTTAAAAGGCCTATTAAGAAACATTTGCCCCCTAGGCTTAGTTTCCATTAACACAAGGCAATGATCCGAATGGCACCTCGTGAGATGGGATACTTGAGCATTTGGGTAGAGCAGATACCAACTAGGATTCATGAAGAACCTATCTATTCTCTCTTGAATAAGGCTACTGACCTCCCTTCTGTTAGTCCAAGTATATTTTGGCCCACTGAACCCCATGTCCACCATATTACACTTATCAAGGCACTCCTTAAAGAGAAGGGATTTGGCCATGCTAACCGGCCTTCCCCCGAATTTATCCTCATCAATAAGGGGTTCATTAATATAATAGTTATAATCTTCAGTATCCCAACCAATGAGGCATGATATAAATCATTGTTATACTCTTCAGTATCCCAACCAAGCACTCTTGCATCAACTAGTGGACACCCCTATGGCTCAAGTAAAGCCTTTTTAACCCAAAGCCCTATGGGGTCTCAGATTAGGCTCCCTCCACTGACCCTCCCTAGATTGCCCAAAGAAGAGACATTTGTGTTGAGTTTTATACTAGCCAAATTTGGGGTTATACCTAACCTAAAATTAACTAAATAATTTGAATGCATTTTTTTTTATCTGCATAATTGAATGTATTTATAGCGTGGTGAGGATTGTTCTATCATATACGTATCGATTTGTATGTGCTAATTCAAAAGAAAAACTAATAACAATGAGAAATGATATATTCACAACATTTTTACAACATTTTCACAACAAATCATAAGCGGCAGGTTGTTACTGATTGTTATTGTTAAGGCAAAAAAGTAATCTTAGTGTTAGGTTCAAATTTGAACCAGTAACAAGACTAACAACTAACCACCTATAATTTGTTGTGAAAATATTGTGGATGTAGCACTTCTCAATAATAAATTGACATAAAAAAACATCTGGGTTGGAAACTGCACCTTGGTAAGGTACAAGGGATGCTAAAAATTAGAACCCCTTTTTGAGGATATGTAAGCATTAAATATAAAACACGTTGTGCAATGGCCAAGTCTCCGTTGTAGTCTAGTTGGTTAGGATGCTCGGCTCTCACCCGAGTGACCCGGGTTCAAGTCCCGGCAACGGAAATAGTTTTTTAACTCTTCCACTATGAAACCTCTTTGTAACATTGACATCCTTTTTGTTTCTCTAAAAAAAAAAACATTGACATCATTTTTAGCCCAGCTCACGCTAGCATAAAGCCGAAAATATAGCAAAATGAGATTTTATGCAAAAATTATTATTATTATTATTTTTGCATTTTTTTAGCTAAAAGAGAGTGGATAGTGATTGTTATAAGTAAAGAAAGAATGTAAGCTCATGTAGAGTAGTATAAAGCCTAAAATATAGTTAATAAAGCCCAAAAATCACGTATATCATATTATGAATTGGTCATGCAAAATGAGATTTTGCTATCGTATATGTGCAAATATACAAGTCAATGAAGCTTCTGCAAAACAATTTTGGGTAAATTACAAAGTTGGTCATATCATTTATATCATATCCGTTATTTTTTTTTTTTCCATACCACATTAGCTAACACCTGCAACACCACGTCAGATTTTTATTTTTTTATTTTTTAAATCAAATCAAATTTAAAAATGAGGCATGTGAGATCCCACCAACCAAACACTATATATTTTTTCTTTTTCTTTTTTTGCATCACCTCCTTTTTCATAGCTTAATCAGGCCCATCAAAAGCCTACCATGGATACTGACTCTAATATAGCCATACTTAGAATAATCGCTGCCACAAATACTAATGTTGCTTTTATTAGATTTGTTTGTAGCCCAGGCAGATCAAACTCTTCTTTTTCCAATAGTTGACGTAAGGAATAATTGAGTGGTTTTCCACACAATCAAATGGGCTTGGCAGATGCTGTAGTACAAAGCTTGTTCACACTTCACATACATATCCTAGTATTTTGAACAAGTTTTCCTTGATCCGCCGCTCCGGTACAGCAAACCACCAAATGGAGAACCCAATCCATAAGCAAGTTACAAGAACAAATCTTAGGTCCTGGAGATTTGTTTTGTGGTGTAAGCTTTCCATGGTCCAATTGAACAGATAATGTTGCGATTGCTTCTTGCCTTCCTAAACAATTTTTTCTCGACCCACACTTTTTTAAATCTCACCCAAAGCAGTCGTTGACTCTTGAATCCATGATTAGCGATTTTGGGCAAGCAGGTCTCTCTCTCTTCTGGCGGCATTGGTATCTCAGTTTTTTCTTTTTATTAAAATCTGGCATGGCCGTACAATTGGCCGCTAATATGGCATGAGAAATAATTTTTTATTCTTCTGTTTCACACGTCAACTTTTTCCATTAAAAGGTTAAAGACTAAATTAAAATATGGTCTAAAGCTTTTAATCTCAATGCATTCTGTTTGACATTAGACTAAAAATCGGAGTTTGAGAACAAATTCACAAAATTTGCAGATATTTGAAATATAAATCATGACCAAAAAAGTACATGCAACATCACTTTTACATGGTGACCAGTCTTCTAGTAAAGGATAAAGCAACCATGACTTCGTAGATGTTCTGTAGAGACTCTTTAACACTGAAATAGAGTATGCACTAACGAAGAATTTTCTACTCGTGTTGATTTGAGTAGGGGATAAACTCTTCATTTCTTATGGCAGACATAAAAAGTTGCCTTCAACCACTAAAGATTTGACATAGATCCCCTAACTCCTTGGATACTCAAAAACAAGACCTTCTGCAACACTTCTTGCTCTTCCATAACCAAAAAGCTTGCCTACAATAGTCAAAGCAAAATCTACTACTGTAGCAAGTCCCCTGCTTGTAATCAGTTTACCGTCAATGACCACTTTGGCACCATCCACTACTTTTGTAAGCGTGTCTACGACAGATGGATGGGCAGTAGCTCTTTTATCCTGTATCTTGGCAGAGGAATGGCAAGCTTTAACATATGAAGGTTCAAAGCAGGATGATAACAATTGGTTTTGAATTACCTTCAGTAAACCCTGTCTTTGCAGGACTGTGGGTGAAGAGCAGACTGCTCCATATATTCTTCCAGCTGAATCTTGTTCTTTGATCAGCTTCTTGAGAATCTTAGATTTGTGTATCCGCTCAGCCCCGGCAGTTCCTCCCTGAAATTTTACAACGGAAAAATCTTAATGGGTGTAGTGTGGAAAAGAAACAATATTATTTTTAAGAGTATATCATGCATAAAGAGTGAATTCTGACAACAAAGCATGGGTCAATAATAAGCAGAATAAAAACACTAAAATTTAAAAGAGACAAGGGGGTGATGGATGGGAAAAGGTGCATCATGTCAAAAGAAAAAAGAGAGGGAAAAATATACAAAAAATCTTATGCATACTGCATCTTGGGAAATGGAGCATACAGCCAACCAAATATAGAAGAGAAAATGAAGTAGCAAGAATGAACCAAGTACCAATACGTTAACTTCAACATGGAGAATTATAATGAAGCCTGTGCTGACTCAACCAATTAATACAAAGAACTTCTAAGACTTCATATTTCATTTGATCTTGGCCACACAAAGATATAATCTATCTGACCAATACCGATTCTGAAGTGAAAATTCAAGATATTTAAAAAAAAAAAAAAAAAAACTACTATTAAGAAAGGAGCAAGAATGCTGCTTGTATTATCCAAAAGAGATGCTTGTTTATCTTACTGGAAGAATGATTATATCATATATTGACTCAGCAGCATCGCCGATTAACTTGTCAGCAACAATTTTTGTGCCTTGAGATGCCAAAATTTGCACAGATTTTTCAAGTGAAGCAATGATGACATCAACTTTTGCTCGCCGTAGAATATCTGCAATAGTTACTACTTCAATTGCTTCAGAGCCATTTGCAACTGGAATGAGGACCTGCATAACCATGAGTGATGAGAAAATATCCTACACACACACAATGAAAAAACATCCATAGGCGTTGGATGAACCTACATCAAGGGTGCAGGTATGCGTCAGTACATGTCAAGTGTAGATAAAACTTGTATCTAAACATATGCTACATAGCATGTAAAACATGAAGGGCAAGCAAAAGAACAAACAATGTGATAAAAAAAACTTTCAAGTCATGGCAATCAGTCTCAACCCTTATGTGCCCATCTTATTCAGCTAACAGATACAACGAGGAAAGCAACTCCTTAGCAGCATACTTATATGATTAAAAAAAAAAAAAACCTATTGAAGTTTTCTGGGGTAAGAACCATAATGGAAAGATAATAATTCTGTGTTGAAAATTTCTTCCCTAATCACAGATCTGTTGCTAACCATTCCTTTAAAGAGGGACACGAGGATTGTAACTTACTAGTGCTGTTAATAGTTGAGAGTTCAGACTACAAAGTACCCATTGACTGCAATTATCAAATGACTTACTGCTTTCCCATAAAAGGTTTTTGAATTATCTCTAGAAATACTTTATGCCAAGAAATGATCATTTGGAGGTTAACAATGGCAAGGAAATGATAAATAAGAACTATAAGCAGAATTTAAGTATCTCCTTTTGTTCATCCATAAAAGAAAGGGACATTATCTATTAGAATATAGAAGAATCAATGCAGTAGTAGGAGGTAGAAGAGTAGTAGTAAATAAATAAATAAAATTCATTAAACAAGTTGCACATCTGAACACAAAAGGCTTTCTCAATTAAGGAAAAAGAGAAGCAACTTACACGAGGGGTGTGGTCAACAGACCATTCAACTTTGTTGAACTCTTCCTTTGTTAGATTATCATCAGCAGAAGACACCAACTAATATAACAGAACCAGAGTGTTAGCTCAAGCAAATTAGGCAAAATATATAAGACAAACTCTGATGAGAGTGAAATGATAAATTTGTTATTCAACTACAAAGAAAAGAATGACATATTTAGTTTTGGGATATCAGAAGTGCGGGGACTCAGCACATTCACCACTTTGCCTTCTTTTTACCTGTGTCTTGAATATACTTTACATCAAGATTTAGAATTTTGTGCGTGAGTGTGTGTGTTACTTTAAAAACAAAAAAAAACTATAACGTGTTGAACATCTCTCTCTTTACTATCAACAATAATGAGCCCATCAACCTTCAACGGTTTTGATGGAAAGAGGCCTTTGCAATTGTTTGATTTCTGTAGAATATCACCTTTTTCCTTACTAGTGTTATTAATGGGTATCTAAAATACTCCTTATTGTCCATTTTTCATTATGCTTTTGTTACTATGCATTTTCCATTTTGACCAAGCCATAAACAATCTTAGTGCAAGTTTGGAGCAGTGGCAGAAGAGAGGGGAGAGTGGATAGAACATACTCCCTCTTCTCCCCCTATCCAAACTAGGGTTAGCACCACAGAGACACCCTAGTTGAATTCTTTTATGCTTCTGATCCATATTTTAGAATCCAAAAAATTTTAAAAATGCAAGTATCTTGAACCTCAATTAAGCCAAGCGTCTGAAAAAGGGACACCTTCAACCTCTATAGTACTTATCCTTTGGTATGCTAATTTACAGTATAAATATATACTTTAATCAAATGAGATCTGGTACATTGCATAATGTATTCAAATCCTGCTAGACTCTCTCTCAAGCAAAAATTGCTCTTTTATTTTTTATACTATTGATTTCCATCTATATGAATCTACCTTCACCACTTCAGCAGATTGTATCAGAGAGAAAGATTGCATCAATTGCATGACAATCCACATGCTTTGTTACAGAAAATAGAAAAAACTCTAACTTGTATCATGAAATTCCTTCTGTGACAAATGTGAAAATAACCATCAAAGGATAAAGTCTAAGCTGCAAACCCAACTAGAGTAGGGGCCTTACCAACCCTTGTCCAACCTCTTTGGCAATTGACTCTCCAAACAGCTGCTCCACTAAGGAAAGAGAAAACTCAAAAGTAGTTCCGGGACCACGGCTTGTTGTAAGCTCTCCTGAAACTTGAATACTAGATTTAACAGCCCAGAAGGTTGGAAGCTTGTCCATGAATGCAGGGTGACAAGTCGTCTTGCAGGACAAACTACACCACAATTAGCCAACCATGATACATTTATATGCATGTATCCATTAAATTTCAATCAAAATCAACCCAAGGTAGCCACCTGCTTTTTCTTCAGAAGACCCCAAGGCTTCAGCGTGACTGCAGGGGCAGCACAGATAGCCCCATATAGCCTTTTTTCCTCAGCTTGTTTGCTCATTATTTTCTGCAGAACTTCACAGTCTCTTAACCGTGCCGAGCCGGGCATTCCTCCCTTAAAACAATGCAGATTACATTAATCACCAAACAAATTAATTGTCAAACCTATTTGCACAACTTGTTAGTCTACAACCGGATTCCCACATAAATTGATTGATGGGTCAGTAAGGATGCAATTGAAGAATTATGATGCCAAACCCCCTGCTCAACCAAACTACACGAGGAGTATACAAAGGAACACCCAAAAGAAAAGGAAAAAGAAAAAAGGAAAAAAAAAAAAAAAAGTACAGGACTAACAATTTAACATACAAAATCAATATCATCAATGAAAGCTGATAAAATTGAAGAAGAAAAAGATGAACTAGCAGCCAACTCCCATGCGTGTAAAGACTGCAGGAACAAAGTACTACTGTGAGTTTATGGCCTTCAAAAGAGAGTGCTTTCCTTCTCTCCAAATAATTCACATTAAGCATAATGCAACAGCCCTCCAAATTGCAGACTTGACTTTTTTTTTTTCCAAAACAATATTTCCAGCAAGCCAATAACTCAGTCACCGACTCACTGTCCTTGGCATTACCCAACTAATCCTGAATAAGCTCAAAATAGGCGTCCATAAATCTGTAGCTACCACGCAATGAAGAAAAATATGATCCACAGACTCCCCATTAGATTTTCACATTGAATAAATAATTTACTTGCTTCCTCAAATTATCCTTTGTTAAAATTTTAGTTATTTTACCCTTTGATACTGTCCAACAGTTCAATCAAAGATTGACATACAAGGTGTGCAACCCTGATGCGCTATTTCACATTACCCCCCCCCCCCCCCTTTTTTTTTTCTTTTTCTTTATCTCAAAGCCTTATGGTAAGTGTTTACAAAAAAACTATGATTTTTAAAAAGGGACCAGATCATCCTATCCTCTTCAGATATAGGGAGGGTTCCATAGGTTCCCCCCATAAGGACCCCTCCCTATATCTGAACACCATCCACCCCATGAATTCCCATGTTTATTTTCTATCATTCTCCTCCAAGGGAATCTGTCTCCACCGCATAAAGCCACGACCATTTACCAAGTAAAGCTTGATTAACAACTAATTATCTCCTAACCCAATCCTTCAAGTTGGATAGATAGAAGTGCAAACAGAATTTCTATTAACTAAATGGAATTTAAGCTCACATCTCATTGTTCATTTCATTTCAATAATGCCCTTGACTACAATTCTTGGCTTTAACACAGTGCCTTGTTTACCAAATGACTAAACTTTATCATGGCCACACGCAGCTACAATTCTTTGCTTCTAAACTATAATGAAAAGAACTTGTAATTTTTAAGGTTATGCAATAATTTAACAAGCATAAAATTTGTACCGGCAATGCGACCAGATCGAAAACTTGATCAGAACAAGTCGAGATGGAGGTATCAGCAACCAGTTTGGTACCGCTAGAAGCTTCAATCTGAAGCTGTGGCTCCACCGAGGCCACGGTCACATCCGCACCAGCTCGGCGTAGAACATCAACTATAATAACAGCTTCCATTTCCTCTGTACCAAATCCAATAGGAACCAGAACCTGCCCACACAAACACACGCAAATAACAAAACTTTAATCTTTCTAAAACAGTAAAGTTTCACAGCTAAGCACTTAAGCTCCGTTTGGTTGCCGAGGAAATACAAAATTATACAAAGTTCATTTCTTTCATCATATTTCTCAGCAATTTAAACTTTTCTAACGAAATGGAGAAGTGGGTGTTGTAGAAAAACCTTCTTTGGAGGAAGAGAGGTGGTGGTTGTTGTTGTTGTTGTTGTTGTGATTGTGGGTGTTGGTATTGTTGGAGAGAGGGTTTTAGTGGGTTTTGAAGTGCGTTTTGGGGTGGAAGTTCGTTGGTGTTGGGAGGGCATGGATGCAAATGATAAGGAAGAAAAAGTAGTTGCAGAGGCAGCCATTGGAGAGAGCTTGTGAGAAGAGAAGTTGAGAGGCGTTGGTGAAAGAAAAGACGAGAGAGACTCCATGGGAATGGATGCTTGTTTGCAAAGCATCAACTCCAACTCGCAGAACCAGACTGCTGTGACTTGTGAGAGATCCTTATCCGGGGTTTAGTTCGTTTTCAAACTCTTCGCTCTTTGAACATCTCACACCATTTCGTTTGCAAATAAAAAAAAATAAAACGAAAAGAAAGCTGAAATAATACAATTGTTTTTAATTTTTTAATCAATGTTATACATCTCAAATAATTTTCTTTACTATCTTGAGTTTTTTTTTTTAAATGACTCAGTAACTTTCTATTAATCAATTTACTTATAATACCTTATATTAAATGATAATAAATTATTAACTATTTTGTTTATAAAATATTTACAATTATGTTAAATTATACTTTCTAAATTTAACATGTTTTCAATTAAGTTATTTAATTTTTTTTTAATTTCAATTTTTTAACATTACCTTGTTTTTAGTTTCATCATTATGTCTAATTGCACATGCAACATGCATGCTCAAATTTTTTTTTTATTATAATAAATTTCAAAACTATTATTTTTATGTGTGTGGATGTGTTGTTTTTATTTTTTACCACTATTTTCTTTTAAAAAAATTTCATCAACACATACATTAATTATGAATTCTATCCCTCATTAAAAACAACTTATTTTAGATACCATTTTCATGTGATCAAAGCATATAAAAAATATTGTTGTAGCTTAATCACTCCACCCTCAATTATTAAATTATCAAAAAGAAATATCAATCTATTTTCAATATAAATTTTCATATGGAATATTGGAGGAAATTAAAGATCTGCTTAATTAAATGTTCTATAGAAGTACTGAAAGCTGTTTATTGCAAACATATAGATACTCCAACCTTCATCTGAGGTATCCAATTTTGATCTTTTTGTTTGGCTATTCATCACCCTTCACTTTCTTCAAAATGATTTTAACCTATCAAAAAAGTAAAATACAGTCATTAATGAGGTGAGTACACCACTTTTGATTCTTTGTAGTTCACCCCGAATCCTAGTTCATTCGGAACTCTAGTAGTAGATTCAATAAACTAAATCCTCTTCTTCACTTCTATAATTACTCTCTTCCACCACCGCCACACACACCACCGCTGCCACCACCACCACCACCCACAAAACCACCGCAAAACCTACCGTAAACCACCAACAACAAAAAGAAACCCCACCACCAAACCCACCATTACTGCACTGTCATCAACCCCAGCCACCACCGCTGTCGCCAAACTCACCACCCCACCACACACACCTCCACCACCACCACTAGCAACCCACAAAAGCATCACCACCACCACCACCACCACCACCACCAAACCCACCTTAAACCACCCAAAAAAAAAAAACATTGCCAAACCCACCATTACTACACCGTCATCAACCCCGGCTCGCAAAACCTACTCTCTCATGACGCAAGAAACCTACAGGCGGCGAAACATGCATGCACACAGTTGCTTCTTACTTTGCAGAATTTTACCTAGTACGTTTTGTGCTTTAAATAGAAATGGTTAGGTGCGTTGTCTGCAAGTATAGGTGGAAACAGGTATGCAATGAAGGCTGTAGATTCAATGAAATTTTTCTTGAGAATGACTCGAATTTCAAAACAATGGCAAATGTTTGGGGTATAAATTGCGTGAAAAGACAAGTTCTTTCTGTGGAGTCCCATGAAAGACCAGAGTTGGTTTGCTCTTTGATGTTTGAAGTGAATCATAGATTAAGGGATTGGGTTCATGGTGTTTATGGCTATGTCCAACAGCTAGAGCAACAAGTGGCACAATTACAAGGTTGGCTTCAACTTGGGCCAAATCCCTACCCATTTCCACACTATTAGCCATTTCCGGCCAAATCCTCAACCTCTACCTTTTGATGGTTGAAGGACTGGGGCTGTGGGTCAATGCCATCCACTGTTACATCTGCCTTTTCCTCCTCTACCTTTGTTATCTCTGCTGCCTCTGCCACTATTGCCTCAGCCTTCTCCACATCCTCTGCCTCTGCCACTGGATGGTTAAAGGGCTGGGGCTGCGGGTCAATGTCATCCACTGTTACATCTACCTCTTCCTCCTTTGTTACCTCCAGTGGTAGAGGCAGAGGATGTGGAGGAGGCTGAGGCAACAGTGCCAGAGAAGGCTGAGACAACAGTGGCAGAGGTGGCAGAGATAACAGAGGTAGAGGTAACATAGATAACAGAGGTAGAGGAGGAAGAGGCAGATGTAGCAGTGGATGACATTGACCCACAGCCCCAACCTTTCAACCATCAAAAGGCAGAGGCAGAGGAGGTGGAGGAGGCTGAGGCACTAGTGACAGAGGTGGCTGAGGTAGAGGAGGAAGAGGCAGATGTAACAGTGGATGACATTGACCCACAGCTTCAGCCCTTCCGCTTTGTTTGTTTCAACATTATTGTTTTCTGGAAAATGGTTCATTTTTTGAAAAACATTTTCTACAAAACTATCTCATTTTCCGGTGTTTGGTAACGACCTTGAAAATGAGCTTGAGAATATTTTCTGGTGTCTGGTATGCAATTTTTTTATTTATATTTCTTGTATAATTTAAAACATGTACACACACACACACACACACACACACACACACACACACATATAAATTGACAGGGGAATACATCTTCAATAAGTACAAATAACAATAACTTTTAATTGTCTACTATTTTTACTAGTACACTAATTGTTTACTATGGTTAACTACAAGTTTTCAATATTATTCTAAATTATATATTTATGTAATGTATCTGTATAATATATCATCATTGCATAATGTATACGCCAACAAATGCAATTCCCCTAAACAATTATCATTTATTATATAACAATGTTATAAATTTACTGTAAATATTGTCCTACGTAAAAGCAATTTAGAGCCATAGAGGCACTATATTTAAAATCTTCTTCTTCTTCTTCTTTTTGCACATAAATGTGCAAAAAAGAAGTAACTTCTGCTTGGAATCCATTAAATCGAAAATTTCTTAGAAAAAAAAAAAATCAAGCTTGAAATTCAAAACAAGGAATTGAAATTTTGGTAGAGAGGAATGAAATAATAACTACTGCAAATCTATTCTCCTTTGCAAGTCGGAGCTATTGACTGATCAATGAGGGAAAAAAATATAATCAGAGAACTGTATTATAGAGGAGAAGAGAAACATGGAGAGAGAGAGAGAGAGAGAGAGAGAGAGAGAGAGATCTATGGGAAGAGGGGAGACCATAGCTAGTGACAGTGAGGGTGTGAGGACTAAGGAGAGAAAAAGTAAAAGGAAGAGAGAAAAAGTGAGAGAACTTACTATGAGGGAGAGAAGGTGTCAAAAAATTATGTTTCCCACGATTATAGATGAATATAATATTTATAGGAGATGCAACACATGAGAGAGAGATTGTTTTCCAAAAAATGTTTTTGGAAAACAGCCTATAAAAAATGTTTTCCGTTGACTAGTTTTTTATTCTACTACCAAACATTGGAAAATGTGAAAAATTATCTTTATAGAACGTTTTCCAACAAAACAATCAGAACATTCAACCATCCAAAGGCAGAGGCAGAGGAGGTGAAGGAGGCTGAGGCAACAGAGCATCTGCCAGTATATTGGGACTTGGGAGTAGGTATCCCAAGGTACGTATTGTGGACTAAAATGAAGGTGACCCATTTGGAAGACAGATGATTTTGATTTTGATTTTAGCATTTAATTGGATATATTAACATTTTACCATTTTCTCTAGTAAAATTTGTATAAGCAGGTTAAGATGGTTGTTGACTTGCTGTGGTTATCATCTAGTATCTGGTGCTATGATGATCTAGTGTGATTGGGTTTGGGGGTGCTGTATTAGTTTTACTTTTGCAGGGGTGGTTTTTAGTTGTATATTTTGTCTATCATCTCAGCAGTTTTTATTCAGGAAATCACAAGACTTTGACCAAAAATCCTCAAAACTATCACCGGAAATGAAATCCACCAGATTGTGGTGGTGGTAATTTCTGATTTCCATTAAACTACAATAGTACTCTTAGCATTATGAAATATTTACAAGAGACTAGGAAATTCATGCTGGTTATAATTTCTGCTTTCCATTAAAGTACAATACCACTCTAGAGTATATACAAGAGACTAAGAAAATAATAAATTCTTTTCCCATTAATTTTTTTTTAAATTTTTTATGAGTAAAATTTTCAGTTAAAATCTGAAACACAAAACAGAACTTGTTATGTAACACATGGATGCCAGATGAATGTCCACTTATCAAAAAAAAAAAAAAAAAACCCCATTAAAACTATCTCATTCCACTTTGGAAATTTGGAAAGTCAAACTCATATATCCTCCAATTTTATCAAAATCTATATTATCTTTGTAGGAAAATCTCTTAATAGAAAACATTTTTGTGACTTCAAAAACTTTTTTGCAATTTTACTTATTAAATTTGTATGTAAAAAAATTAGTTAT
This sequence comes from Quercus robur, assembly GCF_932294415.1. NCBI lineage: Eukaryota > Viridiplantae > Streptophyta > Magnoliopsida > Fagales > Fagaceae > Quercus > Quercus robur. The sequence continues at coordinate 38,141,662 of NC_065544.1, forward strand.
AGAAAAGTTGATAGAGAGAAATAGGAGCTGGATTATATGCAAAACACTTAAAATTTCAAGTGTAATAGGACGTGATGGCCTCTAAATCCTCTCTACAAAATTTTCACTCATTGAAAATGTTAGCTCGGTGAAAAATTAGTCTTGATAAACGCAAGTGCATTGAAAAGATTCAGAAGTTTCACATGCATACTTATTATAGTGTAAAAATACCAAAACCTATTTTATGTGAAATAGATTGTAAGAAAATGATTACAAGTGAAAAATGTTGACTTATGCTGTATAACGATTCTTAAATATCTTTAATACTACAATTAGTTAAAAATAAATGAAAGTCAATATTTATAATGGAAAAGAAAGATATACATATTTTGAAAAAAAAAAAACCATATATATTGTATATTTTTTTTAAAATGAAAAATGTAACAACAAAATACAAGAACTTAATGACAAAAGAAAATTTTCTATTACACAAACACGTAGGTAATGGAAGTAAAAATACGAAAAAAGATACACAAACACGGAATATTAAAAAAAAAGAAAAAAAAAATTATGAAAGAGAAATTCATGTAAAATATACCTTGAGGCTTGAAGACGAAAGGCATGTAGAAAAAAAAGAATAGAAATGACTGAGAAAGGGTAAACCGCATAGAGGGTTTTTGTGTGGTGTGTGTATATATATATATTAGGTTGGTTTGGTTTAAACCTTTTCACATTGCTAAGTAGTGGTTTAAAACTCTCATTTTGACATAATAAATAAAGTGATAAAAAATGATGTGTAAAATTGTTGGACTACCAAAGCTTATGTGGTAAAATATTAGAAATTCAACTGATATATATATATATATATATATAGATTATGTCTAATTTCTTCCGTCGTGTGAGTTTTAGTTAGTTCAATTAGTAAAATCTCTTGTTGAATAAGATATCTGGAGTTCAATCTCCTGATAATAAAGAGCAAGCTGAGGTTGAAACTCTCTCTTAAAAAAAAAAAAATCTTACAAAATACAAAAACTTAATGACAAAAAAAATTTTCCATTACACAAACACATAGGTGATGGAAGTAAAAATACAAAAAAAGATACACAAATGAAGGAATATTAAAAAAAATGAAAAACAAAAGTAATTACGAAAGAAAAATTCATGTAAAAGATATTTTGAGGCTTGAGGACGAAGGATTTTGAGGCTTGAGGACGAAGGGCTTGTAGAAAAAAAAAGAATAGAAATGACAAAGAAAGGGTAAACCACATAGAGGGTTTTTTTTTTTTTTTTTTTTTTTTTTTGGTGTTATATATATATATATATATATATAGATTATGTCTAATTTTTTCCGTCGTGTGGGTTTCAGTTAACTCAATTAGTAAAATCTCTTATTGAGTAAGAGATTTGGAGTTTGGTCTCCTGATAATAAAGAGCAAGCTGAGGTTGAAACTCTCTTTTAAAAAAAAAAAAAAAAAACTTTCATTGTCCTTAAATTTTACTTTTTTAGTACTTTTCACTTTTCAAATTGAAATTAATTTTATTAACTTAATGGTGCACAATTATCAAGATAAACGAAAAAATTACATTGAAATTAAATAGAAGTTAAATAACAAAAAAGAAAAAAAAAACTTTATATGGCTAAAATAAAAACAAGTTAATTTTTTATTATAAGAAAGCATGTTGAAATTGGAGGATACCATTTGCCATAAAGTCTTAAATTTCTAAAAGTAAATTTATAGCTCCAAGAAGTAAAATAACATCTAAATTACACAAAATTAGAAGTTTGTATTAAGAAAATGATGATGATGAAAGGCTCTCTAATGTCAAAGATTTTTTTTTTTTCCAAAGAATATTATAGTTCAATTGTACTTATAATTCAATAGATATAATGTAAGAGGAAGATTTGAGTCTTAGATATCTCCATTAAAAAATACATAAGATACTAGATGAGTTATAAAAATTTTAGCAATTGATTATGTAGGATCACAATTCAGGGCCCAGGCCCAACAGGTATGGGGTTCTGGCCCAAGGAGCTCGAAACAATGAATTTATAGAGAGTGGGCTACAGAACTAGGCATTAACGAAGTGTGTATTAGCTAAAATTGGGCCATGCAATAATCAAAAGTAAGAAAATCCCTTTCATGTCCATTAGATATTCAGTCCAAGGAGACGTGAAGGATGTATATCGGTCCTTGCTCAAAGGCTATGGTTCTAGCGTTGTTCTTCTGTTCTAAGGTCCTTTTTTCTTTGTCCCCCTCTTCATGGGGACTTCTCTCTCTTATATAGCCCTCTTCAAGTCATCAGGGCCTTACATTTGTTGATCATCTAGACCTTCACTTGAGTGCCTGTCCCATTGGACACCCCATCATCTTTCTGTGAGTTGTGGTAGTCAAGGCAACACTGTTCACAAGTCCTCTCCACATTAATGCGGCCAGAAAAGTAGCTGTCATGCATTTAATGTGGCAGCTGCAGTCTCTTCCTTGGCATCCTACGCTTTCCTCCTTCTTACGGGCTTGTGGGACTCATCTTTGTTACTCATGCTCGTTGGGGTGGATCCTTCTAGCAGGCAGAGTGCATGTTTGAGCTATATTTGGTACGTCCGAGGAGACATTTCTCCTCGGACTGCCTTTTAAACATCTTCAGACCCACAAGAATTGGGCCGGGAGCCCTTTTGGCACCCACGCTTTCTCGTTGGACGTGGTCGAATTTTCCATACGGGATTCGGGATCCAAGACCCATTGTATGATCTTGGGCCTTTGCCTCTACAGGTTATATCTCCATACTCTCTTATTGTTGTGAACTTAAAAAAAAAAAAAATGTTAAATTGTGTTATTATTATTTTTTTGCTGTATATATGCTAAATTGTGTTAGATTTTATTTATTTATTTTGCTGAATATATGTTAAATTGTGTTAGAACTTAGAAACTTAGAAGTTGTTCATTATAGAAGTTGGAACCCACTTCTTTATTATAAACCCAAAACACATGGGACAAAACACATGGGACAAATTGATATACATAATTGAAGAAATCTCTCTGAGAAATCGTTCAAAGGACTTTATTTGCCATTATTATTATTATTATAGTATTTTAATATGAGCAGAGCTGCCTGATTCTGATTCTGAAGCAGAACGGATAGGATAGGATAGACACTACACATCAGCTCTTAGAGATCAGGCTTTCCGGCACAATCAATATACAAATTCAGCAGTAGCAGTGACTCAGACACACACAGAAAGAGAGAGGGAGAAATGCTTAGAGTATTGGCGAGAAGGGCAAGTTGTTGGGGTTCACGTAATCCATGGATGCTAGCTCAGCCGAGAAGGGACTTCTGCCTTGGATTAGGAGTCCTTCCCGACTCCATTGACCGGACCTCCGACTCCTTCACTCGCAACTCCAAGGCCATGGATGAACTCATCTCCGACCTCCAATCCCACATAGCCAAGGTCCTCCCTTTCTCTCTCTCTCTCTGTAAATATATATAAATGTTTTAATGGGTTTGTGAAAAAGTTCAGGTTCTAAGTGGAGGAGGAGCAGAGGCGGTGAAGAGGAATAGGAGTAGGAATAAGCTTCTACCCAGAGAAAGAATTGATCGCCTTCTTGATCCTGGTTCTTCATTCCTTGAACTTTCTCAGGTTTTGTCTTTCATTCCCACTTTATTCACTATCATATTTCTCTCTCTGATTATTGCCTTTTAGTCTTAATGAACATTGTTATTATAAAAAATTACTCAAAATATTTTGGAACTTCAGGTTGTTTAATGAACTAGGATTCTGTCTAGAGGTACAAAATTTTCAAATTTCTGAGGTGGTAAGTTGTTATTGGTAGATAAATAAGTGATATCAGTCATGGGTCGATATGAAAACCAATAAAAGCTTGCCAATACAACTACTGTGAAAAATGTTGTGCCTATACATTACTCTTTGAGTATACATCAATTTCCATGAAACTTATCAAACGTAAAGATTTGTGAGGTTTCATTCAAACCATACCGTCTCAAGTTGAGCTCCTTGAGAATAGTCATGATGGATGTAAGGTTGAGTGTAGGTTTGTACAACCTAAAGAGGTGATTGAGAAAAGGACCCAAGCATTTTGAGCCTAAAGGGGTTGTTGAGAGGGAAACGAGCTAACTATATAGGTATGAGTCCATTTGAAGTCAAAAGTCTTTTAAATCTTCTCCCACTTTCCCCACTCGTTAAAAAGTATCCGATTCAATAGAAACATACACACATCATGTTTATGAGTGGAGTCATGTGGTTAGCAAACAATCTCAAGCAAGTGATGATCAATTTAAAAAAAAAAAAATCAAGCTTATTTACTTTATATTGGATTTCTGGTAATGGATTATGTCATGGTTTTAGTTAGGCTTGAATGGTTTCCCCTATGAAGCCATTAGGCAACTGCAAGCCTGTTATGCTGGAATGCTCAAAGTGTTGACATGGGTTGGATCAAATGCATATGTTAATGATTTTTCATTTGATTATGAAAGTAGCTCCCCCTTTAAAATTAAGAAACTGGTTACTTATAATTTTTTAAAGGTTCAACTGTTATCCCATATGATACTTTCAATGAGCTTTCTCATGATCCTTTTATAAACCCTGTGACCCATCCAACTCAACCAAACCTTTTTTCAACGTGTAAAGAGCATATTAATGCTATTTTGGATTAGCATATTGTTTCTACCAGGGATAGGAAAAGTTGAGTGCTTCCTAATTTGTTGAAAGGGACAACCAGAGTCATATTGCACATGGATCACCAGAGAAGAGTTGCTACAGTTAGACCCTAATATGCTAGAAGACTACTCAGGGATTTCCTCAACAGGGTTGAGTCTCTCCCACCCTGGGAGGGATGATATAGATATGCACATTACTGCTAATTTAAATTTGAATTTCATTAATATAATTTTATCATGATTGTGGATTATGTGATTTTTCTTATGGATGTTTCTTGGAAGCCTATTTAAAAAGAGGCTCCAGTAAAATATAAGGGACATATGAATGAACAAAATTTGATGTTGGAATTTTACAATAACTAAGTGCTAATTCCTAGGGTCTATCCTTTTTTTTTTCCCTATTCAATTGTCTCCCAAATTTCCCATTGAATTTTGTCATGCGTCACACAGCCTTATTTAGCTGAGATATTCTCTCTCTCTTCTCAACCAAACCAAACCAAACCCTGAGATGATAAGTTGATTTATTTTTTGAGTGTCTTGGTTCCAAATTAAGTGGATTGCGACATGCAATATAGTCCAGATATAGTTACTGTCTCTTTATGGGGATGGTAGTTAAGAATGAAATTTGTTCACATTTCTGATACATTGTTCACTAGTACAACTTAAGAATGTTAATCATGTTATTTAATGTATTAGAAATCATGCATTTTGTTCAGATTCAGAATCAGAATCAGAATTCACATGTCAACTGGAAAGCAAATGTTCTGTTTGTCAATTCATTGGACTTGATGCATTTTATAGTAGAATATGCAATGTCTTTGACATCTAATTGTGTGTTTTATCATAAAGCTTGCAGGCCATGAATTATATGAAGAAGCCTTGCCATCTGCTGGGATTATTACTGGGATAGGTCCGGTGCATGGACGACTTTGTATGTTTGTGGCTAATGACCCGACTGTCAAGGGAGGCACTTACTATCCCATCACCGTTAAGAAACATCTTAGGGCACAAGAGATTGCCACTCAATGTAAATTACCATGCATATATCTCGTTGATAGTGGAGGTGCTTTCCTTCCTAAGCAGGCTGATGTCTTCCCTGACAAGGATAATTTTGGTAGAATTTTCTATAATCAAGCTGTGATGTCTGCTGAAGGCATCCCCCAAATTGCACTGGTATTGGGTTCCTGCACAGCTGGGGGTGCCTATATACCTGCGATGGCTGATGAAAGTGTCATGGTCAAAGGAAATGGTACTATTTTCCTGGCAGGACCCCCACTTGTAAAGGTTAGTTACAGGCCTTCCGGTGTTCCAAAATTCTTCATGGGGTAATTCCCAGATCTGTTCAATGATTTTTTTGGTATCTTTCTATGTTATATGAAACATTATATTGTGTCCATATGTGTATGTCTGTGCTTGCTTGTGGATTGGTGTGCTTATATGTATGTGTGAATATTGGTTTGTCTATAGTTGTGTCTAAAACCTATAAATTATTCAAAAATTTTCAATAGGCTGCTACAGGAGAAGAAGTCTCTGCAGAAGATTTGGGGGGTGCTGCTGTGCATTGCAAGACATCAGGAGTTTCAGATTATTTTGCTCAAGGTATTTACTTTTGCCATTCTGCCTTTGCATCTTAAAGGCACCTCTTTTGAAAGTTTCTATGATCTTCCCTGTGCTTTCTGCTTTAGTAAGATTCTTTATGCTGGCCATTCCATGTCAGTTTGCGGAAGTTTGCCTGATGAGTTTCAACTTTCAACATCCAGAACTCAATGAGATTGTGAAACAGTTGTATACTTCCACTGTTCTTGGGTTGTGCCCATTTTCACTTTCTCAATGAGACTATTTACTTATTAAAAAGTTTGTGATACTAAAATTTGTTTTTCTTGAGCTATTAGAATAACTGTGTGTGTGGGTGTGCATGCAGTTGCGTTTAAGAAATAATGCATAATGTACTTTTTTTTTTTTTTTTTGCCTTTTAGTGATGATATATGTAATTTTATTTGTTCTTGTAGATGAACTACATGGACTTGCTCTTGGGAGAAACATCATTAAAAACTTGCACATGGCTGGGAAAGAGGGACTGCTAAGTAGATTGGAAACTGTAAACCATGAATTTAAAGAACCATTATATGATGTAAAGGAACTTTGTTCCATTGCACCAACTGACCTTAAGCAGTCCTTTGATATACGGTCAGTTATTGCTCGCATTGTTGATGGAAGCGAATTTGACGAATTCAAGAAATTGTATGGCACTGTGAGGGCATTTGAATCACTTAAGCTTGTTAGAATTTTATGTGTTAGCATTTGATATTTATTAATTTTGTAATCCCAATTGTGTCAATGCAGACTCTTGTAACAGGATTTGCTAGAATTTTTGGACAGCCAGTTGGAATAATTGGAAACAATGGGATATTATTTAATGAATCTGCTCTAAAAGGGGCCCATTTCATTGAACTGTGCACTCAACGAAACATTCCTTTGGTCTTCCTTCAGAACATCACTGGATTTATGGTATGCCATCTCACTGTTCATAAAGCTTTCTAACATCTCTTTGTAATTACATTTGCAAATAAAACAGATTGAAAAGGAGGGAACGTATGTAATCTGTGATATGCTTGGCAATTTAAAGGGTAAAGTGAACTTATTTTTGACGGATTCGAGTTTGAACGAATTTAGAAAGTACCAGTAGAAATTCAGTTTTAAAGTAAAAATGTAGGACTAGGAAATAAAAATGGACTGAGTCACACAGATCAGAACTAGGATTTGAAAGCCTTACCCTAGACCTCTAATCTAAGTAATGGCAGTCTCTTCTGTTGATTAAGAGAGAGGAAGTTGTACACAGTTTTAGCTCAATGAAAGCTTCCCTTTTGTTCAAAATTTATTGCATGGATATTTGTAGACTCTCAGAATATTGGTTCTTCATAAGTTTGGTTTTTTCCTTGTATCAATATTTTTTAGATGATTAGTTGAGTGACCTTACATATTTCCTAATTCAGAGTTCCAGTTGTGAAGATTAGTTATGGTTGGAATTCCTTTTGGTTTAAACTGCTGTGGCCATTAGAATCTGCCCCCCCTCTCTAGCATTGCTTGTTAGATGAATGACAGTCAATTGCTTTATGTCATCCATTGCTCTTCCTTAAAACTATCCATTTGTCTGTCTGTCTGTGGGCAAAACAGTTTTACTTAAGGAGCTGGATTTGGTAAGCTCTATATTTTTTTCAATCCACTTTGAGGTATAATATTCATAGAAATGGGAGGTCCATTAAAGTTGGTAAAAGCATGGAACCTTAATGTTTAATATTCATTTAATAGGTTGGCTCAAGATCCGAGGCAAATGGAATAGCAAAATCTGGAGCAAAAATGGTTATGGCAGTTTCATGTGCAAAGGTTGGTGTCTCTCATACTTAATATTAATTTCATTTTGATTATTGAGTAAATTTTAAGATATGCCAAGCCTATTGCTGTATGAATGTGCCTTCAGGGTTGTTGTTCAGCTCCTTATTTGTATAACATCATGTTGACTCTATAACTTGAAAATAATCTACTAGCATGGTTCTTAATGTATATCTAGAAAAGGAACAGCTTATCAGAAAAAAAAAAAAAAAAAAAAAAAAAAAAAAAAAAAAAAAAAAAAAAAATCCTAGAAAAAGAACAAAAGAAACATAAAGATTTACCTCTGCACCTTTTCTAATCAATTGATATAGGTTCCCAAAGTTACTATAATCGTTGGTGGAAGCTTTGGTGCTGGAAATTATGCAATGTGTGGCCGTGCTTATAGTCCGAACTTCATGTTCCTTTGGCCAAATGCCAAAATATCTGTGATGGGTGGTGCCCAGGTAGCTCTTCACTCAACACATTCATGCTTATGATTGAGATGTCAATGAGATAAAGCATAAAGATCTATCTCTTTTTGATTTGTCAATTAAATATCATTTTGTCTTTGAATATCAGGCTGCTGGTGTGCTAGCTCAAATAGAAAAAGGCAACAAGAAAAAGCAAGGGATTCAGGTAGAAGCTTCTTTTTGTCTCTAAGGAAAGATGACTTATCATATTTCTCCCTACACCAAATTCAGGGTCTTCTTATTTGTCCTAACGTATGCTTTGCATGATGTAATGCAGTGGAACAAGGAAGAAGAGGAAAGATTCAAGGCAAAGGTTGTGGAGGCATATGAGAAAGAAGGAAGTTCTTATTACTCCACAGCAAGGCTCTGGGATGATGGCATTATTGATCCAGCTGACACAAGAAAAATCATAGGTCTCTGCATCTCTGCTTCCATGAATCGTCCTGCAGAAGATACCAAATATGGTGTATTTAGAATGTGATGGAATGTCATTTTGTATCAAGGAAAGCACTGGCATCCTAGTGTCTGATGCACATCCTGATGCATTATTTTGATATCTTGTATGCTTTTCTGTAAAGTAAACAGGAGGAAGCATACTTTCCTCTCATTGAAACGGTTAGTTTTGCAGCCAGTCAGCTCCTTTTTTATGATTGATGCTAAAGGTATACAAAATTTACTTCATAAATCTTATAAATTGATTTGTCATTAACCATAAAAAAGTAATTTAATATTTACTTAGAAAAATGCTAAACTGACTACAAAATTTGTTACATAACGTATATAAATTGACTTGACAGTGAACTTGACTTGACTGGGTGATACTTGATATCAACAACATAACAAATGATTATTTTTTATTTTTTTATTTTGGTGATTGGTGACACATAAGTTTGTAAAGATTATGTAGTAAAACTTGTAGCATTCATAGCATCACTTATTTATTTGTAGAGAATGCTAAAGATATTATAAATTTTATTGCAAAATCTTTACAAATTGACGTAACAATGAATGTAATTGGGGGATCTCAAAACATAATAAATGAATATTTGAATTACTTTTTAGTGATTGATGACAAATTAGTTTGGAAGCTATATGTTGTAAAATTTATAGTATTCATAATATCACTCTTTATTTATTACTGTATGTTGTTAAAGTAGTACTAATCACATTTGGTCCTGCGCAAATGGGTTTCCTCTAATTGAGAGGGAAAATAAATATTTGACATAATCATTGTTACAAAAACAAAAACCAGCAATCTGGCTTTTGCTGGAAAAGGGTATCAGAATAGTTTTTATGACTTATGACCCTTGGTTCAGCATAAGATGGAGTGTTCTTATGCTCTAAAGGAGGATCCATCTAGCTACATGAGAATTGGATCATAGAGAATCAAACCATGCGGCCCTTGTGGACAATTTTATAAGATTGTGACATTGAGCTTTCATCCACATTGGTTTGGTACTACAGATTTGGAAAGAGGTTCTCTTCTTTTTGCCGTGCATTTCCTCAGCATCAGTTGTGACTATGAGGCTCACAGGGGCTGGTGATTGCTTGGTTGGTGGGAAGCTTGCTTTTTTTTTTTTTCCTAGTTCAATTTTCTTTTCTTATTCTTCTTTACTATGTATTCTATACATTTTTGTTGCTTCCTGATTCTTAATAATTTTATGATGTATGACTAATGTTGTTCTTTTAATCTACACAACTACTTTAGTTGTTGCCCTTCCAATGAAGGAGGAGAGTTTAAAGGAGTTTCACTGTAAAAATAGTCCACATGATAACTAGGATAGTTAGCAAAACACAAAAACATAAATAAAGAAAAAAAATGACGTGTTGATTTACGAATACGGAGATCTTTTAAATCAGAATTTCATGGAGTAAAACTGTAAAAGAGATAATTTTTTTTTAAAATTCGTTGTTGGACATTTAATGTGAAGTTTTCTAATTATCTGTGGGAAATTTGGTATGAAGTCCTACACTACATGCTACCAAAGTAGGTAAATTGTGGTGGGTTTCAGTTAGCTCAACTAGTAAAATCTCTAATGGTTGTATAAAAGATCTGGGGTTCAATTCCTGCCTACATCAAAAATTGATTGGTGTCTTGGTCTGATGATAAAGAGCAATCATCAGGAGCGGACGCCATAGGTTGAAATTCTTTCTCAAAAAAAAAAAAAAAAAGATAAATTGTGAAGTTTCGAACCGGTTTGTAATTGCTTTGGTCTAGTTTACTTTAATTCATTGAACAGTTCAGTTCAGCCAGTAAGGAATGTTCTTGAACATACTATGTTCTCCAATCTTCAGTGCCTTATTTCTGGTCCTTTTTTTCCCTCCTTATTTGCTCTCTGTTTTGTTTTGCCAATATTGAAGCCTAATGTTGCATATGTTTTAATTGAAATTAGTGCATATATCTAAGTTCTTTGATGACATTGGGAATCTTTTAATAGGGTATTCATTACTAATAATATTCCTTCTGATTTAAGCTAAAATTACAAATGCATGATTTTTGCGGGACTAAACATATGTGATAGGCTTAGATGTCATTTAACCAATACCCCCATAGAGCAATTGTGAAGTGACAAAAACTCTGAAAAAACGGAACTGAATTAGTATGGTTCTCTTAAATAATATCAAATTTTCACATGTGGTGGACGTATGTGAAAGTGTTAAAATTCAACCAAAAGTTTGATACATGAATTTAGATGTGAGTTGGAGTGTCTCCCTAGCATTACTCAAAACAATTAGCAAAATGAATTTATCTCTATTCTCACTTATAGTTGTGAGCTACTGAGCTTACAACGACAACAACATATATATATATATATATATATATATAAAAGTTAAATAGTGTTAGAATCCAGTTCAGTATTATAAACCTATGAAGCACGGGTGCGGGTGCGGCGATTAAAAAATTATTAAAAATATTTTTATTTATTTTTTCTATATATTTTTACTATTAAAATATTCTTAAAAAACACATTACTATACTTTGATTCACAAAACAAAGAAAGAAAAAGGCAAAAAACACTAAACAAAAAAATAAAAAACACAAAAGAAGCAATAAATATTCAGAATAAAATTGAGGAATGACAGCTTTAGGATGTTTGGGCCTCATTCAAAGCCAATTTTGGCTATTCCGGCATGATTCAACGCTGATTTCGGCTGTTTCAGTCGCCGGCTGATATGGCTTGATTTTGGCCGAATTGGCGCGAATCGAACCCGAGTCGGTGCGAATCCGTGAAAAAAAAAAAAAAAAAAAAGCTCAGACACAGCATCGACGTGCGAGCAGCCACATTGAACGCCACACCCTACGTCAGGCTGCGTTGGACTTCGGTGCGGCACCCTCCCAGCCGCGTCCATGCTTCATAGTAATAAACCAAAGGCAAAACACATGGGACAAGTTGATATATAATTGAAGAAATCTTTTAGAGGATCTTGACATAGCATTGACGTGCGAGCAGCCACATTGAACGCCACACCCTACGTCAGGCTGCGTTGGACTTCGGTGCGGCACCCTCCCAGCCGCGTCCATGCTTCATAGTAATAAACCAAAGGCAAAACACATGGGACAAGTTGATATATAATTGAAGAAATCTTTTAGAGGATCTTGACATATTTTATGTGCCTCTTTTTTTTTTTTAGTATTTAGAAGCTGAACGAATAGCATGACAGATCAAATCCTTCCTGTACAATATACAAATCCAGCAGTAGCAGTGACCCGTACACACACACACACACACACACACAGATAGAGAGAGAGAGAGAGAGAGAGAGAGAGAGAGAGAGAGAGAGAGAGAGAGATAGAGAGAGATAGAGAGAGATGCTTAGAGCATTGGCGAGAAGAGTAAGTTGTTGGGGTTCACGGAATCCATGGATGATAGCTCACCCAAGAAGGGACTTCTGCCTCGGACTCGGAGTCCTTTCCGACTCCATTGACCACAACTCCGACTTCTTCACTCGCAACTCCAAGGCCATGGTTGAACTCATCTCCGACCTACAATCCCACATTTCCAAGGTCTTCTCTTTTTCTTTCCCCCCAATGGAATAAGGCTTTAAATTTTAATGGTAACTAAGCCCCCAAACATTAGCCAATAAAAAAAAACTAAACAAGGATAAAAAAAAAATTAAAAATACTATAATGTTTACCACTTCCTTTGCACTTTGTCCATATAAACTCTATAAAAGATCTGTTTTTATTAGCTTTGGTTTTGTTCCTTACTTCTCTTTACTTGACATGGCAGTTTAGTGGTTTTGCCTCTTTACTTGATCGGACAATTTAGTAATTTTGTCATTATATCATTTGTAGATTAGTGTGGGTTTTTCTTTTGGAGACTTGAATCTCAGTTCTTACTCCACACCCTACAAGAATTAGTATTTGTGGAATAACTATTATATCAAGGGTGTGTGGTAGTATCATCAATTATAGCTGAGTTTATAGTAGTTAGGAAAAAAAGTGTATTTGTACAATAAGATATTTGGACTTTTTTTTCCCTCCAAAAAAAGGTATTTGTACTTTTTTTTTTTGGGTGATAGACAATTAGGTATTTGTAATGTGTTAACAAAAAAAAAAAAAAAAAGTATTTATACTAGGTACTTAGGAAATAAAAAGTTTAAGGACCCATTTCGCAGTCCAAGCCCAAGGTGTATGATCTTGGCCCAGTGAGCCCAGTACAATGAATTTGTAGAGAGTGGGTCAAAGAACTAGGCCATAGTGAGTTGGACAACAGCTAGTACTGAATTAAATGACAATCAAATACAAATAAGAGATTCTGATATTAATGGATTTACAGTCCGAGGATGTCTCACTTTTATAAATTGATCACAATTGGGTACAAGTACAATTTAAATTGCTACAATGTTCTCTCTCTATTTTTCCCATCTTTTCCTCATGGAAGGTCCCTTATATTATATAGTTCCCTTTGGATCATCTTGATCCTCCACTTGTTGGTCATCTGAGCCCTTACTTGAGTTCTTGTCTCATCAGACACCTTCTTTTGCTTTCTGTGAGTTGTCATGGCCAATGCAGCACTGTTCAAAGGTCTTCTCCACATAAATGCGGCTAGAAAAGTAACTGCAATGCATTCAATGCGGTGGTAGCAGTTTTGCTTTAGATATTTTTGGATTCCCCTCCTTCTCGTATGTTCATGATGCACGTCTCTATCAATGGAACTTCTTGGAAGGTCACCTTGACTGTTTGAATACATATTTGAGTTGTACTTATCGTATCCGAGGAGTTATTCTTCCTCAGACCGACTTCTTATTCGTATCTTGCTCATTAAATCCTGAACTTGAATCATTTATTCCCATTTGTTCCTCCTCGGACTGCTCATGCTCTTGGCCAAGGCCCAATATATAATTTAGGCCCTCAACCCTACAAAAAGTATTTGTACTATGCATAAAACTCTAACTTGAATTATGTTATGTAAGTTTTGGAAAATTAAATAAGTAATTTTTTTTAATATTTATCATTTTCTATTAAATTTCACACATGACCTCGATATTTGATCCTATATACAAAACTAATATTGAATTTGTTAGAGCTAAATTCATCCTAATTAATTTTTTCTTCATTTTTGTATGTTGAGACTGCTAGATACTTATATTGTTAAGTGAAGTTTCAAAATCAAGTTTCATTGCTCTTTACTTGAAAATTTATTTTATTCTAGTCATTATAGATAGAATTTGTTTTGAGAATACATGTAGTCAACCTAAGAATCTATAGTCAACCGTAAATAAATTTGTGGCAAAAACTTTATTGTTGTTATTTTTGTAGATAGCTTTTCTTCTATTTGTAAATATTTTTATTATAAATGTTTACTAGATATTTTTTTATTATAAATGTCTACTAGGCTATAATAAAATGTGCATCTGGATATGAAAAACTTAGAAAGAAAAAACAAATTAAGTCTCAAAAAGGATTATTGGATAAATTTATTATTAGCAATAAACAAAATATAATAAAAAATTTAAATATAAGGAAAAAGAAAGGACTCTTTTTTTTGTTGTTGTTGTATGGGACGGACCCTATAGACTACTAAAAAAATGTGCATATCCAACTTAAAAAGAGAAGAGTAAAAAAAAAAAAATTTTGACTCTCCGGAAGATCATTAGATAAATTTTTTTATTAGCAATAAACAAAATATAATAGAAAATTTAGTTATATAAACCTCACAGAATGGAATTAAAAAAAGTCCTCATTTTTGTGTCCCTTTAGGCCCCAAAATGTATATATATATAAATGTTTTAATGGGTTTATGAAAGGTTTAGGTTCTAAGGGGAGGTGAAGCAGAGGCGGTGAAGAAGAGGCGGTGAAGAGAAATAGAAGTAGGAATAAGCTTCTACCCAGAGAAAGAATTGAGCGCCTTCTTGACCCTGGTTCTTCATTCCTTGAACTTTCTCAGGATTTGTCTTTCATTTCCACTCTATTCACAATCAGATTTCTCTTTCTCTGCAAATATCTTTATACTGATTATTGCCTTTTTAGTCTTAATGGATATTATCAAAAATTACTCAAAATATTTTGGAACTTTAGGTTGTTTATGAACTGGCATTTAGTCTAGAGGCATAAAATTTTCAAACCGTGGAGGTGGTAAGTTGTTATTGGTAGATTAAAAAAAAAAAAAGTGATGTGAATGGAGATTGGTGAGTCGAGATGGAAACTAGTAAAAGCTTGTCAACTCAATTATTGTGAAAATTGTTGTGCCCGTAACGTTACTCTTTGAGTATACATAAATCTCCACGAAACTGATTAAACATAACGATTTGTGGGATTGCATTTAAACTATACTGTCTCAAGTTGAGCTCCCTGAGAATAGTCTTGATAGATGTAAGGTTGAGTGTAGGTTTGTACAACCTAAAGAGGTGATTGGGAAAAGGACCCAAGCATTTTGAGCCTAAACGGAGTTGAGAGGGAAATGAGATAACTATATAGGTATGAGTCCATTTGAAGTCAAACATAGGAAAGTCTTTTAGATCTTCTCCCACTTTCACCACATGTTAAAAAGTATCCGACCAATAAAAACATGTACACATCATGTTCATGATTGGAATCATGAGGTTAGCAAGCAATCTCAAGCAAGTGATGATCAACTAAAAAAAAGAATAGAAGCTAATTCACATTATATGGGATTTCCAGTAATGGATTATGTCATGGTTTTAGGCTTGAACGGTTTCCCCTATGAAGCCATTAGGCAACTACAAGCCTATTATGCTGGAATGCTCAAAGTGTTGACATGGGTTGGACCAAATGCATATGAAGATTTTTCATTTGATTGTGAAAGTATCTCCCCCTTTAATATTAAGGATCTGGTTACTTAAATTTTATAAAGGTTCAATAGTTATCCCATATGATACTTTCAATGAGCTTTCCCACGATCCTTTTATAAACCCTGTGACTCATTCAACTCAACCAAACCTTTTGCCAACGTGTAAAGAGCATATTAATGTTATTTTGGATTAGCAGCTTGTTTCTATCAGGGATAGGAAAAGTTGAGTGCTACCTAATTCGTTGAAAGGGAAAACTAGAGTCATATTGCACATGGATCACCAGAGATGAGCTGCTACAGTTAGACTCTAATATACTAGAATACTATCCAGGGCTATACTCAACAGGGTTTAGTCTGTCCCACCCCGGGTGAGTTGATGTAGATATGAAAATTACTGCTAATTTAATTTTGAATTTCATTAATGTAATTTTGTCATGATTGAGGTTTATGTGGGATTGTGTTTATGGTTTTTCTTATGGATGTTTCTTGGAAGCCTATTTAGAAAAAGGCTCCAGTAAAATGTAAGGGACATATGAATGAATGAAATTTAATGTGGAATTCTCCAATAATTAAGTGCTAATTCCTAGGGTCTATCCTTTTTTCCCCTATTCAATTGTCTCCCTCAAAATTTCTATTGAATTTTATCACGCAGCACACACAGCCTTTTTTTTTTTTTTTTTTTTTTTTGTTTGGTAAGAGCACACACAGCCTTATTTAGCTTTAGATATTCTCTTTTTCTCTCTCAACCAAACCAAACCCTTTGTGGGGATGGTAGTGGATTACGATGTGCGATATTGACCAGAAATAGTTGCTGCCTTTGTGGGGATGGTAGTTATGAATGAAATTTGTACAAATATCTGACACATTGATCATTAGTACAACTTAAGAACATTAATCATGTTATGTAATGTATTAGAATTAGAAATCATTCATTTTGCTCAGATTCAGAATCAGAATCATAATTCACATGTTAACTGGAAAGCAAATGTTCCATTTGTCAATTCATTGGATTTGATGCATTTTATAGTAAAATATGCAATGTCTTTCACATCTAATTGTGTTTTATCATAAAGCTTGCTGGCCATGAATTATATGAAGAAGCCTTGCCATCTGCTGGGATTATTACTGGGATAGGTCCGGTTCATGGGCGACTTTGTATGCTTGTGGCTAATGACCCGACTGTCAAGGGAGGCACTTACTATCCCATCGCCGTTAAGAAACATCTTAGGGCACAAGAGATTGCCTCTCAATGTAAATTACCATGCATATATCTCGTTGATAGTGGAGGTGCTTACCTTCGCAAGCAGGCCGATGTTTTCCCTGACAAGGATAATTTTGGTAGAATTTTCTACAATCAAGCTGTGATGTCTGCTGAAGGCATCCCCCAAATTGCACTGGTATTGGATTTCTGCACAGCTGGGGGTGCCTATATACCTGCGATGGCTGATGAAAGTGTCATGGTCAAAGGAAATGGTACTGTTTTCCTGGCAGGACCACCACTCGCTAAGGTTAGTTACAAGCCTTCTGGTGTTCCAAAATGCTTCATGGGGGGTAATTCCCATAACTGTTCCATGATTTTTTTGGTATCTTTCTATGTTATATGAAATATTATAGTGAGTTCATGTGTATGTCTGTGCTTGCTTGTCGATTGGTGTGCTTATATGTGAATGAATGAATATTACTTTGTCTATAGTTGTGTCTAAAATCTATATCTTATTTGAAAATTTTCAATAGGCTGCTACAGGAGAAGAAGTCTCTAAAGAAGATTTGGGGGGTGCTACTGTGCATTGCAAGACATCAGGAGTTTTAGATTATATTGCTCATGGTATTTACTTTTACCATTCTGCCTTTGCATCTTAAAGGCACCTCTTTTGAAAGTTACTATGATCTTCCCAGTGCTTTCTGCTTCAGTAAGAATCTTTATGCTGGCCATGCCATGTCAGTTTGCAGAGTTGTCTTGATGAGTTTCAACATCCAGAACTCAATGAGATTGTGTTTACACTTGGGGGGTGCTACTGTGCATTGCAAGACATCAGGAGTTTTAGATTATATTGCTCATGGTATTTACTTTTACCATTCTGCCTTTGCATCTTAAAGGCACCTCTTTTGAAAGTTACTATGATCTTCCCAGTGCTTTCTGCTTCAGTAAGAATCTTTATGCTGGCCATACCATGTCAGTTTGCAGAGTTGTCTTGATGAGTTTCAACATCCAGAACTCAATGAGATTGTGTTTATTCTTGTATATTTCCCGTGGCCTTGGGTTGTGCCCTTTTTCACTTTCTCAATGAGACTATCTACTTATAAAAAAATTTATAATTCTAAAATCTGTTTTCTCATGTTATTAGAATAACTCTGTGTATGTGGGTGTGCACACACTTGCGTTTAAGAAATAAGACATAAGGTACTCTTTTTTCCTTTTAGTGATCATATATGTAATTTTATGTGTTCTTGTAGATGAACTGCATGGACTTGCTCTTGGGAGGAACATCATTAAAAACTTGCACATGCCTGGGAAAGAGGGAGTGTTAAGTAGATTGGAAACTGTAAACCATGACTTTAAAGAACCATTATATGATGTAAAGGAACTTCATTCCATTGCCCCAACTGACCTTAAGCAGTCCTTTGATATACGGTCAGTCATTGCTCGCATTGTTGATGGAAGTGAATTTGATGAATTCAAGAAATTGTATGGCACTGTGAGGGCGTTTGAATCACTTAAGCTTGTTAGGCTTTTATGTGATAGCATTTGATATTTATTACTTTTGTAATTCCAATTGTGTCAATGCAGACTCTTGTAACAGGTTTTGCTAGAATTTTTGGACAGCCAGTTGGAATAATTGGAAACAATGGGATATTATTTAATGAATCTGCTCTAAAAGGAGCCCATTTCATTGAACTGTGCACTCAACGAAACATTCCTTTGGTCTTCCTTCAGAACATCACTGGATTTATGGTATGCCCCTCACTGTTAATAAAGCTTTCTAACATCTCTGTGTCATTACATTTGCAAAGAAAACAGATTGAAAAGGGGGGAACGTATGTAATCTGTGATGTGCTTGGCAATAAAGTGTAAAGTGAACTCATGCTTGACAGATTCGAGTTTAAACGAATTTTTCTCTTTGTTCACTATCGTGAACCTTGTGTATTTTTTCATGCTATTCCTTTTTCAATAAAATTTTTTCTTACCTATCAAAAAAAAGAAAGTACCAATAGAAATTCAATTTTAAAGTAAAAATGTTGGACTAGGAATTAAAAATGGACTGAGTCACACAGATCAGAACAAGGTTTTGAAGCCATACCCTAGACCTCAAATCTAAGTAACGGCAGTCTCTTCTGCTGATTAAGATTGTCGAAGTTATACATGGTTTTTGCTCAATGAAAGCTTCCCTTTTGTTCAAAATTTATTGCATGGATATTTGTAGACTCTGAAGTCTCAAAATATTGGTTCTTGATAAATTAGGTTTTTTTCTTATATCAATTTTTTATAGATGATAAGTTGAGTGAGCTTACATATTTTCTAATTCAGAGTTTCAGTTGTGAAGATTTGTTATGGTTGGAATTCCTTTTGGTTTAAACTGCCATGGTCATTAAATTTATTCCATTAAAGTTAGCAAAAGCATGGAACCTTAATGTTTAACATTTATTTAATAGGTTGGCTCAAGATCTGAGGCAAATGGAATTGCAAAATCTGGAGCGAAAATGGTTATGGCAGTTTCTTGTGCAAAGGTTGGTGTCTCTCATACTTAATTTTATTTTGGTTATTGAGTAACTTTTGAGATATACCAAGCCCCCGTATCACTGTATGAATGTTTCTTCAGGGTTGGTATTCAGTTCCTTATTTGTATAACATCATATTAACTTTATAGCTTGAAAATAATCTACTAATATGGTTCTTTTATGTAAAACTAGAAAAAGAACATCTTATCAAAAAATTAAAAAAAATTAGAAGAAGAACAAAAGAAACATATGAAACAAAAGGATTAACCTCTGCACCTTTCTCAATCAATGAATTAGGTTCCCAAAGTTACTATAATTGTTGGTGGAAGCTTCGGTGTTGGAAATTATGCAATGTGTGATCGTGCTTATAGTCCCAACTTCATGTTCCTTTGGCCAAATGCCCGAATATCTGTGATGGGTGGTGCCCAGGTAGCTTTTCACTCAACACATTCATGCATATGACTGAGATGTCAATGAGATAAAGCATAAAGATCTGCCTCCTTTTGATTTGTCAGTTACATATCATTTTGGCTTTGAATATCAGGCTGCTGGTGTGCTAGCTCAAATAGAAAAAGCAAGGGATTCAGGTAGAAGCTTCTTTTTTTTTGAAGAGAAAATGTGTAATATCATTAACACATGAAAAGGATTACAACAGGGCCTCAGCCTACAACATACAACATTCAGCCCAGACCAGAATGAAACAGAAAATCTAAGAAAGGCGGAGAAACACCTTTCCAAACACAGCTGACATTGTTACATTTTGCATATTGGGCAAGCTCATGGGCAGCCCTGTTGGAGTCCCTTTTCACATGTTGAAATGAGCAGCTCAAGAAGTTCAATTTTGTGTTTTGTATTCCTTGGATCAGGTGGCCAGATTCACCACCACAGAGGTCCTGAGAAATGGCTTGAATGACAGAGGAAGCATCAGATTCAAAGATGGCCTGCTGAACAGCCATTTCCCGAGCCAAAAGAACACCCTGCTCCATAGCAAAGAGCTCAGTCCATTCAGCCGGATAGTGCATAGGCAAAGCTTTACTAAGAGCAGCAACCACACCACCTTTAGCATCACGAATGATCACTCCCACTCCCGACACCCCCTGACCATCCAAGGATGACGCACCATCTACATTAATTTTGAAAAAACCCGGGGGAGGCGCTACCCAGCCACCCTTTGATGGTTGTATCGAGGACAAATGCATCGGGTTAGCTTCCTGGAAGTCCTCAACAACTCTCTTCGCCATTTCCCAGACTTGCAGAGGGGAAAGACCACACTCATTATGAACTGTCTGATTTCGGTTATGCCATATGGACCAGGAAATTGCAAAAAAATATTCCAATGAAACCCCATCAGAGTTTGAACAAATTTGGTGCACTAGACCTGTAAAGTCTTTTGCATTCAACAGAAAATTTAAAGGGCAGTCTTGCCAAAGCGACCACTCCGATAGAGCAAAGTCACAGGAAACTAGAGCATGTAAAAGGCTTTCTGGCTCTTCCCTACAAACAGGACAATCAAAGTCAGATTTAATACCCCTCTCCACCATCTTTAAACTCACCGGGAGCCCATCCACACAAGCTCTCCAAGAGAATATTTTGATTTTTGCAGGAAGTTTCAGCTTCCACAAATTTTTCCAAAGATAAGCATTTGAGTCTTCGGAAGAACATTCCCCGACATCAGTACCATCTTGGAGATTGGCAGCTATGTGATAAGCACTCTTGACAGTGAAAACACCCATTTTATTTCCAATCCAAATAAGATTGTCCTCCGGTAAATTCTGACTTAGAGGAATTTTCAGAATAATGTCCGCTTCAAAAGGCAAAAAGAGCGCCTGGACAGCACTAGTTTTCCACCATTTAGTCAATAATGTCCGCTTCAAAAGGCAAAAAGAGCGCCTGGACAGCACTAGTTTTCCACCATTTAGTCTCTTGATCAATGAGAGAGGAGACCATGGGAAGCTTCTTTTTGTTTGTAAGGAAAAGATGACTTATCATATTTCTCCATATACCAAGTCAGGGTCTTCTTATTTGTATTTACATGCACTTTGCATGATGTAATGCAGTGGAACAATAAGGAAGAAGAAGAAAGATTCGAGGCAAAGGTTGTGGTGGAGGCATATGAGAAAGAAGGAAGTTCTTATTACTCCACAGCAAGGCTCTGGGATGATGGCATTATTGATCCAGCTGACACAAGAAAAATCATAGGTCTTTGCATCTCTGCTTCCTTGAATTGTCCCACAGAAGATACCAGATATGGTGTATTTAGAATGTTACAAGCACTGGCGTCCAAGTGTCTAATTCATATTAATCCAGATGCATTATTTTGATACTTTGTATGCTTTTGTCTTTAAGTAATTAGGGGGAATAAACTGATTATCAAAAAAAAAAAAAGAAGGGGGGAATAAACTAAGGAGGGGGGGGGGGGGGGGGAACAGGAGAATAAATTGAAAAAAATTATGGGAAACATACTTTCCTCTCCTAGAAACGGTTAGTTTTGCGGCCAGCTCCTTTTATTTGAGTGATGCTAAATATATTAAAAATTTACTTCATAAGTTTTAAAAACTAATCTCTTATCAACCATGAAAAAAGTAATTTAATACTTATTTAGAAAAATGCTAAAGCTACTATAAAATTTATTACATGCAATTTGACTTGACAGTGAAATTACTAAAGGTACTACTAATTTTATTGCCTAACCTTTACAAACTTATGTAACAAAAAATGTAATTGAAAAATTTCAAAACACAATAAATAAATGTTTGAATTACTTTTTAGTGATCGGTGACAAATCAGTCTGGATACTATATATTGTAAATTTATAGTATTCTTAGGTTTGTTTGAGATTCACTTATTTTGTTGAAACTGAAAACTTTTTACTGAAAGTACCGTAAATAAATGTAAAAGTTAGTTGAAATGGTATAGTAGGATCTATAAATAGTACCAAAAAGTGTAGTGAGTCCATGAATAGTAATAAAAATAAGCTGTATAGTAAAATAAGCTGGCTTTTTAATTTTTATCAAATACACTTTTAGGGTCTATTTGGATACCGTTTATTTTGCTGAAAATGAAAACTTATTGTTGAAAGTACTGTAGATAAAAGTAAAAGTTAACTGAAATAGTATAGTGTGGTCTATGAATAGGTCCAAAAAGTGCAGTGGGCTCATGAATAGTAGCAAAAATAAGCTAAATAGTGAAATAATTTTTATTTTTCATTGGTATTCAAACGGAGGCTTAGCGGGTGTTTGCGAGTTGATGAAGTTGTGTTTTGCGTTTTTGGTTGGCTCCCGTGGCATTGTTCACGACCCAGCCAAACCACCAAAAACGCAGATTTCTAAGTAAATCCTTGGTCTCACAACACTATTCACAATTTAAAAATTATTTTGTTACAGTATTTTCAGTAATAAGTTTTTAATTTTCAACAAATAAGCGGTATCTAAACAGACTCTTAGCATCACTTTTTATTCATTTCTAAATAGTACTAATCACATTTATTATATTTATTATTTATCCGTTTGTAATTTTTTTCATCCAGTCAATTATGGCCAAGAAGTTAAGGGACAAACGAGTTTATGTGGTTAGAAGTGCGCAAGAACTTGTGGTGAGAATAATTGCTTTAACTTCAGCACCATGAGGAAAAATATTTTACTTCTCAAGTCCTTGCGTGGGCTAGTAGCTAGCCTACCATACACCATGTTCATATCTAACAAAGTTCTCATACCAACACTGAAAAATATAGCCTAGCCTTAACCTCTCTATTTACGCTGTTCAGGGTTTTAAGTTATGGGTAGCAAAAATCGTCAGCTTCACATATTCTTCTTCCCTTTCATGGGCCATGGCCATCTGATACCGACCATGGACATGGCCAAGCTATTCACAGCGCGAGGTTTGAAGGCAACGATTGTCACTACTCCTCGCAACGTGCCTTTATTCTCCAAAACTAGCGACATCAACATTGATATCCAAATCATCAAGTTTCCTGCTGTAGAGGCTGGTTTGCCCGAAGGATGTGAGAATATTGACTCACTCAATTCCCCAGAAATGGCTCACAATTTTCTCAAAGCCACTAAGATGCTTCAACAACCACTTGAGCAACTACTACAAGATTTCCAACCTAGTTGCCTTGTTGCCGACATGTTCTTTCCTTGGGCAACTGATGTTGCAGCTAAATTTGGTATTCCAAGGCTTGTTTTCCATGGGATCAGTTTTTTTTCTCTGTCTGTAGACCATAGTTTGAGACTATATGAACCTCACAAGAAAGTTTTTTCTGATTCTGAACCTTTTGTCCTACCGAATTTTCCGGGGGATATAAAGTTGACAAGGATGCAACTTCCCGACTTCATTAAGCATGAAGTTGAAACAGATTTTTCCAAGTTGTTGCAAGAAGTTATGGAATCAGAGTTGAGGAGCTATGGGGTAGTTGTTAACAGCTTCTTTGAGCTCGAGCCAGCTTATGCAGAGCATTACAAGAATGTTATGGGAAGAAAGGCATGGCATATAGGTCCAGTCTCACTATGCAACAAGGGTGCTGAAGATAAAACCCAAAGGGGAAAGGAAGCCTCCATTGATGAACATGAGTGTTTAAAGTGGCTTGCCACAAAGAAACCCAATTCAGTTGTTTATATTTGCTTTGGGAGTATAGCACACTTTAGTGACTCTCAGCTCATGGAGATTGCAATGGGTCTTGAGGCTTCTGGACAGCAATTCATTTGGGTTGTGAGGAAAGCCAAAAATGAGAAAGAAGAGGAAGATTGGTTACCTAAAGGATTTGAGAAAAGAATGGAAGGTAAGGGACTAATTATAAGAGGTTGGGCACCCCAAGTGTTGATCCTTGAGCATGAAGCAGTTGGAGGATTTGTGACTCATTGTGGGTGGAACTCGACCTTGGAAGGAGTGAGTGCAGGGGTACCCATGGTCACGTGGCCTATGGGTGCTGAGCAGTTTTACAATGAAAAGTTAGTGACTCAAATATTGAAAATTGGGGTTGATGTTTGTGCTCGACAATGGTCAAGAGTATTGATGGGAGATGGTATCAAGTGGGAAGCAATAGAGAAGGCAGTGAGGCAAATTATGGTTGGTGAAGAAGCAGAGGAAATGAGAGGTAGAGCCAAGGCACTTGGGAAGATGGCAAGGAGGGCTATTGAAGAAGGGGGATCATCCTATTCTGATTTGATTGCTTTAATTGAAGAATTAAGGTCGTATTGCCCTTGACATTTGGCACAAGAAATCGTGACTTCAAATCACAATTTCAGTGTAAAGAAGGTGTGTAATAACAAGTGTGTACTAATATTTTCTTTTACAAATTATCTCCCATGCTTCTTAAATGTGTGTGAAGGGAACTCTGTCAATTTTCGTTTATTATATTGATGTTGGTTGTGTCATGATAGCCAAAGTCCAATCAAATCAGTGTAATAAAAACTTTCTAATTGAAAACTAATGACCATGCTTAAATTGGATTGTATTTGGGCACAATTACCTTCTTCATGAGTCCAAATCTTTTGAAGTATTTTCTTTGCTCCACTTTATACTCCATAAATAAATTAATGTTACATATTTACCCGTCTATTACTCTCTCTCTATATATATATATATATATATATTATTTTTTAACATAAAAATAGGTAGGGAGACGATTTGAGTTGGCGTCTTTCACCTGGCATGATCATAACGACACTTTACCTGCTGAGCTGGGCTTGCGGGAGCGGGGGATCCAAATGAGTCATAACTATGCACTCAGCTTTATCGAAAATGCTAATGAGCATGAGTTGAGAGCATGAAGTTATTTCCCAGCTGTTTTCTATTGCAGGAAATAACTCTATATATGCTCTATAAAACTTTATCTTGGTTTGCGAGTGCAGTGCCTACAAAAAGCACTACTGAGAAAGTGAAAGTGTTGTTTGTGGGTATAGGTGGATGTATGTAATTAATTGCAACCTATCCCCACTGTAGGGCATCTATTTCTCTCTCCTATTCTTTTTTTCTCTCTCTCATCACGGTAGGACAATTTCTTAACTTTTCCTATTGACTAACAAGCAAGATACACGTTAGATGCATAAATTTTGCTTATTTCTCATACATGTCTAAACAATGTGATTCAGAAAGAAGGGGGGGGGGGGGGGGGGGGGGGAGAGAAGAAGGGGGAACAAACAAACTTAAACAATGTGATACAAGTTAAAAATGTTATTCTATATGTACAATTCAAATTTTTGTTGAATAAAAATGACATTTATTCATATTGGTTAACCTGGTTTGTGTCAAAAAGGGCCTCAACCTGTTTCAAAACAAAAATTGAATAGGGTCATTTAAAGTTAATTATGAATTAAGCAGATTAACACATAATTGATCTATTTATTAATTGTGTAAAAAAACTCATGATTTAACTAAACACCAACCCCCAACAAAATGATATCAATTTCTCATACCTTTTGTACAATTCCTACCTGAAGATACATTGTCATTCCAAAATCAATTAGCTAGTTTATGCTAATAATACTAGTTACTCGCATAAGTTTTCAAACCCTGGTCTGATATCGGGGAAAGCGTCCCAACTATTGCTAGCTCCAGTTGCATTGCATGCAGCATAATTTGTGGTCAACAAGGAGTAAACAAGTTAATGACACTAATTAAATGTGCATAGGTTTCATAAACAAAAAGTTAATGTGCATAGAAATGCGCAACTATACGTTGGGCAGTTGAGATTTGAGAATGCAACTTTGCATTTAACAGCGTTGGGCAGTGATTATACACTACCACTACAGTTGAGTCTCTACTTATTTATCACATGAGCCTTAGGAAGAAAGGCATTACAAGAAGGTTATAGGAAGAAATGCAAGGGGTTATAAGAAGAAAAGCATCGTGATTGTCGCTGGCTTTCAGGGTGTCATGGCTTGAGAAAGTTGTCAACTTCACATATTCTTCTTCCCTCTCACGGCCCATGGTCAACAGATACCAACCATGGACATGGCCAAGCTATTTGCAGAGCGTGGCGTGAGGGAAACCATTGTCACTACTCCTCGCAACCTGCCTTTATTCTCCAAAACTCACAGCATCAACAATGTTGATATCCAAATCATCAAGTTCCTTGCTGTAGAGGCTGGCTTGCTAGAAGGATGTGAGAATGTTGACTCACTGAATTTCCCAGACATGGTTCCAGCTATCACTAAAGCCACTCAGATGCTTTGACAACCATTCGAGCAACTAGTACAAGATCACCAACCTAGTTGCCTTGTTGCCGACATGTTCTTTCCATGGACAATTGATATTGCTGCTAAATTTGCTATTCCAAGGCTTATTTTCCACGGGACCTGTTTTTTCTCTCTTTGTGCAAACCATAGTATGGGGCTATATGAACCTTACAAGAAAGTTTCATCTGATTTTGAAGCTTTTGTCATTCCTAATTTTCCGGGGGAGATCAAGTTTACAAGGATGCAACTTCCAGACTTTACTCGCCAAGAAGTTGAAACAGACTTTTCCAAATTGTTTAAAGAAGTTATGGAATCAGAGTTGAGGAGCTATGGGGTAGTTGTTAACAACTTCTATGAGCTTGAGCTGGCTTATGCAGAGCATTACAAGAAGGTTATAGGAAGAAAGGCATGGCATATAGGTCTAGTTTCACTATGCAACAAGGAAGTTGAAGATAAAGCCAAGAGGGGAAAGGAAGCGTCCATTGATGAACATGAATGTTTGAAGTGGCTTGCTACAAGGAAACCAAATTCGGTTGTTTACGTTTGTTTTGGGAGTATAGCAAACTTCAGTGATTCTCAGCTCATGGAGATAGCAATGGGTCTTAAGGCTTCTGGACAACAATTCATTTGGTTGTGAGGAAAGGCAAAAATGAGAAAGAAGAAGAAGATTGGTTACCTAAAGGATTTGAGAATAGAATGGAAAGTAAGGGACTTGATTATAAGAGGTTGGGCACCCCAAATGTTGATTCTTGATCATGAAGCAGTTGGAGGATTTGTGACTCATTGTGGGTGGAACTCAACCTTGGAAGGAGTGAGTGCAGGGGTACCCATGGTCACATGGCCTATGGGTGCTGAGCAATTTTTCAATGAGAAGATAGTGACTCATGTACTTAAACTTGGGGTTGATGTTTGTGTTTACCAATGGACAAGTATGGTGGGAGATCGTATCAAGAGGGAAGCATTAGAGAAGGCAATGAGGCAAATTATGGTTGGTGAAGAAGCAGATGAAATGAGAGGCAGAGCCAAGACATTTGGGAAGATGGCAAGGAGGGCAACTGAAGAAGGCGGATCATCCTACTCTGATTTGAATGCTTTAATTGAAGAATTTAGTTTGCATTGCCCTTGACCTTTGATCCAAGAAATTTCCAATATGATTCTTTCATTATGTAAAAATAAAAGGGGATTTATCTTTGTTGGTATGTGTGAGTTTTACTCACTTAATTATTCTTCAATAATTGTAGGCTGTGGTCCTAATATGGTTTTTTTTTGTTAGGGTTTGTGCCCTAAAATCTAATTTATTGGCATATTATAAATAATTAAATTGTTTAATTATACGAGACTCTTTGTATATGTACTAATTGGATATTATTATATAGTCCTTGAGATGCATTGTATGTGATTTAGTTACTGAAGATATAAATTATAAGTTCCTTGTAAACTAAAAAATGTAGTTCGTAATCGGTTATGAAATTGGGCATTTCATCTGCAAAGGCTATAACATGTCATCTACGATGATTTGTTTTGATCATGGAAGTGGAAACTTTTAATTGATGTGTTGGTGTGTCTTAAGTGTGTAAGAAACATTGAACTAGATCACTGTGAGATTAATTATTCAATTAAGAACTGTCACTTAAATATTAAATCTCACAACTTCTATTCTCATAAGTTCTCAATCTTGAGAGGATTGTGAACCTGATCATGAAATGTAGATTGCTTTGATATATTAGGAGTGAGATCTAATTTAACGATCAAAATCTCAGTATGTTGGGTAATCGCATATAGTGTTGAGAGAACACATATTCTTAAGATGGAATCCATAATCTATTTCTATAGAGACACGAAATATCTCATTGAGATAAGTTTAATGGGAACTGGTTATTTAAGGTGTTGGGCCCCGCCGCTTTAGTAAAGAGTTACTAAAGTTTATATTTAATGAAATTAGATTTCATAAAAGGTAAATTACAAAGTTGGTCTCTATCCTTTACAATGTATTTCAATTTGGTCCCTAATCTTTCAGTATGGTATCAATTTAGTCTCTACCGTTATCTCTTGGATGAAATTTCCTGACATGGCAAACAGCCCAAATAAAAAATAATATTTTTTCACCTTAACAAACACCTATACAGCCATCTCAAATTTTTTATTTAAAAAACTAAACTAACTTAAACACTTTGAAACATTTTTTGAAACGCTAAACCAAGCTGGAACTTGGAAGCCCTCTCTCGCAATTTGACTGAACCAAACCTCCATGGCTAAACCTTCAATACTCTAGTTTTTTCACCAGTCTCCACTGCCACCATGGCGGTGACCTTGAACTCGTCTTCCCTAGCTTTTTTTGCTCCCTTTATTCTTACCCTTTCTCTCTCTTCACTCAAACTTGAGAAGTACTGGACTGGACCATTGCTATTGCTACTACTTTATCACTCTGTTATCATAGGTTAGCAGCAAATCAACAACACTCCTGATTTTGTAACCTTCTATTTGTTTTTATCCTCTGTTTTGTTATTATCCTAGACACGTCAAACCTGGGCTGGTTTTGTGTCTTTAAGACTTTTGTATACTCATGATTCAATTTTAATAAAAATTATATTATTTACTCAGAAAATCATTGTATCTTTTCAATCCAAGCTTGCCTAATTGAAAACAACTAATAAATTTCCATATTCAATTTAGAATATCATATTTAAAATATTCGTATTCTTGCACACAATTTTGATACAAACCTAAATTGACAAATCCCAATACCAACAAGGAATTGTTAAGCAATCCAATACAACTGAAGCGCAATTGTACACCATATGCCAATTAAAAAGCCCACAACAAAAACAAACCTAGTTACATAACCAACCACAAAACAAAAACCTGCCTTGTTTGACTGAGTTAACCCAAATTCTAATACAAACCCAAAACCTAATGCTAACAAAAAATAAGAGCAAACAACGGTGGTTCCAGCCGAGTCCTTTTTGGGTTTGAGAGGTGAGAGAATCTAGCTGGATTAACTAATCTGGGTTTGAGCAAAGAGAGAGAGAGAGAAAGGGTGGAAATAGAGGGAGTGACAAAGGGATGACATGTAACGCCCCAAAATCATAAGCAATAGAAGTCTATTTAATCTGAATAATCTATAAAAAAATTAAATAAAAGAAACTAGTAACCTAAAATCTCATCACAAATGTCTGAGCTCTAATCCACCAAAGACAAAACATCCTCAAAATAATTCTCCAGTACAATGTTTAATGCCATGAAAATAATAATAAAATCCTCAGTTCCACAAAAAAATTCGTAACTGTTGTCTTCCAAGAATCTCTATTCCAATAATTCCTCTAATGTATCTGTAAGGGGAAATAAATTGGGGGGGGGGGGGGGAGGGAGTGAGATAACTCAATAAGTGGAATTCACTAACATTGGGGTGTGGGAACAAACCTTTCAAATAAATAATTCTTACAACAAATTCATAAATTGTAACTCATCAATATTCTATCATCAAATATTTCATATATAAAAAGAAAATATCTTTATATTGTGAGCCATCATAATATATATATATATATATATATCAATACCATCATATAAACATTAGCAAAAAAATACCATCATATAAACAATTTCCTAGGCTTTTCTCATGGTCAACGTTTACGCCCTGTTGATAGAGTTGTGATGTTCCCTTTTAGGACTACAACCTTCTTTTCATCCATTTTCTTAAGGATGGCTCCTTTTGAACCTAAAAGTGCACTCCCTTGCTAAGGAGCTTCCTTTTTGGATCCTCAATAGCATACTCCTTTGCTAAGGAGCTATCAAATGTGCACTATCCCATTTTCTGGGACCGTCCCTTGCTAAGGACTAACTGTAGTATAATTGCCCCTTGCTAAAGACTAAATACAATACTGAGCTTTTAATCATGACTTGCCATAGGTTTTCAAAACATATTCAAGATTCTCACAAAAATAATCCATTCAAGATGCTCACAAAAATAATCCATTCATAATTCTAAAAAATATAAGGATATATTCTCACATTCAATTTTAAATAAATTTAGGTAGTCCTACAAGTTCTTCATAAAATGAATAGTCAATGTGCAAATCAAGCATTTATAAAATATCAATTTATAGATAGAATATCAACATATTTATTTGATATAAAATAGTTTAATAATCAACACTGTTTGGGAAAACTCCCAAAATTAGTAAACACCACTTACCTCTTATTTGCAAAAATACGAAATCAACCACCCTTGAGTCACACTAAATCAGTAGAATTAGAACCTAGCAACACCAAAGATAGGTCCATCAATACACAATTTCCTGCTTAAAAATCTGCTTTCACGCTTAAACAATTTTATCCTAGACAATACTGATATATCCAAAAATTTTCATTTATTCACTTAACTATCCAACTCACTTTCAGTCTTTCACATATTCTCATTATCTATTAATTGGCATGTTTGTACTACAACTCTATGGAACTCTAGGATTTTATTACATGTCTAGCCATCATATTGACTACTACAATTCTTAGAATACACGTAATATAACCTTGATTGATCAATCCAAACTAATGGCAGAGTCACAAGTATGGAATAGATTCAAGTAAAATAAAACTTCAATATAGGCCGAATGATGGATATCTGATCCATCTAATAATAGAAGCCATATATTATATATATCTTAGTTCATCAACCCAATGACCCATAATTCTCTTGATGCCACAAAACATAAGGAAATTGCTGGACACGTATATGGACAATGACAATGGCGGTGAATTAGTGAGACTATAAACAATTATATATAAACCACAAAGCACCCTTGTTCTAATATAATAATCTTAGCTTTATATCCATAACAGCAGCCCCTATTTTTTTCTATTAGGTACGCCAATAACAGATGCTATAAGAGTGGGAATAAAAACTAGCCATTGAGTATTCCAACCTTCCTAAGTTTAGAGTAGAAGAGAGTCGTACCTGCAGTCTCCACTCACAGCCACAGTGAAGCAAAGCAAGGTTAAATAGTGTGTTGCCGTTGAAGTAAAAAGGAAGCCTCATCAGCAAATACACGTGTAGCTTAAGAAGTAAAAGACTAGGATTTAAAAAAAAAAAAAAAAAAGGCTTATCAAGGCCCATATATTTATTTATGCCACCTCACTTGGGCTTCATATTCCATAGTATTTATCTTATTTTTAATATCTTAGGCCCAATCAATTAAATCCATTTAATTGTGGGCCTCCTTTTTAATTTACGTATAAGAATTAAATTGGTATTAAAATTATGGGGTGTTACATGACAAGTTCAAGGCCACCATTGGGAAGGTTGTGGTGAGTGGTGAAAGTATTGCATGTTCGGCCATGGAGGTATGATTCAATCAAGTTGCTAGAGATGATAAGCTTCATCTAGGTTTTAGGGTTGTTTTTAAGTTAATTTAGTTTAGTTTTATTTTTTATTATTTATTTATTTATTTTATTTAGGCCACGTGGCAGTCCATGTGGTAGTCTGGATGGCATAAAAATAATTTTTTACTAGTCGCTAACCCGTGCGATGCACGGGAAAACTATTGATAACTTCCCTAATATGAAAAAAAAAAAAAATCAATATCATGATATAATTTATATACCAAACCAATAAAATCTATCACTTACAAAGTAATAAAATCTATCACATGCACTGAGATATTGTGATAACCAAGAACTTGAGATCATATTTAAAAAATATATAACTGAAATAAGTACACTCCAATACAATTAATTACACAAATATAGTTAACTCCATACTCATTCAATCATATATCTTTCATAAATTATATTAATCATTCTTGATGTCCAAGATGTATCTAAATTCTAACATTGCCAATAAACAAAGATGCTAGACCTTAATGGGATTGAAAATGCAACATAATGCCAATTTAGACAATTGCTAAAATCATCACTTTCCACTATTGAGAGAGAGAGAGAGAGAGAGAGAGGTGGCTATTGCGTTGCATCTCTTAAGAAGAATCTACCCTCTACATTTTTTTTTTTTTTGATGTAAGTGACCCATAACAAAATAGATGTACCATATTCAGAGCACATTTGGGAGATTAAAAGTAAAGGAAAATGAACCCATCTAAAGTTTTTTGCTCTTCATCTTGATGTTGAATTTTCTAGCATCATCCATAATCAAATTTATGTACTCCTCAAAACCCTGTAAGGCATAAAAATTACCACTTGAATAAATTTACATGTATTCACTTAAAATTGTGAAAGATGCTAAAAATTAGATTGATATCAAGTTATCAACCTTTAAACCAAAATTCAACATTTTAATGGTGTACATCATTCAACAATTTTGCCATTGTTAGTTGCAACATATATCTTTTTATTTGTGACAAATATGGTGCAATTTTGGCCATCAAATTTTACTCAAAAGCCAAGATTAGACAAACAGAAAAATTACATGTTCATAAAGATTTCAAAGTTCTCAAGATGTAAATTGGATAATATCACCACTAAACTTGCTTAATATACATAACATATAGCAAAAATACTCATCATAAATGTGATTAAAAAACTCAAACAGTAAATTACAACCCTTTGCATAATATATATTTTTTAAAAAGACTATCCTTAACATTTTATCTTCAAAACATTATAACAAGGAATGTTGCAAAAATTTGGAATGATTTACCTATATATAGCTTAACCATACTTGCTACTCCATATAATTCAAATCAAGATGTTTGATTTCCCCCCCTCATCACTCAAATAGATTATCAATTAAAATTTTAAGAATAGCATTACATGCAAAACCTAGAAAAAAGCCCAACATTGAAAAGGACGAAATCAATAATTAAAAGTTTTTAAAAAACATTACCACTATCATGCAATATCCAATACAACCACTTTTAATAAGCACTATGAAAATCAAATATAAAAAAAAAATACCTAATCTACAAAAATCTGTAAAACCAAATCAAACACAAAGTCAATAATTTATCTAAAATTTTTTAATCTAGCCAAAGAATTAGACAAAGACATAACACATCCTCAGAAGCATAGACAATTGAGAGAGAAATCATCACTTCAGAATTAAATTCAATCCTAAACAATGAAAAGAACATGAGACCTAAGATTAAGATTTAAAACCCGTTTTCTTTTTCCCTTAGTCCCATTATCAACAAATCTATATTAATCATTAAATCATTAACTAATGCAAAGTTAATCAAAATTAAATAACCTAATAAAATATTTTAACATAAAAAACAAAAGGAGGATATCATACCAGACAGTCAGATGTCGTTTCCAAGCTTTTCAAAGGCTTTATACTCCTCCATCTCCACCTCTACCTCTACCTCTACCTCTACTTTTTCCACCAGTTCTACACCTAAAACACCAAAATAACCAAACCTCCTAAAATGAAGTCGCTTAATGCAATCTTTTTTAAATTAAGTCATTAAAATTACAGCAAATGACTAACAATAAGATCCTTTAGAAAACCAATTCTAAATAGTTCAAGGCTTCCAAAATTTGAGACTTTCAAGTTTCTTCTAGATTAGATAACTATAAGTTAGGCTGATTATACTCTTTTGGTAGTATTGCCTGGCAGATCTACTGTTCAAACATTACAGTGGTTCCAAATCAACCCTTCAATATTCTATCATCAAAGTGGAATTTGGTTGGTAGCTTCTAAAATAATTTGATTTGCAAAGGAGGCCACCTACCATTATTTGGGTATCTTTCAAAGACAGAAATCAGTCAAGAGCATTTATGAATATAATAAGTCTAGATGATAATTTAGTGTTATAACAATAGGGGAAGTGGCAGCATAAATAACATCCAAATGCATCTTATAGGGAGTAACAATTAGCATAGCTACTCCTTTTGGAATTTGGATCAAACATATCTTTACAGCTCTCCAAACCATTTTAAATCATAATCATATCATTGAAAAAATTATAATACTATAAGAAGAAACTCAAGTTGTTATACTTACACACCCAATGGTATTAGGCCACTCATTGATATAGGATCCAAAT
Organism: Quercus robur; assembly: GCF_932294415.1. Taxonomy (NCBI): domain Eukaryota; kingdom Viridiplantae; phylum Streptophyta; class Magnoliopsida; order Fagales; family Fagaceae; genus Quercus; species Quercus robur. The sequence continues at coordinate 38,176,296 of NC_065544.1, forward strand.
ACCATAGACAGATAAAAAAGAAACAAATATAGCTCAAAATATCAATGTAATAACAAATTTGTGAAAAATAAAAATTATGCAGTAAACAAAAAAAGAAAAAAAGAAAAAAGAAAAAAAAGAGAAGCAAGATGCTTATCCACAAATCTATTGGATTGAATAATCTGCAGAAAAGATAAGCAATGAAAATTAAATAGAATATCATAGGGCATAGACATATCTTAATAGAAAGATCATAAAGAAAACGGTTATTAGAAGAAAAAAAATAATAATAGCAAAGCTATAGTTCATTGCTTTCTTAAATCTCTACCTAAAAAAATATCAACCAAAACCTATAAAGTAATCCACAATTGGCAAATTAACAAATCAAAACTCACTCTTTTTTTGGATAGGTAATCAAAGATTTATTGCATAAAAAAGGATATCATGTTCACAACAGTGAACACTCTGAACATTAACAAAGCAAAACTCACAGTTCGCCAACGTATCTAAAAAACCCCTTCACAACTGATTGTGCTTCAATTTACTTTTGCTTCATTGTTTTTTTCCTCAACGCCCAAATAGATGCTTAATTAAAATTTTGAGAATATAATCCAACATGCCAAACCCAGCCTTTACAGTGGAACTTTAAACAAAGGAATAACTCAATGTGTGGCTTTTTGAAAGGCCACACATTTATAAACAACTATTACTTATCTAACTCTTTCATGAGAACCTCTATTTTTAATAAGATCATCAAGTGACATATCCAATACAGTAGCCATAAAGTCAGTAGCCAAACTAATAGTCTTCGAGAGAGAAATGTGAACCTGTGAAAGGAAAGAAATGAGAATAATTATTAACAATGTTACTATAAAAAATTAGGCACCCGAGGATTGAAGTGTAATGTGTGTGTATACTACCAAGACACAAAGAAAACGAAGGCAACAACACAAATCACTTCACTACCATTTCATTACACATATCCAATATTCATCATTTACACACCATGAATATTGAAGTTTCAAGGGAATCATCACAATAATAGATTAGCGTGAACTAGATAGACCAATTTCATTACTGATTCATGTGCCTGTTAAAGTCTATTTATTAACCATGGTGGATCATAAATCCCATTCACCTCAAGATTTTTAATGAGATCCCACCCATCTACGGTAGGTTATTCCAACTTCTTACTGAGTCCATCCCTCACTCCAAGGTCAACTATCTCTACAAAACCTAATGAATATATCAAAAATTCTAAAACCAAAACAGTCCCATAAAACCACAATACATAGTTTAGTTGCAAATAGAATGTAATAAACCATTTAAAAACAAAACCCCAATACAAAATTTTCTCAATTGAGTCTAATTTTACAAATTTTGAAAACCAAAACGACATAAAAAGCATATTAAGATCCATTTAACAGACAAAAAATCAATTGAAAGATCTAAACTTATATGTATGTATATTATAACTCAAACCCAAAGAGACAACAAAAACAGGGGTAGGTATATAAGAGAGAGAATTAGATCAAACATGTATTTCTATTTTTGCTTACTTTGAGATTGAATTCCAAGACTGACACTTAAAATCCAGAATTCCAACAACAAAAACACACAAAAACCTCTGTTGGGTTCTAAGACTTTAGGTTTAAATGTATTAGAACTTCAATTTGTAATGTTGGCAAACCATGATCAAAACGTTTTAGTCTTTGTTTTAGACTTGCTCAAAGTGTGTTTATATGTAAAGTTAGAATTGAGTGTTCTGTAGGATTTACTGTGTAAATCTGCCTGGCTCGATTGATCGAAGCTCGTGCAGATTGTTTTTCTGCAGAATTTTCCAACTCAGCCCAAGCCCGTTTGACGTGTAAGGTTTTATGTTTTGTCTTAAGTATAAAAGGGAAAACCCTAGCCACGTTTTTAGGTTGCTCCTTATGTTGTGTGTGTGAATCTTTTGTGAGATCAACAGGTGGTTGCCTTCACACATACTTAGGGTTTCCAAGATTCAAGATTATGTCAAGAACTTGGTGATCGATTTAGTTGCTGCTTTAAGAGCTTAAAGATACACAAGTGGGTGTGCTTGTACTTGCTGGGAATTCAAGAAAGAAGTAGTCTGTGGACTCGGAGCTATCATGGGGTCGTGGTAGTAAGTTTCCTACTCGAGGTAGCAATAGGATGTTGGTGGTCTAAGTCGCTATTGTGTAAACTTCAATTCTTTCATAGTGGATTCAGTTTTACCTTGAGGATAATTAGGTTAAATCCTCCCTAGGTTTTTTATCGGTTTGGTTTTCCTGGGTTTTCATATTGTTGTGTTCTTTATTTTCCACCCTTTGTAATAATATGATATATGTGTGTTAACCTAGACTTGATAATTTGACTAAGTAATCACTTGGCTAATTACCTAGGTTAATCTGGTTGTGTTTAAAGGGGTCTAAAAACAAACAACCTCTTTATCTAATAGATTAGAAAATAGAAAATCAAAATTTTTGTTTTTTATAGAGCAGGGTTTTGATCGCTTACCATTGTCGGGAAGAAATTGTCTCAGATGGGAGTGGCGACCAAGGAGAAGGATTTGTGTGTTTTCAATTTTGGGGTTTCCTGCGTATTCTCTTGCAGACTCCTATAGTGTTTCCAAGCTGAGTACAAAGAAGAAGGATTTGGGTCTAGGGTTTTCAGTTTTGGGGTTTCTGTGTATTCTCTTGTAGACTCCAATCGTGTTTCCAAAGGTGAGTTTGTGTTTGTGTCTAACGCTTTTTTATTTTATTTTATTTTATTTTATTTTAAAAGATAAGCATCCAGTTTTGTTTTTGAGTGAAAATAGTTTTTAATTTTATTTTTAAAATTTATCAAAAAAATTTATTTTGTAAATATTGTGCTGATGTGGAAAATTGAGAGAGTTTCAAAGGCTTCGGTTATATATATATATATATATATTTATATATATTATTACCGTTAGTCACGTTAGCATTTTTCATGCATCACTTGACGACAATGACTATTTTGGCATAATATCAAGAAATGACTAAATTGACATATTTGAAAGGTTAGGGACTACATTGACATACACCATAAAGGTTAGAGACCAAATATGTGATTTACCCTTTCATAAAATATATGAATAACTAAAAGATTAAATCGGGACTTAGAATAAAATAGTGATTTACAAAATGACAGTTTATTATAACTTTGTACACTATGGATATTTCATGGAGAGGTCAAATGATATTATATTAGAGTCTTGGGATATAATTTATTAATAAGGCTTAGAGTGCAATTATATTTCTATAGTGGTACTTGTTATATAATCAATGGTAATTTTGGGCTTGTCAAGAGTTGATGGAAGCCCAAAGCCCATTGAAGCTAGAGCCTTATTTATCCATTTGGTCCCATCCCAAGCCACACACTAAAGCCTAATTGGGTTGGCCTAAAAGGCTAACTCAATTAAATAATCAGTTGTTTATTTAATAAGATTTATTAAATAAAGTAACTGTCTAAATTGTTAAAACGTACGTACGATTAAAAGAGGAGAAAACAGTTTTCTCTTTGCTCTCTCTTGAACATAGTTTTCAACAATAAGAAAAAGTATGTATGTAAGAATTGATTGAGAGACTGCACATCTTGGGCACTATGTGGAATTTGGATGAAAACTGAAGGTTTTCTCAGGATACTATCTACTTGTTGTTTTTGTTTTTCACTACATCAAGGTTCGTAGAAATGGCAACGGGTCGGGTTTGAAGCAGGTTTCTTTATGCCCGAACTTGCCCGATAGGCCTACCCCCATTACCCGAATCTGACCCGTTTAATAAATAGGTTTTTTTTTTTTTTAATTAATTTTTTTAATTTTTTTATATTTTATTTTTATTTTTTAACCCCCAACCTGCCTCGTTGGGCCCTGTCTAGCCATGTCAAGTTTAGGCCTAATTTGCGGCCTAAATTGTGGCCCAATCCTATGAGCACGGTCCTGTGCTTGCAAATCAACTTGGTGATTCCTAAGAAAATCACAAACATCAACAAAACACAAATAGAAAGATTAAAAAAAAAAAAAAAAAAAAAATTCAAAATCAGAATTTGTGTACTGAAATTAAAAGCAACAAAAAACAAATCCAAAGGCCGACTAATTTAAACCTAATCCATCAAATCCATCAACAATCCAAATGCAATTTAAAACAACAAACATGTTCATCAAAACACAATACCCAAAGATTTCATCAACATTCAACTAGTAATGATTTTATCAAAAAAAAAAAAAAAACATGTTCAGAAGGCCGGCGATGAGGCGGCGATAGAGCCTGAGGGCCAGTTGTGACAGATTTCCTCAACAAGTTACGAACCCAAAGTTATTAAAAAATAAAGTAACGACGAACCTCTGACGATCGGTGAGGTGGTGACAGAGCTTGAGAGCTGGTGGTAAGAGTGAGTAAGGGTGGGACTTGAGAGTGAGTGAGAGTGGGTGAGGAGAGTGAGGGGGAGGGGCGATGCAATGGGTGGTGGGTTGTTGATTGTTGTGTTGTGAAATGAGAGTGGGTGAGGAGAGTGCAGGGAGATGGGGGGTGGCTGAGGAGAGTGAAGGGAGATGAGGGTTAGGGAAGTTAGGTTTATATATATATATATATATAGGTTTTTTGGTAATTTTGCTTTTAAGCGAGTCAGGTCCGGGTTCGGGTTCGGGGTGCGTATCACTAAAACCCGCACCTGACCCAAACCCGCTTTGGGTTTTATTTTAAGAACCCAAACCTGACCCTATTGTTTTGCGGGTCGGGTAAAATCCGGCCATTTGTTGGAAAAATTGGTTTTGCATGTCATACAAAACACACAGCGGAAGCAACAATCACGAATCTACTTCATCCATGAGAGATAACATGTAATCTTGAATTCTAGAACAAAGAATAGAAAGCATACCTTGATGCAGTGAAATTCAAAACCAAGACTTGAGAATACCTTTAATCTTCATCTCAATTCCACATGATACCCAAGAAGTGTGATCTCTTAATCAGTCTTTTTGTACGTTGATTCTCAAAGAAAGTTCTTCTTCTCATTATAGAGAAAAACTATTTTCTTTTCTTTTTATCACACGTACATAAAAATTACCTTGGTAGTTACTTTATTTAATAACTCTTATTAAATAAAAACTGATTATCTAATTGGGTTAGCCTTTTAAGCCTACCCAATTGGGCTTTAATTTGTGGCTTGAGATGGGACCAAAGGGAACAAATAAGACTCTAGCTCCAATGGGCCTTGGGCTTTCTATCAACTCTTAACAAGTCCAAAGTTACCATTAATTATATTTAAGGATTTTACTAATGTGTGCCCTTAGTAAACCAATTTTAGAAAAAAGTTTATCGAAAATTGAAAAAGTTTTGACAACTTTTTCAATTCCAAATAAAATTTTTCTAAAAATGGATTTGTTAATGTGTGTCCTAAGTGCACACATTAATTGGACCCTATATTTAATACCACTAAATAAATATAATTGCACTCTAGGCCTTATTAATAAATTATATTTCAAGGCTCTAATGATATCATTTGACCCCTCCATGAAATATCCATAGTGAACAAAGTCATAATGAACTGTCACTTTGTAAACAACTATTTTATCCTTGAGTACCTGGTTTAATCTTTTAGTTATTCACATTTATTGCAATCCGATTTCAATAAATATAATCTTTAGTAACTCCTTACTAAAGTGGGCGCCTTGAATAACTAGTTCCCATTAAACTTATCTCAAGAGGATATTTTGTGTCTCTATGGAAAGAGATTATGGATTCCATATTGAGAATATGTGTTCCCTCAACACTACGTGTGGTTACCCAACATACTAAGGTTTTGACCGTGAATATTAGATTTTATTCTTGATATATCAAAGTAACTTACATTTTATGATTAGGTTCACTATCATCTTAGGATTGAGAGTCTATAAAATTAGAAGTCGTGAGATTAATTATTTAGGTGACAGTTGTTGATTGAATAATTAATCTCACAGCGGTCTAGTTCAATATGTTTTAACTCTTAAGACACATCAACTAGAAGTCTCTACTTCCATGATCAAGACAAACCATCTTGGTTGATGTGTTATAGTCTTTGCAGATGAAGTGCCCAGTTTCATCACCGACTATGAACTATATTTTGAGTTTACAAGGAACTTGTGATTTATATCTTCTGTGACTAAATCACATAAATCACATACAATGCATCTCAAAGACTATGATAATGTCCCATTAGTTCATAAATAGTCTCATATAATTAAACAACTTAATTATTTATGACATGCCAATAAATTAGATTTTAGGGCATAAACCCCAACAATCTCCCACTTGCCCTCAAAGACAATTTACCATATATTTGACACTTATTTCCCTTTAGAGTAATTCATAGTTTCCCTAAGGCAAGGTTTGGAAACAAGTTTTAGCCAGATTTATTGCGTAAATTATCTTTACTACTACTATATCTCAAGTACGCAAATCTCTCTAATGAAATAATACTTAACGCTTAATGTGTATCTTCACCACCTAGGATGAACACATATCTTGAAGTCCAACTTCATGAATCACAATCAAACTACAAGTCAGTATTTGTACAACTAGTAACCATCAAATCCTTACTTTAGTGGACAAGCATATAATCCCTCATTCTCCTAAGATATTAGAGTATATGCTTTACTCCCACTAAATTAAGTGATCTTAGATTCAATTGATATTTGCTTACCATGCCTACCGCAAAATTGATATTTAGTTTAGTATATAGCATAGCATAAAAACTTCCTATTGATATAGAATAAGGAACCGTCTTAATATGCTCTTCCTTTTATATGTCTTAGGACTATAGTCCTATATAAAGGAACTTCAAACTTAAAAGGAAAGAATCCTTTCTTGAAGTATTACATTTTATACTTGGCTAGAGTCTAATATATTTAAGCAGTTTGAGATAGACCCAACATCCTAATTTCTGAATTTTAAAAAAGTTTAATTCTTAGGATGTGACCAGTCTTTCCCAAGTACTTTATATCAAACTGAACTAGACAACAAAAATCTCCATTGATGACAATAACTCTACATCATTCTAAATGATTAGAATGTCATCAACATACATTAAGAAATTTATTATTCTACATAACTTTTACACACATAAAGCCTTTTAATACTTGATCAAAATCAAACAACTTGATTGCTTGATCAAAGATGATATTTTATGATTCAGATGTTTGCTTTAGTCCATAAATGAACTTTAAGCAACTTGTATACTAAACACTACTGGTTCTTTGCTACGAACAAGTCTAATTACATCATACAGATGTTTTTCCTCAAGATTGCTACTAAAAGAAGCTTTCTTATCCATTGCCATATTTCATCCGAATGAAATATAGTGAATAAGAGAATCTTGATAGAATCAAACTTAACTATTGGTGAAAAAATCTTCTCATAATTGAACCATTTCTTTTGAATAAATCATTTCACCACTAGTCTTGATTTTGAAGGTTTTCACATTCTAATCTATCAATCTCATTTTCTTGTAGACCTATTTGAAAACAATAGGCTTAATGTCATTAGGCATCTCTACAAGTTCTAGACTTTAAATAGAATCCAATTCTATTCACATAACCTTGATCCAATAATCATATTCATATCAACTATTGCCTTTATGTAGGACCGAGGATCAAATTCATATCCTTATGGAATGACTTCAAAAGTTTATTCCAAAAGTATGAATCTATTTGATAATCCTCCCACTACGATATTGTACCAGTGTAATAGTTATCTACAGAATAATGTCTTGTAGTGTATCTAATACAACCATCTCATTTTTAAATGTATTCTATAGTTGTTCTACAACAAATACTGACATTTTTCTTCTAGAACAATCTACCTTTAAAAGAGCCCTATTCCTCATTTATGTATGCATTGACTTGAAGAAGTCATTGGAGCTTTATTCCTTTACAAAAAAGGAGCCCTAGATCATATTATCCTCTAAATAGAATTCATACACTGGGAAATAACAAAATAATGGTTCTAAAAGCCCATCTTTCACTAATCTTGAATATCATTTAGATTAATAAGATCTAGACATAAGTGCCAAAACATACAATACCAAAGGATGAAAACTTTCTCTTTAAAAAGTAAAACATGTAAATTTCCATCTAGAAAACAATCATGGACAATGCTTAGCTTTACCAAAATGGAAACACATCCCTTTTGGTCATACTTTTGAGTCTAATTTCCTTTTGGCAACTACTAGGACAACTAGCTTGTCCAACTGTTTGGTATTATAATTCTTTTTCTTACCATCCTTATCTTTCGGTTCAGGCTAAGAATTTGAATTAAATCGTATTGATCCTAGCCTTAGCTTTTAGGATGTCTTCTGTTGCGTAGAACTCACTCATCAATTCAGATAATATAAAAAGAATTTATTTTCAAAACAATCTGAATTGATCAAATGATTCTAATAAGGACTTGTGGATCATATCCAAATGAGGTTAACATTTAAACTCTACATCCAAGAATTCCAATTCATTTTAAAATTAAAACATTTTCATAAAATGATATAGAATTGGAACTCCTTAAGCCTTTCTTAACACTCAATATGATTCATACCAAATATCTCATTTAGACTTAATATAAAGTTTAAGTCTAGTACTAACTCTTGCATCTCATACTGTAGTACAATTAAGATAGAAGCCAAAATAACATTTTAGCATTGCAATGGAGATTATGATCACATCATAAGCTATTTTCCATAAGTGCATCATGTATAGGAAATTATGACAATGCTAAATCGAAACATAAATATGTACTTCATCTCCTTTAAGCACCATGTCCAAAATTATTTTTTAGTTAATGTAATTCAATTAAAATTGTAGTTAGAGAACAAAAAATCATGACAACTTTATTTTGAGACCATGAACATAAATACAAGGACATTATTATTGTGCATCCATAATCATATAATATGGAACCCGAAAACCATACTATACTAGGTGCAACGACAACCCAATTCATGTCTATAATTCCTTGGTAGCAAGTATATTATAAACACCATAATTGATTGAGAATTAGTCTCATTATTAGTGCTATCATGATAACTCTTATCAAATACTAATAATATGCCGTATTAACTTTAGCCTTTAAGTAATAATGACATAGCTCCTTTGGGAGGTTAACATTACACTTAGTCTAGCGTACACCATTATCTAGAATCATGTGTAGCCACATTTCATCTCCCTTATAGTGTTTAAACTTTTAGTACCATGAAACAAAACACCCTTCTTTAGGATTGTGAGGCATATACGCCAAGACGAGGTGCTTGTTCACGCTACTTTAAACGGATAAGTTCAATCTTGTAGTACTATGAAGTAAATAGCCTCCTTTGGGATCACGAGGCATATATGCCAAGACAAGGTGCTTACCCACACTATTATGAACCGATAATGGAGGCCGTCAGATCTAACCCTTGTATCTCTCTCCCACTAGAAATTTTAAAAGAAGTAGATTGTCTTGAAATCATTGTGATCTCATCACAATTTTAACCCTACACATCAAATGTGTTTAATTGTTTAAATTCATTGTGATGTTACTAAGTCACGTCACAATAACGTAATGAACATTCGCGCAATCACAAAGAAGTTTAATAATGTAATCCGTGAAGTAAATACCCTCCGCTTGGAATGCAAGACTCGAAGTCAAGACAAGGTATCTATTCACATTACAATAAACTTAGCAAAAGGGTTATTTTAGCACTCCTATTGGTTATTTGGGTTTTTCTTAAATAATTGTGATCCCATCACAACTAATAACCTTGCACTTATTGAAGACTCTAATCTCATTAGAATCCCGAACTAAAGTGGAAGTTGTAAACTATTTAGGATTCCTTTAAACACTAATGGATCAAAAATTAGTTATATAGAACTCTATCCTTAATTTACTAGATAAAGTATTCTAATCTCATTAGAAACTATATAACTTTAATTAGAATTTTAATCTCATTAAAGACCTCTAATTAAAATAAATTAAGGACTTTTAATCATAAATCAATTTAGGACTAAGAGTTCTATTTAACTAACATCTTTGATCTCATTAGGTCTTTTAGTTAGAGAATGATTAATGTATGTCCTTAACTTTTAAGGACTATAAAATTAATCACATAGCCTTGCTTTTTATCAAAGTTTTAACATTTAGTGAAAAAACAAGTGAAAATTCAAAATTCAGTGCCTTTGATCGGTCGAACCTATTACTCGATCGATCGAAAAATGAAGAAATTCATCACAAAGGTTCTACCTTGTTTGATTGATTCTCGATTCTTGTTCGATCGATTGAAATCAACATTTGATTGGTCGAAAGGAATTCTCGATCGATCGAGACAATGAAGAATTTCATCATAGTGTTTTTGCCTGACTCGATTGGTTCTCGATTCCTATTCGATCAATCGAAAAGTACATTCGATCGATCGAAAGGAATTCTCGATCGATCGAAACTCGCAAAAAGTGAATTTTTCCAGAATTTTATAGCAGCTGTTTTTCACAGTTTTTGCTATTTTCCATCAAAAACACCTTTTTGATTTTATGAATGAAGATTTACAAATCAAACATTAAGGTTTTCAAGATCATTATCAAGAACCCTAATAATGCTAGAAACCCTTGAAAACATAATCCTAATCTCATTAGGAATAAATATCATAATCCAAGCATTAACATACTGTTGATCATAAAAAAATATGTATAATGCAAGGCAAGCAACAATATGATGAATCCTTTATAAACAATGAAAGAAGACACCTTCATAAAAGGATATACTTTGGACCACTTCATCCTTTACAAACGTTTTGCATACAAACCCATATATATATATATATATGATATACGGATTCAATACATCCAAGGCAATTAACACATGCTTATAAGATGGCCAACAAGCATTCACGTTAAATTGTCTTATTATCATTATCCCAAATAACGAAAACAAAGATGGCCATGGAAACAGATATTAACACGTTAATAGCATCAACAATAGTTATTGAATAAAATGCAACAGCTATACCCAATTGCCTACTATATCCAAGCGGTGCAAAACGTCCAAGCAGTGCAAAGCGTAATGCTCACACTTGATATATATATATATATATATATATATATATCAGTTTTATTTAGGACTTTAAAACTGATGCTATGAATCTCTAAAGATATCCAAATCGAAGATCACGATAATATCAAAAATATGTAGAAATGTTACTGTAGAAAACTAGAACACCAAGAAAACAGATTTTCTTTTATTCTAAAACTCAATCACATGTTATACAAGCATGATATTGAAAACCTGGCTCTGATACCAATTGTTGGAAAAACTGGTTTTGCATCTCATACAAAACACACAGCGGAAGCAACAATCATGGATCTACATCATTCATGAGAGGTAACATGTAACCTTTAATTCTAGAACAAAGAATAGAAAACGTACATTAATGCAGTGAAATTCAAAACTAAGACTTGAGAATACCTTAAATTTTCATTTCAATTCTACATGGTACCCAAGAAGTGTGGTCTCTCAATTAGTCTTTTTGTACGTTGATTCTCAAAGCAAGTTATTCTTCTCATTATAAAGAAAAATTGTTTTTTTTTTTTTTTTCGTCATACGTACATAAAAACTACCTTGGTAGTTACTTTATTTAATAATTTTTATTAAATAAAAACTGATTATCTAATTTGGCCTACCCAATTGAGCTTTAGTTTGTGGCTTGAGATGAGACCAAAGGGAACAAATAAGACTCTAGCTCCAATGAGTCTTGGGCTTTTCTGTCGACTCTTGACAAGTCCAAAGTTACCATTAATTATATTTAATATCACTATATAAATATAATTTCACTTTAGGTCTTATTAATAAATTATATCCCAAGACTCTAATGATATCATTTGACCCCTTCATGAAATATCCATAGTGAACAAAGTCATAATGAACTGTTACTTTGTAAACAACTATTTTATTCTTGAGTATCCTGTTTTATCTTTTAGTTATTTACGTTTATTGAAATCCGATTTCGATAAATATAATCCTTAGCAACTCCTTACTAAAGTGGGAGAGCCGAATAACTAGTTCCCATTAAACTTATCTCAAGGGGATATATATTTCGTGTCCCTATGGAAAGAGATTATGGATTCTATCTTGAGAATATGTGTTCTCTCAACACTACGTTTGGTTACCCAACATACTGAGGTTTTGACCGTGAATATTAGATCTCACTCCTGATATATCAAAGTAACTTACATTTTATGATCGGGTTCACTATCCTCTCAGGATTGAGAGTCCATGAATTAGAAGTTGTGAGATTAATTATTCAAGTGACAGTTGTTGATTGAATAATTAATCCCATAGCGGTCCAGTTCAATATGTCTTAACTCTTAAGACACATCAACACATCAACTAGAAGTCTCCAATTCCATGATCAAGACAAACTATCTTAGTTGATGTGTTATAATCTTTGTAGATAAAATGCCTAATTTCATCACCGACTACGAACTATATTTTGAGTTTATAAGGAACTTGTGATTTATATCTTCTGTGACTAAATCACATAAATCACATACAATGCATCTCAATGACTATGATAATGTCCCATTAGTTCATAAATACTCTCATATAATTAAACAACTTAATTATTTATGACATGCCAATAAATTGGATTTTAGGGCATAAACCCCAACACCATTTGGGTTGGGTCGGGTCGGGTAAAAATTACCATCCCTAAAGGTATGCTTTCTATTCTATGTTCTAGAATTCAAAGTTGTATGTTATCTCTCATAAATGAAGTAGATCCTTATGTTACTTTCACTGCTTGTTTTGTATGAGATGCAAAAATGGATTTTCCTACAATCATCATTAAAAAATAAAAAATAATAGCGGATTTATCTTTGTTGGTGTGTGTGAGTTTTACTCGCTTAATTATTCTTCAATAATTGTAGGATGTAGTCCTAAGAAATTGGGCTCAATAGTCCAATTAGAAGTTATAATATTAATACTATAAGTTGGAGATATGTGTCCACTTACCTACTCTTTTTTTAAGTTTCAACTTTTATAGATTGTTTGGATGGATGGGGAGTAGAAGGGAGTAGAGTGGAGGGAGGAAGAGTAAGTTAAATTACCTTATTTGGATGTTTTTTAAGGGAGGAGGAGGAGGGATTTGGTGGGGTTCTAACTATTTCTATGATGTGTCCTAGTTGGTTTAATGGAATGGTAGTCTATTCGAGATGACTAATCTCCAAGAATGGGGAAAAGGAAAGGAAATTTTGGTTTAATTCTCTGTTGCCTCTTATTCATCATGATTCCACTTAAATACATACCAAATAACCATAACTGATAACAATGACAGCTATTCTACTTTAGCCACAACTTTGGCTAAACTATAACACTTATCCTAGATAAAGATAACAATCTAATAACAAATGATAATAACAAAAGATAACAGCAACCTAATCTGTCAGTTACAAGCAACTGAAGGAGTCCTTTATTAAGCTAAACTCTTGGAGGCAGAGGCAATCTTCTTAGCAAATCCACGGGTACTACTCAGCAGGTGAATGTAATCCAGACACAAGGCTTTGGGACACAACATTCCCCTCCCCTTGAAGAAAAATCTTGTCCTCAAAATTTAAATTTGAAAATTGTTACTGGAGTGCATCATAGGGCTCCCACGTGGCATCTTCCTCACTGGCTCTAACCCACTGCACCAAGGCTTCGTGCAACACCTTCTTGCCATTCTTAACCCAACGAAAATCAATTATACGTTTGGGCTCCAAGACCATTGTGCCATTATCCCCCACTTTAGGTAACTCTGGTGCTACACGATTAGAATGTCCTAGCTTCTTTTTTAACTGCGAGACATGAAAGACTGGATGTAATCGGGAGTGGGTCGGCAACTCCAATTGATAAGCCACCTTCCCCAACCGCTCAACAATTTGATAAGGTCCATAAAAACGCGGCGAGAGCTTCATATTCCCTCGTACTCTTAGGGACATTTTCCGAAAGGGCTGTAACTTCAGATAAACCATTTCACCCAGTTGAAACTCTAGCTCGCGACGGTGGTAGTCTTCATACAATTTCATCCGATGTTGGGCTTCCAATAAATTCTCCCTTAGCTGCTTTAATATCTCATCTCTCTGTCCCAAAGTGTTCTCAACTTGCGCCATTGCTGTAGTTCCATGCTCATATCTGTGAATCGTTGGTGGAGCTCGCCCATAGACCACCTCAAATGGTGTCATGCGTGTGGCAGTTTGATAGGAAGTATTGTACCAAAACTCAGCCCAAGGAAGCCACTGAAGCCACTATTTCTGTTTAGAACTCACAAAGCACCTCAAATATGTTTCCAAACATCTATTAAGAACCTCTGTTTGTTCGTCACTCTGCGGATGGTAAGCCGAACTCATATGCAGCTCAGACCCTTGAAGGCGAAAGTATTTTGCCCAGAATTGACTTGTGAACACCAGATCTCTGTCTGAAACAATGGAACGTGGCATTCCATGCAATCGCGCCACCTCTTTGACAAAGGTTTTAGCCACTGTTTTAGCCGAATATGGGTGCTTGAGGGCAATAAAATGCCTATATTTAGAGAGTCGGTCAACCACTACAAGTATCACAGAAAACCCATTAGAGGATGGAAGTCCTTCAATAAAATCCATGGAGACATCTTCCCACACACGAGCCGGGATCGGTAACGGTTGAAGCAACCCACCTGGCGTTTGAGAATCATACTTACTTCGTTGACAAACATCGCAATGCCGAACATACTCCAAAATATCTCTCTTCATTCCCACCCAGTAAAAATTTGCTGCAACTCGTTTATAAGTTCGTAATGCTCTAGAGTGCCCACCAATGGGTGTATCATGAAATTCATGGATAACCTTCATCTTGTGGCGAGATCCAGCAGGTAGAACCAGCCTCCCTTGGTACCACAACAACCCATCCTTGTCTGAAAATTTCTGAACAGCAGCCTCTCCCTTTTTAATTGCATTTCGAAGGTCAGCCAAACTTGGGTCATGAAGGGCTTCATAATGAATTTCTTCCAACCAAGCTGGCTGTGGACAAGAAATGGCAACCAAGTCTCCATGTAATTGCGACAATGCATCAGTGGCTTTATTTTCTCGTCCGGGATGATACTCAATCTCATAATCATAACCAATAAGCTTCACAATCCACCTTTGCTGGTCTAGTGTTGTAATTCGTTGCTCCAAAAGATATTTTAAACTTTTGTGATCTGTACGAATTCGAAACCTTCGACCCAATAGGTAATTCCGTCAGTGATGGACAGAGTGAACAATTGCCATAAGTTCTTTCTCATAGGTTGATCGAGCTAAGGATCGACCCGATATGGCCTTGTTGTAAAAAGCCAATGGTTGTCCTTCCTGCATAAGCACGGCACCTAAACCTTTACCCAATGCATCGGTTTTGACCACAAATTGCTTAGAAAAATTTGGCAAGGAAAGGACTGGTGCTTGAGTCATGACCTTCTTGAGATTTTGAAATGCCTCTTCTGCTTCGGCATTCCAATGGAATGCATCCTTCTTCAATAACTTTGTCAAGGGTGCTGCAATGCTGCCATAATTACGAATGAATTTTCGGTAGTATCCAGTCAATCCAAGGAAACCACGGAGTGCAGTAATGTTAGTTGGAGTAGGCCATGCTTCCATGCTACGAATCTTTGCAGGATCTGCTGAAACTCCATCTGCACTGATTATGTGACCCAAATATTCTACCTTTCGCTGCCCAATTAAGCATTTAGATTGGTTGACATATAGTTGGTTTTCTAGTAAGGTGTCGAAAACCATTTGGAGATGGTGCAAGTGATCATTCCAATTTCTGCTGTAAACCAATATATCATCGAAAAAGACTAGTACATACCTTCGCAATCGGGCACGAAATATGTCATTCATGAGTGATTGAAACCTGGAAGGTGCATTGGTGAGGCCGAAAGGCATTACAAGGAACTCATAGTGATCGTCATGGGTGCGGAATGCCATATTATGGACATTGTCAAGTTGCACTCGAATTTGATGGTACCCCGACTTGAGATCCAATTTAATGAAATGTGCAGCACCATGTAACTCATCTAACAACTCATCTATGGCAGGAATGGGGTAACGATCCCTCACTATAGCGTGATTTAGTGCTTGATAATCAACACAAAAACGCCAAGAGCCATCTTTCTTTTTCACTAGCAAGACTGGCAATGAGAATGGACTAGAGCTGGGTCGTATAATTCCGGTAGTGAGCATCTCCTTCACCGCCCGCTCTATCTCATTTTTTTGAATGTGAGGGTAGCGGTATGGTCTAACATTAATCGGTCCACAACCTGGTTCCAAAGTGATCCGATGGTCATGAGATCGTGGTGGAGGCAATGTAATGGGGATTTGAAATATGGCCTGGTATTGCTTCAAAAGTTGCTTCAATGCTACTGCTTGATTTTGGCTCAATGATTCCTTCACGGTAGGTTCTGTAGTTCTAAGTAGTTGCATGACAATAGCGCCAGTGTTGGTGGATGCCAACTTTTGAACGTGATGTGCGAAGCCTTGCGTAACTCGACCTCTATCTTCACCACATATCACATATTTCTTCCCTTTGTCCCAAAACTCCATTGTGAGTTTACTCCAATCATGTAAAACTCTACCTAATCCTTGCAACCATTGCATTCCCAAGACCACATTTGACCCTTGTAAGTCTAAGGGGTATACATTGGCTTGAAATCGGTACTCTTAGATCTCCATAGGTACAGCCAAATATATTTCTTCACATGTTAGCCGTTCACCATTGGCCACCATCACCGCAAAGGCTGGAGACGTTGTTTTGCAACACCCTATCCGCTTGGCAAATTTCAAACTAACAAAATTGTGGGTACTCCCACTATCAATGAGAATATGTAGCGGTCTTCCATTGATAATCCTAGTCACGCACATAGTTTGTTGGGAAGATACTCCCACTAAGGCGTGTAGCGAGATTTCAGGAGTGGTGGTTGAGTCTTCCTCTTCCTCAATTGTCACAGTTGGACCATCAATCTCTCCTTCTTCGCCCATGACTTCGAGCAAAAATACTTGCTGCGTCTTGCATTGATGGCCTGGTCCAAATTTCTCATCACAATTGTAGCACAATCCCTTGTCATAGTATGCTTGCATCTCTGTCCAAGAAAGTTTTTTAAAGGTTGGGTTTTGAAGGGAACGTGGGGCAGAGGATTGGGGTGGTTGTATATTTCCTTTGGTAGGTTGTGGGCTGGGTAGGAGCGCTGGTCTTGTTTGGGTGGAAGGGCGTTTAAGCCTCTTTAGTTTGTCTTCATGTAAGCGGGCTAGACTAGTAGCATGGACCAAGGTAGTGGGTCTGAATAATTTTACCTCAGCGTGAATTTCTTCACGTAGTCCACCAATATAACTTCCCACGAGAGCCTTCCCTAGCCAATCTTGTACTCGGGCTACCAAACGCTCGAAATTTGCTTGATATTCTTGCACTGTGCTGGTTTGGTGTAATTTGGCTAAAGCTTCATCAAAGTCTTCATAATCTGATGGCCTGAAACAGATACACAAAGCATGTGTAAATTCCTCCCATGAAACATTTGTCCTTGTTTTCTCAAACCACTGGTACCATCGAAGAGCATCGTCCAACAGATGGAAGGAAGCCAGAGTGATCTTCTCACTATTTTCTGTCCGTTGATAACGAAAGAATTTTTCTGCCTTGTAGATCCAGCCCGTTGGGTCTTCTCCATTGAATTGAGGAAAATCTACCCGAGAAAATCGAGTTTGTATTCCCCCAACAGTTCCTCCATTAGTTCCTTCTGATCCGTGATTATGGCTAGCAGAGTTTTCTCCATTACCGCGATTCCGGCTAGCTGAGCCTTCTTCACGGTGGCTGTTCATCCCTTCAATTCTTTGTCCCATCTGAGCTATCGCGTTGGCGAGGGCCTCCACACTCTCCTTGATATCAGTAAACTCCTTAGCGAACTCTTCTCCTTGGACTTCGATCTGTCTCCGGATAGAATGGTCACTAACCTCCAAGGCTGCTATCCGATCGTCATTAGTTGTGGAACGAGTAGGTGGTGGGTTGTTTGTCATTTTGGCTTTGATACCAAATGATGTGTCCTAGTTGGTTTAATGGAATGGTAGTCTATTCGAGACGACTAATCTCCAAGAATGGGGAAAAGGAAAGAAAATTTTGGTTTAATTCTCTGTTGCCTCTTATTCATCATGATTCCACTTAAATACATACCAAATAACCATAACTAATAACAATGACAGCTATTCTACTTTAGTCACAGCTTTGGCTAAACTATAACACTTATCCTAGATAAAGATAACAATCTAATAACAAATGATAATAACAAAAGATAACAGCAACCTAATCTCCCAGTTACAAGCAATTGAAGGAGTCCTCTATTAAGTTAAACTCTTGGAGGCAGAGGCAATCTTTTTAGCAAATCCACAGGTACTACTCAGCAGGTGAATGTAATCCAGACACAAGGCTTTGGGACACAACATTCTAACCCCTCATTTTTAATTCCCCCAAATTGGAGAGATTTGGAGGGAGAGTAGAGCATAAAAATACTTGACCAAATGAATTACCAAATTTACCTTACCATATTAACAAAATTACAAACTATAAAAAGACTAATTATTCCCATCCTTTATTTAATTTTAAAAACATCCAAACAAGGTGGAGGATAACTATTTCCCTCTACTCTCCTCTCCACTACTCTCCTTAACTCTCCTCTTCCTCCAAACTTCCATACATAATTAGAGTCTTTGCATGGAATTAGGCAAATTTTAGCTAAATTAACTTAAAAAGTCACATTTTCATTTGCAGACTAGTCCATTTTCTACTGTTACCAACACCAAACTTTATTACATTACAAATTGATTTGGTATCAATCACACAAAGGTAAGTTACATATTTATTTATTAGATGTTGGTGTGACAGTAATTGTGTTCATTATTACCTCTGTTTTGTGCGGTGAAAACACCATCAATTTTATGTTATTCTAGATGATGGTTGTGTCGTGCTAGCTAAACTCAAATCAAATCAGCCTAATAAAAACTTTCAAATTGGACGGTATATATTTGGGTTAGATTACGTTCTTAATACAATTCCTAAAAGAAGAGGCATTGCCAATCCGGGAAAAAAAATCCATGCAATTAATAATATTCTTTAATAACTTTTCGATCCCATTGGGTTTCATTTCATCGTGAAACCACACGCATAGGCGTGACAAGTATTACTCCAGTCCGGGCCAGTTGCATCCAGTCAATTATGATCAACAAGTTGGAAGAGTTTATGTGGATAGTGTTGGGTGCAAGTTTTTAATTATGTGGGTAGGAGGAGAATTTAGTGTTTTGCTTTAAATAGAGAGGTTATGTGAATGCAAGATATGAGTTAGGAGAACAGAGCAACTATTTCATTGTAATTTTATTCACCGTTTTTTTTTTTTTTAAATTTTTTTTTTTTTTTTACATAACTTTACATCTATTTATAGATGTATTAAGTCGGCTAGAGTACTGCACAACTTACTTCTAGAGTTTGTTGGAAATTACTCCTTGAATGACACCTAGCATGAGAGGTGTCTATATGCTTGTTTCTTCAATTTCATTTTGCTGCCCTTAATTCTTCACTTGGCTAGATTGTTGACATCCAGTTGACACTTAGGGACCCACTTGTCAATGGCAAATTACATTTTAACATATAGGAGTATAGGAGTGTGTAACAAGAAGTCGGCATCGAGAAATGAAAATCATTGCGTTGCCAGTACCACTAGGAAGAATCCAAAGTTTTCTTTCTCAAAACCTTGTGGGCTAATATACATCATATTCATGTCAAACAAATTTCTCATATCCGTAGCGGCTCCAGCATTTTTTTTTTTTTTTTTTTTTCCGGTGGTTATTAAGAAATTTAAATTATATAAAATTTAATAAATAGATAACTTGAATATATCAATGCCACCAAAAAATCGCAAAAATACATGAAGTAATACAATTTTTTTCTACTAATAAAGAGAAAAATAAAAAATAGACTGATAAGAGATAAATTGAAAATTGAGAATGCTAAAATGAGAGTAATAAAGTAAGAGAATTGAAATAATAACAGAGAAGAGAAAGAAAAATGGATGATATTTGCTAGAACTGTGAGTTGATTTGCTAAGGAGAGCAAAATTATTAGGACTGCAAAGCTAAAAAGAGCATAACTGCTAGCACTGTCAAGGAGAACTTATGACTAAAATATTTTTCTTGAGTAATTTTTTTCAAGGAAAAATGAAATTAGAGATTATTTTTAAATAATATGTTGAAAGAGTTACAAATTTAAATGATTATTATTTTTTTTTCTTTTTGAATAATTTATTTACTTTATGTTGTTTGGTCTAGTCTTGTTTTTATTTGGGTTATTTTTGTTGTTATTTGGGCTATATTTTTTGTTGTCATTTAAGGGTTGTTTTTTTATTAGTTTAAGGGGTTAAGGATTATATTTGAGGGGCCAAAATTATTTTTGGAGTAATGTTATATCTACAACATTTAAAAAAAAAAAAAAATTTATTCAACAATTTGTTAATAGTGGGTTAAAAAGTGATGTCAAATATTGGGCTAAAATTAGAATTAGTAACTGCTTTCCACTTATCATATAAGATTTGTTGTGAAATTATTGTAAAAATATTATGAATGTAGCATTACTATCATTTTTATTGAACCAAAATTCTTGTAAATCTCAAGTCAGGGTGATCAATATTTTTATTAGAGTGGTCAAAATATATATATGGCAAGACTTAGATGCTGTTCCTTATGTTCCCATTTTCAGATTTTGTCATGTGGTTTTTTTTACATAAGATAGAAGTGTATTTTTAGTTAGTAATGCAGCTTTTTTCTCATGAGATAAAAGTGTATTTTTTAGTTAAGTGATCACATGTCAAAATTTTAAGAGGGAATCTAAGAAATATCACTTAAGGTATTAGACATAAGTTTTGTTTATTCATATATATATATATATATATATATACACACACACACATTCTTTGGTAAGTGAAGGTGGTCTGTGACCACCTGAGTTACACAGAGTGGCCGCACCTAACATTGCAACGAAGAATCTAAAGTCGTCTTTCTCAAAACCTTGTGGGCTCCTATGCACCATGTTCATGTCTAACAAATTTCTCGCACCTAAATTTCTCTTACCTAACACTGAAAGAAAGAATCCAGAGTTTTCTTTCTCAAAACCTTGTGGGCTACTATAAACCATGTTTGTGTCTAACAAATTTCTCATACCTTACATTTATAAAGTGAAAAATATAGCCTAGCCTAATAATGTCTCTATTTCCGCCTATTCCTGGTGTCATGGGTAGCAAAAGTCATCAACCAATTCACGTATTCTTCTTCCCTTTGATGGGCCATGGCCACCTGAGACCAACTATAGACATGGCCAAGCTATTCGCAGCAAGAGGTGTGAAGGCAACGATTGTTACTACTCCTCGCAACATGCCTTTAATCTACAAAACTTGCGGCGTCAACATTGATATCCAAATCATCAAGTTCCCGGCTGTAGAGGCTGGCTTGCCGGAAGGATGTGAAAATATTGAGTCACTGACTTCCCTAGAAATGGTTCAAAATTTTATCAAAGCCACTAAGATGCTCCAACAACCTCTCCAGCAATTACTCCAAGATCACCAACCTAGTTGCCTTGTTGCCGACGATTTCTTTCCATGGGCAAATGATGTTGCAGCTAAATTTGGAATTCCTAGGCTTGTTTTCAACGGGACCAGTTTTTTCTCTTTGACTATATGCCATGCTATGAGACGATATGAACCTCACAAGAAAGTTTCATCTGATTCTGAAGTTTTTGTCATTCCCAATTTTCCAGGGGAGATAAAGTTGACAAGGAAACAACTGCCAAACTTCACTCAGCAAGAAGTTGAAACGGACATTACCAAGTTATTGAAAGAAGTTACGGAAGCAGAGTTAAGTAGCTATGGGGTTGTTGTTAACAGCTTCTATGAGCTTGAGTCGGATTATGCAGATTTCTATAGGAAGGTTTTGGGAAGAAAAGCATGGCATATAGGTCCAGTCTCACTCCGTAACAAGGGTGCTGAAGATAAAGCCCCAAGGGGAAAGGAGTCTTCTATTGATGAACATGATTGTTTGAAGTGGCTTGGTACAAAGAAACCCAATTCCGTCGTTTACATTTGTTTTGGGAGTATAGCAAACTTTAGTGATTCAGAAAATTGCTTTAGTGATTCTCTGCTCATGGAGATCGCAATGGGTCTTGAGGCTTCTGAACAACATTTCATTTGGGTTGTGAAGAATGGCGAAAATGAAAAAGAAAAAGAAGATTGGTTACCTAAAGGATTTGAGAAAAGAATGGAAGGTAAGGGACTAATTCTAAGGGGTTGGGCACCCCAAGTGTTGATTCTAGCCCATGAAGCAGTTGGAGGATTTGTGACACATTGTGGGTGGAACTCGATCTTGGAAGGAGTGAGTGCAGGGGTGCCGATGGTCACATGGCCTATGAGGGCTGATCAGTTTTACAATGCGAAGTTAGTGACTCAGGTACTGAGAATCGGGGTTGATGTTGCTGCTCAACAATGGAAAAGAATGGAGGGAGATACTATCAAAAGGGAAGCAATTGATAAGGCAGTGAGGCAAATTATGGTGGGTGAAGAAGCAGAGGAAATGAGAAGTAGAGCCAAGAAACTTGGGGAGATGGCAAAGAGGGCCGTTGAAGATGGGGGATCTTCTTACTCTGATTTGAATGTTTTAATTGAAGAATTAAGGTCTCATTGCCCTTGACCTTTGACAGAAGAAATTGCCAATATGGTTATTTCGTCATTAAAAAATAAATGGGGATTTACCCTTGTTTTTTTTGAGAAAGCGGGATTTACCCTTGTTGGTTAGTGTGTGTGAGTTTTACCCACTTAATTATTCTTCAATAATTGTAGGTTATGGTCCTAAGAAATAGGGATCAATAGTCCAACTAGAAGTTATAATACTATAAGTTGGAGATATGTGTCCACTTACCTACTCTTTATTTATGTTTTAACTTTTAGATTATTTGCATGATATATTAGGCATATTTTAGCTAAATTTAACTTTGAAAAGTCACTTTTTCCATTTGCAAACTTGTCCATTTTTTACTTTTACCATCACTAGACTCTTTTTTTTTTTTCCTCACTACATTAAAAAAAAAAATTATTTATCTACTCAATTTCTACTAACTATATAAAAAGAGCCAATAATTCAATTAACAATAACACTGGTTTAGTCAATTTGGTGAGGCCCCCCCCCCCTCTCCTTTTTTCCATAGTACGCCGGTTTCGTTTGTGCTCTTTTTGTTTTTTCTTTTAAATATTTATATGTTTAGACACAGTATTGTTATATTGATGCAACAAATTCTTACAATATTTTCATAAATTTTGAGGTGTCAATTTTTTATAGGTCAAAATAAAATAATAAAATAGGAGACTGAGATCAACCACAACTGAAAATAAATGTATTTTGAAAATGTTAATACATCTTGTTGTTGTCACAATATTTTCACAATTGCCAAGATCTCTGTTCCTTATAGATCAAAATAAAATAAAATAAAAAGAAATGCTAAGTCCATAACATTTTTACAATAATTTCACAACAAATGTTATGTGGCAAGTTATTTTTGATGGATAAAAAATTGATATTAGTAGTTGATAGGCCAAAAACATATTGACCCATTGTGATGATTTAATTGATTAATTAGCCATGTTTATTAATTAATCAAATTAACATGCAATGTACGTGGTAGCACAAACAAATTACCAATTAAATTAAGTATGCAGCAGAAATTAAATTAACATGGTGATTTGTTTACGAATGGGGAAAACCTACACGACAAAAACCCCACCGGGTGATTTTAAGATCACCACTCTCGAAAATCCACTATTATCAAAACAAGCGGTTACAAGTAAAGGAATCTCAGTACCTTGTACTAACCTACAGTTGAACCCTTACCCCAATACCCAATTGGACTTATTCTATAGTGATAATCTTTCCTTTTCAATGCATTGCTCCTAGTATGTGACTAACCAATTGCGCGGATCCCAATACGCGACTTAATCACCAACTTGAGAAGGATGTTGGCTGCAAAGTTCTTCAGTTAATCACACGATTAAGATCATGAAGTTGCTTGGTCACAAAACCCTACAGTGTACAAACATAGCAGCTTCTTTAAGAGAAAGATGAACTAGGGCAAACTAGAATTCTGGTCACACTTGTGGAATTGTGCTCTTGTACAACTTGTGTAACCATTTTCGGTCCTCAAAATAATCCTAATATATGTTTAGGGTTGTGAGAAAAGAAAGCCCAAACATACATCCACAGATTGGATTGAAATTAGCTCTGAAAAACTGAATTTTATAAACCTCAATAGATAGCCATCTATCGAGCTAGTTGTTGAGTCACGGGCTTTAGCAGCTTTTAAACCTCGATAGATGCTAACTGTTGAAATAGCTGTCAAGCTTTAAAATCCAGCACTTCATTACTTGATTCTTGGACAGATTTGCATGGTTTTAACACTTGAACTTGAAACCTTATTTCTTGAAGTATTAAACACATCCTAGATCTACCAAATTACAAGTAAAGTGCATTTTGTCAAAGGATTAGCCAATTACATAAAATGTTTACATATGTTCCTAACATGAATCATATATGTTCTAACAATCTCCCCCTTTGGCAATCTGTAACAAAACCAGAACACACAAATGAGATATGAGAGAAGTCATAAATCACTTAACTCATATTCACTTGTTGAATACATTAAAATCTATAATAACACAAACTTTTGAAAAAATTTGCAAGAAGAGAGTTCATGGCAAGAAGACTTTGATAACTTGTATTTCTGAAACACTTTAAACAAAACTCATAATGACATCTTAGTGTGAAATAGAAATATAAGATTGCATACAATAAATAAGAAACATGTGTATTAAGAAAGAAAAGAAACAACACATGTAAAGATAGGTGAAAGAACTGTAATAATAATCTTAAATGTATATATATCAACAAGTACAAGGTTTGCTATCACAACATGATCACAAGATCTAAGATACATGAACAATGAATCTAACATAGAAAGAAGAGAAAAAGATACATAAAGTCCTCACTACATCCCTCAATATAAACACTCCCCCTATCTCCTAAACTAGCCCTCCCCCTATGAGTATGACTACTCTCATCTCAAAACTACTCCCCCTTTTTGTCACGAGTGACAAAGGGCAAGTAAATGAAGTAGACATCTCATCATCAGTAGGTCAGCCATCATCATCATCCTTAGCATCATTAGCACTACCGAAGCCATCACTCTCATCTTCAGATGCCTTGGGAGAAGAAGCCACTGTGTAACCACCCATCACAGCCTGTTGTCATGCGATACGACTAACACGGGTGTTCACGTGACACAACTTATCACTGAGAGTGTCCAGGCGAGCATCTATGCGCACAAGCTGTGTCGTGATGGCCCCAAGTGTCACTCCACCCGCTGAAGAAGAACGAGTAGAGGTGGATGGAGCGATAGAAGCTGGAGGTGCGGTTGTCTTAGTCCGAGGCTGCCTCGAGTGAAGCTGTGTAAGACTCTGTTTAACGGTAGCGGCGTCAATGGCACACATGAAAGTGAAGTGGGGAGACTCGGGATAGTAGACAGAAAAGTGGCAAAAGAGTCTCGTGATAGCAGAAGGAGAAAATGAGCTTATCACGAGTCGCCGTGTCCTTATAGACATCTATAAAGGAGAGTATAAAGTGTGAAGGGAAGTCAATAGTGAGACCCTCAATAAGGGATAACAAAAACCGAGCACGAGACTCTGTGATAGTGTTATAGTGAGACAAAGGATGAAGAATAAATGTCATCACCATGTTTAGGATTCTCGGACCTTTAGCAAAGGCCAAGCATGAGGTGTTTTGAAGATCACCCCATGAAGAAGGTGTCTCATAAAATAGAGATGAGAGTTCATCTTTGGATACTGTCCTTAGATGCTCATAGCTAGGGTAGTCAGGATGCGCTACCCTAGGCACGTGTAGTAACTCGGATACAATACCCAGAGTAACTACCATGTGTATACCCCGAACGCGAGTGACAAACTGGGGTATAGAGTAATCAAATCCGTGCATATTGGAGTAGAACTCTTGTATGATCACGGAAGGGCATGTGGCCCA
Source organism: Quercus robur (assembly GCF_932294415.1). NCBI lineage: Eukaryota > Viridiplantae > Streptophyta > Magnoliopsida > Fagales > Fagaceae > Quercus > Quercus robur. The sequence goes on from NC_065544.1 coordinate 38,202,433, forward strand.
GACGCCATAAAGTGACTCCCAACCCCGACTGTAGATGACAGTGGGTAGGTCAGTGTCAGAAAAATTTGATAGAATGACTTGGCATTCCGAATGAATGCTCGTGAGAAGTTCTCAAAGAAGTCCGATTTGGCCTTCTCATCACGGAACCGGATGTGAGAGGGAGTGGGGTCAGATGGAGAAGAAGAAGAAGATGCTCCAGAATGAAGAGGGTTCTGGGACGGAGTAGATTTACGTTTAGGTGCAATGATGCAACTAACGTAAGAGGAAAAGAAAGAAAGGAAGAGAGGGAGACAATCAGAAAAGTACCAAACAACAAATATATCAAAATATATAGAATTGATGGTACGTATGCATGAGAATGCATGAACATGTGACATGCAAATATAAATTCATCATGGGCTCAGCCCAATCCAAACCTATCAGCACACAGCTTTGCAACAAATATAACACACATCTATAATGCATGAAAATATTGTTATAATACAAATGTGATGCAATGCATAAAGTTTTGAACTTATTTTGACAAAACCCATCCCAAAAATTGAGCAAAAAATTCATTGATTTTGAAAAATTAGAAAATATCCCAAAAATCCCAAAAGTTAGGTCAACCATATGAAATGCATGATGAAGAGAGGGATTAAAGACCGTGCTAGTGAAGAAAAGCAAGATTAAGGTCAAAGAATGCTTGGGAATGAAGTTTGAAGTGAGTGAGAGGTGTTTGGGAGGTGAAAGACATGAAGCAGTCGAGAGAGATTGAGGAAATGAGATTTGAAATCGCGAGGCTTCTTTATATAGAAACTCTATAAAGCTCGATCGATCGAGAGCTATCGAGCTTTAAAAATGCGCCTTTTAGCTGTCGAAGCAGCTATCGAGGATCTAATAAGAGGTTTTCTCAACAGAGAAGCTTGATGGATCGAGGTAGCTATCGAGTAGCTATTGAGGAGAAAGAAAGTTACTCGATTGATCAAACTAGCTATCGAGAGCTGTCGAGAATGCGATAAAAAGAAGCTCGGGTCTCAATAGATAACTTATCTATTGAAAGCTATCAAGAAGCTATCGAGATTGCTAAAAAACAGTTTTTTAAAGGAGAGAAAAACACAAATATGAATGCAATCAAGTATGCTACTCAACCAGAGATCCAAACAACTTTTAAGTTCTAAAAAACATCTCTGAACATGAAAAATGTCAAGCACAAAGATCCCAAAACACACACATACACACTAAACAAGTCTAACAAATTTTATATTTCAAAAACAAGTTATAGCAGTTTAGTGAGCATACATTAACACAAGTATGTGATGGCTAAATCACATTGTACCTACACATGTATCAAAAGTAGCAAAGAATATTGCGTGTTGTGTGTGAAAAAACATCGCAAGATTGCATAAGTGTCTACACGTTATGACGATTTGAGATATGAGAAAATCACTTTAACTCACACACAATCATAATTGTTTGATGAGAACTATCACATTCGAGGTACATCCTATAACTCCCACATCTCATAGAATGCACGCTTGCAATCATATATAAAGCATTTTGATATTTTTGCTTTTATTTTTCTTTGCATATTTTTCTTTTTAAGCAAACCATGCATGGGCATATATGAGAGAGAAAATAAATACCCAATTATGTTAAGCATTTGACATTCCATTTTTGCTATGCCGAAGCATATAAATGTCATTTCATGATTGGTGGGTAATAGTGGTGAGATAGTTATTTATGCCTTTCTCTTAGGATTTTCTAGTCCTTCCCGTAAAAAAAAGTAATACAAGTGTTAAGTACAAGAGATTACTTAATGTTACTTATCACAAACACGAGCCACAAAACTCACTTGCTTAGTTATGCATAGAGATGCTCATCTAAGCTACAAAAGATACAAAGTTTAGAAAACTTTATTTCAATGACCATCTAAAACACAAGTACCAATGTATACAAACACACACTATTTTTGTATTTTTCTGATTTTTCAAATTTTTTTATATGAAAAACAAAATAAAGAAAAACTGAAAACAAAAAAACAAAAACATGTTAAACAAAGTAATGCATAAAACTAGATTGACTCAAAATAATAAAACGAAATACACAAGTAATGCAAGACAAAAACATGAAGGGGAGAGAGAGAATTAGTGATAGAATCACTTGGATCCCTACGCCATAGTGATGATAGAAATGCTGCTTTTTCTGCTTAGGCTTTTGAAAGGTTCCCTTCTTAGCCTTAGGGTTTTTAATCACTTTCTTATCAAGTTTAGGGGGTGCTCCTAAGATAGATTTACCTTTGTCTATGTTCTCACTAGCTAATTCATTTTTAACTTCATTGTTCTCAGTTTCAATATTATTAGTAGGAGGAATAAAAACAGTAGTACTAGTAGAAGTAATACTAGGAGAAGAGAAATCATACCCTAAACCAGTTCGATCGGAAGCAGATTTTTAAAGACTGAGCATCTCATCGAGCTTAGCGCTTGAAGTCCTTTCTAGCTAAGCTTTGACTTGGAATAGTTTTGCCTCAAGCTTTTTGGTCTTCTCAGCTAAGAAATTATTCTCAAATCTCAGTGTTCCAATAGTCTGATTGGTTTCATCAAACTTTGTAGAGATTTCTTCTCGCTCAAGTTCCACATCACTAAGTTTCTTGGTGGCCAACTTATACAACTTCTCATGCTTTTTTGAGATCTTGTATAACTTTGCATAGGTTGTGTGGATGTCATCTTGTTCATCCATTTTCTCAAACTTAGACTCCACGAATTCCTCTTCTTCATTCACATCTTCAACAATCTTCTTAGTAGGATTTACAGTGGTAATGAAGGCATTTAGGATTCCATCATTCTCATTATCGGAGTCATCCTTAGGCTTAGTGTCGCTCAAGGTAGCAGCAAGTGCCTTGCTTTTTTCGATGGTCTTGAGATAAGTAGGGCACTTTTGTTTCATATGATCGAAGCCCTGACACCTAAAACACATTGATCCTGAGGAAATAGTGTACTAACCGCCATCCCTAGCATCCTTTTTTCCTTTATCTTGGCTCTTGAACTGTGAAGAATTGGATTGCCTATGGTCCTTGTCGAAGCCCTTCCCATTGGCATTCTTCATGAACTTCTTGAATTGCCTTATAATGTAGGATTTCATTTTAGAATCTTTATCGTCTGAAGACTTATAAGTATCATTGCTTTTGGCCTTCAATGCCATGCTCTTGCTCTTGCTTGATTTCCCGATCCTTGTTAAACCCAACTTATAGGTCTGTAGATTGCCAACCAACTCTGTCAAAGGAATTTTGTCGATATCCTTTGATTCCTCAATAGCGGTGATCTTGGCATGGAATCTTTCGGGTAGAGATCTGAGCCCTTTTCTCACAATCTTGGGTTTAGGAATGGTTTCCCCAAGATTAAATGCTGAGTTCACTATGTCTTTGAGCTTGGCATAGAACTCATTGAACGACTCATCCTCCTCCATCTTGATCTCTTCAAAACTTGTAGTGAGCCTCTGAAACTTTGAATCCTTAACAGCTTTTGTTCCTTCATAAGTTGTCTAGAGAATGGTCCATACTTTTTTAGCAGTTTCAATAAAGGATATTTTCTTGAATTCCTCATTTGTGACTGCACTGAATAGAGCATTCAATGCCCTGCTGTTGAAGTTTGCCGCCTTGATCTTAGCATCATCCCAGTCGGCCGACGCTTCTGTAGGCTTGGTCTAGCCTATCTCCACAGCTTGCCACACTTTCTCATCTAATTTTGCAAGAAAACTCTCATGCGTACTTTCCAGTATGCATAGTTAGTGCCATCAAATAAAGGAGGTATAATAATAGATTGTCCTCTATCCATGACAAACAAGAGTCAATGGATCACACAGTAAAGATTAACCCTAATCAGAGTGTGTTCGCTTTGATACCACTTGATAGGCCAAAAACGTATTGACTCATTGTGATGAATTAATTGATTAATTAGCCAAATTTATTAATTAATCAAATTAACATGCAATGTACATGGCAGCACAAACAAATCACCAATAAAACTAAGTATGCAGTGGAAATTAAATTGACACGATGATTTGTTTACGAATAGGGAAAACTTACACGGCAAAAACCCCACCGAGTGATTTTAAGGTCACCATTCTTGAGAATCCACTATTATCAAAACAAGTGGTTACAAGTAAAGAAATCCCAATACCTTATACCAAACTATAGTTGAACCCTTACCCCAATACCCAATTGGACTTGTTCTGTAGTGACAATCTCTCTTTTTTAATGCACGGCTCCCAGTATGTGACTAACTAATTGCGTGGATCCCAGTACGCAATTTAATCACCAACTTGAGAAGGATGTTGGCTACAAAGTTTTTCAGTTCATCACACAATGAAGATCATGAAGTTGCTTCGTCACAAAACCTTACGGTGTACAAACACAGCAGTTTCTTCAAGAGAAAGATGAACTAGGGCAAACTAGGTTTCCGATCGTACTTTTCTTCACACTTGTGGAATTGTGCTATTGTGCAACTTGTGTAACCTTTTTCGGCCCTCAAAATAATCCTTATATATTTTTAGGGTTATGAGAAAAGAAATCCCAAACTTACACCCATGGATTGGATTGAAATTAGCTCTGAAAAACTGAATTTCATAAACCTCGATAGATAGCCATCTATTGAGTTAGCTGTCGAGCCACGGGCTTCAGCAGCTTTTAAACCTCGATAGATGCTAGCTGTCGAGATAGTTGTCGAATTTTAAAATCCAGCACTTCATTACTTGATTCTTGGACAGACTTACATGGTTTTGACACTTGAACTTGAAACCTTGTTTCTTGAAGCATTAAACACATTCTAGATCTACCCAATTACAAGTAAAGTACATTTTGTCAAAGGATTAGCCAATTACATAAAATGTTGAAATATGTTTCTAACATGAATCACATATGTCCTAACAGTAGTAGGCCCAATTTAAACCAATAATAACTTGTCATCTAGAATTTGCTGTGAAAATTTTAATCAAACATTTCTCTAAAATAAAATATTAAAATATCATATTGGAACCCGAAAATAAAGATATTGTGAAAATGTTGTGATATATTTAGTTTAGTCAATTTGGGTGAGCCAAAATTCACTGTTTCACACTTTCATGTACAATTTTCTTGTGTTGACTTTTTGTTTTTTGTTTTTGTTTTTTTTAATGCACAATTTTAAAGTGGTGGTTCTAGTTTAAAACCAGTAACATTTTGTCACCTAAGATTTGTTGTGAAAATATTATGGACATCAAAAATAAAATAATAAATATCAAACTAGGACCTACTACAACTAGAAATAAAAGGTATTGTGAAAATGTTGTGATATTTTGTTGTGTTCCCAAACTTCTTTTTTAGTTTAGTCAAATTTGGTGAGCCAAAATTCACTGTTTTAGGCACAATTTTCCTCAGTTGGCTTTTTGTTTGTTTGTTTGTTTGTTTGTTTATATATATATATATATATATATATATAATGTACAGTTTAAAGTGGTTAGCCCAGTTTAAATTTAGTAAGAATTTACCACCTAAAATTTGTTATGAAAATATTGTGGACATAACAATACTCTAAAATGAAATAATAAAATATTAGACCAAGAGCCACCATAGCTAAAAATATAGGTATTGTAAAAATATCATGACATTTTGTTGTATTCCTAGATTTCTTTTTTGGTTTAGTCAATTTATTGAGCCAAAATTCATTTTTTTATGCACAATTTTTTTGGGTTGACTTTTTTAACACATTGTTTAAAGTAAAAAAAAAAGAAAAGAAAACACATAGATTTACACAAATAAAAAAAAAAAAAATTAATGAATAAGCACTTTCTCCCTTTACGTTTGGGATAATTTTATTCCCCCCTAAACTAAAGGTGAATAATTTTCTCCTTTATATTTTGTAAACGAGCATATACCCCTATTGTTACTCTTTTAGTTAAACTCTAATGAAATCTTATGATTTCTAAAATACTCTATTGTGCAATGTCTAAAATACTCACACTAAATTTTAATGTCTCAAAAAATTTCTTTATGCATCTTAAATTTTATGTTGTAGACTGGTAGTCATGTTTGGAAAGTTAGAGTGATTATATATGGTGTTTTATTTGTTGCCTAGAGAACACTAGTTTATTAAGTTTAAATCTTCTAAACTTATACTTTTATGTAATGGAAACAGAGATGACAGATGTCTTTTTTTATTTTTTATTTTTTTATCTTGTTCTTTTTTAATTTATTTTCTTTCTTAAAAGGGTGTTCATTAAAATAAGTAAGTTAAACATCGTAATTAGGCTCATAAAAAAAGATAATAAAGAAGGAAGTATGAATAATACAATCTTCATTGTAGATGGTTGCAAGTATTTAATTTGGTGAAGAGCTTCAAATTGTATCATATATTATTATCCAGCGAGAAAATTTAAATTTAAATATTGGAAGATAATGACATTCGTTATTATTCTTAATAGTGCTTGTTAGTGAGTAGATACTGCCTTTAGCAAATAGGTTCTAAGAAATTGTCATAGTAAATAAATATTCAAATGGTTATTTTAAATTTATGTACATGACTTCATACCTTTTTCCCAAAAAAAAAAAAAATTCTATCTTAATTTTCTCACTAAAGATGTAATGCCCCAAAATCATAAGCAATAAAAGTCTATTTAATCTGAATAATCCATAAAAATATTAAATAAAAGAAACCAGCAACCTTAAATCTCATTACAAATGTCAGAGCTCTAATTCACCAAAGATAAAACATCCTCAAAATAATTCTCCAATACAATATTTAATGTCATAAAAATAACAATAAAATCCTCAATGCCAAAATATAGTTCATAACTACTGTTTCCCAAGAATCTTTACTCCAATAATCTCTCTAATGTATCTGTAATGGGAAATAAAGAGGGGGGGGGGGGGGAGATAACTCAATAAGTGGAATTTACTAACATTGGGGTGTAGTAACAAACCTTTCAAATAAATAATTCTTTCAACAAATTCATAACTTGTAACTCATCAATATTTTGTCATCAAACATTTCATGTAAAAGAAAATAACATCTTTATATTGTGAGCCATCATAATATGTATACCATCATATAAACAATTTCCTAGGCTTTTCTCATGGTCAACGTTTACGCCCCGTTGACAGGGTTGTGCTGTCCCCTTTTAGGACTAGAACCTCCTTTCCATCACTTTTTCTTGAGGAAGGCTCATTTAGAACCTAAAGGTGCACTCCCTTGCTAAGGAGCTTCCTTTTTGGATCCTCAATAGTATACTCCCTTACTAAGGAGCTATCAAATGTGCACTGTCCCCTTTTCTAGGACCATCCCTTGCTAAGGATTAGCTGCAGTATGATTGTCCCTTGCTAAGGACTAAATACCATACTGAGCTTCTAATCACAACTTGCCATAGGTTTTCAAAACATATTCAATATGCTCACAAAATAATCCATTCATAATTCTCAAAAATATAAAGACATATTCACACACACAAGTTTAAATAAATTTAGGTTGTCCCACAAGTTTTTCATAAAACGAATAGTCAATGTGCACATCAAACATTTATAATATATCAACTTATATATAGAATATCAATATATTTCTTTGATATAAAATAGTTTAATAATCAACATTGTTTTGGGAAAAACCTCCAAAATTAGTAAACACCACTTACCTTTTAGTTGCAAAAATAAAGGAAATCAACCTTGAATCACAACAATTCAGTAGAATTAGAACCTAGCAACACCAAAAATAGGTTCATCAATACACAGTTTCTCACTTAAAAATCTATTTTCACACCTAAATGGTTTTATCCTAGACAATATTGATATATCCAAAATCCTCCATTTATTCACTTAACTATCCAATTCACTTTCAGCTTTGATAAGATATTTGGACTTAAAAAATATTGCTGCCTAATCAGATTTTTCCATTAACGTAATTATAGGTATTCATGAAACTTCAATAGGGCCAAATAATAAATATCTGACCAACATGAATGTAACAGCCATATTATTTATTCATATCCATTCACTCTAATATTACATCTATCCAATTTAGTATTGGAAGCCATGTATTGCCTTAATTTGTTGCTTAGAATTTCCTCTTGATGCCACTGGATGTCTATTGACTCTAATATTATATATATATATATATATATATTCAACTTAACATTGAAATCCATGTGATAGCTTTAATCTATCAATTTAGTGCTAGTATGCTCTCTTGATGCCACTGGACATCTATTGACCTTAATATTATATATATATATATATATATATTCAATCTAATATGGGAAGCCACGTACAAGCCTTACTATCAATCTAGTTGCCTATTGTCCCTTTAATGCCGCTGGACAAGGGTTTAGACAATAATAAAAGTGTGATGGTAAAATCGGTCAACAATTGAGGTTGTGTGAAAGCAAATTAACCACAAGCACTCTTTTCCCTTTAACATGGTGACAAAGTCCAAGCCTATTACTCTATTTGGTTCAATTTCAAAGTTTGTGGCCCTTCCTAACATATTAACAAATCTTTATCTAATATAATACAATTATAGGAGCCATTTTCTATTAGTATAATGATAGTCTAGGTTCATAACAATTGCTAGCTATTGACTATTCAAACTTCTTAAATCTAGAGCATGAGAAAATCATACCTGAAGACTCCAACTCAACCCCACAGTGAAGAAAGGCAAAGTTCAATAGTCGGTTGAAGCAAAAAGGAAGCCCCCATCAGTAAAATACACGTGTGACTAAAGAGGAAGAAGGCTAGGGTTTTCAAGGCCCATATATTTACTTATTCCACCTCACTTGGGCTTCAAATCCCATAACATTTATCTTATTTTTAATATTTTAGGCCCAAATCAATTTAATCCATTTAATTGTAGGTCTCCTTTATAATTAACATATAATAATTAAATAGGTATCAAAGTTATGGGGTGTTACAAAAGAGGTAGCACGTGGCTTGTATGTGCAACCCAAACCAGCCATTCCAAAAAATGGAAAAGTTAGATTTCATTTGAATGATAGATAAGCCATCCATCAGTCAAGACGGCCATTCGATGGCCAAGATTCGACACCCAATGGTCAACTCACCTTATTCATGCCTAACTTGATCCCCAACGAACACGTGACTCCACCCACGATCAACTTTGGCTACTGCATTTCAATGACAATCATCCCAATGCTTCTATCAAAGAAGAGAGATGAGATGAAGGGGAGAGCTATAGAGAGAATGAGTTGTTGAAAAAAAGGGACTCTTTGATTTTCACATTGTTGGACCTATCCAAGTGTCCATTGCTAATATTACAAATTTTTATGACATAAGACTTATAAATTGATGTAAAAAAGTAATTTAAACATTAATGTATGGGTTGTTAAAGTTTTTTGATTAGATTTATATTATGATATCGGTTTGTAAATATTTTGTAGTCAAATTCGAAGAACCTTTACCATTTTCCTTTTAGTGAACAGTGTCCACGATAGTTTTTAAGGTTTATGTAGTTAAATTTATAGCAAGTCTCACTCTTTTCCATTTATTAAACTAAGATACAAATTAGTGAGATGCTAGCTAGAATACTACAAATATTTCAGGAGTCTCACAAATTAATATGTCGTCAATCATACAAAGGTAATTTTAATATTTATTTATTAGTTGTTGAAGTAGCATTAATCTTATTCGTTACCATTTTATTTTTTAAGTTTTTTTAATATTCTCCTACAAATTATGCCTTCTTATTAGGAAAATGCTAAAAATATTACAAATTTTTCTACAATAGTGTATAAAATAATGTGGCAAAAATATGGTTGGTGCAGCTTAAAAAACATAATAAATGAAGGTTTGATTTAAAAAAAAAAAATTTAATAAGTAACACATCAATTAATAAGTTTTATGTGTGATGGTAATGACTATCACCTTATGAGAGAGAGAGAGAGAGAGAGATATATATATATATATATTTATTTATTTATTTAAAGCTAAAGTAGTTGAGAGAAAATTCAATTAGATTCACAATTGGATTTCCAATTTTGTGCCACATGCCCCATCTAAGCTTTTATATTTTTGTGCCAAATAAGTTATTGTGTCAATTTAATTTCTTAAGTTTGATGGAGCGTTTATCACACAATGTGAAAATCAAAGAGTCAATTTTTTTTTTTTTTTTTAATGAATGCAATGGATCTGGGGTATCAAATCAAATGTTGTTTAAATATGCCAAGCCTATCCACCCGGGTCTCATATTTTAAAATGTCTTGACAATCTATATATTCTAGCAGTTTCTTGATCAAGAAGGCAACCTTTTCATTTTGAAATTCATGAAATTGGGCAATCTCGGAATCATCTTCTGAATCCTTTAGCAATTGGTTAGCACTCATTAGCACTCTCTTTAGTTTTTGTTATTTTTGTTTATGTAGTTTGAAAGCAAGATTCTTTTCTTTCAAAGAGGAAAACAAATTAATTGCCACAACGCACAAAGCCCTTTGTATTTCAAACATGCTGTGATTTAAGATTTTTATTAGCTAGTAATATTTAAAAACAGTAGTGAAAAAAATAAAGAGTACAACGCAGGTAAAAGTAAAAAATGGACTACGTTACAAATGAAAAAAAATGACATCTTAAGATTTTTTTTGAGAGATAATTACAACATACTGCTAACTTTGCAGTTCGAACCCTTTCTCCTTAAACTTCCAAGCATTTTGTACATGGAGAGATGCCAATTCAGCTATAAGGCTTTGGCATCTTAAGTTAAATTTAGCCAAAATTTGTGTAATCCCATGCAATGCAACTTATAATATTATAAATTCTAATAGGTAAGTGGACACACATTTCTAATTTATTATGAACACATCCAACAATTACCGAAGAAAAATTAAACAAGTACAACTCACACACTAAGAAACAATGATAAATTCATTTTTTATTTTTTATGGTGAAAGAACCATATTGAAAATTTCGTGTCAAATAAAGTCAAGGACAATGCAACTTTAATTCTTCAATCAAAGCATTCAAATCAGAGTAGGATGATCCCCCTTCTTCAACAGCCCTCTTTGCCATCTCCCCAAGTACCTTGGTTCTGCTTCGCATTCCATCTGTTTCTTCACCCACCATAATTCGCTTCACTGCCTTCTCAATTGCATCCCTCTTGATACTATCTCCCACCACTCTTATCCATTGTCGAACACCAACATCAACCCCAACTTTAAGGACCTGAGTTACTAACTTCTCATTGTAAAACTGCTCAGCACTCAAAGGCCACGTGACCATGGGCACCCCTGCAGTCACTCCTTCCAGGGTCGAATTCCACCCACAATGAGTCACAAATCCTCCAACTGCTTCATGGTCAAGAAGCAATACTTGGGGTGCCCAACCTCTTAGAATTAGTCCCTTGCCTTCCATTCTTTTCTCAAATCCTTTAGGCAACCAATCTTCCTCTTCTTTTTCATTTTTGCCTTTCTTCACAACCCAAATGAATTGTTTGTTCAGAAGCCTCAAGACCCATTGCAATCTCCATGAGCTGAGAATCACTAAAGTTTGCTATACTCCCAAAACATATGTAAACGACGGAATTGGGTTTCTTTGTACCAAGCCACCTCAAACATTCATGTTCATCAATGGAGGGTTCCTTTCCCCTTCGAGCTCTATCTTCAGCATTCTTGTTGCATAGTGAAACTGGACCTATATGCCATGTCTTTCTTCCTATAACCTTCTTGTAATGCTCTGCATAAGCCGGCTCGAGCTCATAAAAGCTGTTAACAACCACCCCATAGCTCTTCAAATCCGATTCCACAACTTCTTTCAAGAACTTGGAAAGGTCCGTTTCAACTTCATGCTTAATGAAGTTAGGAAGTTGCATCCTTGTCAACTTTATCTCCCCTGGAAAGTTAGGAATGACAAAAGGTTCAGAATCAGATGAAACTTTCTTGTGAGGTTCATATTGTCTCAAACTTAGGTCAACAGACAGAGAAAAAGAACAGGTCCCATGGAAAACAAGCCTTGGAATACCAAATTTAGCAGCAATATCAGTTGCCCAAGGAAAGAACATGTCGGCAACAAGGCAACTAGGTTGGAAATCTTGTAGTAGTTGCTCGAGTGGTTGTTGGAGCATCTTAGTGGCTTTGAAAAAATTGTCAACCATTTCTATGGAATTCACTATTGAGTCAATATTCTCACATCCTTCTGGCAGACCAGCATCTACAGCCGGAAACTTAATGATTAGGATATCAATGTTGATGCCACGAGTTTTGGAGAAGAAGGCATGTTCCGAGGAGTAGTGACTAAGGTTGCCTTCACACCTCGTGCTGCAAATAGCTTTGCCATGTCCATGGTCGGTATCAGGTGGCCATGGGCCATGAAAGGGAAGAAGAATACGTGAAGCTGACGACGACTTTCGCTAGCCATAACACCCCGGAAGCCAACAATGATAATCAGGACCCAGCGGAAATAAAGAGATTATGCTAGATTTTACAGTGTTCTTATAAGAAATTTGTTAGACATGAACATGAAAATGTGTATGAGGTCCACAAGATTTTTTTTTTTTGTATGGTGCTGAATGAAACGCATTAATTATGAATGATTATCATTCCTCAGTCCCCACACATTATTCTTGGACACTCACATCCACAAACTTATTTGTCCATTGTTGGCCATAATTTACTGGACACAACTAGAGTAATGCTTATCACGTTGTCACGTATAGATCCACCGTGTCAATTTATGTTGGTGTGCCGTAGTTGTATAGTATAGAGATATGGGTATTTAGCTAAATGACTTAACCCTAACACAACTCATCTAATAATTGGGTCTTCAACCTTAACACAACCTGTTAATGAAGTGAGTAGAAATGACACAACAAACTTGACGTGCTTAATAAGTGAGTAATAAGTGAATCGTATTGGGTTGACACGAATGTAATACAATCTATTTTAACCATTTAATATTAAACAAGTAGGGTTTACATAAATACAACTCATTTAACTAACTTCTTCAAAAAATCAACCCATTTCAACATGTTTGACCTTATTAATATTATTCTAAATTGAATAAACAAAAAAAAATTAATACAAATTTATAATATCGAAATACCTATTAAGCATAAAATTTGAAAGTTAATAATATCAAATACTTCAAACATATCATCCGAAAGTTCATAATGAAGGGTTTAGAGATTTAATATTTAAATTATATCCCTTTATAAGTTTTTGTAATTGCTTACTTTTTCATTCTAAGTTTAAAATATAAGAGCACTAGTATTGGTGGTGCTAAAAAGCTATATTGTTATTTTTAGCACCACCAAATACCAAAATGTGGCTATATTGGTGGAGCCAAAGCCATATTTTTTTGGCTCCATAGCTTAACTCATATGTAATTTTTTTTTTTTTTTTTTTAAAAATTGTTATGTTTACACTGATTTTTAATAAAAAATCTCTTTTGGTTGTGTTCACATTGCTTTCTAATGAATTTTTTATATTATTTTAATCAAATAGCTAAAAATATAGATCTATTGATATTGAGTGTAATGTAAAGTGAGAAAGTAAAATAGATAAAGTAGCTTTCTATGGAGCCATATTGCAAAATTTATGGTTCCATCAATGTGGATGCTCTAAGTTGGATATAAAAGGTATTTGATAAATCTAAAATAAAATGAATATTTATTTTGTTATACAGGTTAGGTGGGTTATATTAAACGAGTCATTTTGTGTTGACATGAATAAATTAGCGTGTCAAACATGTCAATTGTGGGTCAATCGGGTTAACTTGCTTGAGACACGTTTCTTATCATGTTGTTACTTTGAAATTGACCTGATTATGCACCAAACCTACTAAAATCCAACCTTAATCCGTAAAAACCCGCGTCATGTTTGCAAATAGTGTCAAACATTGACACCTCTACATGAAACCCAATAACCCAATGGGGTTGTTGTATTACTTGAATGGAATAATTCTTTGGGAAATGTCTATTTTACACTAAAACGGTTGTGTGCAACAAACCAACAACCAATGTATACTAGTATTTGCCCTATTTCTTTCGGATTGGCAATGCATCATCTTGTACGAAATGTGTTAATAACAACTGGTAGTGAATAAACATCACATGGACCGATTAAGAAGGTAATTTTACCCAAATTTTTTTCAAATTTAAGAATGGTCATTTGTTTCAATTACAAAGATCTTATTACATTGATTTGATTTGAGTTAGCCAGCCCAACACAACCATCATCTAAAACTAGGTTATAACCCATACGTGCAAAAACTTTTAACGTTAATGATGATAAAATGATCATTTTGACTTTTGCGTGGAATATTATAAATGGGTCATTTGGTACTAAAATTAAAATAAAAGCCAGTTGACATAAAATTTGATTACAATTAAAAGCTAATATGGGGTATATTTAGATTTTGGTTCAACTTCAACTTTAAAATATGAATTTTAGCTCCACCAAAAGTTACTTTATCTATTTTACCTACACACATGCTACAGCAGTGGATCTATTTTAGCTTTTAACATAATAAAATAATATAAATATCACAATAAAATAATATATCCCACTACTCAATAAATATCCACAACACCAACCACAACTGCCTCTACCATCTACCACCACCACCGGCCACAACCACCACTCTACTTTGGCAACCACAACACAACATAGAAAAAAAAAAAAAACCACAACCATAATCACAACCCCATCACCACCAATCACCATAAACCACCGGCCATGACAACCACAACCACAACCCACTGCCACTGCCACAACCACAATCACAACCATAAACTACAAAACTCATAGCCAAAATCCACAAAACCCACTGCCAAAGCCAAAATCATTCACCACCACCACAACCAAAATCCACAAACCCACTGTCAAAATCATCCACCACCACTACCATAGCCAAAATCAACCACCACCACCACAGCCACCAAACCCATATGAAAATACATAAAAAAAAAAAAAACCCTCAATCATAGCAAAGAGAATAGAGAGATGGGCGACGATCGGAAGTGGATTCTCGGTGTGGGTCTGAAGTGGATTCTCGACGTGGGTCTGAGGCGATCGGGCTGGCGGCGGTGAATGAGGGAGCTTGAGAGAGTGACGGTGAGAGAGGAGAGTGACGGTGAGTTTATCGGCGGCTTGGGATGGCTGGGTCGGGCCGGCGGCGGTGAATTAGGGAGATTGAGAGCGTGACGGTGAGAGAGGAGTGACGGTAAGTGATTTGGGGCCTTGGGACGGTTGGGTCGAGAGTGACTGAGAGAGGATGAGAGCTTGAGAAAGTTTTGGGAGAGTGAGAGGGATGGCCGGGTCGGGAGTGACTGAGAGAGGATGAGAGCTTGAGTGATTTGGGAGAGGAGGCTAAGTGATTTGGGAGAGAGAGAGGCATGGAGTGAGAGCTGAGTGATTGTGATTTGGGAGACGAGGCTGAGTGATTTGGGAGAGAGAGAGAGGCACGGAGTGAGAGAGAGAAAGAAATAATTTTTTAATGGGCGGAAAGAATAAAATAATATATATTTTTTTTGCTCTCATGAACAGTGCACATCTATTTATAGATGTGCACTGTAGCAATGGAGCTAAAATTTTTAGATTTAGCTCCACTGCTGTAGTAACCTTTTTGTGTTTGTGGAGCTAAATTTTAGCATTATATCTATATAACACCACTGCTGTGAGTGCTCTTGATTCTATTTAGAATTTTGGAGGACCATTGTTAAATCATCTAATTTGCAGTACAATAGTTTCTACATAAAGTGAAGACGTCATCTTGTAGTTGTGGTTACGTATTATTACCAATGGCATAATAATTGAGGAAAAAAAATGATATTTGAAATCTAAATTTCCTAGAAATGTCAAGGACTGAAGGGCAAATCAGTTTCGTCAATCTTAAAAATAAATACTCCAGTTATTTACCCAAAAAAAAAAAAAATCACCCAACCACTAGCTAGCAACCACCAATCAAACCTACAAATCTAATACACAAACTGCTGTGACCCAGCCACCAATGAAGCCCAAACATGTATAACAAGTAACAACTCCATAACGCTAAAAGAAACACCTCAGTCCACAGCTTTACTGAAACATCTCACTCCCACCCCTGAATGCCTCCACCAATAAACCAAGTTGTCTGCTTCCTCATTATCCACTCTACATGACTTTGACTTGAAAGTGAGAAGATGAGGAAGGATGAGAAACAGGGAGAGAAGACAAAGGTTGGAAAGAAAAGAAAAGAAAAAAAAGAGAGAAATAGAGAAGGAGGGAACGAATGAAGAAGAAGAAAAGAAAAAGAAAGGTGAAATGGTGTTAGGAGATTTTTATTTTTCAGATCTTAGAAATTAAAAAACCAAAAAAAAAAAAAAAACTTTTGTTTCTAAGAATGTCGTGGAGAGAGAGAGAGAGAGAGAGAGAGAGAGAGAGAGAGAGAGAAAATTGATTCTCAAATCTATGTTTAATTTTTGGTGTGT
This sequence comes from Quercus robur, assembly GCF_932294415.1. Lineage (NCBI taxonomy): Eukaryota > Viridiplantae > Streptophyta > Magnoliopsida > Fagales > Fagaceae > Quercus > Quercus robur. The sequence continues at coordinate 38,218,845 of NC_065544.1, forward strand.
TTTATTATGTTTCTTTAAGGGTAGACGCACGCAAAAATGGGTTATGGCTGTGTAAGAGCATTCATATTAACGGTACTAACCTGCCCTTTGCTAGAGGGCATACTTCAAAAATTTATCCTCTATTTAAAAATTAAAATTCAAGGTTTTAAATTTTTGATCAAATAGTATTTTAAAATATTAAGTATAAATTTTGCTTATTATTATTTTTTTCTTTTTTCAATAGGTTATGGAGAGATTTTTTATTGCAAGTGTTTTAGTGTTTGAGACATTTTACATTTTTTATTCCAAATTTATCAGTTATTTTTTTTACTAACTATGGTTAAAATTTTGTAAAGAGATTCTTATAAAAATTTAAAGGGAAGGGAGTGTTAGCTTTTTCAAACTTCAAGGGAGGGGAATTTTTTTTTTTTTTTTTTTTTAAAGTGAGGTATTAAAATATATAAAATAACTTTTTGAGATGCTAAAAGCTAAATGTTTTAGCACATTTGATCTGAATGCTCTAACAAAGTTAACATTAGTGGGCAAAGTGATATATTTTTCTAAATCACAAGTGTGCACTGTGCAGAATGCAACCATCAAAACCACAAGTTGGTATTGTTTAATTAATATATTTTTACTAAGAAGCAAACATGAGCATGGGTACGACGACAATACACTAATTTATGGAAAATTAGGATAGGACACGGTGAGAATACATTAATTAATTATTAAACATATTTTTATTTATGTGTTTAAATATTGTTAAGCATTTCTTTTTCATATATTGTTTTTTTATATTTTTTTATACAAGATAAAAATTCCACTCTAACCTAATCTAAGTGTATATGTGTATGAAGCTCCCTCCTAGAGACTTGAACCCCAACCCTCACACCCCATAAATACTAATACTTGTGGAGTGACCATCGCACCAAGGATGTGCGGTGGCATATATTGTTAAACATATATATATATATATATTAATTTAAGAGTGATAATGGATAATAAAATATCGTCATGGCTATTAAGTGATGTTTAAAATATAATTAATTAAAAAATCTAACCCATCAAATACTAAAAAGACCAAAGTTTAATTTAATAAAACATAATCTTAAAATTTTTGACATATAAAAGTGTCTGAATCAAGTGTAGGACTTAAGGGATTTGCTAACAAGTGAGATAATATTGACGCTGATGTATAAGGGTTGGGACTCTAGCTATACTTTTTTTGAAATTTAATAATGATGAGGTTGATGCTAAATTGCTAATGCTCTCACTAGCTTTATGAAGTGATGAATCAACGATTATAGTAAGGTAATTTAGATATTAATTTATTAATTATTGAAATAGCATAAAAGTTAAATCAATTTGTAAAACTTTTTTATAGTAACCTTATCACTTTCATACAAATTATCCCTCTCTTTTTGGTTGAGTATAAGAGCAACCGCATTAGTTCATGCAAAATTCTTGTTTATTTTGCAAGAAAAAACATACTTTTTCTATTTTACACATTCACTTTTACAAAACACTCACATCAATTTATCTATTCTATCATCTATTTTATTTAAATAATAATATTTCTTTAATTTTTTATTATATCAAACAAACCACTAACCCACATGGCCCCACCCACCTTTTTCTTTCTTTGTTGTGAGAAGAAGACAAATGAGAGAGCAACTTGACGGGGAGACAGAAAAAAAGAATAAAAGAATCATTTGCACATAAACAGTAACCGTGCATATATGCACAATTATTGTTCATTCGCAAACTAGTTTTGTATATTTGCACATTTTTACAAGTACTGATATGGGTGTTTTTTGGGTTAAAATGTGAAAAATTGAGCACTTTTTGTAGTTTGCAAATTTTTGCAACCACGTCAGTGGTTGCTCTAAGAGGAAAGTTTTTCAAAAAGTTACAGGAGCAACATGCATGTAGGCCACTAGTCATCACAAAATTAAAGTTGTTGACATTGATTCCTAATAGCTATTGGAGTAGGAGCTATTAATTATCTTCTCCGTTCACTAATGAGACTTTCCTCTGGTAGCTCACCTGTTGAAAGGGCTGTCCAGTGACCTGGATCAACTGACCCGCCTGCCCGAACCTGCTTGAACTGAAGGTCCACGGGTGGCTCCAAATTCAGTCTGCGGTCAGTCACGAGTTGGCAAGTAAAATTACCAAAAAATTCGGTTCGAATTCGGGTTTTAAAATATTTCACCTGAACAACCCGAATTGACCGAATTATTTATACAAAAAAAATATATGATTTTACATGCCAGCGGGAGCAGCCTAGCAGTGCCAGTCCGAGACTCAAAGACCAAAGCTAACTTTTTCTCACACAAATTCCCAATATGCATATCAATTGTTTAACTCAAATTAAAATTTAAAATCAATGGTGTTGATGAGAGTAGAAGCTGATCACTCAGTGATGATATGACTGATTTTAGAGGCACAATAACCCATTTCTAAATCAACGGTTATAATCCAAAATCAAGACCTAATCTAACGGTGAGAATTAAATATCAAAGATTTGATATCTCTCACTATCTCTAACGAGTCTCTTCAGTTTTCACTTCAGACTCTCAGTCTTAGAGTTCAGATGGTCTTGGCTTCCCCTTCATGCTTCCTCCCCTTTTCACTCTTCCTCACCTCTTCACTTCTTTAGTCTCAGTTCTCTACTTGGCTCTCTCAAACTCTCATAGTCTCACTTCTCTATTTAGTATTTTGGTTCACTTTTCAACACTCACTAAATAGTTTCCCCAAATCCAAACCCTAGCCGCCTCCAATGCCATAGCCCACTCCCCTCTCCGCATCCAATGCCTAGCCATCGCTGCCACTGTCCACTCCTCTCTCTGTAGCTACCGCTGGTGTTTAGTCCTCACCCCGCTGTTGTGTACTCTTCACTAAGTCAGTTCATACTCCAAACGCTTAGGTAATTGTTCTCTATTTCTCATCTTTCTTTTTTGTTAGTCTCGTTGGTCTCATTTGTTATGGAAATCAAATGTTAAAATCAAATAAACCTAAAGATTTATAATATGAAACCCTAAATAAATAAATAAAAAACATAGAAACCCTAACTATTTTACTTTTGTTCTTTGTTCTTTTTTTAAATCAATTTTGATCTTGTTTTAATTTTATACAGGATTGAGACTCCAAGTAGCGTTTTCTGCCTTCAAGTTTGAAACCCATACACCCATGGTTTTTTTTAAGGTATGGTTTTTTCTTTCCTTTATATTTAGTGTTTAAGTTGAGGGCTTTTTTTTTTTTTTTCTTGTTAAATATGAAACCCTAACTAAAAAATACCTTGAAACCCTAACTATTTTACTTTTGTTCTTTGTTCTTTTTTTTAATCAATTTTGACCTTGTTTTAATTTTATATAGGATTGAAAGCTGACTCCAAGTAACATTTTCTGCCTTCAAGTTTGAAATCCATACACCCACAGTTTTCTTTAAGGTATGGTTTTTGCTTTCCTTTGTGTTTAGTAAAAAATAATAATAATAATAATATGTAGTGATTGTGGTGATTGTTTCTTTTTACTAATTGTATTTTCCTTCTTTGGATTGATTTGAATGGCGTTCATCCTACAATTGATTTATTTATTCATATTTTATGTTCTTGGTGAAATAGCATAATTGACCTGAACAAGTTTTGGGTATTTTAATCTAGTTTCATTCTTATTTGCTTTTGGATTTACTTTTTTTTTTCTTTGTTAATTCGAATTGGGTATTGCTTTATTTATTTATTGGTAAGTTACGCGCACAGTGTCATGTTCTTGAGTCCGTAACCTATCCTCCATCCCATTATTATGGTAGGAGGATGTGCATTTTCTGTTAAGAGTTTAGTGGCAAGATGGTCTTTGAATTAAGCATGTTGTGTGCACTATAAAGTATGAAATTTGAGCAATTTTTCGCCATGAGTTTACTAGATATGCATGTGCATTGTTTTTTAATTATATAGAATTTCTTATTTTCAAGCACATATTCTAAGAATGATTTTGCTCTCTTAAAATGATTCGGACATAACCCACTGTATTTTTGTCTTAGATCAGCGAGTCATTGATTACTGTCATTAGGAGATAAGTCATTAATGCAAGTATTAGAGATTGAACACCATTTTCTTATGCATTCATTGTATGAATTATGTAGGTGATATCACTGCAAACGCATTGTGGTAGAGACTTATTTCTTGTAAGTTACCACTTATCCTAATTGTTATTCTATTATTCTATAGAAAAGCACCGCTCCTCTAACTTTTTCATACTCTCTTAATATTACAAAGCTTGCTGCTTGATGGTTTTGTATTTTGTTAGATTAATTTCATAAAAAACTAGTTTGGTAAGTTAATAAAATTCTATAAGAATTATATCTAAACTAGTTTAGGACACATCTTTACCTATAGTTGGTGCCTAGATTGCCTATTGTTGCTGATAGGCAAATTTTTACTCATTAAAAGAATGAGGTTCATTTGGCGCCACTATCAACTTTAAAACACGATAGAAACTTAGGGCAATGTGGTCCAACCTAACTCAATTGGCATCTCCTCCCTTTCTACATTCTAGGTGGTGGGTGAGGTGGGTTCAAGATTCATCAAGTGTGTGTGTAACTTGCCAATAAAAAAAAAAAGCATATTTGAATAAGTGTTTCTATCTATAAGATAATAAAATACACATCAACATCAAAGGGGTTTGAGGGATAACCCTGTGGTTCCATCCTTTCTTGTGGTGCTTGGACACTATGGTTTAAGGGATAACCCTTGGAGTGTGTTTATGTTGCTTGCCCCTCAAACTGGAGTGACCTTGTTTTTAATTGTATAAGATTGCTACAAAGAAGGTTTCTATTAGCATTTGTCTATGTAATTTTGCCGTAGCTGAAATGAGGTCTGATGGTTTGTGTTGATACAACAATGGTGTTCATGATCAAGATTGCTTAGTGATTGTGTTTTAGTATGTTTGAAGTTACCATCACCTAGTTGAGATTCTGGGTTTGAGTTGGTTTCCAGATTTTTATTGCATGAACTATTTCTATAACATAGTTCTTAATTAATTACGAAAAATAAAAATACTTAGACAAAATAAAACAGGTTGGAATTATATGGATGAAGAAAATTGGAGTTAAGGACTTAGGAGGGATAAGAAAAGAGGGTTTTGTGCTTCATTGGTCTTGGTTGAATAGAACCAAGAAATGTTCACACAAGTTGTTGTTGTTTAAACAATACAACATGTATTTCTACAATACTTTATTTTTTGCATAAGCAGGATATAGTTTTTCCTTTTTGGTTTGTGTGATATATAAAACTAAAACCTTTGAAGCTCCCACAATTTGTCACGTCAACAATACTTATATAAATAATAATAAATCTTTTTTTTTTCCACCAAATACAAATTACAAACTCGATTCTTATTAAAACCCAACTACAAGAGGAGCCTAAATGTAGAAATCAACCGCAAACAAAAAACCCTACCCATACGCAGTTAATTTTTTCTTCCTACTCTCTCAACACTATCCCTTAAATGCAAACTCAGCCCTAACAAAACCCTCGATCAAACTCTCTCTATTTCAAACTCACTCCCATCTCCTTCTTCTTCTTTAACTCTCTCATTCAATGCAGCTCCCTCCTTATTTTCTTAGCCACAACTCCTTTGGTTGATGTCAATTTTGATTCATGGTTATTTTGTTATTGAGTTTTTATCATCTAGGCATTGATTATTTTTTGGCCTCCTTTCTAGGCATTTGATTTTCAGGACTGACTTGAAGAATTTAGATCATTTTCCATTTCTGATGTTGGACGAATTTTCAGGTATGAAGAATTCCAATTTGATCTTTTTCAAGTTTCAATTTTATTTGATTGATATGGGCTAAAATTCAGATTGAAATTGGTTTAAATGGAACAGAGCCACAAAGTTATGTTTTAATTATATGTCTTTAATTAGATTTTCTATCGATTTAGAGATTTCAAATTCTATAGGTTTTGTAAGGAAATATTGTAAATATCGATGCGTTTCATAGGGGTGATAGTGTCGATTTAATAGTTTTTTTTTTTCTATGTTTTTGAGAGGCCTAGGAGTCGGCCTTATGATTAATTTATTTTGGCTGAAAAATTAATTCATATTGATGTAGACTGTGGTTTTAGAATTTTTCAGTGATATGTATGGGTTGTGTGTTGCAGATAGTTATGGGGTTTAATAATAATTTTAGGCATGGTTGATTTGATGCTATATAGTTATTGGGTTTTGTTTTTATTGTGATTGTTTTTTTTTTTTCCCTTTCGGTTGATGTTGATTACTATCTTGATTTTAATGATGAAGTCTTGAAACACACATATTTTTACTTAGTGAGGTGTTATACTGATAGCATATATTATTGATAAAGCATTGGAGCTTGCAACATGATCTAGAGATGGTAATGGTCAATGGGTTAACACTGTGGGGTAATTGCCAATACTCCCTCTTGTATCTTTAAGGGAGTCTTTGTGTTAACTGCACTGAAACGGTCTGATGTTGCTGTCATCGATAATGTAGATCTGGTATGCAACATGACTGACCTTTTTCAGTTTCCCTTTTTAAGTAATTTTGCTTCAATGGACATTGATCATTTTGATCACCATGTATTTAGCTACCTAAATTCTGTTAGATGCAAACCTACATTTAAAACATAACTGGTATGCTATTGAAATAACTAAGGTTGAAGTTTAATCTTGGGTTTGAGACACACTCCTATCTATGTAGATAATCTTTGACTCTAGTTTTTCCCCCCTAATAATAAAGTAGCATTTTTGTAGTTTTGCATGTGTAAATTTTAGGTTATTTATGATGGATAAGATTTAAAATTGTAGCTGTCATTGATCTGAGCATTCATTTTGTATAAGTAGGAGGTTTAAAATTTTAGAACTTTTACCCTGGTCTTTTCATAATTTTGCTTGGAATCAAACAGTGGTATGCGGTTACTTTGAGAATAAATTACAATGGATAAGGATAAAGATTTAGATTAGTGTTTGTAGAATTATAATGGATAAGGATAAGGATTTAGATTAGTGTTTGTAGCTACTACTTCTATTGAATATCACAATGAATTTTAGTTACATAAATGTACTAATTGACCTAAGAAAGCTTATTTTCATCCACGTTTTAGGAATCATTGTTTTTGGATGGGTAGTAAAGGGAGGAAAGTGGATAGTGCATACAAATTGCAAGTATCCATTAATAGGAGAAAAATATATATTGATTCTTTTATTTCCTTCTAAATGAATTATTTTTTACTTTTGAATTATCTTATTTTGAAGATAATATTTTAAAGTGGAGAGTAGGAGTTGTACACTGAAGATTCCGTTTTGCCATTATGTATAAAGACAAACCACACCATTGTTTATGACAATTGTTAAGTGAAATAGCACAATATCTTTTAAAGGGGTCAACAAAGAATGAAATGATGCAACTCATGCCTTGGGTTAGTGAGAATATTATTTCCTTAGGAATTTTTAGATATTGATGTGAAAGCCATCTTAATAGTTGTGTCTCTATTTAATGATGATTTTATTTGCTTATCCCACTTTGAAGACCATTTTTTTTTTTAATTTATTAGTTTATTACATACCATGTGTTGGTTTTAAAACTAATGCTTGACGGGTAGTTTTATGTTATTACTGTGTTACCTAAACTTTTGATGATGGATGTGTCTATTTCAACAAACAGTTTCTAATGGATAACGAAGTACACTTGGATTAGCAACCTATATACATCTCTTTATATTTTTGTGATCGGCGACATTAAGCAACAACCATATCTTAATATCAATTATATACCATTTTGTTCTGCCAAATAAAATTACTGATTTGAGTTGTCTTTCTTTGTAGTTGAATTGTCATCTCTTTTGCCTCACTGAATGTTAGATGTTGTAGGTTCTTTCTATTGTCATGATCCAAGGGGAAACAATGTTTATTATCATCCCAAATTATTGTCTACAATAGCTAGGACTTTAGTGCATAGCATATGAAAAGAGTCCAAATTGAAGTGTTTCAAATATAGGAGAGAGTCCCTTTTTTTTGGTTTTCTAAGCTGTATTCAAATCAAATTCAATAAATTGATTGATATGCTTTTTTATTGCTATTTTTTTCCAAATAAGTAAAAGAAAGAAGAAACATAATGGAAAACTTTCATTTGTTATATATTTTTGTTCTTTTACCATTTTTGCAATAGTTGATATTGTTCAATTTTCCTTTAATCAAATGTAATTCCAGTTTTTGAGTATGTTGAATCATATTATGAGTAGAAAGACAGCCTATTCATTTTAAAGTGAGTTTTTAAGCAAAGTAAATATATATTATTTTTCTCAAATTATTCCGTGCATTGCATGGGTTAGTGACTATGTACAATCAAAGTGGAAGAGACAAATAGTTGTTAACATCTACTTACACAATAGTTTTCCCGTGCATTGCACGAGTTAGTGACTAGTTTATTATTATTATTATTATTATTATTATTATTATTATTATTATTATTATTATTAAAGCTATGAATTATACTTGTTACTTTAGTTTGCTAATACGTATCTTTGATTTTTTTAGTTCATGGGAACCTTCACTAATGAACCCTCTATCCAAACACCAGTTGTTACACAAGATGATGGTGCTATTCCCACCCAAGTTGAAGCTTCTACTACTACCCAAGTTGAAGCAGTTGCTGTTGCTGAGTTGCCCACAGTTCCACCATGCCAAGTGAGTAATGACAGTTCTTGTTAGTAGTACTTGTAGTGGTAGGAAAAAGTCAGTTGTTTAGGGCCATTTTGAAAAAGTAAAGATAGGTAAGGGTGATACTAGTAAAACTAAGGCTATTTGTAATTATTGCCAAAAATCGTATAATGCTGATAGAAGAGTTGTGGTACTCGTAATTTGTTAGCTTATGTGCCAATATGTCCCAAGAACCCTAATAGAGAAGATCTAGTTAAAGGGCAGAAAACATTAGCTTTTGAACCCAAAAAGGATGGAGAAGATGGGTTCCACCTTCTGTCGACAACCTTTTCTATTGAGGCTTCTAGAAAAGCATTGGCCAAAATGATTATAATTGATGTGTTGCCTTTTAGGTATGTCAAGGGGTTTGGGTTTAAGAAATATGTAAATACCTTACAACCTAAGCTTCTATTAAAGGATATCCCATTTCGTCAAATTGTTGATAGAGATGTGATTGGCATTTATAATAGTGAGAGAGAGAAGCTAAGGAAATCCTTGAAGGGTTGTAGGGTGTGTCTCACTACGGACACATGGAATTCTATTCAAAATTTAAATTATATGTGTCTCACATGTCACTTTATTGATGATGCTTGGAAATTGCATAAGAGAATTTTAAATTTTTGTTAAGTTGAAGACCACAAGGGGTGGACTATAGGTAGAAAGATTGAGATGTCTTTGCGTGAGTGGGGGATTGATGGGATATTCACTTTGACAGTGGATAATGCTAGCTCAAATTTAACAACAATTAAATTTTGCAAAGGGTGACTAAAGATTGAAATGGAACAGTTTTAGGAAATGAGTTCATGCACATGAGGTGTTGTGCCCATATCCTTAATCTCATTGTGGGGGAGAGTTTGAAAGAGATTGATGCACTTGTTGCCAAGGTGCGTGTAGCTGTGAGCTATGTGAAGTCCTCACCCAATAGAAATCAAAAATTTAGGAGTTTTATGGAAAGGTTAGGTATGGAGTCCAAGAGTCTTCTTAGTGTATATGTACCTACTAGGTGGAACTTGACCTATCTCATGTTAGAAACTGCTGAAAAATTTGAGAAAGTGTTCCTTTGAATGGATTTTGAAGATGATGGTCATTCGTCATACTTTAGGACCAAGGAAGATAGTGGTGGTTTGGGATCTCCTTGTATGAGTGATTTCCAAAGTTGTAGGGCATTTGTGACTTTCTTAAGGGTTTTTTTTTTTTTTTAATGCAACGAAGAAATTCTCCGGTTCTTTGTACGTTACTTCAAATGCCTTTTATGATGAGATCTTTGTTATTTAGGAGAGTATTTCTAATTTAGTTAAATCCCAGAACACTTTCTTGAAAAACACAGCCAAAAACATGCAAACTAAATTTGAGAAGTATTGGGGGGAAGGGGAAAAAATTAATCTTCTTTTGTATGTGGCTGTGGTTCTTGATCCACCAAAAAAATTGAGGTTTTTGAAGTTTTCTTTTTTTGAATTTATGGGAATGCAGTGGCAGAAGTGATGGTTGATAAGGTGAAAGATCTTTTGTATAAGTTGTATAGTTTTTACTCTTCTATTCATTCACTAAATGTGTAAGAACAAAGTGGGAGTGAGAGGACAGAATTGGAAAGTGATGCTAGTGATCCATATGTGTTGGTTCACTTGCGATATGAACGTTTCTTGCAATTTGAGCAATTTGTAGGTTGTAGTAATGAGGTGGAAAAGTATTTGGCTGAAAACTGTGATGGTAGAAAGGATGTGAATTTTGAGATACTGGAGTGGTGGAGAGACAATTGTAGTAGGTACCAAGTGTTGTCTAAAGTTACTAAGGATGTGCTGGTTGTACCAGTTTCCACTATTGCATATGAGTCAGCATTTAGCACTGGAGGCCACATTGTTGATCCATTTCGAAGTTCACTATCTCCTTTCATGGCTCAAAACCTTGTATGTTCACAAAATTGGCTTCAAGCCACAGTTCCAATTTCTCATTGCCAATCAAGGGATGATGTAGAGGCATTGGAGGAGGAGTTGCTTGACTTAGGTAATATGTTTAAATTCTGAAACTTATAGTCTATTAGTTTTATTGAATGTCTCATGTATTCAAGCAAAATTTAATCTATTGTGTTTATTTCCTATTTTTTTTCTAGTTTTAAATCAACAACCAACAGCAAGTGCAATAGCAAATACCATCTTAAGCAAGGGTTCCACTTCAGGCAAACGACCCTTAATTAGCATTGATGATTAATCACTAACTTGGTATGACTCTGCCTTTAGCTCCTTACGATTATAAACTTGGTTTCCTTACTAGTTGGTCTCGTATTTGGTACTAATGTATTGTTTGTTGCATATTTTTTTATCTATTGTAGGAGGATGGTCATTTATTTTGTAAAGAAGGCAGCTTTTTGGGAATATTTTGGAAGCTTTTTTGAATGTATCGCTTTTCTAACTTCTAGCAATACTCATCTGCCAATGCATATAGAAAAGAAATCTTAGTTCATAGGTTTTCTTTTCTATTAGTTATAGACTTATAAACTATAGAGTAGTCATTCAATGCTTTGGGAAAGCTATTTTTTGGAAATACTTATGGTATTTGATTATTGTAACTAATTATATTGCTTGGAACGTTTTATAACTAGCAAGCTTTTTGCCTTATGGTTTTACTGCCCAAAAAACTGCAGTAACTGCCTCTATGGTACTAAGTATATATATCCATTAATTGGAATATTGCAGTATAGTATTATCTGTTGTGATTTATTTGTTGCTAGAAATATTATTTGTTGTGGTTGGCAGGTTTAATAGTTGTTGAGCTACTAGCTTACTACTGAGGTGCTTATTGTGTTGTTTAATAGATCACATATGGTAAAATTAGGGTTTTTGTAGGTTGGGTTGTGCTATCTTTAGTCTATTTTGTTGTGTATATTTTTTGTGGTTAACGTGGGAAAGATTATGTATTTGGATTGATATGTACTGCTTAGGTGCTTCTATTGTTTTAGAGATCACAGGTGATAAAAAAAAAAAAAAAAAAAAAAAAAAGTCTTTTTGGTGTGTTGTGTTGTGTTATTCTGTCCAAGTTTAAATTTGTGAAAATTTGTGAGGATTTGCAAGATTATATTAGATTTGATATGTCTTGAAGGTCCAACAAGTCTAGTGTAGTTCATAATATAAGCTAAGCTTGAAGCCCTATTTTAAAATAAATTAAGTAAAAAGAGGCCCAATTTGAAATATATAGGGAATTCAAACAATCTGAAATCAATAGGGTTTATTAAATTGCCAAACCGAGTAATTTGGGCTAAAAATGCCCAAAAAAAGGAAATTCCGATAATTTTAATTATGTCAAAAATTCCGGCCCAATCTGAGGCCTAGACTCGACAAACTGACAACTCCAACTTGGTTAACCCATTACCCGAAACGTTGGATTCGACCAGAATATTCGGTTGAATACGGGTCCGAAATTTTGCAACTAGATCCATTCGGGTCAAGTTCGACTTGGGCCCTAAACCGGCCCGGCCCGACCTGACCTGTGGAAAGGCCTTGAAAGTTCAATATACAATAGTAGTCTATTATTTTCGATGTAAAAACTTTTACATATACTAATCACAAAATAATAATTTTGACGTTTATTTTTTATGTGACATGCATAAATTATGTTTCTTGTAAAATCAATTTAAAGAAACAACGTAGTAATATTTGTAATATATTAAACATTTCCTTTTCCAATATCTCGCTGGGGTGCGTCTGGGTTGCCTCATGCAACAGTCGATCTATTCCGTTCCAAATAGCCCATACTAATCACAGAGAAAGCCCTCCCTGTGAACACTGCGAAATCATCTCTTAGTAAATGTGTGATAAAAACACCTTGTCAATATCTGTAATTGTAGATGCTGGTTGTGTCATGCTAGTCAAACTCAAATCAAATCAGCGTTGTAAGAACTTAGTAATTGAAAACTAATTATCATTATTATTAGCAGGAACAAACTAGTTTCTGTGGATTGGACTATAGGAGTGCGCAACAACTTGTGGACACTGAAATGAGAGCGTTCCATTTAACACCATAAAGAAGAATAATCCAAAGTATTCCCGTCTCCTTTGTGGGCCAGGGGCGGCGCCACCTTAAGGTCAGGGTGATCCCAGGACCACCTTGACTTGAATTTTTTTTTTTTATATAATAATTTAAAAATTATTATTTGTCTACCTTTCAAAAACAAATTGGAAACACCTTTAGTTTACTTTTTCTATTTCTCTAATTATAATAATTTAATAATTTAAAAGTATTCCTGTCTCTCTCTCTCTTTCTCTAGCTCTCTCTTTTTTTACTTTTTCTATTTCTACATGATTCTAGAACACTCTCTCCCTCTATCTCACACAAACATATTCTCTCTCATACACACATAGATCACTGGCAGAGAAGTTGAGATTGACGTTCTACACAGATCGGCGTTCTACATGGGTTTTTTTTTTTTTTTTTTTTTTGATTAGTTTTATTTTATTGTTCAGATTTCATTAGGCTTATGAGAAAGATTGTTTTTTTGTTTCAAAATTTTCGATTGGTTTTGTGTTTTTGTTTTGATTGTGGTATATTACCATTAAGATAGAGAAGCACGAGAGAGAAAGAATTATTTTTTTATTTAATTGGGTATTATTTTCAGGGAGAACATTGTTTAGAGAAGCTATAGTAATTGCTACGGTGTTCTCTACTTGTACAGAAGCACTATAGCAACTCTAATTTAAAAAATGGAGATGGAGAAGCTATTGGAGTGAGTTTTTGGGGTGAACAGTGAGCTTTTCTCTCCAAAAAAATAGATTTAGAGCATCTGCTGGAGATGCTCTAACCTCTCTATTTCCGCTTGTTCCAGGTGTTATGGGTAGCAAAAGTTGTCAGCTTAACATATTCTTCTTCCCTTTGATGGGTCATGGCCACTTGATACCAATGATGGACACAGCCAAGCTATTTGCAGCGCGAGGTGTGAAGGCAACGATTGTCACTACTCCTCGCAACATGCAATTATTCTCCAAAACGCGTGGCACCAACATTGATATCCAAATCATCAAGTTCCCGGCTGTAGAGGCTGGCCTGCCTGAAGGATGTGAGAATATTGACTCAGTGACTTCCCTAGATATGTCTCACAAATTTATCAAAGCCACTAAAATGCTCCAACAACCACTCGAGCAACTACTAGAAGAGTACCAACCTAGTTGCCTTGTTGCCGACATGTTCTTTCCGTGGGCAACTGATGTTGCAGCTAAATTTGGTATTCCTAGGCTTGTTTTCGAGGGGTTCAGTTTTTTTTCCCTATGTGCAACCCATAGTTTGACACTATTTGAACCCCACAAGAAAGTTTTCTCTGACTCTGAACCTTTTGTCATTCCTAGTTTTCCAGGGGAGATAAAGTTGACAAGGATGCAACTTGCTGACTTCACTTTGCAAGAAGTTGAAACAGACTTTTCCAAGTTGTTTAAAGAAGCTATTGAATCAGAGTTGACAAGCTATGGGGTGGTTGTTAACAGCTTCTATGAGCTTGAACCGGCTTATGTAGATCATTACAGGAAAGTTTTGGGAAGAAAGGCGTGGCATATAGGTCCAGTTTCACTATGCAACAAGGATTCTGAAGATAAAGCCCAAAGGGGAAAGGAAGCTTCCATTGATGAACATGAATGTTTAAAATGGCTTTGTAAAAAGAAACCCAATTCGGTTATTTATATTTGTTTGGGGAGTATGCCAAACTTTAGAGATTCTCAGCTTTTTGAAATTGCAATGGGTCTTGAGGCTTCAGAGCAACAATTCATTTGGGTTGTGAGGAAAGGAAAAAATGAGAAAGAGGAGGAAGATTGGCTACCTAAAGGATTTGAGAAAAGAATGGAAGGTAAAGGATTAATTATAAGAGGTTGGGCACCCCAAGTTTTGATTCTTGATCATGAAGCAGTTGGAGGATTTGTGACTCATTGTGGGTGGAACTCGACCTTAGAAGGAGTGGCTTCAGGGGTGCCCATGGTCACATGGCCTATAGCTTCTGAGCAGTTTTACAATGAGAAGTTGATAACTCAAGTACTGAAAATTGGAATTAGTGTTGGTGCTCAACAATGGACTTGGGAGGTAGACGGTATCAAGAGGGAAGCAATAGAGAAGGCAATGAGGCAAATTTTGGTGGGTGAAGAAGCGGCCAGAGCCAAGGCACTTGGAGAGATGGCAAGGAAGGCCGTTGAAGAAGGAGGATCATCATACTCTGATTTGAATGCTTTAATTGAAGAATTAAGGTTGAATTGCCTTTGATCTCTGGCGCTAAAAATTGCTTATATGACTCTTTAATAATTATATATATAAAAGGATTTATTATCCTTGCTGTTTAGTGTGTGATATTTTTACTCGCTTAGTTGTTCTTCAATAATGGTAGGACATTGTCCTAAGAATTTGTGATCGATAGTCCAATCAAAATTATAATTGTATAAGTTGTAGATAAGTGTTCAGTTGTCTACTATTTCTTAAGTTTCAACTTTTATAGCATTTGCATGGGGATTAGGCAAAAGTTTAGCTAAACTTAACTTAAAAAGTTACTTTTCCCTTATTGCCTAATCCATTTCTTACTTGTGCGACTTTCTATCTGTTTTACTACTTTATTTAAATATTAAATAAAGAGCAACAGAGAGAAAGGGGTAATTTGAGAGAGAGAATGAGCTGTTGAAAAAAAGAGTAGTTTATTGAGCTACAATGTAATGTATTTTTAGGAAAGAATGATAATTAAGATGCATTATTTCTATTGGGTTACTAGTTTAATTTAAGTCTTTATTTTTTATTTTTTTGGGAGTTTGTTCAACATATTTTTGCTGGACCTGTCTGATTGTCCAATGATAATACCACAAATTTTATGATGTAAAACTTATAAATTGATGTTTAACTAATCACAAGAAAGCGATTCAAATTTTAATGTATTGGGTTTTTAAAGTTCACTAATCACATTTATTATGATATTATTAGTATGTAAATATTTTGTAGTAAAATTCATGGTACCTTTACCATTTTTCTTTTACACTTCGTTTGCTTTGAAATACAATATTTTATGTATGTAAAACATTTTCAGGTGTTTGGTATGACAAATAATATCTTTTAAGAAAACCACCAAAACTGGTGGCTCAACCATTGGAGACACTGGTGCCTAAGGTTCGGTGACTGGACTGCCAACATTGATGGCCAAAATAGTGTCTTTGGTTATTGGACCTTCAGTATCGATCACTAGAATGGTGTCTGTTAACTGAATTGCTGACACCGGTCATTAGAACGATTGCTTCGACTATCGGGCCCACTAGCACTAGTCACTTGAGCACATAGGGTGAGGGGAAGCCACCAGATAGGATAGGGGGAAGCAACTGTTTGTTTTACCAAAATTTTAAAGGTAAAACATTTTATAGCTTTTCATAAAGGATTTTACAGTTAACGAAAAATATTTTATAAATTTGACCATATTTTACATTAAAACTGTAGACACCCTATTTTACAACTTGCATTTAACTAACAGGTAGATCTTTAGATTTGTGATACAAAACAAATTTTGATGCTCTAACGATCATAATGGTATGTCATGGGCTTTGATTGGAGCACTTGATCAAAAGTTATCATACAAACAATTTTCAATGATCATGCCTCACCTACATGATGGGCCCGATCACATCCTATTTTAAACACTTAATTTTGATTGGTTCTCACAAGAATTAATTTAAAATTAAGTAAGTGTGATTTTTGATTGAATTTCATTTTACTTCAATTTTTTTAAGAAATAATAAAAAATGTTTTCCTTTATGACATCTTATCCGCTTTTTTTAAAAAAAAAGTTAGAGATAGAAAAAGATATGATCCATGAAAAAATTCAAAAAAAAAAAAAAATGTTCAAAAAAACGTTATTATTCTCAGCAGCAACTTGAATCACATTTTTGGCCAGGAAAACGTTGAAATTTGATTTTCTATATTTCTGGAAAAGTTGTAGATAATTGAATTTCCCTTCAAAAAACATCAATCCCGTATCAATTGGAATTTTGAGTAAAAATTTATAGCCAAAATACGAAACAGGTGCAAAAGATAACACAAATTCAGCATCAACTTCAATTTTCTTTCAAAATTTCAAATGGGGATCAACATCAAATCTGTTCAAGCTTATCTAATAGGCTTATCCCTTCCCTTAGCTTTGGAAGAAAACTTTTGAAACATAAGTTGGATTGAAAAACAGATACATTCTATGAAAAATTTCAAAAAAAAAATGATAAATAAAAAAAACGTTACTATTTTCAGCAGCAACGTGAATCGTATTTTTGGACTGGAAAACGTTGAAATTTGGTTTTCTATATTTCTGGAAAAGTTGTATAGAATTTAATTTAATTTCTGAAAACACCAATCTTGAATCAATTGGAATTTTGACCAGAAAGTTAGACCCAAAATATGAAACAGGTGCAGAAGATAACACATGTTTAGCATCATCTTCAACTTCCTTTCAAAATTCAAATAGGGATCAACACCAAATTTGTTCCAGCTTATTTAAATAGGTTTATCTCCTCCCTTAGTTTTAGAAGAAAGCTAGTAACTTAGCTTTAAAGTTAAGCCATCCCTTCCCTTATAATGAGAGAAGACCTCTTCCATTTTCTAAACCCCATTACCTTTGGAGAGTTAAGGAGAAAGGAGAAAAGAAAAGCTGTTGTGCAACTATTGTTCTTACTTTAGTTATAGTTTAGTACTTCCTTACTTTCTCCCTAGCCCTTTAAGTGATCACTTCCCTTTTTAATTTATGCTCTATGTGGTAAGTAGTAAATTATGTTCTTTAAGATTCTACACATGCTTGAATAAATGCTTCCAAGTCGTTATTTGTTTCTTTCATGATATGTTTGGATGAACATGCCTATATATCTCATTGATATTCCTTTCACATGCTTAGATGAACACTTCTAGGTTAATGTACAACTTTTTCTTGAGTGCTTAGATGAACATGTCTAGGTAGTTGTTTTACTTTTTTAAAATGCTTAAATGAACATGTCTAAATATTTTGATTTTCGCTAGATGAACATGTCTAGAGAAATAGCATGACAATTCTTTGTTTTCCTTCACATGACAATTCTCTGTGGATGATGACAAATAGCATGACAATTCTCTATTTTCCTTCACATGCTTGGATTAACACTTCTAAGTTATTTGCTTTTCATAACATACTTAGACGATCATGTCTAGGCTAGGAATTCTTTGTTTACATTAATTTCTTGGATGAACATGCCATTACTTTCATACTTTGTTTACATTTACATTGTTATCTAACAGATTTCACATTTTGTTTCTCTTTATGTTAAATTCCCCAACACATATTTGTTTACAATTCTTGCAAATTAACATGTTTATATCATATATTGTTTGTATTTGTTTGACATGACATGATATTGGCTGCCTTAACCTAGGAGACTGATTTTACCGAGTGAGATGGGTGCTTAATCCCTTCCCATCTCGTAAATTAGCCTCCGAACCAAGATCAAGGGTTCTAGACTAGGTTCTTGTAAATGCAATTTTACATTTTTTAGAATGTAACTAGGAAACAAAGCAATGTAATTTACTTTCTTAGATTGTATCTAGGACTAAAAAAGTATTGTAAATTTTTGTTACAAAATTGATGTAAATTATCATATATAATAATACAATAGAAGCATTTTTTTTTATAGAGAATATTTTCTTATTTTTCCATTCAAATTAAATAAGTGGCGACTCCATGTAAAACCCTCGATCTACGGGGAAGAATATTTTACAGTGAATTCGACATTTTGAGCATCACAATCCCACCCGTGTGCTTGAGTTAGGCCTAGTTTGAGAAAAAAATTGGCAGGCTGGGGTTGTGGTCACTTACACAAACAAACATCTATTTGGTGGCAAGTGAAATCTTTTAAGAAAACCACCAAAATCGGTGGCTCAACCACTTGAGATACTGGTGCCTAAGGTTCGGTGATCGAACTGCCAATACTGATGGTCGAAATAGTGTTTTTGATTATTTTTCCTTCGATACCGGTCACTGAAATGGTGTATATTGATTGAAATGTTGACATTGGTCACTAGAACGATTGCTTCGACTACCAGGCCCACTAGCATTAGCCACTAGAGCACATTGAGCAATGAGAAGCCAATAGATAGGATGGGGGGAAGCCACAGTTTCTTTTACCAAAATTTTAAAGGTAAAATGTTTTATAGCTTTTTATAAAGGATTTTACGAACAATAAAAAATATTTTATAAGTTTGACAATATTTTACATGCAAACAAACACCTAAAAATGGGAAAACTACATGCAAACATATAAACTAATGTGTTACTAAAGATAATAAATGTAATGAGATATGTAGTATCTCTAGTATCACTCTTTTTATTAAATGTGTTATTAAAAGTGCACTTAACATCCCACAGCAGAGGTGCGTAACTCAAGTCACAAAGGTAACTAGTGGTGTAGCAGCTACTGATGAGAGATGCACTAGCCAAGCCGCAGGGGTAGCAGGCAGTGCAATAGTTGCTGATGATAGGTGCGCTAGTCAAGCCACGAAGGCAGTATTTGCTGATAAGGGGTGCACTGCGTAGAGCACAAGGTTTACATCAAATGGCTTGATGAGCATAGAAGTGTCAAAAATGCTTGAAGCCATGCCAGATCACAAGTTCTTCATCCAATAGCGTTGAAGGAGTTAGTTCCGCAAATCCAGGAGTCTATTGCTCTTGGATTGCCACGTGTACAGATTCAAGTAACAGAATTTGGTGCCAAATATAGGGCGGTTATATTTTTTTGTGTATATAAAAACAGAGCACCAGTTATGTATTATTCATTCATTCCATTTCTTGTAATTTTCTTCTCCATCAATGAAATTCTCTCAATTCTATTTAGATTCTCTAGTTTTTTCATGGTATTAGAGCAACTAGCACAGTTCATACTGATTTCCTAGTTTCGTTTTTGACCCCAAAAGATTCTTGCTTTCCAAATAGAAATTTCTTTGAGAAAATTCTTGAACTCTGATTCACAGAAACTTGATTCATCTGTGTTGACACTGAATCTTGAAGAATCTTTTGTTTTCTCTTCCAATTTCATTAGAAGCTTCATTCAAGCTCGTGAAAAGCATCAATGGCTTCTGGAGAAGGAAGTGACTCTGATCCAATGCACAATCAATCCACACAACAAGTCCCTCAGTCCAACGCAAAGATCAATTCTCCCAATCATTTTTTTTTCTTAGTGCAAGTGAGAATCTTGGGAATATCTTAGTCACTCAACCACTTTTGGGAATGAGGAACTATCAATCTTGGTCTAAGACTATGGTTCTAGCATTAACTGCCAAGAAAAAGATAGGATTCGTGAATGGCAAGATTGCAAAGCCTAAAGATGATTCTCCTCTGTACGAAGATTGGGAAAGTTGTAACACAATGGTACTTTCTTGGTTGATCAACTCTATGCATGTTGACGTTTCAAGTAGTATCATGTACTGTGAGACTGCGAGGGAGATGTGGCTTGAGTTGCAATGTGTGTTTTCATAGGGAAATGGACCAAAGATTTATAATCTTCAGCAAGAAATTTCACAGATAACTCAGGGACAATTGTCAGTGACTGAATATTACTCTAAATTCAAGAAGCTTTGGGATCAATTGATTCATTATGAACCTTAACCAGCCTATACTTGTGGAGCAATGAAAATTCTGAGCATTGCACATGAGAAATCTTATGTGATGAGGTTCTTGATGGGCCTCAATGAGAGTTTTGAGACAGTGAGGAGTCATATTCTCATGATTGAGCCATTTCCTTTAATGAGCAAGGAGTATGCTCTGGTTCTCCAAGAAGAATCTCACAAAGGCATTGGACATGGTTCTGCCTTCACACCTAGGCCTAATTCAGTGGCAATGTATGCCAATACCAGGGGGTATTCAGGTAATAAAGGTGGTCCTAAGAAGGAAAGACCTTTGTGCACCCATTGTAACATGCTTGGACACACTGTGGACAAGTGTTACAAGCTCCACGGGTATCCACCAGGTTATAAGCACAAATGGAAGCCTAATTCCAATGCTAACCAAGTTTCATATCCTCAAAGTCAAGCTGTTGAGGTTCCTTCTAATGCATTTGCTCAGTGTCCTATTTCTAAGGCATAGTGTGAGCAATTACTTGCTCTTTTCAATTCTAGAACTGATCAAGGTGCTAATCACCATGTTGCAAGTGTTAGTACAAGTGTTGCTGTCTCTAGCTAGCATGCTTTCTAGAGCTACTGGTGTACTTGCTGCAACTGGTGTGCCTTCCACATCTTTAGACAGTACTTATTCTACCTTTGTTGACACCATGTCAGGTATCAATTCATTGCTTCATTTTACCCCTTCCTTGAAGCATTCAATTATCTCTGCTAAAGTAGTTAATAGAGAAGTCTTTCATGCCACTGATTGGGTCATAGACACAGGGGCTACAGATCATATGGTACATTCTATTTGTCAGTTTTTAGACCCCTTAAACAATTGATTAAACCTAGGTAATTAGCCAAGTTGTTACTTAGTCCAATTAAACAAGTCTAGGTTATTACAATAATAAAGATCAAATCATGCAAAGCAGCGGAAAATAAATAACACAAGATATGATCACCCAGGAAACCAAACCGGTAAAAACCTGGGGAGGATTTAACTTAGTTATCCTCAAGGTAAAAAGCAAATCCACTAGAAAGAATCGAAGTTCATACAATAAGACTTACAAGCCCCCATGCTCGACTTCTTATTGCTACCAACCAGTAGAACTTACTGACACGACCACGTGCAAGCTCCGAATTCACGGACTCCTTCTTTCTTTGGCCTTTGCAAAACACAAACACCCCCATTTGTGACTTTGAGATCCCACTCAAAGGTTTAGCAACACAAACTCTCCTGTTTGTGACTCCAAGACCACCCTTGAAGGTTTAGATCATCAACACCTTTGATGATAAGAGAAGACAACAACTTCTACAATACCGGATCTTGAGATTCTTCAAGGAATAGCATCGGTAGAAGACATAAGAGAGCTTTTTAGGAATAAAACCCTAAATACAAAAGAGGCACACTCTTTTCTCTCTGAAAAAAACCATAAAAACATGCTTAGGGTTTCCTTTATATACTGGGAGAAGTAGATTAGAAACCCTAATCCTAAATGGGCTTGAACTGCTGTTTGGGCTTAATTAAAATTCTGCAGATACGACTTTCGATCGATCGAGCCTGTCTTTCGATCGATCGAACCAGGCAGAATATGAAGTCTTCTTCCTGTAGCTTGTATGTTCTTGAATCTTGACTTGAATCACCTTGAGCATTGTCTAATAAAACCTATAGACTCTAAGATCTATATCTAGACAAGTTTGTGTTCACGATTTGCCAATTGTTCTAAACATTTAGAACCTAACACTATTGCATGTTTCACCACTATCACTACTACTCTAAATAATTTTGTCAATTTACCTAATGGGGAAGTTGCTTCTGTTACTCATGTTGGCATTGTGAAAATATCAGAACATCTTATACTTCACAATGTTATTTGTGTTCCATCTTTTAGTTTCAATCTCATTTCTGTCAGTCAGTTAGTTAAGTCCACTACTTGTTGCCTTATTTTCTTTGGAAACTTATGCTTTATCCAGGACCTTGCTCTTTGGAGCACACTTGGTCTGGGTAGAGAAAGCTATGGACTTTACTTGCTGGACAAGAGCTACACTTCTACACCTGTCATTGCTGGTTCTGTACATAGTTCACAAGTTCACATCTGGCACTCTAGATTGGGTCACTTGTCTAATGCCAAATTGGCCTCAATAAGACCAAGTGATGTACCTAGTTTCATTTCTGTTGAGAACTTTGATTGTGATATTTTCCCACTTGCAAAACAAAAATGTTTACCCTTTAATAAAAGTTCTCATTTGTCTAAATCTTGCTTTGAGTTGATTCACTGTGATTTGTGGAGACCTTTCTCAGTTTCTACCATTGATCATTGCAAGTATTTTTTAACCATTGTTGATGACTATTCTAGATGCACTTGGGTTTATTTGTTAAAACATAAGTCTCAAACACAACCTGTTTTATAACAATTTTGCACTATGGTGGAAACCCAATTTTGTAAGAAAATTAAAACTTTAAAGTCTAACAATGGGACTGAATTCATCATGAAATATTTTTTTGCTAAAAAATGTATCTTACATCATTTAAGTTGTGTTGAAACCCCTCAACAAAATGCCTCATCTACTTTGTCAAATCAGATTCCTTTTGAAGTTTTGTTTGGGCATCCATCTAGCTATGCACATTTAAAAGTGTTTGGTTGCTTATGTTTTGCTTCCACTCTTTCAAATCACAGGTCTAAATTTGCACCTAGAGCTAGGGATATCCTTTTGGGGTTAAAGGATACAAAATTCTTGATTTGTCTAATAACAGGGTGTTCCTTTCTAGGGATGTGGTTTTCCATGAAAATTCTTTCCCTTTTGCTTCTGTTTCACCTCATATTGTAGATCCTTTCCTACATTCTGCTATTGAAGCTTCCTACTCAGCTGGTGTTGATGGTTTTGTTACTCCTGTCAGCATTTCTAATCCATCTTCCTTGGATATTGCTGATACAATTTCTTCACCTCATCAGCATGTTCCACCTGTTTTCCCTTCTAATCCTACTTCTTCTTCTAGTCCTATACAGGTGTCTCATTCTGATCAGGTGCCTTCTTCATCACCACCAGTTGCTTTAGTGCCTCTAAGGAAGTCCACTAGAGATGTCAGACCTCCTACTTATTTGCAGGACTATGCTTGTACTGCTATTGCACCTGGTGCTCCTTATGATCTTGATCAATGTCTTACCTATTCCCATTTGGAGCCATGCTACCATTCTTATTTACTGGCAGTTAGTTCTAGTCCCAAAGTGCTTACCAATTTTTCTCAAGCTGTTCAAGATCCACTTTGGAGGGCTGCCATGGATAAAGAAATCCAAGCCCTTGAACAGAATCATACTTGGGATGTAACTACCTTGCCTCCTGGGAATCTCCCTATTGGTTGCAAATGGGTTTATAAAGTCAAGCTTAACCCTAGTTTTGAGAGATTCAAAGCTAGGCTGGTTGCTAAGGGGTGTACTCAAAAGAAAGGTCTTGATTTCCTTGAAACCTTTTCTCCTGTTGCTAAAATAGTTTCAGTAAGGCTCTTGCTTGCTCTTGTTGCTGCTAGGTAGTGGCCTTTGCACCAATTGGACATCAACAATGCTTTTTTGCATGGAGATTTGGATGAAGAGGTCTATATGACATTGCCACCTGGTTTTCACAGTAAGGGGGAGTGTGTTTCAAACTCTTCTACTGCTCTTAGGGTGTGTAAATTGGTTAAGTCACTTTATGGTTTGAGACAGGCTTTAAAGTAGTGGTACACTAAGCTGTTAGCAACAATAAAGGAGCTTGGCTTTGTTCAATCTCAGGCTGATCACTCCTTATATGTGCACAGCAAAGGGTCTTTGTTTACTGCTATACTGGTTTATGTTGATAATATGGTAATCACTGGCAATGATCATGCTTGTGTTGTCTCTTTCAAGTTTGTTTTAGATCAGAAGTTTGGTATTAAGGATATGGGATCACTCAAGTATTTCTTGGGTTTAGAAATTGCAAGAAACAAGAGTGGGATCAACTTGACTTAAAGAAAGTATGCTTTGGAAGTTCTTGAGGAAACTGGTATGACAGGGTGTAAACTAGTCCAAACTCCCATGGAACAGCAACTCAAGTTGTCTAAAGGCAGTGGGGACTTGCTTACCAATCTAGGATAGTATGGAAAACTTATTGGGAAACTCATGTACTTGACCTTGAGCAGGACAGACATCACATATGCAGTGCACAGGCTTAGCCAGTTCTTGGCACAACCTAGAGTACCCCATATGAAGGCAGCCACTAGGATTCTTCAGTACATTAAAAGAACACCTAATCAAGGTGTTTTCTTCCCTATTAGTTCTAACCTGCACCTAAAAGCATACTGTGATGCAGATTGGGTAGGATGCCCTGACACAAGAAAGTCTTTAACATGCTATTGTGTGTTTCTTGGTGATGCATTAGTGTCTTGGAGGTCTAAGAAACAAAGCATAGTGTCTAGGTCCAGTGCAGAGGCAGAGTATAGGGCTATGGCTTCAACTACCTATGAATTGACTTGGATTTTGCACTTATTACAAGATTTACATATTAAACATGATAAGCTTGCATTGATGTACTATGACAACCAGGCAGCACTTCACATAGCTGCAAATCCAGTATTCCATGAGAGGTCAAAACATATAGAAGCTGGTTGTCATGTTGTGAGAAACAAGATTCTTGATGGTGCACTTAAAACCTTCTATGTATCAACTAAGGATCAGTTGGCAGATGTGTTCACCAAAGCATTAGGAGTGGAAATTTTTTCTAAACTGATCAGAAGGCTAGGTGTCATCAATATTTTTGCTTCTACAGTGGCTTATCCTCATACAGGTTTGGAAAAGCAAGAGGCAAGAGCTATGCTCTTGAGGGGGAGTATTAAAAGTGCACTTAACATCCCACAATAGAGGTGCATAACCCAAGCCACAAAGGTAACCAGTGGTGCAGTAGCTACTGATGAGAGATAGCCAAGCCACAGGGGTAGCAGGCAGTGCAGTAGTTGCTGATGATAGGTGCGCTGGTCAAGCCACGAAGGCAGTATTTGTTGATAAGGGATTCATTGCCCAGAGCACAAGGTTTACATCAAATGGCTTGATGAGCATAGAAGTGTCAAAAATGCTTGAAGCCATGCTAGATCACGAGTTCTTCATCCATTAACGTTGAAGGAGTTAGTTCCGCAAATCCAGGAGTCTATTGCTCTTGGATTGCCACGTGTACAGATTCAAGTAACAGAATTTGGCGCCAAATATAGGGTGGTTATATTTTTCTGTGTATATAAAAACAGAGTACCAGTTATGTATTATTCATTCATTCCATTTCTTGTAATTTTCTTCTCCATCAATGAGATTCTCTCAATTCTATTTAGATTCTCTAGTTTTTTCATGTGTGGAATAGCTTCTCTACTCCTAGGAACATGCCTTCATTCTCCAAAACTCGTAGCATCAACATTGATATCCAAATCGTTAATTTTCCAGCTGTAGAGGCTGGTCTGCTCGAAGGATGTGAGAATATTGACTCAATAGTGGATTCCCAAGGAATGGTTCATAATTTTTTCAAAGCCACTAAGATGCTCCAACGACCACTCGAGCAACTACTACAAGATTTCCAACCTAGTTGCCTTGTTGCCGACATGTTCTTTCCATGGTCAACTGATATTGCTGCTAAATTTGGTATTCCAAGGCTTGTTTTCCATGGGATCAAGTTTTTTTTTTTTTTTTTTTTACCATAGTTCGAGACTATATGAACCTTACAAGAAAGTTTCATCTGATTCTGAACCTTTTGTCATTCTTAATTTTCCGGGGGAGATAAAGTTGACAAGGATGCAACTTCATGACTTCATTAAGCATGAAGTTGAGACGGACTTTTCCAAGTGGTTGAAAGAAGTTATGGAATCAGATTTGAGAAACGATGGGGTGGTTGTTAATAGCTTCTATGAACTTGAGCCGGCTTATGCAGAGCATTACAAGAAGGTTATGGCATATAGGTCCAGTTTCACTATGCAACAAGGATGCTGAAGATAAAGCTAAGACGGGAAAGGAAGCCTCCATTGATGAACATGAATGTTTGAAGTGGCTTGGTACAAAGAAACCCAATTCTATCATTTACATATGTTTTGGCAGTATAGCAAACTTTAGTGATTCTCAGCTCATGGAGATTGCAATGGGTCTTGAGGCTTCTGAACAACAATTCATTTGGGTTGTGAAGAAAGGAAAAAATGAAAAAGAAGAGGAAGATTGGTTGCCTAAAGGATTTGAGAAAAGAATGAAGGCAAGGGACTAATTCTAAGAGGTTGGGTACCCCAAGTGTTGATTCTTGACCATGAAGCAGTTGGAGGATTTGTGACTCATTGTGGGTGGAATTCAACCTTGGAAGGAGTGACTACAGGGGTGCCCATGGTCACATGGCCTTTGAGTGCAGAGCAATTGTACAATGAGAAGTTAGTAACTCAGGTTCTGAAAATTGGGGTTGATGTTGGTGTTTGACAATGGATAAGAGTGGTGGGAGATAGTATCAAGAGGGATGCAATTGAGAGGGCAGTGAAGTGAATTATGGTGGGTGAAGAAATAGAGGAAATGAGAGGCAGAGCCATGGTACTTAAGGAGATGGCAAAGAGAGCTGTTGAAGAAGTGGAATCATCTTACTCTGATTTGAATGCTTTAATTGAAGAATTAAGGTCACATTGTCCTTGATCTTATTTGACACAAGAAATTTCCAATATGGTTCTTTCATCCTTAAAAAAAATAAATAAATAAAAATAATAAAAATTTATCACTGTTGCTTAGTGTGTGTGAGTTTTTTTCGCTTAATTTTTCTTCAGAAATTATAGGATGTATTCATAAGAAATTGGAAATACGTGGCCACTTACATACTAATCAGAAATATGTGTCCATATACTTACCTACTAGAGGTTACAATATTATAAGTTGCATTACATGGGATTACACAAATTTTAACTAAATTTTACTTAAAAAGTCAATTTTTCCATTTATAACGTAGTCCTCCTTTTTTTTTTTTTTTTTTTCACTATTGTTTTTAAATAAAGGAAATTACAATAAAGTCACCTATGATTTGACCCGTTTTCATTATACCTATACGTGATTTAAAACTTAACACTTTGCCCACCTGTATTTAACTTTATTGGTCTCTATTACCCACCTTTGGCTTTTTTGTTAAAAAAACAACTTTTACCACCAAAACATAACATAACACGAATAAAAAATTTTAGGGTTTGAATTTTTTGAAAATGCTTGGGTTATGGGGTTTTGAAAGTAAAAAACCAAAAAGAAAGAGATTAGAAATAATCATAATTTTTTAAAGCAAATTTAACAAACTGAACCAAGATACCCAAATGCACACCATCCCTTCCCCCAAAGAAAAAGAAAAACCACCTTGGCCTTTTGAACAGCACGACCTTTGTTCTGGTCTTTCATGCCAATAGTAGATGTCAAAACTTTTGTCCAATTCCGTAAACAAAAATCATTAAAATTTCTATCACTATTATCATGTACATGGAATGGTTATTAGCATTGGGACAATGGGATTCTTACTCTTCTCAGTAGCCAGTCCATTGTTCTTTAAAATCTCAGAGATTGTGACAACTGTAGTGATTACTGTAATGAAATAAAATATGTGAAGAATTTTAGTAAGTATGATAATTCTTAAACCAAAAAAGAACATATAAAATAGTAATAGATGGCAAGAAAAAGCGCTGAATTAGAAAGTATAAAAAGTTGCGTAATGTGAATTATAAAAGCTCCACGTATTATTACCCTATCCTTGGTTTTGCTGTGAAGCAAACACAAAGAAAAGAGAACCTATAGTGTTATTATTCTGGAAAACTAAACTCCCATGAGAATTCCAAATTCCCATCAATCATTGGAAGCCAACTCTTGTGAGGAAAAAAAAAAAAAAAACCCCCTATTTTTTTCTTGTTTGGTTATAAAACAGAGGAAAATGCAATACAAAAAAAGAAAGTTCATAGAAAATGTACCCATTCCCAAAGCAGAAAGCTCGACCTCATCGTGCTGCTAAATGTATCTCTACAACAAAGAAAAAACAAAACTTTCTTGTTGTAAAATAAATAAAACACACAAGATTAGGGTTTTGTGCGGTGTGAATCATGAGGATTTGAAGCAGCTATTCCACGTTTCAAAATCGATTAGAGAAGATCTTTCAAAACCCCATAACCCAAGCTCTTTTAAAAAATTCAAACCCTAACTTTTTGATTCGGGTTATGTTATGTTTTGTTGGTAATTTTTTTTTTTTTTTTTTTAACGAAAAAGCCAAAAGTGGGTAACAGAGACCAAACGGAACTTAACACAGATGGACAAAGTGTTAAGTTTTAAACCACGAGGTAAAGTGAAAACGGGCCAAATCACAAGTGAGTTTACTATAATTTTCCCTTCTAAATATTAGTTATTTACCAAAAGAAATCACCCAACCACCAATCAAACCTACAAATCTAATACTCAAACTGCCGTGACCCAACCACCAATGATGCCCAAACATGTATAACAACTCCATAACTCAAAATGAAACACCAGAGTCCACAACTTCCCTAATACTCACCGAAAAAACTGCAATAATTATCCTTTGGTCAAGTCCCACCCCTCAATGCCTCCACCAATGGCAATAAACCAAGTTGTCTGCTTCCTCATTATCCACTTGATTTTAGATTTGAAAGTAAGAAGATGTGGAAGGAAAAGAAGCAGGGAGAGAAGACAAAGGTGGGAAAAAAAAAAAAAAAAAAAAAAAAAAAAAGAGATAGAAGGAGGGAACGAATGGAGAAGAAAAGAAAAAGAAAAAGAAATGTGAATGCCAGTAAGCATTTGACACTGAATGACTGTAATAATTGCCTAGCCTAATACGCACAACAACTTGTGGACACTGAAATGAGAGCGGTGCATTTAACAGCACAAAGAAGTATATTCCAAAGTATTCCGGACCCCTGTGGGCTACTATAATGTACTATGTCTATATATGTTCATGTCCAACAAATTTCTCATACCAACACTGCAAAATATAGCCTAGCCTAATAACCTCTCTATTCCGCTTGTTCCAGGTGTTATGGGTAGCAAAAGTCGTCAGCTTCACATATTCTTCTTCCCTTTGATGGCCCATGGCCACCTGATACCAACGATGGACATGGCCAAGCTATTCGCAGAGCGAGGTGTGAAGGCAACGATTGTCACTACTCCTCGCAACGTGCCTATATTCTCCAAAACTCGCGGCACCAACGTTGATATCCAGATCATCAAGTTCCCGGCTGTAGAGGCTGGCCTGCCTGAAGGATGTGAGAATGTTGACTCAGTGACTTCCAAAGATATGTCTGACAAATTTATCAAAGCCACTAAAATGCTCCAACAACCACTTGAGCAACTACTAGAAGAGTACCAACCTGGTTGCCTTGTTGCCGACATGTTCTTTCCATGGGCAACTGATGTTGCAGCTAATTTTGGTATTCCTAGGCTTGTTTTCTCGGTAACCAGTTTTTTTTCCGTGTCTTCACAACATAGTTTGCAACAATATGAACCCCACAAGAAAGTTTTCTCTGATTCTGAACCTTTTGTCATTCCTAGCTTTCCAGGAGAGATAAAGTTGACAAGGATGCAACTTCCTGATTTCTATCTGCAAGAAGCTGAAACAGACTTTTACAAGTTGTTGAAAGAAGCTATGGAGTCAGAGTTTACAAGCTATGGGGTGGTTGTTAACAGCTTCTATGAGCTTGAGCCGGCTTATGCAGATCATTACAGGAAAGTTTTGGGAATAAAGGCATGGCATATAGGTCCAGTTTCACTATGCAACAAGGATGCTGAAGATAAAGCCCAAAGGGGAAAGGAAGCTTCCATTGATGAACATGAATGTTTAAAGTGGCTTAGTACAAAGAAACTCAATTCGGTTATTTATATTTGTTTGGGGAGTATGCCAAATTTTAGTGATTCTCAGCTTTTCGAACTTGCAATGGGTCTTGAGGCTTCAGAACAACAATTCATTTGGGTTGTGAGGAAAGGCAAAAATGAGAAAGAAGAGGAAGATTGGCTACCTAAAGGATTTGAGGAAAGAATGGAAGGTAAAGGATTAATTATAAGAGGTTGGGCACCCCAAGTTTTGATCCTTGATCATGAAGCAGTTGGAGGATTTGTTACTCATTGTGGGTGGAACTCGACCTTGGAAGGAGTGGCTTCAGGGGTGCCTATGGTCACATGGCCTATGGCTTCTGAGCAGTTTTACAATGAGAAGTTGATAACTCAAGTACTGAAAATTGGAATTAGTGTTGGTGCTCAACAATGGACTAGAGTGGTGGATGGTATCAAGAGGGAAGCAATAGAAAGGGCAATGAGGCAAATTTTGGTGGGTGAAGAAGCGGCCAGAGCCAAGGCACTTGGAGAGATGGCAAGGAGGGCCGTTGAAGAAGGAGGATCATCATACTCTGATTTGAATGCATTAAGTGAAGCATTAAGGTTGCATTGCCCTTAATCTCTGGCGCTAAAAATTTCCAGTATGGCTCTTTAATCATTATATATATAAAAAAAGGATTTGTTATCCTTGCTGTATAGTGTGTAATATTTTTACTCGCTTAGTTGTTTTTCAATAACTGTAGGACATTGTCCTAAGAATTTGTGATCGATAGTCCAATCAAAATTATAATTCTATAAGTTGTAGATAAGTGTTTAGTTGTTTACTATTTCTTAAATTTCAACTTTTATAGCATTTTGCAAAGAATTAAGCCAGATATTTAGCTAAATTTAACCAAAAAAGTCACTCTTTCCTTTTTTGCCTAGTCCATTTCTTTCTTTTACAAGCAGTACTGGACTTTCTATGCTTTTTTTTACTACTTTATTTAAACATTGTTTATCTACTCTACGATATTTAAAAAAAAAAAAAAATCGAAAATTTAGGATTTCATTTGCAAGATCGACCACTCAATAGCCAAGATCTTACACAACTTTCCTAAAACTCACCAAAAATCTTCCATGATTCACTTTGGTCAAGTCCCACCCCTCAATGCCTCCACCAATAAACCAAGTTGTCTGCTTCCTCATAATCCGCATGGCTTAGTTATTTACCATAAGAAATCACCCAACCACTACCAACCACCAATCAAACCTTCAAATCTAATACTCAAACTGTTGTGACCCAACCACTAATGATGCCCAAACATGTATAACAATTAACAACAACTCCATCACACAAAATGAAACACCAGAGTCCACAGCTTTCCTAATACTCACCAAAAAAACCGGCAATAATTGTCCTTTGGTCAACTCCCACCCCTCAATGCCTCCACCAATGGCAATAAATCAAGTTGTCTGCTTCCTCATTTTCCACTCAACATGGCTTTTAGATTTAAAAGTGAGAAGATGTGGAAGGAAAAGAAGCAGCGAGAGAAGACAAAGGTTGGAAAAAAAAAATGAGAGAAATAGAAAGAGGGAACGAATGGAGAAGAAGAAAAGAAAAAGAAAGGTGAAATGGTGTTAGGAGATTTTTAGTCAGAAATTAAAATAAATAAATAAATACAAAAAATAAAACTATTGTTTCTTATAATGTCGTGTGGAGAGAGAGAGAGAGAGAAAGAGAGAGAGAGAGATTCTCATATCTATGTTTTATTTTTGGAGTGTTTTATTGTGTTTTTTAAGGGTAGATGCAAAGATGGGTTATGACTAAAGTTAAAATTAGTAGGTAAAGTGATATATATATATATATATATATATATATTGTTTTAAGGAAAGTACTAAACTCATAAACTATTTTACAAATTATTGATTTGGCAGGTGTTATTGGTAAGTAAAAATGTGATGTTAGTAGTGGGTTCATATGAAAATCAGTAAGAATTTATCATATCAACAATTTGTAAAAATGTTGCAAAATAGTTTGTGCCTATAGCATATTCTTTTTTTTAAACCATGTGTGTGTAGAATGCTAGAATGCAACCACCAAACCACCCGTCCAAATTTTTTAATTAATATTTTTATTAGGAAGCACAAACATATAGATGGTTATGGGTATGATACAGTGATAAGCATCTCGTATCATATTATGGATATCATCAATATTTTGTTCATCCTCACTACTATTATCCTCATCCTTATCACTACCTTCCTCGTCCTCATCACTATTTCCCTCTCCATGGAGATGCTATCTAGTATAATCACGCCTCATCCCTTTCCATAAGAGGTCTCTTGTAACCTCAACTCGTGTTCTTCTATATCCATTATTACAATCATTACAAGGACATTTTATCTTCATATCTTCATCTTTGATACGTTGAAACGCATAATCAACAAACTCTATTACTCCATTTATTATATTCCTCACATGACCTACTAGAAAGACTGATCCAAGATTTATCAACCGGCATTATATCTACACCCCTCAAAAATGACATAAATATTAACAATTATTCTTGTCAAAATTGTGATACATAAACTTATTATAAAAGTTAAAAACAAAAGCACTAAATTAACAATACCACCTCTGAATATATTGTAAACTAACATGAAAAAGTTAATTAAATTTTAGAAATCCACTAATTTAATTAAATAATTATAGACAAATAACATATACAAATAATAGTACCCAGTCAAAAGAGAGGTTATTAAAAAAATTCTAATAATTTCTTCATTATTAACTCACACAAAAAATCTACATATTCAAAACATATCATATTATATATAATAAAAGTTGGGCTTAGACGCCGCGGTTGCACCAAGTGGCGGCACCAAATTGCAGAAATTTTCTTAAATTTTTAGATTTTAAGAATAGATATATACATATTTTTTGGATAAATATGACAAATCAAGTAATGAAAGAAAGTAGTATTTGATTTACAACTATAATAGTTATATCTATCTAAAATGTTATCAACAAACCCAAAAATCAAAAAATAGATATATATTTGTTTTGTCCTTATCTTTTTGTCCTATAATTTCTAAGATGATAAAAATTTTAACTTTTATGAATTATTAATAATTTTTACTCTCCTTTGCGTCTCCAAGTTTATCAACAACTTTAGATTAGATCATAAAGAATTATTTGATGGAGGCTTATCAATTTGAAATGCTAAAATCATATTTATCTCCAAGAACAATTCAATGAAGGCTAATCAATCTGAAATGTTAAAATCATAAATATTTCCAAATATATCCAAAACTCTTCTATTGCTAGAATTATTCTGAAACTAGAAAACCAAGTTATCTGTTTCTATTTAGAAAACGAACGGAGGCTTTTGCACCAGAAGTAGAAATCTATGGTCAAACCAACGAATCAATTGGGCCTCTTGGACACATGATACAGAACATCTTTCATGGCTTGCCATGGTTTCAATCTTAGAAAACAATCATGTGGCACATGAACTTGCTTAGCTTCAGTCATCTATTATATGTATTTTGTTGCAGTTTTTTCAAAGCCTTTTGTACTCTGCCTAATCTTTTGAAGTTTGTGCATATATTGTGGTTAGAAGCTTTAGATTTATTTTCTTTATGTGGTGCTCATTACAAGGAATTTTTTATTTTTTATTTTCTTTAATTCCAGCTATTAAATCAATTCTAAAAGTTTACCCTAATGCTTTGACAATGTTTTAGATAGACACAAATTTTAATTGTTATTATCAACTTTTTTATATATGCACTATGAGGTCCTAGAAAACATATCACAGATGAGGCACATCAGTGAAGATGCAAAGATGATTGTAACAAGTTTGATAGATTGGAGTTTTCAGCACACATTCTTGCACAATATTCACAACACTTGGATTGTTTTAGAGCTTAATTAAAAGATATAATAGATTGTATTGCCCATATTGTTAACTAGGAAGCTACTGCATTTGTTTTAATGATCTACTATTCTCTTTGTAGTTTAAGTTTTATTCTCTATTGTTTAGCATATTGTATCTCTTTGTAGTAAAAGCTTTATCATCCCTTTGAAAAAACTTATTTAGGTGAACTAGATAGCAAATATCATATTAAGTAGGTTTTTTTTTTTGTTTTTTTTTTTTGTGCTACTTATTTTGTTTTGTTAATAATTACACAGAGAGGTTGAGATCAAATAATAGAGATTATTGTTCACAGGCCAAAAATGACCTACTATTGAAAGGTATAACTTCTCAATTCTCATCATATCTCAATGCTATATTTTCAATTGTGGATGAAAACTTATTACCAATGTCTTAACTCTTAGTTTTTCTCAACCAAAAAAAAAAAAAAAAAAAAAAAAACTTGAAGTTTATATCTATATATATATACACATCCTCTTTGTTTATTATAATTTTTTGGTAGGGTGAAAATCACTCAAGTTTTGGTGTCTTCTCCCATGCTTTCAAGGACAAAAATTAAATTTTCATGTAAGTCTCTCTACTTCAAATTCTTAAATGTTTATTAATTTATATTTTTCTTAATTATTGAATTAATGTTTCCACTTAAATATGCTTTCAATCATTTTTTGGATAGTTTTTAATTACTAAATTTAAGGTTTTTCCATTCAAATATTACTTGAGCCTTAAATTTTAGGTATCTCCTTTCATATTAGTTGCAAGCTATCTACCATCTTCCATTCAATTATTTTATATATATATATATATATATATATGCCTTTTATAATACATTAGTTTTACACAATATACATTCATTATATAACTTAAAAGTAAAATAATCATTTATTTTTATTATCTATTTTATAGTTTACATATGAATTTTGATTAAACTGTTTAGATTTTAAGAATAGATATATACATAGTTTTTGGATAAATATGACAAATCAAGTAATGAAAGAAAGTAATATTTCATTTACAACTATGACAGTTGTGTCTATCTAAAAGAATTACCTAAAGATAGAATTTAAACCAAAAAAAGAGAGGAAAACAAAAAAGTACTAATATAATAATCTCATGTCATGAATTGTAATCATGCTAATGGCTAAGTGCTTATCTTTTATTTGCTACAGTCTTCTTCATCACTCTAATTTATTCTTATCATTAAATAAAATTAGATTAACATTATTTTTTATTTTGTTAGGATATATTTCTTAAATTAAGGAATAATATTTAACATACAAAAATTTAATTTAGATAATATTTATCATCTAATTAACATTATTTTTTATTTATTTATCAAAATATCAAGCTACAAAACTTGATTATTAAGGGATAAGCACAATCCAAATTCTTCAAGAGGTTATTAATATAAATCTATCTCAAGAAACAATATATATCTCCAATAATTTGATAATCTCTATCTATCCAAAAAAACTGTATATATCTCTATTAATTTGATAATTTCTATGTTGATGACATTAAAATATATATATATATATATTTATATTTAAATTCCTTATAGTTATCAACCACGTTCTCTTTTTCTCTCTTTTATTTTATTTAAAAAAAAAAATTTATATGTTACGTTATGTTGAATCAACTCTTTTTTTTTTTTTTTTTTTTTTTTTTTTTTTTTTTCATTCTATTCATATGACCTTTTTTTAATTCCAATTTTTATGGGATAAAAAAAAAACCATTGATTAGATATCTTTAATTTCAATAAGATTTAAATGAATTATATTTCAAATGGAACTCTACCAATATATACAACCCTATATATCTTTTTTGGAGTGAAGCTTATTTCAATATGTGAATGTCTAAATCTCATGACGATGCAAGTATGCATTCTTTCTTCATTTATTATTATTATTTTCATTTTGTTTATTTTCTTTAGTGTTATTATTGGTTTTTTTTTCTTCATGTGATTTTAATTAATGAATTCAAAACATTGTCAAGTTTCCAAAGGCTCCTTCTTTGTTTTTGTAATTTGTTTTTATTAAATTGATTAGATTTTGTGTATCGATTGCCTTTTGTTTAAACTAATTTTCTTAGATTTGATCTAATTTATATGCTTAGGGTTAGGGTTATGGTCTTAGAATTAATGATTAAATATGGTTAGAATTAATAGATTAATTTTAACAATTTTCTTATTTGATTTTTATGTTACATCAAATTATCAAGATGTTCTACACGTATATTCTTGAATTATCAACTTTAATTTTAATTTATAATATCATCAAGATTATATTAATTTTAGATTTATCAATTGTTTAGTAAGTTTTTTTAAAATAATTATCAATTTAAAATTCAATTTGGAATTATCAATTTAATTTAGTTTTAGGAAGAAATCTTACCCCTCATTTTAGTGAGATAATTACTTACATTTGATAATTTTTTCTTTTATCTTTATTGAATCTATTAAAATATGTAATTATTTATACATTTATTTTATAAGTTTTTTTATAAAACCGTGCAACGCACAGGTCTATAACTAGTAAATATATATATATATATATACACACTTTACTTTTTGCCACTTGCCACCTTTAGTTCACTTTTGAGATAAGGACAAAACTAAATACATGACAATATCATCTAAATCAAATCACTTGTACTTTCCTACCACCTGCCACCATTATCATCTCTTGAGATGATAACTCCAAGTACAGATAAACCAAAAAATATAAAAACTCCAAGTACAGTTAGGCACATGGCCTTACGGGGAAAAACAACAATTATTTCTTTTCTTTTCTTTTTATTTTTCTTTTTTATGATGGCATGTCAGAACTCCCTAGGCGCAGAAGGTTTTTTCTTTTTTCATCAAGCCCCTACTTCGGCACTGTTACTGCATATTTGTCTATACTCAGCAATTTAGGGGTGTTAGGTAAACCATTTTAAAGAAAAATTTTTAGTTTTTAAATAACATTATATATATTTTTATATGTTCTTTTACTCACATGTATTTTTATATATGTTTTCAAACAATAAAACATATGTTTTTAAATACATATACCAAACACCCCTTCAAAAAGGCTGTACCAGTTTGGTCAGTGATACAATATATTTTGAGTACCGATCAATATCGATGTACCGTTTCAGATTTATCACTATTTTTAAAAATTTAATACAATATACAAAGTTATAATGATTTTTTTTTTAATAAACATTTAGTTATAATGATTATTTTATAGGTATGTTTAATGTTTTATATAATACTTTAGAGTAAATAAAGAGAGATTTTTTTTTTGAGGAAAAAAAAAGTAAATAAAGAATACTCTTCAAGAAATTGTATAGAAAAATATCTACTCTAAAATCTGAATCAACAAAAATAAAAATATAAAATTCTCAACTCATTACAATCAAATGTTTATTCATTGTCACGTCATCTGGATCAAGTCTCAGCATTGGCTTTTTTAAATTAAAGGTAATTTAAATAACTAATAAAAGAAGCCAACTTGTTTCCCACTAAAATTACGGTTTCCAAGCAATCTGATATAGATTTCCAAGAAATTTAATAAATTACTATTATTATACTATTGTTACATCTTCAACAAATACTTATATTATTGAAAAGCCAGTAAGATTATAGTCTCCTTGCAGTTTTACAGACATAAATATTCAACGGTACACTAATCAATATTATATTATTATATATCCACAACAAACACCAACCATTCATTCAAATATATTTTTTTAATCAAAAAAAAATTTCAGCCATTCATTCATTAGCATTTTGGCTCAGTACTCAACCATCCACTACCACTTTATCTCTATTCATGAGGGGATTCATTTAACGCAGTATAAAACTTAAAACTATACAAAAAACTAAAGTGCAAACAAAGAGAGCGAGAGAGAGTAAGTGATACCAGTGGCTTAGCATGGCAATTGGATTTTGGCAAGTATGGAGAACAATGGTGTAGAGATAAGCAAAGATACTGACGACGCAAGAGAGTAATTGTAAGATAGCGTTTTTGTTTTTGTTTTTTTTTTTTTTTTTTTTTTGGTTTTTGTACTGGGAATTAGGGATTTGTTGAGGAAGACAAATTTGGGATTTTTTGTTTTTGTTTTGTTTTGTAATTAGGGATATGTTTTCCTGAAAGGAATTTCCTATATTTTTGGGTTTTTTATTTTATTTTATTGAGAAGATGGATTTGTTCACATTGTTGTA
Source organism: Quercus robur (assembly GCF_932294415.1). Taxonomy (NCBI): domain Eukaryota; kingdom Viridiplantae; phylum Streptophyta; class Magnoliopsida; order Fagales; family Fagaceae; genus Quercus; species Quercus robur. The sequence continues at coordinate 38,257,080 of NC_065544.1, forward strand.
CCAACTTTATTTTATTTTTTGAATTTTTTAGACAAATTTATAGGGGAAAATTATAAAATTATAAAATTTTAAAGTATAAATTAAAATTTTTTTGGATGATTTGAATTTTAAATTTTTTGTTGCCAAATTCTAAATTTTGAGAGGGGTTGGGGTAGGGGGGAGGGGGTGGCGGTAAAGAACAAAAAAATTTTCTGCCAAATTTTAAACTTTTAAAGTATACATTCTTTCTTTTAAAAGCAAATTAACTATTTACAACAGCTAGCATGTTTATCATAAATACAAACTCAATTAGGAAAAAAATAAAATATATACATTGCGATGGATGAATGTTGTCACAAATGTGAAAAGTAAAGGGGGATTTTCCCTCCAAAATATTTTACCATTTTCGATGGCTTCATGTCTGTCGTTAATACCCTTTATTTATTTATTTACAATGGAATCGTGTTTGTCACAAATAATAACACCATAAAAAATATATTTTTTGTATTTTCGTTGCACAAATAATACCCTCTTTTATATTTACGATGGAAGATTGTTTGTCGCAAATACTAACATCATAAAAAATATATATATTTTTTTTATTTTCGATGTACCAAAGTCGTGACAAGTGTTAATAAATCCAACGGTTTTTCATCAGTCATCATAAATAATACCTTACTAGCGATGAACATTTTTATGCTGTCGAAAAAAGTAAGGCGGGAACATTTCCCTCCAAAAAAAATCGCATTTTCGACAAAAATAATAGGCATTTTCGACAGACTTATTTTGCCGTCACAAATTTGTTGATATTTGACGAGTCATTGTCGATGGAAGAGACTTGTCGTCAAAAAAGCTAGTTTTTACAATGGCTTTTTGTAATCGTCAAAAAAGTTTCGTTGCAAATAGCAATATTTTTTGTAGTGTTAATTAGAACATTAGTGGTCCTGTTTTGATAGTTCAAGGGAAATAAATTCTCCAGTGGTAAGGGTGAAGTTATACTTAAGTCCAAAAGATGAATTGTCCAATAGTAAAAGTGGAATTACACAATCCAGCCATCAATAATTAGATAGTATTTAAGCAAATTTTAGGTTCTTATATGTCTTATTCAAGAGGAATTTATGTTGCTTTCAGCCATCATTACATCAATGTGAGGGAAAAGTTCTATTGTTACAAATACATCATATCCTTCAACGGTAAAGTAAAAAGTAAAGATTAAAGGTTCCCTAGGAAGAAAAAATGGAGGATTAATCAGCATGGTGTGAAGGGAGAGAAAGATCCCTAGCTCAGTGCAGCAAGTATTTAAATTAAGATTTTAGTGGGTGTAAATTTATAAGACATAAATAAGATGAATGTGGGCTACTTTTGAGTGAGTGAGATGCGGTTGATATTGAGACTGAAGTCTTTTATGGGTAATGGGCTGTTTGTGGCTAATTGGAAGACACTTACGAGCTGTGGTAGTGTAAAGGGAGGAGAAGAATATCTGGGATCAGATGGGTATGGGTTAAAGGTGATGGATGATGAGCTAGAAGAAAGCTGAGCCATTAGTAAAAATGACCAACGAAATTCAGAGTCTCAGAGGGGTGGCTAAGTTGGTTTTTTGGTTAGTTTGCTTGTGCTTTTATAATGGAGTTTTCAGATGGTGTGTTGTCACAGGCAACCAAAAATAAAACCTATACTCCTAAAAATATATGTAGTAGTGCGAGTAAGGATCGTTCCCACAGAGAGTATCTAGCCTAGTTTTATGCTACGTGAACAAGGAGGGGGGGGTTTGAGTATAATGAAAACAATTTTAAGAAAAACAATTAAGGAACAATTCAAATTAAAATATCAAAATCAATCAAGAGAACAAACCTTGGTCCAAGTCAACATCCACCATTTGAATTTTACAACTAATCATCGATGTAAGTATATATCAATTCACAATTTGAATATTCACCGTTGGAACTATTTTCCTATCTCTCCTTAGTCGTAATTAATTAGAAAACAAGCAATCTAATAAACCCTAACTACTAAACAACCCAAGACAAGCGTTAAAGGTTTAATCTAGTAGTAGCCTTAAGAATTTGAGTGATTGATGAAACTAAACAACACAAACACAAGCGGTTGCATTTAATTTAGTTGAGCATTCTTCCTAAGATCTAATAATTTCTGACACAGAAAATTATTAAATCTTGGTTGCTTCACAAGTTAGAGAGATCAAATAATTACGGATTTGATATCTAACCTAGCAATAAATTGCAACGAATAATAAATTAGTAGGCCTCCTAGTAATCAAACGAGACAATCATGAAAATAAGCACAGAAGAACATCCGATATTCAAAACATAAATCGAACAATAAAAACAAATTAGATCTCACAGTTTTATTGATTCCAAGGCTTCAGTTTTCTTCGACCATGTATAAAAGTTTAGCCAAGTAAGGCCATGATGAAAACTCAAAGGAAAAAATTAGAGAAGAGGGGAGAGAGAGGCATGTGTGTGTGATTCTGATTTCTCCTCCTCCTTTTACCCGTTAATTCCCCCTTTCCCAAGCCTACAAAATCTCCTAAAAATATTCTCAATAATAGTATCCAAATCTAACTATTTAAGGAAAAATATTAAAAATAAAACAAAGTCCTAATACAACTAGGAAAGTGGTGTTTTTCAGCTGGAAATTTCGTGCACCAGATCTAGAGGCTTCCAAAAATAAACCACATCAGATACGCATATTAGAATTTCAGGCAAAGGAACATTCCAGAACGTCAACAGTGCAGATGCAGCAACTTCAAGCCTGATTTCGACTTTGATGCATCCCATATCTCTTAAAACTCAAAACATGAAAGCTGTAGAGCTTTGTCTTGGCGTTCCATAGCATCTTGAATCATCTCAATTGGAGCTTGGATGAGAGTTATGCTCAAAGTACAAAGCAATATCAAAGCCATCTAGAATCACCCAATTAGCTACGTTTTGCACTTAATACCTCCATTTGCATCCTAAATTGAAATATAAGAATAATGAGTACATTTAGGCACCAAATAAATATAAAAGACTAAACATTAAGGGAGAAAAATATGACATTTTGCATTCTTATCATCAGAGAAGCATTTATTGACAAGGGTCCAAAAAACATATGACCACTCAAAGGTGATGAATCAGAGTCAAGCTTTTTTGAGATTTTTGATAAGATGTAGGAAAATCCATTTTAGGGGTTGTTTTGCTTTTTTGGGTAATGATGGGATTTTAGAGCGTTTTGCATTAAATGCCAGGATTCTTGGGGCTGAGCTTGATTATTGTGATCTGAAGCGTGTATCAAGCACGAATCCTAATGCTGCAACTGAGATTCAGACCCCTGAGAAGTAAGATTTAACACCCTAAGTCAGGTGCTAAGTTTTAGTCTACTTCAGGGGGTTTCACTGGAGATCCCTTTATGCCCTCCAAACCACATGTTCCCAAATTTTCCCTTTTAGGATTCATGGGCTTGGCACATGAATCACGTTTTGAACATTTTTTTAGTATTTTTAACATCAATTTGTTGGAGTTTGAATAATTTGGTTTCAGCTCTCCTTCCACTGGAGGTGCTGTCTTGAGGAAGATGATGAAGCTATCATTCTTTAGACTTCAGCTGATATGACAGCCCTTGGGCACTGTTCACGTCAGGTAGAGGGTGACAGAAAACTGATGGGATAGCCTTTAGTCCATTCTCAAAGGTTTGGTTCCCTTGTATGAGTCCTTAGTTGCTCTTTTTGGTTAGGAATGAAAAAGGGTTGTTCTCCTTTGCCTCCTGCTAGTGTTTTTTTCTTGGGCTTGCTCTCATGGGCTAGGTTGAGTGCAGATATTGCCATGTGTTTTCATTCCTCATGGATTTTTATTAGTAAATATTTTTTTGGGTTTTTCATAAATACTTGCAATGGGCCTTTGGGCAATTTGTTGTAATGTTTGAAACAATAGGAAAAGTTTCAAAATACTTTTGTAAATAATATTTACTTTGATGAATTCTATATTGCAAATAATGTTCATGGTTTCTAATAATTGCATCATGACTTAAATGATGATCTTGTGGGTTTAAATGTTTACCATGAGTGTTGAAGGTGTATATTATGGATGTCGCAATGCAAATGATGTCCATGTATTTCACGGGTTTATAATACAAGAACATAATCCTCAAGATAGCTCTCAATGAGTTTTTTCATAAGATGATTACCATGGTCCTTTTTTTTTTTTTTTGCCACGGTAACATTTTAATGTGATATTTTTTTCTTTGCCAAGCATTGATAATCTTGGACTATTTTCTTTTTGATGAAGTAGTGCCAATGAAAATTGGATTTTGATGTTGTCAATGAGAATTGGACTTTGATGTTGCCAATAAGAATTGGGCTTTGATATTGCTAATGAGAATTGAGCTTAGGATGAATGAATCGCCATGGGTTTGAATCATGGACTTTGATTATGGATTTGAATTCCATTGATAAAATTGTTTTGCCATGGACTTGAATCATGGGCTTTGATTATGGATTTGAATTCCATTGATAAAATTGTTTTGCCATGAACTTGAATCATGGGTTTTTCAAATATTGTCAAGCATAAGTATTCTTGGGCTTTAAATATAATAAGGTGTGTGTATTTGAAAGTGAATAGGTGATACTTAAATAAAATTAGGTGTAATAAAAAAAAGTACCCTAACACTAATCACATTTATTATGATATTAGTATGTAAATATTTTGTAGTAAAATTCATGGTGTCTTTTCCAATTTTCTTTTACACTTCGTTTGTTTTGAAGTACAATATTTTATATATGTAAAATATTTTCAGGTGTTTGGTATGACAAATAATATCTTTTAAGAAAACCACCAAAACCGATGGCTCAACCATTGGAGACGCTGGGGCCTAAGGTTCGGTGACTGGACTGCCAACATTGATGGCCAAAATAGTGTCTTCAGTTATTGGACCTTTAGTACCGATCACTAGAATGGTGCCTGTTGACTGAACTGCAGACACCGATCATTAGAACGATTGCTTCAACTATCAGGCCCACTAGCACTAGTCACTTGAGCACATAGGGTGAGGGGAAGCCACCGGATAGGATAGGGGGAAGCAACTGTTTGTTTTACCAAAATTTTAAAGGTAAAACGTTTTATAGCTTTTCATAAAGAATTTTACAGTCAACGAAAAATATTTTATAAGTTTGACCATATTTTACATGCAAACTGTTGACACCCTATTTTATAACTTGCATTAATCAACAGGTAAATCTTTAGATTTGTGACACAAAACAAATCTTGATGCTTTAACGATCATAATGGTATGTCATGGGCTTTGATCGGGCCACCTGATCAAAAGTTATCATACAAACAATTTTCAATGATCATGCCTCACTTACACGATGAGCTTGATCGCATTCTATTTTAAACACTTAATTTTGATTGGTTCTCACAAGAATTAATTTAAAATTAATTAAGTGTGATTTTTGATTGAATTTCATTTTACTTCAATTTTTTTTTAAGAAATAATAAAAAAAATGTTTTCCTTTATGGCATCTTATCTGCTTTTAAAAAATAAAAAAATAAAATAAAATTAGAGAGCGAAAAAGATATGATCCATGAAAAAGTTCAAAAAAATAGAAAAATTCTCAAAAAAACGTTATTATTCTCAGCAGCAACTTGAATCACATTTTTGGTTAGAAAAACGTTGAAATTTGATTTTCTATATTTCTGGAAAAGTTGTAAAGAATTGAATTTCCTTTCAGCAAATATCAATCCTGAATCGATTGGAATTTTGAGCAGAAAGTTATAACCAAAATACGAAACAGGTGCTTAAGATAACACAAATTCAGTGAAAACTTCAATTTTCTTTCAAAATTTCAAATGGGGATCAACATTAAATCTGTTCAAGCTTATCTAATTGGCTTATCCCTTCCCTTAGCTTGAGAAGAAAGCTTTTGAAAAATAAGTTGGATTGAAAAACAGATATATTCTATGAAAATTTTCCAAAAAAAAAAAAAAAAAAAAAAAAAAAACAGAAAAATGATAATAAAAAAAACGTTACTATTTTCAGCAGTAACTTGAATCGTATTTTTGGCCTAGAAAACGTTGAAATTTGGTTTTCTATATTTTTGGAAAAGTTGTAGAGAATTGAATTTCCTTTCTAAAAACACCAATCTTGAATCAATTGGAATTTTTACAAGAAAGTTAGAGCCAAATATGAAACAGGTGCAGAAGATAACACATGTTCAGCATCATCTTCAACTTCCTTTCAAAATTCAAATAGGGTTCAACACCAAATCTGTTCCAGCTTATTTAAACAGGTTTATCTCCTCCCCTGGCTTTAGAAGAAAGCTAATAACTTAGCTTTAAAGTTAAGCCATCCCTTCCCTTATAATGAGAGAAGACCTCTTCCATTTTCTGAACCCCATTCCCTCTGGAGAGTTAGGGAGAAAGGAGAAAAGAAAAGCTGTTGTGCAACCGTTGTTCTTACTTTAGTTGTAGTTTAGTACTTCCTTACTCTCTCCCTAGCCCTTTAAGTGATCACTTCCCCCTTTAATTTATGCTCTATGCTGGTAAGTAGTTAATTATATTTTTTTAAGTTTCTGCACATGCTTAAATAAATTCTTCCAAGTCATTATTTATTTCTTTCATGATATGTTTGGATGAACATGCCTATCTATCTCATTGCTATTCCTTTCACATGCTTAGATGAACACTTCTAGGCTAATGTACTACTTTTTCTTGAGTGCTTAGATGAACATGTCTAGGTAGTTGTTTTACTTTTTTTAAATGCTTAAATGAACATGTCTAAATATTTTGATTTTCTCTAGATGAACATGTCTATAGAAATAGCATGACAATTCCTTGTTTTCCTTCACATGACAATTCTCTGTGGATGATGACAAATAGCATGACAATTCTCTATTTTCCTTCACATGCTTGGATGAACACTTCTAAGTTATTTACTTTTCATAACATGTTTAGATGTACATGTCTAGGCTAGGAATTCCTTGTTTACATTAATTTCTTGGATGAACATGCCATTACTTTCATACTTTGTTTACATTTACATTGTTATCTAATAGATTTCACATTTTGTTTCTCTTTATGTTAAATTCCCCAACACATATTTGTTTACAATTCTTGCAAATTAACATGTTTATATCATATATTGTTTGTATTTGTTTGACATGACATGATATTGGCCACCTTAACCTAGGAGACCGGTTTTACTAGGCGAGATGGGTGCTTAATCCCTTCCCATCTCGTAAATTAGCCTCCGAACAAAGATCAAAGGTTCTAGACTAGGCTCTTGTATATGCAATTTTACATTTTTTAGATTGTAATTAGGAAATAAAGCAATGTAATTTACTTTCTTAGATTATATCTAGGACTAAAAAAGTATTGTAAATTTTTGTTACAAAATTGATGTAAATTTTCATATATAATAATAAAACAGAAGCATTTTTTATAGAGAAGGTTTTCTTATTTTTCCATTCAAATTAAATAAGTGGCGACTCCATGTAAAACCCCCGATTTAGGGGAAAGTACATTTTATTGTGAATTCGACATTTTGAGCATCACGATCCCATCCGTTTGCATAGGTTAGGCCCAGTTTGAGAAAAAATTGACGGGCTGGGGTCACAGTCGCTCACACAAACAAACATCTATCCGGTGGGAAGTAAAATCTTTTAAGAAAACTACCAAAAACGGTGGCTCAGCCACTTGAGATGCTGGTGCCTAAGGTTTGGTGATCGGACTGCCAATACCGATTGTTGGAATAGTGTCTCTGGTTATTTGTCCTTCGATACCAGTCACTGAAACAGTGTATGTTGATTGAAATGCTGACATTGGTCACTAGAACGATTGCTTCGACTACCAAGCCCACTAGCACTAGCCACTAGAGCACATAGGGCAAGGAGAAGCCACCGGATAGGATGGGGGGAAGCCACGGTTTGTTTTACCAAAATTTTAAAGGTAAAATGTTTTATAGCTTTTAATAAAGGATTTTACGGACAATAAAAAATATTTTATAAGTTTGATAATATTTTACATGCAAACAAACACCTAAAAATGGGAAAACTATATGCAAACATATAAACTAACGTGTTACTAAAGATAATAAATGTAATGAGATTTGTAGTATCTCTTGTATCACTCTTTTTATTAAATGTGTGAGTCAATTTTTGATGTTGTAGATGATGGTTTTGATGTGCTGGCTAAACTCAAATCAAATCAGAGTAATAAGAACTTTGTAATTGAAACAAATAACCATGCTTAAATTGGATAGTATTTGGGTAAAATAATCTTCTTAATTGGACCATGTGATGTTGATCCACTGCCAGTTATTATTATTACAATTCCTATAGGAAGATGCATTGTCAATATGATGGAATTAGGGCAAATACTGGTGTTATGTGTACAGACTAGTGTAAAATTGACATTACCCAAAGAATTATTTCATTCTAGTACTAATACATTAACCCAACCCAATGGGTTTCATAGTGGAACCACACGCGTTAGCTTGACAAGCATTACTAGTTGTGTCCAGTAAATTATGGTCAACATGGGACAAACAAGTTTGTGGATATGAGTGTCCAAGAACGCACGTGGGCACTAGGAATGATAATCATTCATCATTAATGCACGTTGCATTCAGCACCATACAAAGAGAAATCTTGTGGACTACTTAATACTCATGTGTTCATGTTCATGTCCTACAAATTTCTCATAATTACAAACACTGTAATGGCTAGCGAAAGTCGTCAGCTTCACATATTCTTCTTCCCTTTCATGGCCCATGGCCACCTGATACCAACCATGGACATGGCAAAGCTATTCGCATCAAGAAGTGTGAAGGCAACCTTTGTCACTACTCCTAGGAATGTGGCTTCATTCTCCAAAACTCGTAGCATCAACATTGATATCCAAATCATTAATTTTCCAGCTGTAGAGGCTGGTCTGCCCGAAGGATGTGAGAATATTGACTCAATAGTGGATTCCCAAGAAATGGTTCAGAATTTTTTCAAAGCCGCTAAGATGCTCCAACGACCACTCGAGCAACTACTACAAGATTTCCAACCTAGTTGCCTTGTTGCCGACATGTTCTTTCCATGGTCAACTGATATTGTTGCTAAATTTGGTATTCCAAGGCTTGTTTTCCATGGGATCAGGGTTTTTTTTTTTTTTTTTTCCTCTGTTGACCAGAGTTTGAGACTATATAAACCTCACAAGAAAGTTTCATCTGATTCTGAACCTTTTGTCATTCTTAATTTTCTGGGGGAGATAAAGTTGACAAGGATGCAACTTCCTGACTTCATTAAGCATGAAGTTGAAGTGGACTTTTACAAGTGGTTGAAAGAAGTTATGGAATCAGATTTGAGAAGCGATGGGGTGGTTATTAATAGCTTCTATGAACTTGAGCCGGCTTATGCAAAGCATTACAAGAAGGTTATGGGAAGAAAGGCATGGCAAATAGGTCCAGTTTCACTATGCAACAAGGATGCTGAAGATAAAGCTCAGAGGGGAAAGGAAGCCACCATTGATGAACATGAATTTTTGAAGTGGCTTGGTACAAAGAAACCCAATTCTATCATTTACTTATGTTTTGGCAGTATAGCAAACTTTAGTGATTCTCAGCTCATGGAGGTTGCAATGGGTCTTGAGGCTTCTGAACAACAATTCATTTGGGTTGTGAAGAAAGGGAAAAATGAAAAAGAAGAGGAATATTGGTTGCCTAAAGGATTTGAGAAAAGAATGAAGGCAAGAGACTAATTCTAAGAGGTTGGGCACCCTAAGTGTTGATTCTTGGCCATGAAGCAGTTGGAGGATTTGTGACTCTTTGTGGGTGGAATTTGACCCTGGAAGGAGTGACTGCAGGGGTGCCCATGGTCACATGGCCTTTGAGTGCAGAGCAATTTTACAATGAGAAGTTAGTAACTCAGGTTCTGAAAATTGGGGTTGATGTTGGTGTTCGACAATGGATAAGAGTGGTGGGAGATAGTATCAAGTGGGACGCAATTGAGAGGGCAGTGAAGCGAATTATGGTGGGTGAAGAAACAGAGGAAATGAGAGGCAGAGCCATGGTACTTGAGGAGATGGCAAAGAGAGCTGTTGAAGAAGTGGGGTCATCTTACTCTGATTTGAATACTTAATTGAAGAATTAAGGTCACATTGTCCTTGATCTTATTTGACATGAAATTTCCAATATGGTTCTTCCATCCTTAAAAAAATTATAAAAAAAAAAAAATTTATCATTGTTGCTTAGTGTGTGTGAGTTTTACTCGCTTAATTTTTCTTCAGTAATTATAGGATGTATTCATAAGAAATTGGAAATATGTGGCCACTTACATACTAATCGGAAATATGTGTCCATATACTTACCTACTAGAGGTTATAATAATATAGGGTAAATTGTAAAGTACACTCTTGAGGTTTGAGGTTCTTTGGATTTTACACCCCAACGTCTCAGAAATTTGATTTTACATTCTGAAGTTTGGTTCCGTTAGCAATTCCCACCCCTCAGTTAATTTTTGCTATTAAGTGGCACATAGGATTGCTGACTTTTTTTTTTTTTTTATTTTTTTTTAAGGGGGGGGGGGGGTGGGAATCAGCTCTTAAACCACCTTTTAAAAATTCAAGAGCTGGCTTCTCCAAATGACCTCATTTCACCCAAAAAAAAAAAAAAAAACACAAAACTTAGTCAAACATTACGACATCGTTTCACAAAACATCAACTCAATTCCCAAATCAAAACCCAAGAACCTAGCTTTCTAATGTTGGAATTATAGTTTGGAAAATTGTCCAAATTGATTAAGAAAGTTACAAAGCAATAGCAATAATATATGAATAAAACAAGATATGAGAGAAGAATCAAAACACGTTCATATCTCTCTCTCTATCCAAGGTTTCGTAACTTGGCTATACCAAACATTTGATTTCCTAAAAAAACTAAAGCAACTGTTAAAGTTACGATGAAATGTCCACTTTTCTCTTCCTGTGTTGTGCCTCTCTCTTTTTCTCTCTCTCTCTAACCAAGTATATTTACTGAAAAAAATTTATTTCCTAAAGCTATTCAAATTTCAATCAATCCCAAAAAAGAAAACAATATATATGTGTGTGTATATATATATATATTCTTGCATTGTAATGTATTACGAAACAATGATTTTTTCTTTATATTTATTGATAGTTTATTAATACTAAATGGATGTTTATTTTAATTTTCATGATTATTCTTTTACTTAAGCTCTCGTCCCCTAATTTAAAATCTTGGTTCCATCCCTTTACCCAAAAGGTACTTAGAGCATTCACATCAAGAATGCTAAAAAAATATAGTGTTTAGCATCTCAAAACAATACTTTATTTATTTTAACATCCAACTTTATAATATACCTTAGCATCAAAGGTTTTATATTTTTTTACCATTTCATTAAAATATAATTTCTTTATTCTTTTTTGATTCTTTTTTATTCTCTGCATCTCTTCCTTTCTCTTTCTTTGTGTATCTCTTCTCCCAAACAGAAACACCCAAGCCACCACTCTTGGCCACCACCAACCACCGCCATCATCAGAAAACCCAAGCCACCACCACCATCAGAAACCCAACCCACTGCCACTGCCCACCGAAACCCATTGCAAAACACACTGAAATCCATCGAAAGCCATTGTGAAACAAATTGAAACCCATTGCAAAATCCAACCCAACCCAACCCACTACCACTAGCCACCACCACCCACACCCATTGCCACAGCCACCACCGAAACCCACTGCAAAACTCAACCCCAGCTGCTGTCCACACCCACTACCACCAGCCGCCACCACCCACACCTACTGCCACAATTGCCACCACCCACATCCTCAACCCCAAACCACCAAAGTCACAAACAAAAACAAACCCAAAACCAAATCACAAACCCAAAATCAAATCACAAACTCAAACCCACTTTGAAGTCAAACACAAAATCAAAACTAATCCCTTATTTTCAAACCTTAACAACCAAATCCAAATACAAAATATCTATTTTTTCAATTCCCAAACCCACTGATCAAATAAGGAGCCAAAAAAAAAAAAAAAAAAAGAGAGAGAGAGAGAAGGAAAATAGAAAGAGTTTGAGAGAAGAGAGAGTTCGGCCTTGAGATTCCCATAGTGAAGGTGGTGGTGAGTGGTGGCATGCTTGTGGAGATTGCCCATGGAGGTTCAGCCTTGGAAGGAGGAGCTTAAGTTGTGAAACAAGGAGAAACAGAAGCCATGGAAAAGAGAGAAGAGGGAAGTGAGAGAGGAGAGAGAAGAAAGAAGAGAAAAATAAAAAAGAGAAAGAGAGAGAAAAAGAGACTGTTGGAATAAAAAAAAAAAGTTTAACATTAGCTGTTATAGATAATAGCTTATTGTAGTTGAGTGTCAAAATTTTTGGCATTTGAAAGCTTTAATGTAGTGGGTATTTTTGTGTGTTGGTGGTTAAATTTGGTTTTTAGCATTCTTGGTAAGAATGCTTTAAAGCAACTGTTATTGTATGTTTGGTTGGGATGATTTTGGGGAGGATGGAAAAAAGCAAGTGGAAAATAAAAGAGGAAATGGTTTTTTTGTTTTTTTGTTTTTTTTCCTGAATCTGAGTGCCTCTTTTTATATTATTTAATTGGATTAAAAAAAAATATCAGGATTTGTTTCGGTTTTAGTTTTTCGGGATATGGTTGTAGTTAATTGATATTTAATAGTCTTACTTATCTTTTTATTTTTCCTCATTGTGTTTTTTTTTTTTTTTTTTTTGGACACTGATTTTTTTTTTTTTTTTGGGTATATCCATAAATTTTATAGTAATAAATTGTATAAGCCAAACATGAGTGAATTGGCTTGCAAACATTTTTTTTTTTTTTTGAGAGAGAGTTTCAACTTATAGCATTCACTCCTGATGATATCTCTTTATCATCAGACCAAGACATCAATTAGTTTTTGGTGTAGGTGGGGATTGAACCCCAGATCTCTTATACAACCATCAGAGACTTTACCAGTTGAGCTAACTAGAACCCACGACTTGCAAACATTAAAGGTACTATAAAACATTCATCTACCATAAAGGGCAGAGAATGGAAAAAAATAATGTTATTAATTCCACTCTGGACCCTGTTTTGGTTTGTCTAGTAGAATGTAATATTTTTGTACCAGCTTATTTTGGCATACTGTTTTAGGGTGTTTCAAAATTCTTAAAAAATGCTTATATATATATATAAATATATAAGAAGTGTTACTATTATATAAAATAATGAATTTAATTTAATTTGTCTAAAAAAATTAAATAAAGTGGGATTAAAAAATATTTATTATAATTTTTCTACAAATAAAATCACATTTTGGATAATTGTAAAAAAAAATATATATATATATATATATATATAACTTATTGCATGCACAAAAGTTATTAATATTTTAATTAAGATATAGAGCAATGTTTGGTGTGCCAAATGTCAAATATTTGGCATTTGGCACACCTGATGCTAGTGCTCTAAGAACTTTCTAATTTAAGTGACACTTTCTAGTATTTTTGAAGAAGGTATCTTGAATGAAAGTTCCCTATTTCAACTATAAATTACACCAACGTGTTTAAGTGAGATGGTGTACCCTAGAAGGACAAGGTTTTTCTCCAAATTCTTCTTATATATATATATATATATATATTTTAATTGAATGTGAATTTTAAAAATTTAACCATTGTTGGATTATATGCTCTTTATATTCTTAATATGCATGTCAAATTTTAATCAAATTAGATGTTATTCACTATTCAATCAATAAATTTATTTTGTATACATAATTTTAGACCACAAAAACTTGAAATTTAAACATTTGATTGATGACATAGATATTGATATTTTATTTTCTTAAAATCTTGCAAGCATAGAGGATATAATAATGACATGCAATCCAATGGTTATATTTTCAAGATTCATATCCAATAAAAAGATGTAAGAGGAGTTTGAAGGGTTTCTCTTCAAAATCCCCCCCCCCCCCCCAATCTAGAAACTATTATAAGTGACATTTTTAAATACTTTTTAACTGACACCTTTTAATTTCTTTAAAAAAATATCAACACCTTTGCACACCCGTAATATGTAGTTAAGTTAGATAGGAAGAGTTTTTTATTTTTATTTTTATTTATTTATTTAAGGAAGAAAAGAAGAAGAAAATGATGATGATTAGAGCACTCACATTAGAGTATGTATAATAGAAATTTTTTTCAAGTTTACACATTTAAGCCTAAAAGTACTCACATTAAGTAATCTATAAATGTGTATATTTATTTTGTTACTACAATAACCGTCTAAATACATACAGTTATTGTAGCTTTGTAAATTCCTATTTTAATAATTTTTTATTTTACCCCATGAGGAAGAGAGGGATGTGGTTTGAGATAATAATAAAAAGAAATTGGTAAAGAAATAGTATTTTAATGAAATGTAACGTAAAATAGATGATTTGATGTGGGGTATTTTGAAAAGTGAATATATATATATATTTTAAAAGGTTCTTAAGCTAAAATATACACAAATTTTTATATGAGTTGATGCAAATGCTTTAGAGTGATTGAGTTATTTGGACTTTGGGTAAATTGTCAAGTAGTGGGCCATGTCTATATTCAAATATGAGTAATGGGTTTATGTATCAAGCCCATAAAATCTTAAATTCAACTTGTTTTGTATAAAACACTATTGCTTATGAGTTTGTTAATGAACAATTATGTTTGTTTGGGCTTGGCTTGTTTGTTTAAAACAAAGGCTAAAGCTTGATTTGTTTATTAAGAAATGAACATAAATGAGTTTCTTTTTTTTTTTATCAAGTCAATTGATTCAATTTCATCCCTTATTTTTGTCATTCTTAAAACTTCTCACCTTTAATTATTTGTAAATGTAATTGGGAAAATCTATCCTTACCATTTTATACATAAGTGGTCACACCAAGGTTTTAAATATTGGAACGATCAATGAATCGAAAATGGGTCCGGTTTTTTATTTTTATCGGCTGAACTAGCAATTTTGACAATTGAACTACTAATTTAATTGGACTGGTCCTATATATATTCGGTTTCTAGTTAAACCGTTCAGTCCAGTTTTAAAACCATATATCACACCCTTAACCTCATAAATGCATGATATTCTTGAAAAAAAATGGAAAAGATGAGAGGAATGGACCTAGAAACAAATGAAAAACCTTGAATTCAATAAGGGGTAATTATGAATAAGGACATGTTTCTCAAAAAATAAAAATAAAAAGGAAGAAGAACATTTATCCGTTATATGTAACCACCGAATATATGATATACCTTCTCAAGTAGTTAAGTATTAAGCATCAAATAACCCCAGGTGGGAGGTCTAGTGGTTGACCTTTGTCCTTCATCCTCCTCACTATTAATGCTTGGATCCAAACCACAATTAACACCTGGGACCGTTGGATCATATGCATCAAGAGTGTATCTTGCTGGGTAGGATGTGACTTGCCACATGGTCTTACCATTTTCTTGCATGGCCCTCTCAACGGCACCCTTTGTTTGTAGCTTAACCCTATTTGGTATCAGAGCCATTTGTGGCCAATCGTAAGTGTTTGTAAGTTACTGTAATTATTTTGAAAGATAATCAAGTTGGCCGGTTCAACCGCCATAGTTATCCATTATTTTGTGGTTATACATTACTTTGAAGTATGTTATCTCTAACAAACATTATTTTGATTTACATCTATTTTCTGATAGCACTTCCACTCCCATATGTTGCATTCTTCATCTACTACTTCATCTTAGTCAGTGTTTACTGTTCTTTCTTTTGGTGGTAGGCTAAGCCTCCCGTTCATTCAAACTGTTTATTATCTTGTGATTACCTGTTTAAGCTAATCCTTTGCTTCCCAGTTATCTTTTCCTTCTTGTCTTTGTTTCTATCCCCACAGTTTGTTGCAGATGTGTACTAAGCTAGGTTCTGTGAGAGCATGTTATCCAGTAAGTCTAGGAGTAAGTCCAGTTTTGTGTCCATCTGTTACCCAGTAAGTCTAAAGTACCGAGGTTGAGTGTGAACCGAGACCAAACGAGAATCCCCTGTTACCGTTAGCCAGGAAGGCGTTGAGGCGTTGTTGAGGGATAATGTGCGGAAAGGTTCGTATACACCAATAATAGGGAAAAAGCTGCGGTCAGTAGTAGCAGGTACCACAGAAGGCGTCCGAGTGGCAGTCAGTAGGTAACTATTGACAGAAGGCGTCAATACACTCCCTGTTTCAGATCTAAGGTTAGATCCAGAAATTGGAAGATAAAGGTAGTCTAGGTTGTAATTGATTTCTTAGGCTTTTAATCCAGGATGATAAATAGGATGTTTAGAAGGAGTGACTCATCCACCAGCATTAGATCTGGCAGTACATCCTTCCCTGAGATTCCACAAGAAGATGGAACAATCAACTCGGAGTCGTACCAACTTTCAGATCTAGATCAGAAGTTAGGAAATTGGAACATATCCAAAGTTCCCACAACCCAGGTCTATAAGTCATCTTCATGGTCCTTGAAAAAGTCTTTCAGAACAGACTACCATGTTAGGACTATAGAACAAATCTACAGCATCAACAAGGAGTATGAAACATGCTACTTGTTATCCCCTGTAGCCGTGAAAGCTCACAGGGAAAAAGATCATAAATTCCTCCACATAGGACTTGTCCAAGTAGGAGTAAAACCATTGATCAGAGAAGGGTTGAACAACTCAATCCTCATGGCCCTTAGAGACACTCGTTTGATTAGATTTCACGACAGTCTTCTAGGCACCATTGAATCTAGTTTGAGCAATGGACCAGTCCACTTTGACTGTTTCCCAAACCTCACTGTAGCACTTGACGACCTTCACATTTTGAAGGTCCTCACCCTCAACATCAAAACCCATGGAACCCTAGTGTTACATGGCACCAGACAACTTGCTCTTACATACAGAGTGTATTATAAGTGCATGAGGACGAACATGTCCATCCAGGAAGTAGATAAGAGAAAGGCAGGAGAAACCACTCTTATCCAAACCCCAGACGTTAGATCCACAGTTCAGGTACCCAGAACCCTGAAATGGTCTGAAGTCACTTTCCCAGCACATTGGACTATAGAAAATGAAAATTATCCTCTTCAAGTCCAAAACCCAGTAAGGAACCCAGATCTAGATTTTGTCCAGCAGTTAGCCGATGGAACGGTTAGACTTAGCTTTGACCAATCTAGGTATAGGTCACCCTTAGAATATGATGAACCCAAGCCCAGATTTTCGGCAGATCTGTACCAGGAACATCAGGAACCAAGGTCTAGATCCATAGATCTACGCCAACCCCTTAGGCAGCCAACTATCCTCCTTAAAGATAGACCTGCATCCCAGTGTAGTTCGTCTAGAACACGAGCTCCCTTTCCCACATCTAGAAGAGATTTAGGTCCACAGTTTCAAGGTGTTAAAGACCATTCCCAGGTTAGTACCCCTTATTACACAACCAAACAAGACTCAGTTGTTGATCAAGAAGAAGACAGCAACAGTCAGGACAGTCTTAAGCCTCTTTCACCATCAGGAACTGATATGAGAAATCCTATTCATCAAGAAAATGAATATGACTATCAACTCATGATGTTGACAAAAGAGTTCATCCCTGATATGGACGCTCTTGAAAAGGATTTTAATTCTGAAAATAACAGAGTTAAGAGAGAAGCCTATAGAGCCAACAATACCAAGGAACAAAAGATTGAAGTTTTGGAGAAATGGAAGTTATTCATGAAAGAGGTAAAAGCTGATTATCCTTTCTTTGAATACTTTGAGAAACATTTCAAATGGCATAGAAAGTCTTGTGTCATTTCCAAAACCATCTGGAAGTTACTCCCCAAAAAGGATGCACCAAGTTCTAGCAAACCAGAAATTGTTAGGTCTAGCCATCCTCCCCAAGAAGCCTTACTTTTTAACCACCATGGCACTGATATTATTACCTCTCCCTTTAAGTGTACAACAACCCCAGAAGAAAAGGTTGTTAAGAAGGTGATAGAGCAAAACAACTATACCAATCAGTGTTTAGGAGTCATAGGAAAACAGCTTGATAGGATAGAAGATAGGATTGACAACAAGGTTCTCCTCCAACCAGGAAACCCTAGCAAACCAATCCAGACTCTAGAAAAACCCTTAGTCAAGCTCCCCACAACCAGACAAGCTAGCCTCAAACCTAAGGACCAAACAGCCTTACAAATAGTGGCACAAAAGCTTGAAGATCTTGTGAAAAAGGAACCAGTCACCCCTTCACCAGATCCATCACAACCAGCAGGGATCCTAGGCTTAAAACCCTAAATGCCCATACAACTTCTAGCAGTTCAAGTACAATCTCCTCAGAAACTGAAAAGGAGATAGAACACATAGAAGACCAACTTTGAGGTTTACAGGTAAATAAGCTTTACCAACCCAAGGTGAGCCCAACCAGCCTTATCAAGAATTGGTATCCCAGGCCTACAACCCCTGACCTCTAGTATGAGGAAAGATCCACCCAGTTCACAATATCCAGTGGTAAACTCTATGAATGGAACATAGATGGTTTATCCGAACAAGAAATCCTAAACAAAATCCAGCACATAACCATGGTAGCCAATAATTATCTAAATGATGGCATTCAAAATACCGAGGTTGTAGAGCTTATAATTTTAGGATTCACAGGAAAACTGTTAGTTTGGTGGAACAACTGCTTGACAGAAGCATCCAAGGAAGACATTAAACATGCTGTTCAAAAAGATAAGGATGAGAACCTTATCTTTGACGAACACATAGGAAGAGGTGATCCTGATGGAGTCAATACCCTGATCTATACGATTATGAAACACTTCATAGGTAAACCCAGTAATATCACATCTAGGATTTATGACCAGTTAAGTAACCTTAGATGTAAGAACCTTGGAGAATACCGGTGGTATGAAGACGTATTCACCACCTGTGTCATGCATAGAAGCGATTGTAACTCTCCATTTTGGAAGGAGAAGTTTATCAATGGCTTACCCACATTGTTTGGACAGAAGGTCAAAGAAACTCTTGCTAGTCCTTTAGGTGTCATAGATTATGATAACCTAACCTATGGAGACATCTCAAGCACAATCCGAAATGAAGGAATGAAAATGTGTAGAGATCTCAAAATCTAGAGTCAAGCCAACAAAAGCAAAGCCAAGTATGAAATAGGAAATTTCTGTACCCAATATGGCTTACCTTCAATCATCCCTAAAAGGAAATCCAAACACAGAGGTGAAGAACCCTTTGAGAAATCCTATAGGAAGAAAACAGCCTCCAAACATTATAGAAAATAGAAGTTCAAAACTAATGATTTCTATAAGAAAGGAAAATCCAAATCCACAAGAGATTTCCCACCTAAAACATCAGGAACATGCTTTAAGTGTGGAAAGAAAGGTCATTTCTGGAAAGAAAGGTCATTTCCAGAAAGAGTGTAAAGCTAAGGCCAAATCCCTTATCAATACTCTCATTAGTGACCAAACCAACAAGGAAGAAATCTTCAAACTCTTAGAACTCGATCACCCAAGTAGTGAGTCCAGTGATCAAGAGAAACAACAATTGTTTAGAACATCTTCTGAAACCTCTAGAGTATCTTCTAGTTCCTCTAGTGACACATATGAAATCCTAACCTGTCAAGATAGTTGTTGTAGGAACAAGACTATCCATGTTCTTTCTAAACAAGAAGAATTGCTCCTAGATCTCATAGAACAGATCAAGGATCCAGAAGAGAAATTTCAAAGACTTAGTGAGTTCCACAAAACCTTAGTTAAGGAAGCCAGTACATCCAAACCTAAGTTTCAGGAACCCAAAGTTGATTTGGAGAAAATCTACAACAGGTTTACCAAATCCAAGAAAGAGATAACTGTCCAAGATCTCCAGAAAGAGATTAAGGATACCAAATCAGAAATGAGAAACCTTAAGCAAGAATTAGTCATCCTTAGGGTTGATCACGGTCTCATGGACTAAAGAGTCAAAAATTTGGAGTATTCTTCTCACCAAGGCAATGAGGAAGGAACCTCATTACAAAACCCTTCTGATGAAGAAATAGATGAAACAGTTAACCCTACTGCAGATATGGAACCAAGACCATCCAATGGATCGTTCTTGCAAACCATCAGTAGAATTAACTTCCAGAAATGGCATTCCAAAGTCAGGATTGTCATCAGCAAGGATTTTCAATTCGAGGTAGTTGCCCTAATAGATTCAGGTGCTGACCTCAACTGCATTCAAGAAGGAATCATTCCCTCTAAATACTTTCGGAAAACCAAAGAAAGGTTGACTTCCGCAAGTGGAGGAAAAATGCAGATTGAATTCAAAATCCCAAAAGCACATGTTTGCCAAGACAATGCGTGTTTCAAAACCACCTTTGTTCTTGTCAAAAATATGACAGATAGGGTCATTCTAGGAAACCCATTCATGTGTCTGTTATATCCTTTCATCACGGATAGTGAAGGAATCACTACCCATCCTTTTGGCCAACCAGTCAAGTTTAAGTTTCTTAAGAACCCAGAACCTAAAGAGATTGAAAGTCTCCAAAAAGTTTCTATTTATAGAAATCTTAACCTCCTCAATGCCAAAATCACTTCAGAAAATCAAGAAAAGAATCTTGATCACTCCTCCACTCCCTTCTCAAATGATGAACCTTTGAACCTCAATCAGTTTCATAAACTTTCATCATGTCTCATCTCATGCATTCAGCATAAAAGTATTTGCCCCATGACATCTCATGACTTTAACGAAAATGTTTTTAAAAATAACCATTTTGTTAATACATGGCAGGGAAAAAAGCAAATAACCCATTATACTTGCCCCACTAGTAAGTGGAAAATGGCTTCTTCAAGCAGGAACAAAGGAAAAGCCCCTGTCCAGGGTTCTCCTTATCAAAGGCATGAAAGCGCTTCTTCTGAAACAGCACCCAGGGAAGTAACATCCCTTCTAGAACATGTTCTGCTTCAAATAACATTTTCAGGTGGCAATATGGCCATTACTTTACATGAAGTTTTATCCAGGAATTTCCAATTTGCAAATGAAGTGTATACAGGACTTCCACCCTCCATCAAAATTGTCCTTGATAACCTTCAAAGAGCCTTTACCCAAAGCAACAATCGCCTTTTCCAGAAAACCCTTAGAGCACTAGAAATACACCTAGTAAACCTTGAGGCAGAAATTGAAATAGGCCGAATGTCTTTTAGTCAACTCTTTGGCAAAGAGGATATCCATTCAATGCATAAAATGACTGTTATGGGCACAGATTATGCTAGGTTAAGTCTTAAGACTCAAGACCAGCTAAGAAGTGCTGTTGCCAACTTGCCTTCCGATATACAAATACGTATCTTGGGAAGCAAGGCTATGTCTGAATCATGTGACCAATGGTTCAAACATTTCAAAATTATGGTCATCACCCATTTCCCAGTTTATGGTGAAGATGTTGTTGAAAATGCTTTCATCCAGTCAACCTGGGAAAAATACTTTGGAAGCAGCCACAGGGTCTATGAAAAGAAACATCCCTTCCTCGGCCTAATAATCAACTATGAAGATTAGTCTGTTGAAGAAGATCCAAGCTGGCTTTCACAGATGTTTGAATATGGCTTCATCGGGCTCATCAAGCTAACAAGCCATGACCAAATCAACCAGTTCCCATAGATCGTCCGACAGGTTGTCTCAAAAATCAAAAGGCCTTTTGTCTCCATCAGATGCTGGAGTACTCTCCCACAATGGGACAGAAACAATTGGATGAATGTCCAACCTGCACATCATTTGGTACTCATCAATGGATACACCCAGAATGGTCCTTGGTATGAAGGAGACTCTTATCTCCATAATGAAGACCCTAAAACTCTTGCAGATTGCTGGAGAGGTTACTTCAATAATGAGATTATAGATGTCACCAGCGAGCTATGGCAGAATTACCATTTTGTTGGAAATACTGGCAGGATTACAGTATTCACCACCAGGTCATACTCCGAAGCCCTCCATACCGAAAGAATTGACTACATTTAGCCCAGACAGTTAGTTCTGCAACAGGCAGATTATCAACCTATCCTGTACTGTGGTTTATGTGACAAATATGCCAAGTATCATGAGCACAATTGTGACTATGACCCTCCATGGGATCCCTATGATGGGTACCCATCTGGCCATGATACTGATTAGGCATTTTCGGCTCCCAGACGCTCAAGAACAGCTCCAGGCGCCCTTGAATAGCTCAAAAATCCACCTTTGCAAATCCAGTTACTATTCCAGGAACAGTACCCGCACCAGCAGAGTTGCCGACAGAAGACTATTCACTGCACAGTCCAGAACACTATGCAGAGTTACTGTTTAGAAAAGCAAGGGGACAAAACACTGTTCATAAATAGTGACCAGTTACTGTTCACTCAACAGTGCCCTGACAAGATCATTGAAGTGATTGTTTGCTTTCGGCTGAAAAGATATTCACCTGAAGGTAAAAGCATTTCACCTTCCGTGATTCCCGCAGTCTCCTGATCTGATCCAAGGCTCCCTCCAGCTATAAAAGGAACCCTTTGGCTCTAGTCTTCAGCAGGCTTAGTCGGACTGACCTTTCACAAGGCTTAGTTTTAGATACTACCTCAGAGCTCTAGTCTTACTTTGTATCCAGAAATACTTTGTAAACCTAAATGGCTCTTTCTCCTAGCCTAGTTTACACTTGTACTAGAACTACATCTGTAGCCTATTTATGCTTCCGCCCCCAGTGCCCTCTGAACGACACCCTTTGTTTGTAGCATATATATATATATATATAAAAACAAACAAACACAATAATAGGCTCAAACTTCCAATTTTATTCGGTTGTTGTTAAGACTACATTTGTATTACGAATTTAGTATAGCCCTGCAGAAAACACATGTGCTCCCTACATAGAGGCTATGTCCAACAATACTTGGGTCTCTGGACGCTATTACATTGAGGACTTTCGCTCAAGGGAGTCAATACCGTACTGGAGGCCGTTTCAGTTTAGTTATTGGCACGGAATATTTTGGTACCGGTGTACCGTTTCGAGATTACCACTATTATAATAATAATAATAATCAGGGGCGGAGCCACTTGGCTCCATGGGGGGGCCTTAGGCCCCCCCCCCCCCCCAATTTTCAAATTTCCCTTAGAGTATACATAAAATTGAATTGGGCCCCACTAAAAATTGATATCTGGCCCCCCCAAAATTATTTCAACAATTCTGCTAGAGTTCAAGTCCAATACAACTTCAAATAAAAGAAAAACCTTGGCCCACATCCAGCCCCCCCAGCTAGCCCCAAATCCTTAATATAATAAAAATTTTCTCCTCTAAACTAAACACACTTCCAGCCTAATTCAACCCCAAATCTAAAATACCTAATCAAAAAATAGAGAAAAATCTGAATGTCATGCCTACACCTTGTTTTTTTTCCTTCTCAGTTCTCAATTCACGCCTCCAATAGTGTCATGCCTCTGCCTTGGAAACAATCTCCTCACTTGCTTGCCGTGACACCCGCAGCCTCCACCAGTCCGCTAACTTATTCATCACCTCAACCTCAAGCCCTCACCTTAATTCCTCAAGGTATCTTATTCAGTCATTCTCATCTCACTTCTCTCTTTTTTTCTCAACAACTGAAATAAATATTGAAGTATGAATAGTAGAATAAACCGTGATCTAGGATCACGTAAACAAATACATGAATTCCCTGTCAACAAACAAGATGAAATTCGACATGCTTATCTCATAATCGGTCCATATCAACCTAGAAACATAGAGCATCCATACAAAGGACCGAACAATCATCGTCATAGTTTTCAATCTTCGTGGTTTGAATCACATTCAAATTGGTTGGAATACTCACCTTCAAGGGATGCAATTTGTTGTTTAACTTGCTACCTTGCTACCTCACAATCTTTTTTGTATGTCTATATTGAACTAGACAGTTTTTCATGTTCATTAATGTATAAGAATATGATGATATATGAAAGTTGATAATTTTGTATTCAATAGACTTATGAATTATATTTAGTATATCTCTACTACAACCTGCCCCCCCCCCCCCTCCAAGTAATTATTCCTAGCTATGCCCTTGATAATAATAATAATAATAATTCTCTTAGAGCCTATACCTTCCATGTTCTTTACGACTTAAAGAATTTGATAATACATTTTAAGAATAGCTAAATTTCTACTCCCTTTATCCCAATTTATTTGTCCTGTTTGAAAAGTCAAATTTTTTAAGGGAATATCATTTATTGTTTTGTATGCCTTATAAAAATATATAAATTTACAAAACTACATTTAAATAAATTTATCAGTTTTTTTTTTTTTTTTTTAAGAGTTATTCTTAATGAGGCAATTAAAAAGGTGCTCCACTTAGATTGAATTTTTTTTAAAATATTTGTTAGTTTTCTTTTTAAATACTAGTTTTGAAAATAAAGTAAAAGTATAATAGGAACATTGAACAAACTGGGACGGGGGAGATTTTATGACCCACGTAATTAGTTAAATAGAGTAAACTCCATGCCACTAGAAGTTGACACTTGCCCATCTAAGCAATTGATTAAAAAATAAAAAAGTAATTGAAAGAGCAAAATAAGCAAGAGATAAGAACCAATGTGAGTCACGTGGCTTTGGGAAAAGCAAATAAAATAAGAGGCTTTTATGGTTCTGGCGGAGAAACCAAGAGAAACTGAGTTGAATCTAGAAACGTAGGTACAACAGTATAGCTTATACTAGTCCAACATTAATGTAAAATTTAAAACATTCAAGTAGAGAAAGCTTCTCAAAAAAGTAGAGAAAGAATTTAAACAAGCAGAGCAGATGAAGCAGGGAAAGAGCAGACGAAGAAGGGAGCGATTACAATGGCTAAAAAGATCTAAGTGGCTAAAACGAAGAAGAAGATGATGTTGTTGATGATCTAGCAAGTTGATGCTCCAATGATAGTCACTGGTTGCTGTAAGTATTAAGTTTTTTTTATTAAAAAAACCCAGTTATATTTGTACTGGTCCGAAACAAAAATACTGCCCAAAAGCTCCGAAATTCGTCGGAATAGCCGAAACAAGCCGGTACACCCCGGTATTTTGGGCGATACGATTCAGCCTTGTTTTTGTACCGATTTAGGCACCGGAACAGAATATTCTGACGGAACCGGCTGGTACGGTACGAAATCGCCTTCCTTGCTTCTGCTACCAAACTAATGTATTTTGGGCGTGTTCTGTGTGCTTGGTCAATGACTCAACTCAATAGGTGGGCTTAATATGGAAAGTTTGGATAAATATTTTCATTTTTTTCAAAGCTCCCATATTTTTATTTTTATTTTTATTTTTGGGTAAGAAAGCTTATCATTTTTTACTAATAAAAAAACACGAGAGTATTTAAATTCATGTGTTTCTCTCATACTAACCAATGGAAAGTATATTTGGCCTCCAACATTTTCTTGGTCGTTTTTTCTTTCTTTAACTTAAAATTCAAAGGAATTGATGAATGGGTTGTTGTTGATAGTGGAGGAATTTTATAATTCTTCCCTCAAATAAAAGGGGGTCAACAAAAATCATGTAAATCAGCGCTGGTTGTCTCTAATGAAATTAGACCAAAACTAAGTCAAAAATCTAGAAAATACACTACTGAACAAAGAACGGATTGAGAAACGTGGTTAAAGAAAAAACGTATGTAATGATTATATAATATATATTTCATGCTATTGAGAGAACAAGTATGTCATACGATTGAGTGATGTTATGATGACGGTTTTATGTAACTACATATTCCTTTAATCATATAATATTTTTTCTTCGGAATTTAATTAATTTTTTTTTCTTCTAAAAACAAAAAATTGGTTCCTTTTGCTACGTATATGTGTGTTCCACAATATTTGAAGGTGCAAATTCATGATTCAAAATCTAAGAGTGAGAATGAAATAGAATATGCCAACTGATGACTACCTGGAATTTAAATGATGAACATCACACTAGTTTAACAAACATGAATTATTGGTTTTTTACTTCTCTTATCTTGTAGTAAAAAGAGAAATGATATGTCCATAATATTTTCACAATAAATTTTATGTGGCAAGTTGTTATGGGTTGTTATTGGTAGGGTAGAAAAGTAATTTCAGTTGTAAGTTCAAATTAAAACCAATAACAACTAACCACTTATGATTTGTTATGAAAATATTATAGACGTAGTACCTCTCTAATAAAAATGTAGAGAATACTTTAACATTCTCACTTTAGAAATTTTTAGAAATACTCATTTCATTTTGATTATGCTTAAAAGATAAGGCACACTAAGCAATAGAAAGTGTAATAATAATAATAATAATAATAATAATAATAATAACATAATTAGGTAATATAACATAATTAGGTTCAAACTTTTTATCTTAAACTTTTTGGTCAAGTAGCATCCCTATACATTTTATATTTTATCAAAAAAAAAAAAAAAAAAATCCTTAATCAGTCTTCCCATCCATATTATCTTCCTAACATCCCTACAATATAACACCTCATTGTGAGATGAACTCCAATTAAGCCTTCTTGCCTTTTTTTTTATTCACTCATATATTTTTTAATACAAATATAAAAATTATATAGCAAATAAACATTTAATATGGTTATGATTGTATGTGATATTTTCCGTTCTTCTATATGAGGGAAACAAATTATGGGACAATTTTTTGTTGGATAATGTAAATGTCTATATATACACTACGTCTTTATAAAAATTAATTCGAATATTTAAACCAAACATGACAGCTTTTGCGCTAAAACATTTATCATCGTATTTGTAATTTGTTTTCCCTTACTAACTACTAACTAGGGAGGACGAACACTTCATTTGAAGTACCGTACTTATGTTATCTGTGTTATACCATTGTGTCATGTTATAATTTTTCAAAAAATGCTCATATAGTCACATTGTACACATATTCGTATCCATACCCATACTCGTGCTCTCTAGCCTCTGGCCTTAAGTAGTTAGCTGGTTAGCTCACCTTCAAGCTACATTTTTATATCTTCTTTGGTGGTGATCATCATCAAATCAAATAAGCTGATATTGGGATATTAATAGAATTCCAAACCATCTCCATGTACATCCAAGTAATGATTTTGTGCGTTGACAAACATTGATCATTATGCCAAATGTCACAAACATTTCCAATTGTAGAAGATTTCGACTTTTCAATATATAATTGTAAATATTACAGTAAGACTAGCAAGGATGCAGGAGCTTCTCAAAAAAAAGCAAGGATGCAAGAGGCACCTCCGTGGAGCATGAATACCCAGTCACAAGTAATACATTTATTCTCTATCATCTCAATCATTCATAACTCATAACATTGTCTGTAAGGACATGGAAAGGGAAAAAAAAAATTACTCGATTTAGAATGTGACTCATAATCTTTAAGATGAGCAACCAATCCCTTAATATTTATTTAAAATTACAAATAGTTTCCAAGTGATTTAAAATAATTTCAGTCAAATCGCCTCTTGTCTTCCCTTCTAAACTTGCATTCATTTAATTCCTTAAATAATATTAAAAATCCCTCAGAGTTAAATTCATTTAATTTAATAATAATAATCATAATAATATAGGCTATTTGTAATTTTAAGTGAAGTTGATGGATTGATTGCTCAGTTTCAAAATTTAGGTAACACATCAAAAATTGGGTGATAGTTTAGAGTAGTTTTTGTAATATATATATATATATATATATATATATATAAACTCTCATTATTTGCTAAAATACAACAAACATAAAAAGATAGTAGTAAGTAAAATTTCCCATGGCATGCACATTCTCTAATAATTATCTATACCAGCGGAATATTGGCATCACAAAGAACTTCATGGTTCCATTCATGCAATGAAAGCCATTGCGCTCACCACAAGCAAAGTAGTGAGGTTGCCATGGCCTTTTCAGCACAAACTCGAAGCCCTCCCCAACTCCTTGTGTCACATTTCCCAACTTCTTGGCATTTTTTAGGTCACATTTAATGAAGCTCCGGAGGTTTGGTAGCAAGTAAACACTGTGAGGAAATGTTTTGGGAGTTGGGGGATCATATTTGAAAACTGCAATCAACATTATATAAACAATTATTTTCTATGCATATTTGCATACAACAAAAAAAATAAAATTGCACACATTTTCATGTCCCTTTAAGGATCCAACTTGATAATCTATGAATAAATAAAGTGAAGAAAAAGTTCAAAGTTAGAATTGACTATTTTGATATCTTGATGAATTTTATAACTTGTCATAAAAACACAAGCGGTTTAAAAATATGATTTTGGTCACTATATTTTACAACCTGAACTATGCATGGCAATATGTAATTAACAAGTAGCAATAGCAAAGTAATCAAGCTCACCTAGAGTGTCATTTAGGTAGAAAGGGCCATGTTTGATTGCCCAATTGGTGTAGTTAAAGCCATAATTCCAGTGGTAGGAATCACCCACGATGATCCTGTTGGAAGTTTGTGTATTATTGGGGTGATAAGGGCCATGGTAAGGCCAATTCCCAAATTGCCAACCCTTGTTGGCTGTGCTAACTGCCATTGTGGAAGCAATTAGCAACACATGCATGAGTCCTTGTGCAATTGTGAAACCCATAGTATGATTTGCAACTTACGAAAGTGACTAGAAAGTGAAATAATTAAGAGGGCGAGATACAAACAAAGAGCTAGATGTTAATTCTTAGTAATGATAGGTTTACATAAGTGGGTATTTATATTGGTATAGATGGAATGAAAGTGGGGAGAGAGAGAAGTGCAAACTAGCCTAATTGACCTTTTTTTTCAAAATTGAGTAGGCAAGAGTTGGAAAATACAATGTAAAAGCTCCATCAAAAAGTTATGTTTTCAGTTCTCCACTTGGCGGACGCATTATATACGTTCATATATGGATTTAGCCTTTGGCCAATGATAGATACTAAAAAAGAAATAGAAAAGACCTTTCTTTTGTATTTTCTCTAATTACTATTTTATGATGAGATGGGTTCAAGTTACACCTGGTTTAACTCTTTAGAGTTACACTTTTTCTAAACCATTGGATTTAAGTAGATCCAACGGTCAAAAAAATGCATTCATTAATGTTGATATTCTGATAAGGATCTTATTTATTATCTTTATTTATAACATTCCATACTTATCTCTAATTCCAAAAATACGTATATTTTTCTCTCTGCTCTCTCTTTCTCATCCACTACACGTTTCTCTCTTCTCCATTGCTCTTCCACCTCCATTTTCATAAGGTTTCACCTCAACAGCTACATAGAATCTGATGAATCAAAAACTTGAACTAATCAAATCATTAAGAATAAAATTAAAATAAGGGTACTAAAAATATATTTATATCTCAAAAAAAAAAATTACATAAATGATTGGTTGGGTTTGGTCTTATGGGTTGAAAAAAAACTTATACAAACAATGTAACTCAATTAAAAAAATCAAATCAAATCAAAAGTATACCATCTAACAAAGATGAACAAGATGAATTTGTGTCTTTGCGATAACCGGAGCAAGAGTTATTACAAGACAACACAGGTGATCATGGCGGCAGTGGGGGTCTTGGTCTTTGTGGTGGTTAAGTTTATTTCATCATCTGATCTCCGGCAAGAAGGAAAATGCGTGTTAGGCTTATTGGGATATTTGTTAATTTGTATATACTAGTTGCTAACCCGTGCGATGCACGGGATAGTTAAACAAAATTTATACACATTCACTTTTATTGGTACAATCATTTGAAAATAATTCTAACTAATACCCAAATGTAAGAGACACATTGACTTACTATTTAAAGTAGCCTTCTGAAGAATTTACACATATTGTGCAACTGAGCCTTAATTTCTCATCAACAATAAAAACATGGAAAGAAAATAAAAATTATAACAATTAATTCTATTATCTTTCATGCTATACTTTGTAATTGTACGGAATTAAGTCAACTCAATTTAAGTAGTTGTAATAAAATTGGCTTCTATTATTCTCTATTCTATAGAGATATGAACATATTGGATTTCTCAAACAATTACCGGTATTGCAATAAAATGATTTATTATTGAAAATAAGAAACAAAGAAAATTTGTCTATAGCTTAAGAAACACAATATACTAAAATTAAAGAGATAAAATTTTCGGAAGACAAAATATTATAGATAATTTTAGAAACAGATTATACACTTAAAAGGGTTAGTAATTTATAGCACTTACCCCCACTATTAGTATACAGACATCAAGTGCGGTCATCGTAACCCTTTGAAAGAACCTTCCCCAATTGGACCCTATAAAAAAAAAAAAAAAAAAAAAAAAAAAAAACACCCAATTAACAAAATTGATCCAAAAGGGTCTAAAAATCACACAAAATCAATTCAAAAAACAAAAATATGAGACAAAGTAATTACTTTCTGTTGCCAATGAAATCGTCTTTTGTATTGCTGTTCCAAACTGCAACACTTATCTCTCTAAGGCCTTCAATTAACGAAAACACAAACTTCTCTTGGAATACCGGAGTATTATGACCATCTATACACACACACACAAAAAACAAAATCAGCATAACTCACTATAACTCTATAGAAGCCTAAAAAATATAAAGAGAAATTAAAAGGGTTGAATTTGATATTTACGTTTGGAGAGAGAGAGTTTGCAGAAACTGTGGCTTTATATTTCTTAACTTGAGAGAGGGGTAAGGTTGCTAGGGTTTTGAGGTGTTATAATGTTTTTATTTTTAATTTTTATTTTTTAAATATTTTGTTGACGTGGAAAATTGTGGTGCTAGCAGAGGCTTCGGTTTTTTATTTTTTAAATATTGTGCTGACGTGGAAAATTAACTGTGGTTTTATATTTCTTAACTTGAGAGAGGGGTAATGTTGCTAGGGTTTTGAGGTGTTATAATGTTTTTATTTTTATTTTTTATTTTTTAAATATTGTGCTGACGTGGAAAATTGTGGTGCCAGCAGAGGTTTCGGTTTTATATATATATATAGATTACATGCGTAGAACGTTGTAAATTTTTAAGGGTTAAACAGTGTTTTTGATTTGGATTTTTGTTTAGGTAATCATGTTGTTCAGTTCATTCTTAAGATTATAACATTTTGGAATAACGCAAAAAAAAAAAAAAAAAAAAAACACCAAGATAATGATGAAGTAATCCATGGCTTTCTTCTCAAACAAAGGGGAAAAATATACCTATTTTTGGAATTAGAGATAGCTATGTAATGTTATAAACAAGGATGATAAATAAGATCCTTATCAGAATATCAGCATTAATGAGTGTATTTTTTTAACCGTTAGATCTACTTAAATCCAATGGTTTAAAAATGGTGTAACTCTAAAGAGTTACACCAGGTGTAACTTGAACTCATCTCTTTTATGATATATATATATATATATATATTGTGTGCCCTCACAGTTTTTCCTTTAGGGCCTTTTCTTTCTTTCTTTCTTATTCTTCTTGTTCTTTAATAAAAAAAAAAAAGAATTTAAAAAAATTCCCTATATTGGTTTAAACTTTAAACACTTTGGTAGTTTGGTACACAGTCATCTCCTTAAGGAAAAATGTTCTTATATATTCATTGATGTACACCATGTAACATCTATAATTTCACATTAAATGTCCATATATATATATATATATAACTTTTTTTACATTTAAAGCGTGAACAGTGCAATGCAAATTATACACAGAAACAAATAGCCAAATAGGTGAGAATCATTGCCCACCCTTCAATTCTCCAATCCCAAAAAAAAACCAAGTTCCATATTATAGACTTTACAAGCAAATTCACTTACATCTACAATGACATTACCTATGCAAAAACCAAGTTTATTTTGGCAAATCACTAAAGGATGCATATGTATAGCAGTATAATAATAAAGTGTCGTTAGACTTTTCAACAATATGAAAGCACTCTCTCAAAAGTAAAAATAAGAATTGCGAAAGGGAGCTCCACTTAATATTGGGTTGTTAAAAATAGAGTAGAGATTTTCCCTCAAACCAAAAAGGAGTCAACTAGTATAATCTGAGTTTTCCAATTTAGACCACTGTATGCTGGAAATCAAGACAGAAATGCTCTTTGAACTGACAGATTTTGACTGAAATGGAAAAAGAAGTATAAAATTTGAAATATATTGGTATGATATTCGGCGTTCTGTTGAGGGACAAGTATATAATTCAACTGGGTGATGTGATGATGACGGTTAAATTGCACAATATATATGCCATCATTCTTCTAGAAATTATAGTAAATATTTTCCTTCTAGATTGAATTCATTCTATTCTCTTATTATGTATATTAACCAAGAAAACATGTTATCATGTATGCTTAATGTTTTTTCCCAACATCATATATGAATACAGCTTTTACTTTGCTTCATGTGAAAATATATATTTCAACTCTTATCTCAAACTTTGTTATGTGGATGGAAGATCATTACAGTTTTTTTCGAAAATTTAGACTGATTTAGCTGGCTTTTCTTAATAAAAACTTCATTCTCTTTCATCTAAAAAAAAAAAAAACTCTTCTTTGATCTCATACATCTCTATCTCTATCTCTCAATCTTTGGTTCTTGGCAACACCTATTTCATGTAGACATGCAATAAATAAATATGCCATGTCACTATAGAAAAATAGGCCTTTTGTAGCAGCCAAAATCGGTGCCAAAAAAAAAAAAAAAAACAAAAAAAAACAAAAAAAAACGCGGCAAGATTTTTGCGTTATAGTTTATATCTGTTACAGAGGTTTTGTTTTCGTGACCGCTATAATATATATTTTTTAATTTTCTTTCTTAATTTTTTTTTTCTAAATGTCCTTTCCATGTTTTTTAATACCGAAAATTTTATCAGGTCTATAAATAAGAATATAAGATTGTAAGATTTTGTATCTTTTAATGGTCTGCACTATTTACAATCAATATAAAAAGAGAGTCTGTAATAGAGTACTACAATACAAATAAACTCCAATTCCTCACTAATCTATTTAAGAAGTTCCTTGTGCTACGAAAAAAAAATTAAAGCCCTTTATCAATTAAAATTCTTAAATGTTTAAAAAAAAAAAAAAAAAAAAAAAAACTGGTAATGAATCGGAAAAGAAACTTTATTCAAGGAAAGTGGACCGAAATAGACCGAATAGACCAAATAGACCGAAATAGACTAACTTGAGCCGAATCGATTATAATAGACAGAAATGGACCGAATGGACCAAAGTTGACCGAAATTGAAGCAAGTGGATCGAAATGGACCAAATCAGACCGAAGTGGACTGAAATAGACTGAATTAGACCAATTCATTATTTTGCATTATCATTTTAGTATTATTATCGAAAGCTCTTTTATTTTTTTCCCTAAAGGTCAATAAATTTCCATTTATCTTAATTTAAGGTTGATGCACTTTCCAATCATAAAAACACCTAGGAATGTGATGAGATTTATGCACACAAAAATTACCTCACCCACAAACCTAGCACTAAAAAATGAATATTGAAATAGCAATGAACCCCAAATTGACATCAATGGAAAATGCTAATATGAATGAAAGAATATTTTATAAATAAAAGCCTCTGAACACCCTCTACACACATGTGGAACCTCTAAACCCAAAGGCCCATTGCCCACCCCTCAAACCAAACAGGCGAACACCCTTATCTCATTACTTTCTAATTATTTGAAGGAGATTTTTCCCTGTCGAAAACCTTCAGCCTTTTCACTCTTGGCCAAGCGCACGGATGTTCCCATAGGCAAAGGTAGGCAAATATGGAAAGTCTGCATAAACATTTTTATTTTTTTAAAGCTCCCATGTATTTTTTATATATTTTGGGATAAAAGGGATATTTTGGGGTAAAATGGATTAATATTTTTTAGTATGTTTTTATAAATTGGTCAAAGAATAATCCATCATTGGACAAGAATCCAGGAAAAGAGTAGGCCGAGTGGTAAACACATGCCCACTTCTCTCTTCTATCTCTCACATTTTCTTGTTCCTTTTAACTTTCTTTAACTCAAAATTCAAAGGAATTGATGAAAGAGTTGTTGACAGTGGAGGAATTTTATAATTCAGATTCCTCATCCAAAAGGAGGTCAATAAAAATCATATAATTCAGCGTTGTTCGTCTCTTTTGATGAATGAAATTGGACCAAAACAAAGTCAAAGCTAGAAAATACTAAACAAAGAACGGATTGAGAAACGTGTTTAAGAAAAAACGTATGTAATGATTATATATATATATATATATATATTTCATGCTATTGAGAACAAGTATGTCATACGATTGAGTGCTATGATGATGCCGGTTTAATGCAACAATTCAATCCTTTAGTAATAGACTAATATTTTCCTTTGAAAATGAATTTATTTTCTGGCCGAACTTTGAATGTTATTTCATTATATGCTTTTGATTAACTACTTTGGTTCCGTTTGCTAAGTCTATGTGTGTTCCAAAAAATTTGAAGGTGCAAAGTTATGATTCAAAATCTAAGAATGAGAATGAAATATATAGTTTATGCCAGCTGAATGACTATGTGGAATTTAGATAATGAATATAACACTGGTTTAACAAACATAAATTATTGGTTCTCTATCTTATCTCAATACTAGTCCCAAAAAAAAAAAAAAAAAAAAAGGTTTCACTTATGTGGCATATATGTCCCTCAAAGCACAAACAGATAATCAATGAGAACATAATCTGGGTGCTTGTAATAATCTTAGCATCTTCTTGTAATAGATCTCTTTGTGCGCTTGTGAATGTGTATTCATTTGAACTCTTCCAGCCTGTTTAGGAGAGGAAAAAAAAATTGAAGTAAAATATATTGAAAAGGCATTTGCCTATTTGAAAGTATAAAATGATTAGAAGAATACACATCTCATTTGCCAAGTGAGTATGACAGTTCCTGCTAGTGGTACTTGTAGTGGTAGGAAAAAGTCAGTTGTTTGGGGCCATTTTGAAAAAATAAAGATAGGTGGTAATTTGTTAGCTCATGTGCCAATATGTCCCAAGAACCCTAATAGAGAAGATTTAGTTAAAGGGCAGAAAACATTAGCTTTTGAACCCAAAAAGGATGGAGAAGATGGGTTCCACTTTCTGTCAACAACCTTTTCTATTGTGGCTTCTATAAAGGCATTGGCCGAAATTATTATAATTGATGTGTTGCCTTTTAGGTATGTCAAGGGGTATGGGTTTAAGAAATATATAACTACCTTACAACCTAAGCTTCAATTAAAGGATATCCCATTTCGTCAAACTGTGGCTAGAGATGTGATTGGCATTTATAATAGTGAGAGAGAGAAGTTAAGGAAATCCTTCAAGGGTTGTAGGGTGTGTCTCACTATGGACACATGGACTTCTATTCAAAATTTAAATTATATGTGTCTCACATGTCACTTTATTGATGATGCTTGGAAATTGCATAAGAGAATTTTAAATTTTTGTTAAGTTGAAGACCACAAGGGGTGGACTATAGGTAGAAAGATTGAGATGTCTTTGCGTGAGTGAGGGATTGATGGGATATTCACTTTGATAGTAGATAATGTTAGCTCAAATTTAACAACAATTAAATTTTGCAAAGGGTGACTAAAGATTGGAATGGGATAGTTTTAGAAAATGAGTTCATGCACATGAGGTGTTGTGCCCATATCCTTAATCTCATTGTGGGGGAGGGTTTGAAAGAGATTGATGCACTTGTTGCCAAGGTGCGTGAAGTTGTGAGCTATGTGAAGTCCTCACCCAATAGGCATCAAACTTTTAGGAGTTTTATGGAGAGGTTAGGTATGGAGTCCAAGAGTCTTCTTAGTGTATATGTACCTACTAGGTGGAACTTGACCTATCTGATGTTAGAAACTACTGAAAAATTTGAGAAAGTGTTCCTTTGAATGGATTTTGAAGATGATGGTTATTCGTCATACTTTAGGACTAAGGAAGATAGTGGTGGTTTGGGATCTCCTTGTATGAGTGGCTTCCAAAATTGTAGGGCATTTGTGACTTTCTTAAGGTTTTTTTATAATGCACGAAGAAATTCTCCAGTTCTTTGTACATTACTTCAAATGCCTTTTATGATGAGATATTTGTTATTCAGTATAGTATTTCTAATTTAGTTAAATCCCAAAACACTGTCTTGAAAAACACAGCCACAAACAGGCAAACTAAATTTGAGAAGTTTTGGGGGGAAGGGGAGAAAATTAATCCTCTTTTGTATGTGGCTGTGGTTCTTGACCCAAGAAAAAAATTGAGGTTTTTGAAGTTTTCTTTTTCTGAATTTATGGGAATGCAGTGGCAGAAGTGATGGTTGATAAGGTGAAAGATCTTTTGTATAAATTGTATAATTTTTACTCTTCTATTCATTCACCAAATGTGCAAGAACAAAGTGGGAGTGAGAGGACATAATTGGAAAGTGATGCTAGTGATCCATATGTGTTGGTTCACTTGCGATATGAACGTTTCTTGCAATTTGAGCAATTCGTAAGTTGTAGTAATGAGGTGGAAAAGTATTTGGCTAAAAACTGTGATGGTAGAAAGGATGTGAATTTTGAGATATTAGAGTGGTGGAGGGACAATTGTGGTAGGTACCAAGTGTTGTCTAAAGTTACTAAGGATGTGCTGGCTGTACCAGTTTCCACTATTGCATCTGAGTCAGCATTTAGCACTGGAGGCCACATCGTTGATCCATTTCGAAGTTCACTATCCCCTTTCATGGTTCAAAACCTTGTATGTTCACAAAATTGGCTTCAAGCCACAGTTCCAATTTCTCATCGCTAGTCAAGGGATGATGTAGAGGCATTGGAGGAGGAGTTACCTGACTTAGGTAATATGTTTAAATTCTAAAACTTATAGCCTATTAATTTTATTGAATGTCTCATGTATTCAAGCAAAATTTAATCTATTGTGTTTATTTCATATTTTTTTCTAGTTTTAAATCAACAACCAATAGCAAGTGTAATAGCAAATACCAGTTCAAGCAAGGGTTCCACTTCAAGCAAATGGCCCTTAATTAGCATTGATGATTAATCACTGACTTGGTATGATTCTGTCTTTAGCCCCTTACTATTATAAACTTGGTTTCCTTACTAGTTGGTCTTGTATTTGGTACTAATGTATTGTTTGTTGCATATTTTTTTGTCTATTGTAGGAGGATGGTCATTTATTTTGTAAAGAAGGCAGCTTTTTTGGGAATATTTTGGAAGCTTTTTTGGATATATCGCTTTTCTAACTTCTAGCAATACTCAACTGTCAATGCATATAGAAAAGAAATCTTAGTTCATAGGTTTTGTTTTCTATTAGTTATAGACTTATAAACTATGGAGTAGTCATTCAATGCTTTGGGAAGCTATTTTTTGGAAATACTTATGGTATTTGATTATTGTAACTAATTATATTGCTTGGAACGTTTTATAACTAGCAAGCTTTTTGCCTTATGGTTTACTGCCCAAAAAACTTGCAGTAACTGCCTCTATGGTACTAAGTATATATATCCATTAATTGGAATATTGCAGTATAGTATTATCTATTGTGATTTATTTGTTGCTAGAAATATTATTTGTTTTGGTTGGCAAGTTTAATAGTTGTTGAGCTACTAGCTTAATACCTAAGTGCTTATTGTGTTGTTTAATAGATCAAATATGGTAAAATTAGGGTTTTTGTAGGTTGGGTTGTGCTATCTTTAGTCTATTTTGTTGTGTTTATTTTTTGTGGTTAATGTGGGAAAGATTATGTATTTGGATTGATATGTACTGCTTAGGTGCTTCTATTGTTTTAGAGATCACAGGTGATTAAAATAAATAAATAAATAAAAAGGCCTTTTGGTGTGTTGTGTTGTGTTATTCTGTCCAGGTTTAAATTTGTGAAAATTTGTGAGGATTTGCAAGATTATATTGGGTTTGATATGTCTTGAAGGCCCAACAAGTCTGGTGTAGTTCATAATATAAGCTAAGCTTGAAGCCCTATTTTAAAATAAATTAAGTAAAAGGAGGTCCAATTTGAAATATATAGGGAATTCAAACAATCTGAAATCAATAGGGTTTATTAAACTACCAAGCTGAGTAATTTGGGCTAAAAATGCCCAAAAAAAGGAAATTCCGATAATTTTAATTATGTCAAAAATTCCGACCCAATCTGAGGCCCAGACCTGACAAACCGACAACTCTAACTTGGTTAACCCATTACCCGAAATGTCGGATCCGACCTAAATATTCGGTCGAATATGTGTCCGAAATTTAGCAACTCGATCCATCCGGGTCGAGTTCGACTTAGGCCCTAAACCGACCCGGCCCGACTCGACCTATGGGGATTGCAATGGAGATTGCAATGGGTCTTGAGGCTTCTGAACAACAATTCATTTGGGTTGTGAAGAAAGGAAAACATGAAAAAGAAGAGGAAGATTGGTTGCCTAAAGGATTTGTGAAAAGAATGAAGGCAAGGGACTAATTTTAAGAGGTTGGGCACCCCAAGTGTTGATTCTTAACCATGAAGCAGTTGGAGGATTTATGACTCATTGTGGGTGGAATTCAACCCTGGAAGAAGTGACTGCAGGGGTGCCCATGGTCACATGGCCTTTGAGTGTAGAGCAATTTTACAATGAGAAGTTAGTAACTCAGGTTCTGAAAATTGGGGTTGATGTTGGTGTTCGACAATGGATAGGAGTGGTTGGAGATAGTATCAAGAGGGATGCAATTGAGAGGGCAGTGAAGCAAATTATGGTGGGTGAAGAAACAGAGGAAATGAGAGCAAGGCAAAGGCATGGTACTTGAGGAGATGGCAAAGAGAGCTGTTGAAGAAGGGGGATCATCCTACTTTGATTTGAATGCTTTAATTGAAGAATTAAGGTCACATTATCCTTGATCTTATTTGACACAAGAAATTTCCAATATGGTTCTTTCATCCTTAATAAAAAAATATAAAAATTTATCATTGTTGCTTAGTGTGTGAGTTTTACTCGCTTAATTTTTCTTCAGTAATTTTTTTTTTTTTGATGAATTTTCTTCAGTAATTATAGGATGTATTCATAAGAAATTGGAAATATGTGGCCATGTGTGTCCATATACTTACATACTAGAGGTTATAATAATATTATAAGTTGCATTGCATGGGATTACACAAATTTTAACTAAATTTGACTTAAAAATTCCATTTTTTTCCATTTATAGCATAGTCCCCCCCCCCCCTTTTTTTTTTTTTTTTTTTTAAAACTTTTAGTAGCATCGTTTTCTTAATTTTTTCATTACTTTTTTTAAATATTAGTTATTTACCAAAAGAAATCACCCAACCACCAATCAAACCTATAAATCTAATACTCAAACTGTAGTGACCCAACCACCTAGTTGCGGAGTCAGGAATTTTTCCTAGGGGGGCCAAGCTAAGTATGAAAAAAAGTTTCATAACTAAAAAAAAAGTTTTATTTCAGAAATTAACATTAACTCTAAAGTTTTGGCTTATGTTTTTGGGTGCTATACCAAAATAATTTATAATTGATTCTTTATAATTTGGAAATTTGATAGCTGGGACAGT
The DNA here is from genome assembly GCF_932294415.1 of Quercus robur. Lineage (NCBI taxonomy): Eukaryota > Viridiplantae > Streptophyta > Magnoliopsida > Fagales > Fagaceae > Quercus > Quercus robur. The sequence continues at coordinate 38,296,504 of NC_065544.1, forward strand.
GGATTTGAGTTTTAGACTATATTGAAAGCACCAACAAATATTTATTGAACTATAAGACTTTTGACAATTTATAATTGATGATCCTATAAGCAATTTTTAAAGAGTCAGACAAAACCAAACAACTAAGGTGTAAATTCATATCTATAAAATAATTATACTGCTACTTGTTCAAATATGATTATATAATTACAAATACTCAAACCATTTTATCAAATAAACCATAACAAGCCAGCCACCATTATGAAATTTAAAAAATAAAATACAAATTGTAAATTATAAATTATGGTAGCTGGTAACCACTCTGTACTGTAGACTATACATATAATAAACATAATAAAATATATCAATATATTACACATATCAATAAAGTAGTCAATATACAACTAAACATAAAATCCTAAACTAACAACAGAAACTCAAAATGACCAAAACAGACCAACAAAGAGAGATACTACCACTAGGCACACCAGGTTTGGCTCAACAACTTTTGAGACCTTAGGCGAAAATTTTAAATGGGGCCTTTTTATAATTAAATATTAATCAAATAATATATATATATATATATACATATTGAATTTTTTTATTTAAAATCTATTTTTCTTGCTTTTTGAGATGCAAAATTACTAATTAAGTTTTTGTACTTAAGTTCCTCTAATATTTCTTTTTCAATTGATAATATAGCTAATGCACTTAATCTTTCTTGTGACACAATTTATAATTAAAAATGATAATTTAACTAAAAATAAAATTTAAAGTATAGAACAATAGAACCTGTTTATTGAAATTTTTCTAAAGCTGTGACCACTTTAAAGTTTAAACCTGCACAAATAAAAATTAATTTAATACATAGTTTAATAAATTAGTATCACTATAACACAAATGAGTTGATATAATACATATCAAATTATTAATAAATATAATAATTTATAATAATAAATAAAGTGTCAGATTAAAAAATAAAAATAAAAAAGTGAGAACCATCCAACTGTACTCCACTACATCCTATATTCCTATGGCTAAGTTTTAAAGAAAAAACGTGTCCTATTCAGAGAGAATACCACTATGGAAAGAAAAGAGAGTTTAGTACTAGTTTAGTAAAGTTTTTAGTACTTTGTGTTTGTTTTGTCCTATCAGAGTATCAGACTATTAGTGATTCAAGGTCCAAAGAGGGGCAGCATTAGAAAAGCCATCATTAGCAAAAAAAACGTGTCTCATGACAAAGAGTGAAACAAACTAAAAATATATATAATTTAAGCTAAAAATATAGAAGACTCTAAGTCTTTATTTTCGGAAAGACAAAGAGAAAGAGGGGAAGAACTGAAGAAGAAGAATACCTCTTGTGCCCGACTGGTAGACTGGTATGATGCTAGAATCAACAAAGAAAAATTTCAAGCCAAACTAACTAACTGAGTTGATGGAAAAAGATCAAGAATCAAGATGAAGATGAAGAAAAGAAAGGTAAGACAGTGGAGAGGCAGAGAGATAGAGAGATGAGAGGTTTTTCTTTTGTTTTTGAAATTTATAATATGTATTTTAGCATATTTCAAGACAATTACGTTGTATTATTAATGAATTTTTTTGTTATTAATTTTGATTTTAGTATATTTCAAGAATGAGTTAATAAATTTGTCTCCTAAAATTTAATTTTGTTAGCTGAAGTTTGACTTTTTTTTTCTTTTTAATATTTTCCATTTTAGGATACAATGGGTCCTCTTTAATGCATTTTATTGACCAATAAAAATGCTTAAAATTTTTTTAACTAAAATATATAAATAAATATATTATATATATAATTTTTTTTTACAAGTGGGGGTCTTAGGCGATTGCATCACTTGCATCACCTATTGAGCCGGTCCTGAGGCACACTTGTTGAGTCCAGCTATGGCTTAGCCACAATTGAGGTCACAAAACAGCAACTTGTGGAGGCAAAGGGCCACAATTGAGTTCACAAAACAGCAACTTGTGGAGGCAAAATGGCAACAACGTAAGGGAATTTGTTATATGCAGATAGGCCAAAACTTTTATTTCATTGGGTTCTTTTCAAAAGATTTTTTTTTTTTTTTTTTTTTGGATATTTACTAATCTCAAAATCCTTGGGGGGGGGGTATTTTAATTTCCATAAAATTTATCATTTTTCCCATTTTATCAAATATTATAAATAGAAATTTTGAAAAGTCAGGAGGGCCATGGCCCCCCTGGCACCTCCCTGGCTCCGCCAATGCAACCACCAATGATGCCCAAACATGTATAACTGTAATATCCGAAAAAAAAAAAAAAAAAAAAAAAAAAAAAAAAAAAAAAAAAAGGTATTTAAGTAAATCTTTTGTAGGGTCAATTTTATAATTTATAATTATAAGGGAGTTTTAGAAAATAAAGTTGAAACCCTAGCTATATATATAAGCTTATTAAGTCAACGTATATGGAGAGATATTTTGAGAGAGGAGATTATCCAAAAGACTGAAGTAGAGAAGAATCCTTGGGTCCATGGCCTAATGGATACAAAACAAAGCTTAAACATACCTCCATAATATGCAATCCCATGATGGTATCAAGCCTCTTTTTTTCAAGATTGTAAACATTGAGAGATTGGTGGAGCTATTTGATGCTAAATCTGTGGAAGCTATTAAGAAGTAGATTGTCATCCCTTCCTCACGAAGACAAGATTGACTGATATCAATTAGAGACCCAAAGGAAAGTTTTGTTTTATATCAGCAAATGTGACGAGTCAAGACCATAGGGTGAATCATAAATGTGAAATCCCAACAGGCATCCTACCCCCAAAACCGAACATAGCTCTGAGATTGCAATTGCTAGGATGTTTGGTTTGGAAGCTTATGGGGATTTTTTTTTTTTTTTTTTTTGAGAAACAAGCTTATGGGGCTTTGAGATCCGAGATTCTCCCTATTTCGAATAATAAAGATATTGTGAAGCTATTGCTGGACCCCCATAGCCTTTCCAAATTTGGATTCTCCTACAAATTCTTTACAAGAACAATGTACCGCTCAAATTGCTTTCACACTTGAAGTAATCTGGAATCTCAAAAATCAAGTAGAGCACAATGATTCACAGATCAACATCATGACCACTATCAATTCAATGGAACACAAGGTGAAATCTAAGGATTTTTAGAGGAAGTGTTAGGGAAAAGTTCTTTTTGGAATTGCTTTTAGAGGTAAGTAAACTTATCTTAATTGGTTTTATTTTACGTATTTTAATTACTGAAAATTGTTTACAATTGTTACAATTTTATTTCTATTGTATTACTGATTTCAAGTAAAGAATTATAGGAATATCACAAATAGATTTGAATATTGAATATATGATTATATATATATATATATATATATGTATGTATGTATGAATTTGAATAAGATATTTTTTGTTAGAAACTATGATTTCATATATATGATTATGATCAATCTGACTATGAGGTTATTCTGATACCCAGCCAATGGGGGTTATTCATTGGTATTTTGATACCTAGCCAATGAGAGTTATTCATTGGTATTCTGATACTCAAACCAATGAGGATTATTCATTGGTACTTTGATACCCAACCAATGGGGGTTATTCATTGGTACTCTGATGCCCAGTCACGAGGATATAGCGTGACCATAGTCATAAGATTGTTAAGAATATGAATTACGTTTGAATATTTGAACTATTTTGAGCCCTTAAAACTACATATGTGATTTTGGAAATGTTTGAGTATCTGAACTATTTTGAGTCATTAAAACTGCTTATGTATTTATTTGGAACATATGTAAGTTATAGCTTTGATATATGGAAAACTGACTACTTTCTAAACCATCTATGATATATTTGTCAGATTAAAGTATGTGATCTATTTGCAACTATTTATTATTTTAAGACTATGAAACTTCTTTAGTTATTTTTGAAAACCTATAGTATATTATAACTTTTGAAGACTCATATTACATCTTATTACTTTATAGATCCATTGCTTGATAGAACTTATTAGGACCTTAGTTACTTATTGAGTTGTCAACTCGCTCCCTTTTTCCCCTTCAGTTTTAGATTGTGAAGAATAGCAAGTTTTGGAAGTTTTGATGCTATGTTGTGAGCAAGAAAGAAGCTTAGTGATTTTGGGATTGGATGGTCTTCTAATAGTTTTATATTTATTGGCCAATTGGCATTATGTACATGAGGTTTGGATTTTGTTCCTTTTAAATTATTGGAGATCTATTCATAAAGAAATTGTTGAGGTATTTTGGATTTATTTGATTTAATTTTTGAGGATAAATTTTAGTTGCTAAGAAGACCTTGCACACTTGTAAGATGCTTACTTTATAAGTATGCGGTAGTTGTCACATGTCTGTCTTTATAGTTGGGTTCAGGGCATGACAATAACAATGAACAACAACTCCATAACACAAAATGAAACACCAGAGTTCACAGCTTTCCTAATACTCACCAAAAAAACTAAAATAATTGTCCTTTGGTCAAGTCCTACCCCTCAATGCCTCCACCAATGGCAATAAACCAAATTTTCTGCTTCATCATTTTCCACTAAACATGGCTTTTAGATTTGAAAGTGAGAAGATGTGGAAGGAAAAGAAACAGGGAGAGAAGACAAAGGTGGCAAAAAAAAAAAAAAAATGAGATAAATAGAAAGAGGGGACGAATGGAGAAGAAGAAAAGAAAAAGAAAGGTGAAATGGTGTTAGGAGATTTTTAGTCAAAAATTAAAAAAAAAAATTAAAAAAAAAAAACTATTGTTTCTTATAATGTCATAGAGAGAGAGAGAGAGAGAGAGAGAGAGAGAGAGAGAGAGAGAGAGAGAGAGAGAGAGATTCTCAAATCTATGTTTTATTTTTTGGAGTGTTTTATTGTGTTTTTTATGGGTAGATGCAAATATGGGTTATGACTAAAGTTAAAATTAGTGGGCAAAGTGATATTTTTTTTTTTAAGGAAAGTGCTAAACTCATGAACTATTTTACAAATCACTAATGTGGTGGGTGGTTATTGGTAAGTAAAAATGTGATGTTAGTAATGGGCCCATAAGAAAATCAGTAAGAATTTGACACATCAACAATTTGTAAAAATGTTGCAAAATAGTTTATGCCTGTGACATTACTCTTTTTCTAAACCATGAGTGTGCAGAACGCCATAATGTAACCACCAAAACCACAAGTTGATATTGTTTCATTAATATTTTTATTAGGAGCACATACATATAAACAGGTATGGGTATGACACAGTGATATAACAATTTTTGAAAAATTAGAATACGACACAGCACAACATGACAGTGATACATATATTAATTAATTATTAAACATTTTTATTTATGTGTTTTATATATTTTTAAGCATTTATTTTTCATATATTGTTAAACATATAACAATTTAAGAACAATGATGGATAAAAAAGTAACTCTATGGCTATTATGTGATGTTTATAATACAATTAATTAAAAAAAGTCTAACACACCAAATACTAACATGACCATCATTTATTTATAATCAAATCTTATAAATTTTAATATTAAAAATATTAAATAAATAATTAAATTTAAAAGTTAGTAAAATAATTCCTGAAAAAAATAATATTTTTTGGTTGGACACACATGCCAAAGTGTCCAAAGCGTGTTCCTGTCCAATACGTGTCTGACATGAATAGTGGACACATGACCTAATTTGAAGTGTTCGAGAGTCAAATCATTTTCTAAATCAAGTGTGGGACTTGCTATATAAAGGCACTCATGTAACCTTTTTATTGTGAAATACAATAATACTTATTCAGTATTTCTAACATGGTATTAGAGCCACTGCTCTAACCCTTTCTTGTGTCTTGCAGTCTTGTCTTTGTTGGTGTTTTCTGCTACCTCAACTTCTTTGATTAGTAAGCCTTCTACATCCGTTCTCGATTGCTCCGCCACCGTCAAAGGTCCTTAAAGTTGAATTTCCACTGCCAGAAGCACTTACTCTACCGTTAATGACCACTACCTTCTCAGGTCTATCCATTGTGATCTTCGATTACGACACCAAACATATCATTATGTAGATCTTAAATCGATCTACTCAAAGCAGCCGGATTCATCCCCATTTGACCATTCATGCGACACCACGCGCTGGTCAAAGTTTCAATGAAATTCTTCCACACGCCTCATGCACCATAAGTGTTGTTTCGATCTTGTTGCTGCCACTACCATCGGAATCGTCTTTCTCCGATCTACATCTTTGGAAAATAATCGGCCTTATCAGATACTCCATGTGCCGTCATGCACCGCTTGAAGCTTCAGCTTCTTCTGTCTACGTGCCACATGCGGTACACGCGTCGAGCTTATGCCTGCTGATGTCATTTGTGATGTCATACCTACCACATTAGCCCTAGTTAACATTATCAAGCTTATGTCATCTGTTGATGTCATCAAAGCTTGAGTCATCCGGAGACAACATTCTCCGCTAACAATTAACCGCCGCTAGTTGACCGTTGACTTTGACCAGGTTTAACTTTTTTGCAGTCCAAGTACTCCTTACTCAGTTTTTCTCGTAGATTTCATTTTTGCAATCCATTTTTGCATATTTTGCTTCTAAATGAAGAAAAAGAACATGTCTTCTTATTGCAATAATCGTCGCCAACAATTCAACAAACGATTTTGCAATTTTTGCAAACGTGATGGCCATAGTATTGAGACTTACTATCATCATAACAAACTAACTATTTCTATTTCTATTGCTACCATTGCTAACACTGAGAGTATCCAACCAACGGCTCCCATTTGCATGAAGTCCAATTCTTCTGGATCCACTATCTCCATTTCCACAGTTGACCTGCCAAATATCATTGCTAATACCATTCATATTGTTGGTAATGCATCTATTTCTTCTTCTCTCTCAATTTTATCTGGTATGTCTCCTTCCTTTTGGCTTATAGATTTTTCTTGTTACAATCACATGACACCTCACGCTTCCTTATTTTCTCAACTTGAACCTGAACCACATCCTCTTAATATTTGTACAGCAAATGGTTCCACAATGTTTGGTCATAATATAGGTTCTGTCTCGACCTCTAACCATTTGGTTCCTAGGGTCTTTAATGTTGCTAAACTCTCTTACAATTTATTTTCTGTGGGACAATTAGCTGAATTGGGTTATCGCATTACCTTTGGTTATCCTTAGTGTACTATGCAAGGTTAAAGGACAAGATAAGAACTTGGGACTGGTCCTAAAGTTGGGCGTATGTTTCTCATGGACAACCTTTGTCTTCCATCTGTTGCTCCTGTTTCTGTTGTTGCTGTAGCTGCTATAGTTTCTTCTATTCCTTCCCTTGCACTTTGGCATGCTCGACTTGGTCACACATCTTCTTCTCTGGTACAACACCTGACTTCTAAAAGTTTGTTAGGTTTAGTGTCCAAAGAAAATTTTGATTGTGTTTCATGTTAGTTAGGAAAATAACCAACTTTGCCTTTCAATACTAGTGAATCAATATTTATTGATATCTTTGATTTAATTCATTTTGATGTCTGGGGCCTTCCACTGTCTCTAGTATTGGTGGATCTTAATATTTTGTTGTCTTTGTTGATGATTATTCTCGCTATAGCTAGATTTTTCACACGAAACATCGTTCTGAATTGTTACAAGTATATTGGAACTTTGCAAAAAATGGTTGAAACCCAATTTTCCAAACACATTAAAATTTTTCGATTTGATAATGTTCTTGAATACACTCAATATGCTTTCTAAGCTATTTTACATTTCTAAGGCACTATTCATCAACTAATTTGTTCAGGTACCTCTCAGCAAAATGGTAGAGTCGAAAGAAAATTTCGTCATATTCTTGACACTGTTCATACTCTCCTTATCTCTGCCAAAGTTCCTGCTCCTTTTTGGGGTGAAACTGCTCTTCATGCTGTTCATGCTATTAATTCCCAGTCTTGCTGACCAAAATCAAACTCCATACGAGCGCCTTTTTGGGTCACCTCCAAACTATCACCACCTTCGTTCCTTCAGTTCTGCCTGTTTCATTCTTCTTCAGTTGCATAAGCATAACAAACCTGTGCCTCAATCTAGACTTTATTGTTTTCTTGGCTATGGCGAAACTCAAAAGGGGTATCGGTTTTATGATCCTGTGTCTCATCGTCTTCATATCTCCCGCAATTTTGTCTTTAGGGAACATCGCTCCTTTGTCAAGCTCTCTCACCTCCATGCCTCCCTATCTACCTCTTTTGTCTTAAATCTTTTTCCAGATGAACCACATATTCCTTCTATAGTTGCTCATGATCCTTCTATAGGCTTCTTTGTCTAACCACCCAATATTCTTGATGCCTCTCGTGGATCAACCTTTAATGAATAGGTGGAAGATGAACAAGTCGAAGACGAGCTACCCAACTTTGAGCCTAGGTCCCCTACTCCTACTCCTCACACCGCACGAACCTCACACCTATCGTGAGGCCACCATTGACCCTTTACGGCAAATTGCAATGAAAGGGAAATTTGATGCATTATCCAAAAATCATACTTCGAATTTGGTGACTCTCCCTCTAGGAAGTCTGTGGTTGGTTATAAATGGATCTACAAGATGAAAACTCGCACTGATGGGTCCATTGAGCACTATAAAACTTGTCTTGTTACAAAAAGTTTTACACAAAAGTATGAGATTGATTATGAAGAGACCTTTACTTTGGTTGCTTGAATCTCATATGTCTGTGCGCTTTTAGTTATTGCCGCTACCAATAAATAAGATCTTTTTCAAATAGATGTCAAAAATACCTTCCTTAATGGCAATTTAAGTGAAGAAGTGTATATGCAACCTCCTCCTGGTCTGTTTATTGAACTAAACAAGGATTGTCACATTCAACGTGCACTTTATAAACAAGCTCCATGAGCTTGGTTTGCCAAGTTGAGCTCTACCATCTCTTGCTTGGTTACATTGCCAATCCTTATGATTCTACTTTGTTCTTCGTTGCATCGACAAATGCACTATTTAGCTTCTCTTGTGTGTGGATGATATGATCATAACTAGTGATAACCTCAGTGGCATTCAAGAAATCAAGGATTTTCTCAATCAGCAATTTGAGATGAAAGATCTTAGACAACTCAACTATTTCTTGGGTCTTGAAATCACTCATTCCACTGATGGACTTCATATTAATTAAGCCAAGTATGCTTCTAAACATTTGTCTGAATCTGGACTCACTAATAGCAAGACTGTTGACACTCTAGTTGAACTTAATGCTCATCTGACTCCCTCAGGGGGGAAAACCATTGCCTAGTCCCTCTCTTTACAAACGATTGGTTGGCAGCCTAGGTTATCTCACTGTCACTCGTCTAGACATTTCCTATGCTATTCACTAAGTGAACCAACTTTTGTTTGTTCCACGATCGACTCACTATGCTGCTGTCCTCCGCATTCTTCAATACCTGAAGGTTTCATGGCCTTTTCTACTCTGCTTAGTCTCCTCTTCTTCTTCATGCAATCTCCGATGCTGATTTGGCACGAGATCCCACTAATCGAAGGTCAACCATTGGTTATTGCTTTCTTCTTCATTCTTCTCTGATTTCTTAGTGAACTAAGAAACAAACCGTTGTGGCCTACTCCAGCACTAAAGCAGAATATCGTGCCCTTACTGATATCACATCTGAACTCCTTTGGCTTTATAAGGATTTAGGTGTGTCTACATCCTCTGCTACTCATCTTTATTATGACAACCAGAGTGCCATTCATATTGCTCACAATGATGTTTTCAATAAACGGATTAAACACATTGATATTGATTGTTATTTTATTCGTTATCATCTTGTCCATGTTGCACTAGAGCTAAGCTCGGTCTCCTCTAAAGATCAACTTGCAGATATCTTCACCCAGTCATATCCTAAAGGATGCCTTCATGCTTTGGTTGACAACCTCAAGTTGGCCTCACATCCGCCTTCAATTTGAGGGGCCCGTTAATGTGTAATAGGCTATCGGCCTTAGGCTTACCTTATTTACTTGTATGACACGCATACTTGCACTACATATATACTTGTATTGCACACTCTGCCTCTTATATAAAGAAACTCATGTATACTTTATTACTGTGAAATACAATAATACTCATTTAGCATTTCTAACAGTGTCCATATACTTACCTATTAGAAGTTATAATATTATAAGTTGCATTGCATGAGATTACACAAATTTTAGCTAAATTTTACTTAAAAAGTAAATTTTTTACATTTATAGCATATTCCATTTTTTAACTTTTACTAGCGTCGTATTCTTAATTTTTTTTAATTGCTGTTTTTAAATATTAGTTATTTACCAAAAGAAATCACCCTACCACCAATCAAACCTACAAATCTAATACTCAAACTGTTGTGACCCAACAACCAATGATGCCCAAACATGTATAACAATGAACAACAACTTCATAATACAAAATGAAACACTAGAGTCCAAAGCTTTCCTAATACTCACCAAAAAAACTGCAATAATTGTCCTATGGTCAAGTCCCACCCCACAATGCCTCCACCAATGGCAATAAACCAAGTTGTTTGCTTCCTCATTTTCCACTCAACATGGCTTTTAGATTGGAAAGTGGGAAAATGTGGGAGGAAAAGAAGCAGGGAGAGAAGACAAAGGTGGGAAAAAAAGAAGAGAGAAATGGAAAAAGGGGGCGAATGGAGAAGAAGAAAAGAAAAAGAAAGGTGAAATGGTGTTAGGAGATTTTTAGTTAGAAATTAAAAAAGAAAAAAAGTGCATAAAAAAAAAACTATTGTTTCTTATAATGTCATGGAGAGAGAGAGAGAGAGAGAGAGAGATTCTCAAATCTATGTTTTATTTTTGCAGTGTTTTGTTGTGTTTTTTATGGGTAGACGCAAAGATGGGTTATGGCTAAAGTTAAAATTAGTGGGCAAAGTGATTTTTTTTAAGAAAAGTGCTAAACTCATGAACTATTTTACAAATTATTGATGTGGTAAGTAGTTATTGGTAAGCAAAATTGTAGTGTTAGTAGTGGGCCCATATGAAAATCAGTAAGAATTTGACACATCAACAATTTGTAAAAATGTTGCAAAATAGTTTATGCCTGTACCATTACTCTTTTTCTAAACCATGAGTGTGCAGAACGCTAGAATGCAACCACCAAAACCACAAGTCGATATTGTTTAAATAATATTTTTATTAGGAAGCACATACATATAAACAAGTATGGGTATGACACGGTGATATAACAATTTTTGAAAAATTAGGATGTGACACAGCACGACAAAACGGTGATACATATATTAATTAATTATTAAACATATTTTTATTTATTTGTTTTACATATTTTTATGCATTTATTTTTCATATATTGTTAAACATATAACAATTTAAGAACAGTAATGGATAATAAAGTGACTTTATGTCTATTATGTGATGTTTACAATACAATTAATTAAAAAAAGTCTAACCCACCAAATACTAACATGACCATCATTTATTTATAATGAAATCTTATAAATTTTAACTTTAAAAAACATTAATAAATAATTAAATTTAAAAGGTAGTAAAATAATTCCTGAAAAGAAATTAATATTTTTTGGTTGGACACGCATGCAAAAGTGTCCAAAGCATGTTCCTGTTCAATATGTGTCTGACATGGATAGTGGACACATGACCCATTCTGAAGTGTTCGAGAGTCAAATCATTTTCTAAATCAAGTGTGGGACTTGCTATATAAAGGCACTCATGTATACTTTATTCTTGTGAAATACAATAATACTCATTCAATATTTCTAACATGGTATTAGAGCGACTGCTCTAACCTTTTTTTGTGTCTTACAGTCTCGTCTTTGTTGGTATTCTCTGCTGCCTCAACTTCTTCAGTCAGTAAGCCTTCTGCATCCTCTTCTAACTGCTCCGCCCCAGTTAGAGGTCCTTAAGGTTGAATCCCCACCGCCAGAAGCACTCTCTCTGCCATCAAAGACCACTGCCTTCTCAGGCCTATCCATTGTGATCTTCGATTATGACACTAAACATATCATCCTGTAGATCTTAAACCGATCTACTCAACGTAGTCGGAATCATCCCCATCTGACCATTGATACGACGCCACACGCTGGTCAAAGTTTCAGCGTAATTCTTCCATGCACCTTATACGCCATAAGTGTTGTTTCAATCTTGTCACTACCACTACCATCGGAATTGTCTTTCTTCGATCTACATCATTGGAAAATAATCTACCTTATTGGATACTCCATGCGCCGTCACGCACTGCCTGAAGTTTCTGCTTCTTATGTCTACGTGCCATACGCAGTACACGCTCCAAGCTTCTACCTGCTGACCTCATTTATGACATCATACCTGCCACGTCAGCCCTAGTTGACGCCATCAAAGCTTACGTCATCCGCTGACGACATCCTCCGTTAACAGTTGACCGTTGCTAGTTGACCATTGACTTTGACCTTAACCAGGTTTGACTTTTTTGCAATCTAGGTGCTCCTTACCCAGTTTTTCGCATAAATTTCATTTTTACAACCCATTTTTGCATATTTTGCTTCTAAATGAAGAAAAAGGACATGTCTTCTTCTTATTGCAATAATTGTCGCCGACAATCCAATGATTTTGCAATTTTAGCACACATGAAGGCCATCGTATTGAGATTTGCTATCATTGTAACAAATCAACTATTTCTATTTCTACTGCTACTATTGTTAACACTGAGAGTATCCAACTAACGACTCCCATTTGCATGAAGTCCAAGTCTTCTGGATCCACTATCACCATTTCCACAGTTGACCTGCCAAATATCATCACTAATACCATTTGTATGGTTGGTAATGCATCTATTTCTTCTTCTCTCTCAATTTTATCTAGTATGTCTCCTTCCTCTTAACTTATGGATTCTTCTTATTGCAATCACATGACACCTCATGCATCCTTATTTTCTCAACTTGAACCTGCACTGTACCTCTTAATATTTGTACAGTAAATGGTTCCACAATGTTTGGTCATAATATAGGTTCTATCTCGATCTCCAATCTTTCAGTTCCTAGGGTCTTTAATGATCCTAAACTCTCTTAAAATTTATTTTTGTGGGACAATTAGCTGAGTTAGGTTATCACATTACCTTTGATTACTCTTTGTTTACTATGCAGGATCCAAGGATAGGATAGAAGCTTGGGACCGGTCCTAAAGTTGGGCATATGTTTCCTATGGACAACCTTTGTCTTCCATTTGTTGCTCCTATTTCTGTTGTTGCTGCAGCTACTGTATTTTCTTTTATTCCTTCCCTTGCACTTTGGCATGCCTGACTTGTTCACACATCTTCCTCTCGAGTACAACACTTGGCTTCTAGAAGTTTGTTAGGTTTATTTTCCAAAGAAAATTCTGATTGAGTTTCATGTCAGTTAGGGAAATAACTAGCTTTGCCTTTCGTTACTAGTGAATCAATGTTTATTGATATCTTTGACTAAATTCATTCTGATGTCTTAGGGCTTTCCTCTGTTTCTAGTATTGGTGGATCTCAATATTTTGTTGTATTTGTTGATGATTATTCTCGCTATAGCTTGATTTTTCATAAGAAACACCGCTCTCAATTGTTACAAGTATATTATAATTTTCCAAAAATGGTTTAAACTCAATTTTCCAAACACATCAAAATATTTCGATCCAATAATGTTCTTGAATACACTCAGTATACTTTCTAAGCTATTTTGCATTCCTAAGGCACTATTCATCTACTAACTTGTACAATTACCTCTTATCAAAATGGTAGAGTCGAAAGAAAATTTCGTCATATTCTTGACACTATTCGTACTCTCCTTATCTCTGCTAAAGTTCCTACTCCTTTTTTAGGCGAAACCGTTCTTCATGCTGTTCATGCTATTAATTCCCAATCTTGCCGTCCAAAATCAAACTCCATACGAGCGCCTTTTGAGTCACCTCCATACTATCACCACTTTTGTTCTTTTGGTTTTGCCTGTTTCGTTCTTCTTCAGTTGCATAAGCATAACAAACTTGTGCCTTGATCTAGGCTTTGTTGTTTTCTTGGCTATGGAAAAACTCAAAAGGGGTGTCGGTGTTATGATCCTGTCTCTCATCATCTTCGTATCTCCCACAATGTTGTCTTTAGGGAACATCGCTCCTTTGTCAAGCTCTCTCACTTCCATGCCTCCCTATATACCTCTTCTGTCTTAGATCTTTTTCCAGACGAACCACATATTCCTTCTATAGTTGCTCATGATCCTTCTATAGGCTTCTCTGTCTAACCACTCGATATTCTTAATGCCTCTTCTGGATCAATCTTTAATGAATAGGTGGAAGATGAACAAGTCGAAGACAAGCTACCCAACTTTGAGCTTAGGTCCCCTACTCTTGCTCCGCTTGAAGATCTTGCACAAGACATTCCACCTCGTCACTCAACTTTGGTAAAATCCATTCTTGCACATTTACTTGACTATCATTGTTACACTGTCCTTACTACACTGCACGAGCCTCATACCTATCATGAGGCCTCCATTGACCCACTATGGCAAATCGTAATGAAAGAGGAATTTGATGCATTATCCAAAAACCATACTTGGGATTTGGCGACTCTCCTCTCTGGGAAGTCTGTGGTTGGTTGTAAATGGATCTACAAGATCAAGACTCGCTATGATGGGTCCATTGAGCGTTATAAAACTCGTCTTATTGCAAAAGATTTTACACAAGAGTATGAGACTGATTATGAAGAGACCTTTGCTCCGGTTACTTGAATCTCATCTGTCCGTACCCTTCTAGTTGTTGCCGCTACCAGTAAATGAGATCTTTTTCAGATAGATGTCAGAAATACCTTCCTTATTGGGAATTTAAGTGAAGAATTTTATACGTAACCTCCTCTTAGTTTCTTTATTGAACTAAACAAGGCTTGTCACATTCAACGTGCACTTTATAGCCTTAAACAAGCTCTACCATCTCTTGCTTGGTTACATTGCCAATCCTTATGATTCTACTTTATTTCTTCATTGCACCAACAAATGCACTATTTAGCTTCTTTTGTGTGTGGATGATATGATCATAACTGGTGATGGCGTCAGTGGCATTCAAGAACTCAAGGATTTTCTTAGTCAACAATTTGAGATGAAAGATCTTAGACATCTCAACTACTTCTTAGGTCTTGAAATCACTCATTCCATTGATGGATTTCATATTACTCAAGCCAAGTATGCTTCTGAACATTTGTCTTAAGCTGGACTTAATACTCCAGTTGATACTCCAGTTGAACTTAATACTCATTTGACTCCCTCAGGGGGGAAACCATTGCCTAGTCCCTCTCTTTATAGACGATTGGTTGGCAACCTAGTTTATCTCACTGTCACTCGTCTAGACATTTCTTATGCTATTTACTAGGTGAGCCAACTTCTATCTACTCCACGATCGACTCACTATGCTACTGTCCTGTGCATTCTTCAGTGCCTGAAGGACACTCTCTTTCATGGCTTTTTTTACATTGCTTAGTCTTCTCTTGTTCTCCGTGCATTCTTTGATGCTGATTGGGCACAAGATCCCACTGATCGAAGGTCAACCACTGTTATTGCTTTTTTTTTTTTTTTCGTTCTTCTCTAATTTCTTGGTGAAGTAAGAAACAAATCGTTATGGCCCACTCCAGCACTAAAGCAGAATATCATGCCTTTGTTGATACCACATCTGAGCTCCTTTAACTTCTTAAGGATTTAGGTATGTCTACATCCTTTGCTACTCATCTTTATTGTTATAACTAGAGTGTAATTCATATTGCTTACGATGATATTTTCCATGAATGGATTAAACACATCGAGATTAATTGTCATTTTATCTGTTATCATCTTGTCCATGGTGCATGGTGCACTAGAGCTGATCTCAGTCTCCTTTAAAGATCAACTTGCAGATATCTTCACCAAGTCACATCCTAAGGGACGCCTTCGTGCTTTGGTTGACAACCTCAAGTTGGTCTCACACCTGCCTTGAGTTTGAGGGGCCTGTTAATGTGTGATAGGCTGTCAGCCTTAGACCTACCTTGTTTACTTGTATTGCATACATACTTGTACTACATATATACTTGTACTACACACTCTGTCTCCTATATAAAGACACTCATGTATATTTTATTAATGTGAAATATAATAAATACTCATTCAGTATTTCTAATAATGTCTATATACTTACCTACTAGAAGTTATAATATTATAAGTTGCATTGCATGGGATTACACAAATTTTAGCTAAATTTTACTTAAAAAGTAAATTTTTTCCATTTATAGCATAGTCCATTTTTTTTTTACTTTTACTAGTGTCATATTCTTAGTTTTTTTCACTACTATTTTTAAATATTAGTTATTTACTAGAAGAAATCACCCGACCACCAATCAAACCTACAAATCTAATACTCAAATTGTTGTGACCCAACCACCAATGATGCCCAAACATGTATAACAATGAGCAACAACTCCATAACACAAAATGAAACACCAAAGTCCACAGCTTTCCTAATACTCACCAAAAAAATTGCAATAATTGTCCTTTAGTCAAGTCCCACCCCCCAATGCCTCCACTAATGGCAATAAACCAAGTTGTCTGCTTCCTCATTTTCCACTCAATATGGCTTTTAGATTTGAAAGTGAGAAGATGTGGAAGGAAAAGAAGCAAGGTGAGAAGACAAAGGTGGGAAAAAAATGAGAGAAATAGAAAGAGGGAATGAATGAAGAAGAAGAAAAGAAAAAGAAAGGTGAAATGGTGTTGGGAGATTTTTAGTCAAAAAAAAAATTAAATACAAAAAAAAAAAAATCTATTGTTTCCTATAATGTCGTGGAGAGAGAGATTCTCAAATCTATGTTTTATTTTTGGAGTGTTTTTTTGTTTTTTTTAAGGGTAGACACAAAGATGGATTATAGCTAAAGTTAAAATTAGTGGGCAAAATGATATGTTTTTTAAAGGAAAGTGTTGAACTCATATTATATTTTACAAATTACTGATGTGGTGGGTGGTTATTGATAAGTAAAAATATGATGTTAGTAGTGGACCCATATGAAAACCAACAAGAATTTGTCGAATCAACAATTGTAAAAATGTTGCAAAATAGTTTGTGCCTGTAATATTACTCTTTTTCTAAACCGTGAGTGTGCAGAATGCTAGAATGCAACCACCAAAACCGCAAGTCGATATTGTTTAATTAATATTTTTATTAGGAAGCATAGACATATAAACAGGTATGGGTATGACACAGTGATATACCAATTTATTTTTAAAAAATTATGATGTGACATAGCATGACATGTTAGTGATACATATATTAATTAATTATTAAACATATTTTTATTTATATGTTTTATATATTCTTAAGAATTTATTTTTCATATATTGTTAAACATATATTAATTTAAGAACAATAATGGATAATAAAGTGACTCTATGATTATTAAGTGATGTTTATAATACAATTTATTAAAAAAAAAAGTCTAACCCATCAAATACTAACATGAGCATCATTTGTTTCTCAAAAAAAAAAATGACCACCAATTATTTATAATCAAATCTTATAAATTTTAACATAAAAAAAATTAAATAAATAATTAAAATTAAAAGTTATTAAAATAATTCCTAAAAAAATTAATATTTTTTTATTGGACATGCATGTAGAAGTGCCCAAAGCGTGTTCTGGTTCAATATGTGTTTGACATGGATAGTGGACACATGACCCATTCTGAAGTGTTCAAGAGTTAAATCATTTTCTAAATCAAGTGTGGGACTTAAGGGACTTGCTAACAAGTGGAAAAAATATTGAGGTTGATGCACAAGAGTTGGGACTTTAGCTATAAATTTGTTGAAATGATGAGGTAGATGCTAATGCTTACTAGCCTTATGAAGTGATATATATCATCTATTATAGTAAGGTAATTTAATTTAATTTAATACAAATAAGAGTATGTGAGAGACCGCGCCTCCAGCCCCTTTTTTATGGTGTTGGGCCAAACCCATGTGAATGGGTGGAGTCATGTTATTGCCTCTCAAAATGAAGGTTCGACTGATTATATTTTCCCCTTTAGATTAAGTGTTTTACAATGGAGTTGACACTTAATTATTGAAATAAATAAGAAAACCAAAATTGAAAAATTCCTCATTTTATTAATTTGAAATTGAATTTACATTGATCATAAGAAAATTACATGGCTTTGGTCCTAGATACAATTTAAGATAAAGTACATGACTCTGTTTCCTAGTTACAATCTAGAAATTGAAAATTACAAGGATAAACATTGATCTATCAACCCTTGATCTAAGCTCGAAGGCTATGTTACAAGGTGGGAAGGTGATAGGCATCCACCTTGCCCGGTGAAACCAATCTTCTAGACTATGGTGGCCAACATTTATACTACATCATCTAATATGTTATCAATCAATTTGCATGTTGAATTTAATGTATGTTCATGTGATAAACCCTAATTCAATTTATTAAGCATTTCATTTGGATTGAAAAATAAATTCTAGTGAATGTGTGTGGATGGTTGATGAATCCTGTGATATCAGTGGGCTGAAAGTCTCAAGCGTTGATGATTTTATGACCGAGTCCTGAGAAAACAAACAGAAAATCATAGGAGATCGTTGGAAGCCGGCCAAGAACCCTCCGATGGTAAAGTTAGTCTTTTTGTAATTCCCAGTATATTGGAAGTATCAGAATCCCTTACTCTCTTGTTGGTGAGCATTTATATAGCATGCGGGGAGCAGTTACTTGTTTAGTAACCGTTCCTATTGTCGAGGAGTCCAAAAGGCTCGGAGGTAACTTCCATAACTGCCATGGAAATTACATTATTTGGATCTGCATTCCACAACAGTTGGACTTGACTAGTAATGGTTCGATTTCCCTCACACCTGGTGGAAATATGCTTGTCTAAAGCTAAAGGACAGACAAGGTTGAACTAGGCGAGGATGTTCCTTCTTCCTCTCTTTTCTTTGGACGACTTAAATGGACAAGATAAGACTTGTGGATTTTCATTACACCATCAGTTGTGCCCTCATCCATTTGGGTCATCTAAGGGGAAGGGGTAATTTTGGCGTCACTTCCTTGAATGCGTGTGCGTCGATGTGCCATGTGTGACCTTTTTATTGGCGATGAGTCCTGTCGATTCACTTTTTCGAGGTGAACGCCACGTGTCACCTCCTGATTGGTTGTGTTGTTTTATATGCCCAGGTCAGTTGCCTATAAATAGGGGAATTCCTCCACTACCCTCCACATTTCTGAGATTTTCCTTCTTTGACATTCCTCGTCTAGAGCCTCATCTAGGAATTTCCTCGCGTCCATAGCCTTCGTTCGTCTTAGAGCCAGGTATTCCTTCTTCTCTCGTCTTTTAGGTTTTTCTTTGATCCTTTTCAAAAATTTCATCTAGTGATAGTCTAGAGAAAGCCATAAACGAGTATCAAGATGAAAGTAGTTATAGTACAAGTTCTAGTGGCTCTAGTAATAGTGGTGGGGGGAACTCCACGGACGAGGAATATATTTCTAGCGTCCCTAGGTTTCCCTTGGAGGCTATACAAGAAGAGCTTAGAAAGGCCTCGGGGTTCCAAGCAGGCACCTCGTCCAACATTCCTCCGTCCAACCCTTTGGACGAGGAGGAGGTCACCGTGTATAGTTGTGCAATAGAGATCCCTTCTAAAACAGACGAGCAAAGGCTTAATAATCTAAGGTCATGGTACCAGATCCCAGACGAGCTAAACCCTAGGTTGCCCGTCCATGGAGAATGGTGCTGTGATCCTCATTCTGGGATAGGTGTCTATGAAGCTTATCTTTTGGGGGGTTTGAGGTTTCCTTTGAATGCTTTTACAAGGGAGTTATTAGTTAGGCTAGGTTTAGGAATATGTCAATTCAATCCAAATGCATGGAGATTGATCATCTTTATGCAGGTTTTATGGAGGGAGGTATTCGGGGGGAGGGGGGTGGGGGGGACCGCCCTCTTACGATAGACGAGTTCCTTTACTGTTATAAACCCTTAGAAATTCATCAGTCCCTTGGCTTATACCAGTTCACTGCCAGGGGCAAAGATTGTAGAATGATTAGGTCCCTACCCTCGTCTGACAGAAAAATGGAAGACGGAGTTTTTCTTCGTCTCTGACTTCTGGGCTGGGAATCCTTTCGACGTTGGTCAGGACACATTTGGCCGTTATACTGGGGACCTAGGGAACCTTCGTCCTGAGGGTAAGTCCCTCCCCCTTCTTCTTCTTCTTTTTTTTTTTTTTGGTTGTTGTTGTTGTTGTCTAACTTGTTCCTTTACAGCTGTTGGATGACTTTCTCTTAGCAAGTTTCATCGTGTCCGTATCCACAGAGCTCGTCTACACGCAGATAAGAATTTTCATTCTTTAGTAATGCTTAAACGACTTGCTAAGTGGGGGTTAGGCCCTAATCCTTCTGAAGAGGCACTTGCACACGAGATTACAGTAAGGAGAAGTAAGTTTTATACTTAAAAACATCCCTTACACACTTTTCCTTTTTGTTTTAGTTCTACGAACTTCTCCTCTTTTTCTTTCCTTTCCCTTTTTTTTTTTTTTTTTTTTTAGGAATGGCAACAATGAAAGGAAACAAAGGAAAAAAGGTTGTAGGTGATGGGGATCGTCCTGAGGCCCAAACTTAGATTCGTTAGTCTACTGGGGACAAGAGGAAGTCCCTACCAAAAAATTTGGATCTAGGAAGTCTCCCCAGCCGTTGTGACAAAAGGGCTAAGCATGGGTCGTCTAAAGTAACTAAGCCTATCCTTCCTCAGCCCCATCCTTCCATCCAAACAATTGATGTGGACGTGTCCATGCCGATTGAGACTATCCCGTCCAAGACCCCTCCTAGGACGACTGCATCTATCTTGTCTTAGCCTCCTCCGAAGGTTCCCTCAAACATTATTGAAAATGAGGACTTAGCTTTGGAACGCTTCAAGGAAACTATGAAGGACGAAGACATAAATGTCTGTTATGACATGTCCCTGAAGGATTTTGAACATTCAGGTGTTCATGATCTTTTTAAGGTAAGTTTACTCTCGTCTCGTCTTTATTACTTCGTAATTTTTGGCCTTCTAACCAAACATTTTCGTCTTTTGTAGGCCATGTCTAAGTTCATCGCAGTGTCTAGGCAGGCCACTGAGTTGGACAAGACGAGGATCTTATTGGAGACAACAATCCAAAATGTGAGGGACGAGAGTAAAAAATGGGCTGAGATAGCTGCCAAGGCTAAGGAGAAGGCAACGGAGCATCAAAACTTGATCGAGGAGCTGAGAGCTGATATAGTGGAGAAAGATACTCGTCTTGATCATACTCAAAAGAAGAACGACGAGTTGAGTACTCTTCTCTCCAAGGCGAAAGAAGATGCAGTTGCGGAGTTCAAGGCATCCAAAGAATTTACGGACTTATTGGATCGTAACTACGCAGTAGGTTTTAAGGATTTCAAGTTGGACGCTGTTGAAAACTTCCCTGAAGTGGACTTTAGCTCCATCAAGCTTAATTTGAATGCTGCTACCAGTTATCTTCTTCAAACCAGCTCCGAGGACGTTAATTTGGAGGACGATGCTTCTACCTAGCCGTTCAAGGAAGATCCCAAGGTGGATGCCCCCCTACTTAAGGACGAGTTTTTACAAAACTTTGTATTTTTCCTTTCTTGTTTTTGTTTGGTCCTTAGTTTTGGGACCTTTTGATGCAACTCAAATACATTAGGCTCGTCCGTGGTTTTAGGACGAGTTATTAAACTTGTACTTTCATAAGGGTGTTTGGACATTGGTCGTCCGCCTTTGAAATAATTGAATGAATGCTATTATTTTTCTTTTATATATGCATGGACGAGACTTTTCATTTCTATATACAAGACTTCATGTTTGACTCGTCCATATTTCATATATATACTTCTACCATTTTATTAGAATTTCACCAAATGTAATTTGTTTGTGAAATGGTAGTTATCAGCATTACCCGTCCTTGGACTAGGCTGATTTTCATGTTTAATGAGGATAAGACCCTGCATTCCGCTCGTCCATGGACTGGATTGTTTTAGCAGGTGCTTTAACAAGTTCAAAACACTCGTCTATGCATTTCCTTGTCCATGGTCTGGATATGTATTATACTTTACTTCATCCATTGTATGGACGAGTATCCCTTGGCTCACTGGTTTGCTTAAGGTATAGGCTTTACCTCTTCCTTTTCTCTAGACAAGGGTGCCTAGATTTTGCTTTACCCTTAGGAAAGCTTAGACGTTACATCTCCGCGTCCAGAGATTTTATTTGTCTCAAAAAACTTTTTAGCCCTCTTGTGGGTTAGCTTGAACGAGAATAGCATGAAGATTTGAAATTCACACAACATTTTGTACATAACACAAATATCATTTATAGATAAGGCACATACATACTAATGCCTCTTTTATTTAGTTAGTACAAACTCCATAACTTCGTCCATAATAACGACACAAATAACCACAACATAAATAATAAAGTAGTAGTATCAAACACAAACAGCATCACACATAAGTAGAACATAAGTAGACAAACAAGCTCTAAGCTTGTCCATAGTAATACTCGTCCAGGCTCACTTTTACTGATAGTACCTCCTTAGGTGCTCCATGTTCCAAGGATGTTCCAATTTTCTCCCATCCAGGGCCTCCAAGTAGTAAGATCCTTGCCTTTAACAGTTGAAAACTTTATAGGGTCCTTCCCAATTAGGGCTCAATTTCCAATGAGCTGGGTTTTTGGTTGCCAAAGAGACTTTTCTCAGGACGAGATCTTCTACGTTGAAACGTCTTGGCTTCACCATTGCATCATATTGCCTAGTCATGAGGTTCTTGTACTTCACTGCCCTATGCTCTGCATCTACCCTTACCTTGTCTATTGGATCAAGGTTCAAACAGAGTTGCTCCTCATTATCCTTATCCTAATATGACATCACCCTATGGTTAGCCATATGCACTTCTACAAGTATGATTGCTTCGCTTCCATAGGCTAGCTTAAAAGGTGTTTCACCTATAGGGGTCCTCACCGTCGTCCTGTACGCCCGTAGGACACCAGGTAGCTCATCTGGTCATACTCCCTTTGCCCTCTCAAGTCGAGTCTTGATGATTTTCAATAAGGATCGGTTTGCAACTTCGGCCTGACCGTTGGCTTGAGGGTGGGCGGGGGAGAAATAATGATTCTGGATTCCAAAGTGTTCATAGAAGTCCCTGAAAAGGGAATTGTCGAATTGTCACCTGTTGTCGAATATCAGTACCTTGGGCACCCCAAACCTGCACACTATGTTCTTCCAGACGAAGTTCTTTACCTTCTGCTGTGTGATACTTGCTAAGGGTTCTGCTTCCACCCACTTGAGCAAAGGGCCACGGGGCCATCATTGGGGTGAGATACTCTGATGGTTGTCTGGGGACATTACTAAATCGTTGGCATTTGTCACATACCTTGACATAAGTTTTTGCATTCGCTTGGACAGTTGGCCAATAGTACCCTGCACGGACGACCTTGTGGATGAGTGATCTGGCTCTTGAATGATTTCCACAGGCTCCTTCATGAACTTTCCTCAACACATAGTTCGCCTCGTCCGGAGCCAGACACCTGAGATAAGGTTAAGAAAAACCTCTCTTGTACAGAACTTTGTCCATAAGGACATACCTGGCTGCTTTAATCCTGAGTTTTCTGGCCTCATCCTTCCCTTCCGGAAGCCTTCCGTCCTTCAGGTATGACACTATTAGGGTTAACCAATTTTCTTCATTCCCTATTTGCTGCACTTCCAGGAGATCTATACTTAGGACGTACTGAATTTCATCAAATTCCTCCATGGCTCCAATCGCTGAGGCTTCCTTCGCTAAAGTATGCATTCTCCTCCCTTGGGATTTGAACAAAGTTAGCTTCCTTGAATTTCTTCACAAGCTATAACACCTTTTCCAAGTATTTTGTCATTCGTCCTTCCTTTGCCTCATATGTCCCATTTATTTGGCCTATGACCAATAGAGAATCTCCTAGGACGAGTATTGACTTTGCTTCCATAGACTTAGCCAGTTCCAACCCTTTGAGCAGGGTCTCATACTTAACTTCATTGTTGGTTGCTCGGTATTGCAGACGGACCATATGCTTCAACTTATCTCCTTCAGGGGATTGCAAAACCGCTCCTATTCCTCTTGCATGTTGCGTGGACAAGCCATCCACATGGACGACCCATTTTTTACTATCCATTGCTTCTACATCATCGCAGCTTGGTGTGAACTCTGCAATAAAGTTTGCCAAGGCCTAAGCCTTTATAGCATGTCTCGGTTGGTATCGGATGTCAAACTCACTGAGTTCGACAGCCCACTGGATCAATCTTCCTGTGGCTTCCAACTTGTTCATGGCTTTCTTGAGCGGGTGGTCTGTCATAACATTGATTACATGGGCTTGGAAGTAGTGTCTCAGCTTCCTAGAAGTCGTAATAAGTGCGAAGGCCAACTTTTCTATTAGCGGATATCATCCTTCCGCTCCCCTCAATGCCCTGCTAGTATAGTATACTAGCTTTTGTACTTTCGCTTCCTCTCTTATCAATGCTGAGCTCACAACATGTGGGGTCACCGCCAAGTATAAAAACAACTTTTCTCCCATTACGGACGGACTCAGCAACGGGGGCGTAACGTGGTACGTCTTCAAGTCTTGAAAGGCTCTTTGGCACTCGTCTGTCCACTCAAATGCTTTCTTTAGAACCTTGAAAAATGGTAAACACTTGTTAGTAGCTTTAGAAACAAACCTGTTGAGGGCAGCAACTCGCCCGGTAAGAGACTGGACTTCTTTGATACTCTACGGAGGTTTCATATCTAGAATTGCTTTAATCTTTTCCGGGTTTGCTTTGATCCCTCAATATGAAACCATGAATCCAAGAAATTTTCCCGACGCTACTCCGAAAGCGCACTTGCTAGGATTCAACTTCATACTGTACCGCCTGAGTGTATTAAAGGTCTCTTGTAGGTTGTCTAGATGTTTTCCTTTGTCCAAGCTTTTTACTAACATGTCATCCACATAGACTTCTACGTTTCACCCAATCTGAGGACGGAACATGTGGTTGACCAATCGTTGGTATGTTGCTCCAGCATTTTTCAAGCCAAAGGGCATTACTTCATAACAGAATAAGCCTTGACTAGTAACAAAGGATGTCTTCTCCTGGTCGGCCTCGTCCATCCGTATTTGGTTGTATCCTGAGAAAGCATCCATAAAACTAAGTAATTTGTGGCCTGCGGTAGAGTCCACCAATTGATCAATGTGCGGCAATGGATAGCTATCTTTGGGGCAAGCCTTGTTTAGATCAATAAAATCTACACACATCCTCCACTTGCCGTTCGCCTTTTTGACCATTACTACGTTGGCCAACCAATCTGGATAGTACACTTCTCGTATAAATTTCGCCGCCATCAACTTCTGAACTTCGTCTTTAATAGCATTATCTCTCTCAAGGGCAAACACCTTTTTCTTTTGTCACACTGGCTTGGAGGAAGGACATACGTTCAGACAGTGGGTGATGACATTAGGATCTATACCCGGTATATCCTCATGACTCCAAACAAATACATCTGCATTTTTCTTCAAAAACTGGACGAGGTCCTTCTTAATCTTCTTTTCTAGATTTACCCCAATCCTGGTACACCTCTCAGGGTTATTTTCATCTAAGGAAATATCTTCTATCACTTCGATGGGTTCTATCACAATTTTCTTTTATTCAATATTCATGGTCTGAACTTGCTCATCCGTGGCCAACATGGCTAGGTAACATTCTCTCGTTGCTAGTTGGTCTCCTTATACTTGTCCTACTCCATAATCTGTTGGAAACTTGACCGACAGGTGGTAAGTGGATGTAACAGCCTTCCAACTGTTTAAAGTTGGCATTCCAATTATGGCGTTATAGGAGGATGAACAGTCTACCACAAGAAAATTCACATCCTTAGTGATTTGCTGTGGATATGCCCCCACTACCACTGGCAATGTAATAGTACCCACGGGCTGCACCTTCATTCCACCGAAACCTACCAGGGGGGAATTCACTAGACGAAGCTGGTCTCGTCCTAGCCTCATCTGCTAAAAAGATGGGAAATACAAAATGCCTGCTGAGCTTCCATTATCCACCAGCACCCTTCTGGTCATGTAGTCAACAATAAGCAAGGTAATGACAATAGCATCGTCATAAGGATGGTGAATTCTTTCAGTTTCATCTTCCGTGAATGTGATTGCTTGTTTGTCCGTGGTTCTTACTCTGGGTGATCGTCTAGAGAGTTGGACGCTCTACACCACCTTCAGGTATGCCTTCTTGGACTTGGACAACTGGCCTGTAGAACTTCCCCTTATGATAACTCTGATTTCTCCAAGCGGTGGTCGTGACGACTCTTCTACTTTACTCTTGAATTTCTCGTCCTTGTAGTCTCATCCAAGGAAACTCCTCAATTTTCCCTGCCTTATAAAATTCTCAATCTGTTGCTTTAGATCAAAACATTCGTCCATATCATGCCCATAATCTCTATGAAAGCGACAATATTTATTCCTATTGCACTTATTAGGATCTCCCTTCATTTTCTCTGGCCACTTCAAGGAAGGATCATCCTTGATTTGCATAAGGACTTGCTCGAGCGGCACGTTCAGTGGTGTATACTGTTGACTTTGTGCTGAGGGGCCCGCCTTCTTGTCTCAATCCTTCTTGTCTTCTGTTCGTCCCTTTTTATGACGAGGACCTTGTTCTGAATGGCGTGTTGGGTTGGCTTCCATTTTCTCAACTCTCTTCCTCTTCTTGGCTATGATAGCATCTTCTGCATTCATAAAGTTTTGGGTTGAATGGACGAGTTTAGCCATGATCTGAGGCTCCTGCTCATATAACTTGTGGACGAATAAGTCAAAATGAACCCCATTATGGAAAGCCACCAAAAGGAGCTTGTCATCCATCTCGTCCACTGCCAAGGCTTCCCTGTTGAAGCGCATGATGAAGGACTACAAACTTTCGTTCTCTCCTTGTTCTATGGTTAGCAAACTGGACGAGGAACGCTTCTGCCTCTGCCCTCTGATAAAATTGTTGACAAATAACTTGCTTAACTTTTCGAAGGACGTTACCGTGTTCGAAGGTATTTTGCTAAACCATACTCGTGCGGGTCCTTTGAGGGTAGTAGGGAAA
This sequence comes from Quercus robur, assembly GCF_932294415.1. NCBI lineage: Eukaryota > Viridiplantae > Streptophyta > Magnoliopsida > Fagales > Fagaceae > Quercus > Quercus robur. The sequence goes on from NC_065544.1 coordinate 38,323,565, forward strand.
ACTCTGCACATTATTTCATCTGGAACCCCTTGAAGGTGCATGGTAATTTTGAATGTGGCAATGTGGTTAAACGAATCCCGCGTCCCATCATACGAATCTAAAGAAGACATCTTGAACTTGGGTGGCAAAGGGTGAGCATTGATGGAAGCCATAAAGGGGGAATCAGTTCTGTGAACCAAATCTTCTATAGGGTTCGTCCTCTTCATACTTTCCTTCATCTCATCCATAGTTCATCTCATTTAGTCCATTTCCCTTTCCAAATAAGGCACCCTCCGTGAAGCGGTACCCCTTGATTGGCTTTCAAATTCAACATTCCTTCCATCTTGACTCTGGGCCTGTCCTTCAGTGTTCCCATCATGACGTTGCTTCCTTAAATTAAGTTCTCTGACCAGCTCCTAGTTTTGGCGGGTTAACTCCGCCATAGCGGCAGCCATGGATTGCACGTGTTGGACAGAAGATGGTTGCATGGTAGGCACTGATTGACAGTCTCCCCTGTTCTCTTGAGGGCCTGGGCTAGTAGCCCTGGACCTTGTCCGGACCATTTCAGCCCTTTGTTGGAGAAAGAAATCGCAGAATTCAATGATGAAGTTCAAACGCAAAAAATTTCTTTCTTTCCCATAGACGGTGCCAACTAATGAATCTTGTGATATCAGTGGGCTAAAAGTCTCGGGCGTTGATGATTTTATGACTGAGTCCTAAGAAAACAAACAGAAAATCAGAGGAGATCGATGGAAGCCGGCCAAGAACCCTCCAATGGTAAAGTTAGTCTTTCCGTAATTCCCAATATATTGGAAGTATCAGAATCCCTTACTCTCTTGTTGGCGAGCGTTTATATAGCATGCGGGGAGTGGTTACTTGTTTGGTAACTGTTCCTATTGTTGAGCAGTCCAAAAGGCTCGGAGGTAACTTCCATAACTGCCATGGAAGTTACATTATTTGGATCTGCATTCCACAACGGTTGGACTTGACTAGTAATGGTTTGATTTCCCTCACACCTGGTGGAAATATGCTCGTCTAAGGCTAAAGGACGGACGAGGTTGAACTGGGTGAGGATGTTCCTTCTTCCTCTCTTTTCTTTGGACGACTTATATGGACGAGACAAGACTTGTGGATTTTCATTACACCATCAATAGTGATATCCTAGATTCAAGGATTTGAAAGACTTACAAAACAAACATGTTTTTCATATTTTTGATGTGGATTTAATATTAAAATTAGTGTTATTCATGAATATGTGATAAATAACGAAGAACTTGTGAAAAACACATAAGAACATTCAAATATTTTCAAGAGAATTTAAATAAGGGAAATGCTAACGAGTGCCCTTAAGGCATTGGTTAAGAATCTAATTAAAGAAAGTTTTTATGGGAAAAAAAAAAAACAATTAATATTTTGACAGTTTTTTTCATTTCCCATAAAGTGATGTCAAAACTTTTCTAAAATGGATTGTTAACGAGTGCCCTTAGCATGACCCTTTAAATAATTACTATCATGATTTAATCTTAAATTCCCATCATGGAAACATAAAAAACCAATTAGGGAAAGGGATTATACTTTCATGCAAGATCCACATGATAGAGGAGGAGACTTTTGGTGGAGGTCCTAAGGGTGGAGGAAAAGAAGAGATAAGAGAGGGAGAGTGAGTCTCACTCAATACCTTGAGCCTCAAGAAGACCAAGATATGACAAGACTACTCAACTTCACTAGAACTGAATAAAAGAGAAGAGAGAGTTTTTTTTTTTTTTTTTTTTTTTTTTGTGGAATGGAGGAAAGGGGGGGTTTATATAATAGTAGTAGAGAAAATATGAATAGAGTGTCATTTAATGAGGGTTGACAAAGAATCATGAACCTAGATCTTATTTTAGCCCTTGGGGAAATCTGGTGCATTAAATGTAAAGATTGGTGGGAGTAAAGAGCGAGCAAAATTCGATTTTCCCGTAGCTACTGTAACAGCCTATAGAGCCAATTTCAAAAAAAATCACATCTTACTCAATTCTAATCGGAATTGTTTCGTTCTTGTACTCAAATTGAAGTCTCAGATATCTAGTTTTTGGGAAAATTAACCTCATTCACAGATTCAAAATATTCTGAGAGATATCAATGAAATGATGAGCAGAGGTCATTTGTTAGAAAATAATTTCAGCATAATTAACATTAATAGGTCCCAAATTAGTTTCCAATTAACATTAATAGGTTCCAATCACTCTAATTTCAGACTTAATTAGTTCCAAATTTACCCTAATTAAAAGATAATTACACAAATTACTCATTGAATAATTAATGTTTGACTGTCTAATTAATTAGTTGCAACCTTACCATAAAATGTAGTCCTACCCAATCAAATTATGACACATCATTAATCTCAAATTGATTATAATTATAACCAATTGGAATTAATTGTTCATAATCACATATAGTCGGACTCAATTTTTGATAGTGCATCTCGGCCATTAAAACTTGATTTGAGGATAACTTTCAATCTGATGATCCGATTAGGGCTTATGATCAGTTGATTTGATCGTTACAACATCAAGATCATTTTAGTAAAATGAGATTAAGGGTCTAATGAGCACAATTAAGATGCCTATTTTCAAGGTAAAATTACCATTTTACCCTCCATGTGAGGTTAAATGCGGATTGCAAAATTGGGTGTCAATAGAGTATTCAGATCTCCTTAAATATTTGATTATTTATTCAAGCATGTGTAGTCCCCTATCCTCCTTACACTAGGTTATGAGAGAGGTTTTTTTTTTTTTTAATTTTTTTATTATTTTATTTTATTTTTTTTAAGACTATAAAAAAGTTATAGGTATGAGTATGACAATATGAGTGACACCTTAGTTGCCTCCGATGCGTGGTTAAAGCAACATGCACGTAGATCACTAGTCATCACAAGATCAAAGCTGTTGACATAGATTTCTAACATTGGTTTGTTAATTATGATCTTCTTCGTTCACTAACAAGAAGCTCCTCTGGTGGCTCGCCTATTGAAAATTATATATGCAGCAGTGGTCTATGTTTTTTTATAAAATAATATTAAAGATATTATAAATTTTATTACATAACTTTTACAAATATTAATCACAAAATAATAATTTTAACCAGGTACGGAGCCATTCTTTGGCTTTGGGGGCAGTGACACCCCCCCCTAAAATTTGGGAAAAAAATTATTAGTATATAAGTCCAAGAAAACCCAAGAAAATAATCCCCATAACAAAATAAACAATAAAAAAGTTACAAAATTTAGGGTAATCTACCAATTTTACCAAAATAAAAAAAAAAGCCCAGACCTTAAAAATTTTTGAAACAAAACTATTCTGTGAATTTAAATTATTTATCCTTCCATCAAATTCCCCCCCCCCCCCCCCCCCCCAACAAAAAAAAAAAAAAAAACCCTTAAATGGGAGAGACGCTGAACTGCAACACAACTTGGCAGCAGATTAAGCACACTTCTAACACAACACATATGACAAAGCTACACTTTAGCCTCTAAATCTGGTATTTCTATCTCTCTCTCATTTGAGTAGGAGATCTCTATCTTTTCACTTTCTCAATTCCCTTATACTATCTGAAATAGAGAAGAGAGGGGCAGAGAGCTTAATGCCTCTTATGTTTCAATAATGACTAGTGTTGTGCAATGAGTTAGTACATTGAAAGATATTTTCTCTAGGATAAAAATAAAAAAACTAGTGGATCAAATGGGTCCAAAATTAGAGTTTGGATAAAAAATTTCACCTACGTTCCTACAACTATTTAAGTATAGCAATAAATACATGAGGCGGGGCCCAATTATGTTAGTGGATGATTTTTATTATTATTATTATTATATGTTTATATAAATTGAATTTGTTTTAGCCACAAATGATACAAAATAGATAAATGGCATAGTAAATAGTTGTGTTTATGCATTTGTTGACAATTTGTTAATACTAATTGAAATTTCACAACTTTCTCAATTTTTTTTCTCGAAATTTTATAATAATTTTCTTTTTATACTACAGCCCCCTAACTCGGGATCCTAGTTCCATCCTTGATTTTAACGTTTTTATTTATTATGTTATTGACCAGCATTAATTTTAAGAAATTTGGCAGTAATATTTGTAATATATTAAACTTTTTTTTTCAGTCCATTTGACATATTTGGGAACAACTACGTACCTTCTTAATCAGTCCATGTGAATCATTTGATTTTTTTTTTTTTTTTTTTTTGATAAATGAATCATGTGATGTTTATTCATTAAGGGTTTGTTTGAATAGAACTTATTTTGCTGAAACTGAAAACTGAAAATATTGTAGCAAAATAATTTTTAAATGTATGAATAGTACCGTGAGACTTATTTTTAATGAAAAAGTTGATAAAAAGTAGAGTTTGTGGGACCCGTAAATAGTGCACAAGCACACTGTTCACAAAAGACCAAGTCAACAGTTTCACCTGAAAAAAAAAAAAAAAAAAAAAAAAAAACCGCGTTAAAACGCAGACGCTGCACGTTTAAGTGCTATCCAAACCAACACTTAGAGTGTGCACTTCCCAGCCACACGTTTGCGTTTTTGTGAAATTTTTTTTTTTTTTCAAAAAGCCGGAACTTTTGACTTTTCTCCCTTGAACAGTGTGTCTGTGCACTGTTTATGGACCCACAAATATCATTTTTCACCAACTTTTTCATTAAAAACTGGTCTCACGATATTATTCACACATTTAAAAATTATTTTGTTACAGTATTTTTCAATTTTCAATTTCAATTTTCAGTTTTCAGTTCTACCCAAACACACCGTTAGTAAGAATAAAAAAGGTTTATGCGGATATAAATTATATATACTATTATACTGGACATTATTGGAGTGCAAAAGAACGTGCAGTGACCGAGAAATGGAAATCATTGCATTTCGTTAACCAAAAAAAAATCATTGCATTTCTTTATTACCATCGACAGAAGAATATTATTCTTTTTCAAATTTCTCATTCCGGCGCTGAAAAATAACAGCCTAGCCTAATAACTTCAGACCGCTGGATTGGGCAACAACTTGTGGACACTGAAATGAGAGCGTTGCATTTTACACCGTAAAGAAGAATATTCCAAAGTATTCCTGTCTTCCTGTTTCCCTATGTTCATGTCTAACAAATTTCTCATACCGACACTGCAAAATATAGACTAGCCTAATAACCTCTCTATTTCCGCTCGTTCCAGGTGTTATGGGTAGCAACAGTGGTCAGCTTCACATATTCTTCTTCCCTTTGATGGGCCATGGCCACCTGATACCAGCGATGGACATGGCCAAGCTATTTGCAGCGCGAGGTGTGAAGGCAACGATTATCACTACTCCTCGCAACGTGCCATTATTCTCCGAAACGCATGGCATCAACATTGATATCCAAATCATCAAGTTCCCGGCTGTAGAGGCTGGCCTGCCTGAAGGATGTGAGAATATTGACTCAGTGACTTCCCTAGATATGTCTCACAAATTTATCAAAGCCACTAAAATGCTCCAACAACCACTCGAGCAACTACTAGAAGAATACCAACCTAGTTGCCTTGTTGCCGACTTATTCTTTCCATGGGCAACTGATGTTGCAGCTAAATTTGGTATTCCTAGGCTTGTTTTCGGGGGAACCAGTTTTTTTTCCCAATCTTCACAACATAGTTTGCAACTATATGAACCCCACAAGAAAGTTTTCTCTGATTCTGAACCTTTTGTCATCCCTAGCTTTCCAGGAGAGATAAAGTTGACAAGGATGCAACTTCCTGACTTCACTCTGCAAGAAGTTGAAACAGACTTTTCCAAGTTGTTGGAAGAAGCTATGGAGTCAGAGTTTACGAGCTATGGGGTGGTTGTTAACAGCTTCTATGAGCTTGAGCCGGCTTATGCAGATCATTACAGGAAAGTTTTGGGAATAAGGGCATGGCATATAGGTCCAGTTTCACTATGCAACAAGGATGCTGAAGATAAAGCCCAAAGGGGAAAGGAAGCTTCCATTGATGAACATGAATGTTTAAAGTGGCTTAGTACAAAGAAACTCAATTCGGTTATTTATATTTGTTTGGGGAGTATGCCAAATTTTAGTGATTCTCAGCTTTTCGAACTTGCAATGGGTCTTGAGGCTTCAGAACAACAATTCATTTGGGTTGTGAGGAAAGGCAAAAATGAGAAAGAAGAGGAAGATTGGCTACCTAAAGGATTTGAGGAAAGAATGGAAGGTAATGGATTAATTATAAGAGGTTGGGCACCCCAAGTTTTGATTCTTGATCATGAAGCAGTTGGAGGATTTGTTACTCATTGTGGGTGGAACTCGACCTTGGAAGGAGTGGCTTCAGGGGTGCCTATGGTCACATGGCCTATGGCTTCTGAGCAGTTTTACAATGAGAAGTTGATAACTCAAGTACTGAAAATTGGAATTAGTGTTGGTGCTCAACAATGGACTAGAGTGGTGGATGGTATCAAGAGGGAAGCAATAGAAAGGGCAATGAGGCAAATTTTGGTGGGTGAAGAAGCAGCCAGAGCCAAGGCCCTTGGAGAGATGGCAAGGAGGGCCGTTGAAGAAGGAGGATCATCATACTCTGATTTGAATGCATTAATTGAAGCATTAAGGTTGCATTGCCCTTAATCTCTGGCGCTAAAAATTTCCAGTATGGCTCTTTAATCATTATATATATAAAAAAAGGATTTGTTATCCTTGCTGTATAGTGTGTAATATTTTTACTTGCTTAGTTGTTTTTCAATAACTGTAGGACATTGTCCTAAGAATTTGTGATCGATAGTCCAATCAAAATTATAATTCTATGAGTTGTAGATAAGTGTTTAGTTGTTTACTATTTCTTAAATTTCAACTTTTATAGCATTTTGCAAAGAATTAAGCCAGATATTTAGCTAAATTTAACCAAAAAAGTCACTCTTTCCTTTTTTGCCTAGTCCATTTCTTTCTTTTACAAGCAGCACTGGACTTTCTATGCTTTTTTTTACTACTTTATTTAAACATTATTTATCTACTCTATGATATTAAAAAAAAAAAAAATCGAAAATTTAGGATTTCATTTGCAAGATCGACCACTCAATAGCCAAGATCTTACACAACTTTCCTAAAACTCACCAAAAATCTTCCATGATTCACTTTGGTCAAGTCCCACCCCTCAATGCCTCCACCAATAAACCAAGTTGTCTGCTTCCTCATAATCCGCATGGCTTAGTTATTTACCATAAGAAATCACCCAACCACTACCAACCACCAATCAAA